>NC_140955.1:78215086-78840086 GCF_014529385.1 Adiantum capillus-veneris | reverse complement strand
AAGAGGGAGAGATAGAGCGAGAGAGGAGAGAGAGAGAGAGAGAGAGAGAGAGAGAGGAGAGAGAGAGAGAGAGAGAGAGAGAGAGAGAGAGAGAGAGAGGGGAAAGGGGGAGAGAGAGATAGAGAAAGAGAGAGGAAAGAGGGAGAGAAATAGAGAGAGAGAGGTAGAGGGAGAGAGAGAGAAAGAGAGATACAGATAGATAGATAGAGAGAGAGAGAGAGAGAGAGAGAGAGAGAGAGAGAGAGAGAGAGAGAGAGAGAGAGAGAGAGAGAGAGAGAGAGAGAGAGAGAGAGAGATAGATAGATAGATAGATAGATTTTATTATCGTCCTCGGAGGTCAAATATGACCTATGGGACCAAAGTTACATGTGATGTAGTATGTGTATGGCTGATGAGTGACTCTCGATGCTCCAAAATTGTAGTGATGAGAGTCGCAATGGAGAGCCCACACTTTGGCTGGGAGAGGAAAGTGTGTAGGTCTAAGTTATGGCTGAAAATGTGAGAGAAGCAAGTTCGGATGTGATCAAAAGTTGAGCACTCTAGTAGTGTGTGGTACTCAGACTCTCGAACTTGCAGTGAGCATAATGTCCACAATCGATTTGACTCTTCTCCATTGCCCCAACGCCCTATCTCGCATCGAAGGAAATGGGAGCTAAGCCGAATTGCTGCGATAGTTCGTATCGCGGAGAAGGGAATAGGCTCAAGCATGTAAGTGTGAGTACGGTTTCCTCTCTCAGCGAAGAACATGGTTTTGTAGTTGGGGGCAATATAGGTGGTGTAATGTATGAAGCGTGACCCACCGGATTTCTCCCAAGCCATAATACATTGGCGTTGTAGAAAACCTTCATTCACTTGAGAGTCAATTGAAGCATCATGTAGCAAGTGTAATGCATCCCATCTCCCAAACCACTTCTTTATGTCTTGCATCCATCCCGTGCTGAAGATCTTGCTTTTATGCGTCTTTTGAACTTTTTTGCTTGCTTCCCATGCAATTGTAGGAAGTCGATGTCAGGGGTTTTGACGCATCTTTATCATGTACTCCACAACCCTTTCCATGACCATAACCTCAATTGGAAGAGATCCCGACTCAAGAAGTAGGAGCATATATGGTGTTTGTGTCTTAACTTGGAGAAAGTTTGTAAGAAAATGCTTTTGGACATTCTCAAAATCTTTCCAAGTAGACTTTGAGATGCTCCCGTCCCACACTTCAACTCCATAAAGAAGAACCGGTGTCACCAATGCATCAAAAAGATACTTCTTGAGAACCCAACACTTGATGTTTCCCGCATTACACATGTTCTCAAATGCATAATATGCTCTCTTTCCCGCTTCCAAACGACGCATAGCACATTCATGCCACTTGTGATTGGATGGAACCTCAAGGCCAAGGTACTTAAAGCTCTCAACAACTTCAAGTGTCTCGTTGTTGTACACAATGCATGGCTTCTCCTTATGGTTGGTTTTCACAAGCATAACCTTTGTTTTGGATTCATTTACAATCAGCCCACTATGCAAGCAAAAGTTCTCAAGGACAACCATAAGCTTTTGTGAATCTTCTAAAGTGTGTGCTAGAAGCACTACATCATCCGCATACAACAAAAGCATGATTACCGCATTGCAAATAGTGACCTCTTCAATGCCTCCTTCTTGCATAAAGTCAAGTACCATTTGTTCCAATTGATCGATGCATAGACCAAAGAGAGTTGGTGACAATGGACATCCTTGTTTAACCCCAATAGTGCTTACAAAAATTTCTGAAATTTCTCTTCCCATGCGCAATTGACAAATCACCTTCTCATAGATTCGAGAAACCGCAAGCATAAACTCACTTGGCACTTGGAGTTCTTCCATCCTTCTATACAAATTGTTACGTGGAATCATATCAAAGGCTTTCTTGAAGTCCACAAAACAACAATACAATCGCTTGCCTTTCAATCGACTTTCCTCCATGAGAACACGAAGAGTGACAAGATGATCAATGGTGCCATGGCATCGACGAAAACCCGCTTGTCCCTTTGCACGCTTTTCATTCTCTTCAGCCCAATCACTCAATTTCATCTCCATTATGCACCCAAAAAACTTTTCCATAAGAGACCCAATCATTATAGTCCGGTAGTTGCTTACATTCTTTACATCCCCTCCTTTATGCAAAGGCTTAACCCCATTAGTACTCCAATCATAAGGCATACCATGTTGAAGTGCAAGGTTGAACATATCACACATCCACTCATGGGTAAAATCTCCCGTCCATTTGATCATCTCCGGCTTGATACCTTGAAGATCTCCCGCTTTGTGAGTGGCCAACTTTTCAAGCCCACAACATACATCCTCAATAGTAAAAAAAGACGGCATACATGGGAGTGAACCATAAAATGGCATTTTTTTAGTATTTTCTTGCTCATATAATTGCCTACAATGTGTGTACATATCCACTAGACTCAAGTTGCCAAAATTCTCAACCCGCTTGCCTCTCAAGTTTCTCCAAAATCTTCCACATGCATGTGCCTTTTCTTGGACTTGAAATTCTTGTTGCTTTACTTCCCATCTTCTTCTCTTCTTTTGAATCAATGCCTTGTATGCATGTATGCAAATGACTTTGATAGTTGTCTTTGTCCATAGTTGCATCAAGCTTTATCAAGGGCTTTCGAGCATCTTGACATTCTTTATCAAACCACCTTTTGCGTGATCTATCTTTGTTGATACCATGGAGATGCTTTATGGCAAAGAATTCTTCCGCACAAGAACAAATAGCTTTCTTGAAAGCTTCCCATTTAGTTTCCAATGGTGCATCACATTGAAGCTTTGTCATCCATAATTTTTGCTCAACCATTTCAATGTACATTGGTGCCCGTTTGAAATCCATACATAGTGATAACTTCTCTTTCCTTCGGCTGAGATTATCATACTTAGTTGCTTCTCCACATGAAAGGTCAATACATAAGGTGCGATGGTCGGATTCCGGGGTCCATTGACCAAACATAAAACTCTTTATGTGATACATGATGGCTTCAAAGAGTAGCATATAGTCAATCACACTATCCCCATTATGTCTCCTACATGTAAATCCATTGGTTCCACTCCACAAAGATACACCATTGGAAATGAGCATACCCGTGCTATTACACATGTGTAAAAGTAACTTTCCATAGTGATCCGGCTCTTTCGCATCCATTGAAGTACGATCATACAAGTGAACTTCCTCCAACTCCCTTGAAATGTATGGCATATCAAATTGTTGAGTATCATGTTGCAATGTTTTTGTGCGAGCATTCATATCGCCAAGTACAATAACATCACCTTCACTTTTGAAATAAGCAATGTCCTCTTCCAAATCAGAAAATGGTTGATCTCTATCCATGCAAGCATAAAAGGGAGAATCATGATGAGGAATGTAGCAACCAGCTACAAAAATGGGTGCTCTTTTTGGTGTCATAATTTTCAGCCATACATAACGTTTGTACTTGTCATCTTTCACAATTGATACAAAATCTTCCAATCCTTTCTTAACCATACATGCTAACCCTCCTTGTCCTCTTCGTTGCTTGAGATTCTTTGACCACATCAATGAATGTACATTGTAATCCTCCAAGCCGTTAATCCTTTGTGTATCATGCTCCCAAGTTTCAACAAGAAGTACAACATCGGCTTTGCTTGTTAGTTCATCAATGCCAACCCCCGCATTCCATGGGTATCCATTACAATTCCAAAAGCACCCGAAGGTTAGACGCTTCCTCTTGGGTATAGTCCTTTTTTAATCATGGTGTTGCGATCATTGATCCACTCATGCGTGGATGACCACAATGTACCTTTGGTTTTACCACTTTTGAGGATACCTAAAGAGGTGTACTTGACCTTTGGCACTACTAGCCTCTACTTAGGTCTACTAGTATGTATATGTATCTACGTGTTTGTGTGCTAATATACTTATGTACGTATTTATAGATTAGCGAGTTGGGGGGAAAGCTAAATCTCATATGGCTGTTCTTTTGGTTAGTTCACATCCCAAGTGGGCTCCCACCCGGGGTGGACATCGTCTCCAATGGACCCGAGTCTTGAGGTGGTGCAAATAAGCAAAGAAATAAAGATTGTTTCTGGCTAATTAATCCTAAACCATGAGTGTCATAGGTTTAATTTTTTTATTTGCAGGCATGGCCTTCCTACAACTACTCTACTCAGGGTCCTCTACCGGTCGTAGATCCAGACCTATAGCTGGCTATCTCTTTACGAGAGTAGGAGCCCCATTCACGGAGTATTTGTTTGGCCGCTATAATCCACAGCAGTTTGCGACATACGGTCTTTCTCCTCATACCAGACCATGGGAGAGTCAGGGAGGGACTCCTTATACAAACTCTTATACATTCAACGTATAATAACTATTTTGTAAATTCTAGAGACCAAGTATCCAATCATGCATGCTACATTGAGGATGCACTGCTAGCTAGATTTCCAAATGCACCCGCTCAACGTTTTTCACAACAATGATTGGAGGGCTACATAAAAAAAATTCTGAAAAATAAGCAATCCAGTGTGCAACGCGCAACAGCCAACTAGGTTAGAGATCATCCTATAAACAACAACGCGAAGCTCATGCCAAAAATCAGGAGGCAAGGCAGCGTGGAAGGACAAATATGTAAGATTGATTAAATTACAACATCGATCGGTGATTATAAAGCTTGTAGCTGATGATTTATTATTGTTATTGCTAACTTAGAAAAATATCACTCTTACTCGACCAACCAGAGAGATGGTCAAGTATTGGGAGCGACATACAGAATTTGATACTTGGTGATGGTTGTTCGAGAACAACCACATCTGCGCAAGCAATTTGACGCGACGATTGGATCACTACATGTGGTAAGTTTAAACAAGTAATTTTGTATCAATTGTTTGAGCTGTTGATAATTGTTTAATTTGATTTGGGTTTATGTAAAGTCAAGGTGATCAAACGTACGTGCCTCTGGATGACGACGAGATCGAGGAGGATTAGATAGAAAAATATTTGTCCAAAATTTTGTAAAGTCCCAATGTGGCACAATGTATATACAACTATTTACATTTTATTGTAACTTTTATAAATAGTTGAACTTCTATATATTAAACTGTCAAGGTAAAGTAAATTTAGTTTCAGTTCTTTGGTTTTTTTGTATACTCTTCCAAAAAATGATTGATGTTTCATTGTTTTATGCAGGTAAAAAATAAAGGTGCTCATTCGGACCACCCAGTTTTGGGTGGCCCAAATAAACACCTTTATTTTTTAATGGTCATTTAGTGGAAATAAGTGCGGTAATAGCAGCCGCAATAGACGTGGTAATATTAGCGGGTACATTACCGTATATATTACCATGCTTATTGCTTCCGAACCACTATTGCATTTAGAGCCGCGGTTATTGCCGCGTACGTAATTTTTTTCTCTCTCCAGTTTCCTTTGTTTTTCCGTGGCAATACTAGCGGTTATAGACTACTCCACTTATAGTGTTGCTCCACTTGTAAAATGTTGAAAAAACATCCAAACTGGTATGGGTGGTCAAGACCCATAGTGTGCACTAACATAGGCTGTATGGCTCGTACGAACCAATTTAACACATAGTATAGACTTGACCACGCATACCAATTTGGATGGCTATGCAAATTTTCACGTGTGAAGGAATAGTACTCACCCTACCTATGCAAAGTCCCATGTCCATCTAATACGGTTTGGGCGATCTTGACCCATACTATGTACTAAAATGGGTTGTATGAGCTATATGTCCCATTTTACCACATAGTATGGCCCTTGATCACCCAAACCATATTGGATAGCTGTGTGATTTTCTAGGATTGGGTGGATGGTTTTTTTCACCATTCATGCAAAGTCTCACAGACATCTGATATAGTTTGGGGGGTCCAGAACCATACTATGCGCTAAAATGGGTTGTATGAGCCATATGATCCATTTTAGCACATAGTATGGGCCTTGATTGCTCATACCATATTAAATGGTTGTGTAACATTGCAGGGGTGAAATAATGGTGGTCACCCCACTCATGAAAAGTCTTGTGGCCATCCGATATGGTTTGGGTGGTCCCGAACCATACTATGTGCTAAAATGGACCGTATGTCTCATACGGCCCATTTTAGCACATATTATGGACCTTGATCATCCATACCATATCGGATGGCTGTAGAAATTTGCAAGGATGGTATAATAGTGCTCACCCCCACTCTTGTAATTTCTATTGGCTAGTGATCTAAACCCAGACTATGCGCTAAAATGGATTGTATGGCTTATACGACCCATTTTAGCGCATAGTATGGGCCTTGACTACATAAACCCTATCGGATGGACACAAGGCATTGCATGGGTGATGGAATAGTACTCATACCCTCCCGTGAAAATTTACGTAGCCATCCGATTTTGTTTGGACAATCTCAACCCATACTATGCACTATAATGTGTTATATGAGCCATACGCCCCATTTTAGCACATAGTGTGGGCCTTGACTACTCATACCATATCAGATGACTGTGTAACATTGCAGGGATGGAAGAATGGTGCTCACCTCTACGTGTAAAAATTATTGTGCCCATCCAATATATGGTTTGGGCAGTTCCAAACCACACTCTATGCTAAAATAAGGTCGTATGGCTCATACGACCCATTTTAGCGTATAGTATGGGCCTTGACCACCCAAACCATATCAGATGGCTATAAGTCATTGCAGGGGTGGGAATGAGCACCATTACCTCTCTCGTGAGAATTTTGATAGCCACCCAAACTGGTATGGGTGATCAAGGCTCATACTATGCGCTAAAATGGGCCATATGAGCCATATGGTCCATTTTGGCGCATAGCATAAATCGGGATTGCCCAAACCATATAAGTTGGCCATGATACATTTCATCGATGGGGGTGAGTAGCATTCTTCTAGCCGTGTAAAGTTACACATACCATTTAAACTGGTATGGGTGGTCAAGACCCATACTATGCACTAAATGGGACGTATGAGCTATACAGTTCAGTTTAGAGCATAGTATGGATCGGGACTATCCTAATCATATCGGATGGCTATGAAAAATTGCATGAGTGAGCACCATTTTTCCACCCATGGAAATTTTCACAACCATCGAATATGATATGGGTGGTCAAGGCCCATACTAAGCGCTAAAATGGGTCGTATAAGCCATGGAGTCCATTTTAGCGCATAGTATGGGTCGAAACCTCCCAAACCATATTGGATGGTTGTGAAAGTTTGCATGGGTGAGGATGAGAACCATTTTTCCACCCGTGCAAAGTTGCACATTCATCCAAGTTTAGGGTTCATGATTTAGGGTTTAGGATATAGGGTAGCCATACGACTCATTTATCGCATGTAGTATAGGTGGGGACTGCCCAAACCATATTAGATGGCTATGAATCACCATTCCCCCACTCGTCCTAAGTTTCACAACCATCCAACGTTGGGATTTATGGGTTAGGGTTTTGGGGTTTAGGGTATAGAGTACAGGGTTTAGGGTTTATGGTTCAAGATTTAAGGTTTATGGTTTAGGATTTAAGGTTTAGGGTTCAAGATTTATAGTTTGTGGTTTATGTTTTAGGGTTTAGGTTTTAGTGTTTAGGGTATATGGTTAGGGTTTAGGGATAAACGTTTAGGTTCAAAGTTCAAGGTTTAAGATATGGCGTTTATGATTTAGGGATTACGTTTCAGGGTTCATGGTTTAGGGAGCACATAGTATGGATCGAGACTGCCTAAACCCTATTGGATGGTGACGAGACTTTGTACAGGTGGGGATGAGCACCATTTCCACACTCATGCAAAGTTTCACAGTGATTTGATATGGTTTGGGTGGTCAAGGTCCATACTATGTGCTAAAATGGACCATATGGCTCATACGATCCATTTTAGCATATAGTATGGGCCTTGACCGCCCAAACTATATTGGAGGGCCCAAGAGTTCGCATGAGTTTCACAACCATCCAAACTGGTATGGGTGTTCAAGGCCCATACTATGTGCTAAAATGGATCGTATGAGCCATACGACGTGTTTTAGCGCATAGTATGGTTTAGGATTACCCAAACCATATCGGATGGCCATAAGACTTTTCACGGGAGGAGGGGAGAACCCCTTTTTCAACCCTACAAAGGTTTCATAGTCATCCAATATGTATGAGCAGTCAAGGCTCATACTATGTGCTAAAATGGGCCGTATAAACCATATGGCCCATTTTGGCACATAGTATGGTTCCAGACCGCACAAACCATATCGGATGAACAAAATACTTTGTATGGACGCGGGTGAGTGCCATTTTTCCACCCATGAAAATTTGCATATCCATATGATATGGTATGGGAGCTCAAGGCCTCTACTATGCGCTAAAATGGGCTTCATGAGACATAGGACACATTTTGGTGCATAGTATGGGTCAAGACTACCCAAACAATATTGGATAACTCTGAAAATTTTCATGGGTGGTATTGAGCACAAATCACCCACGCATGAAAAGTTGTCCATCCATCCAACATGCTATGGTCCATCAAGGCCCAAACAATGTGTTAAAATGGGTCATATGGCTCATATGACCCGTTTTAGGGCATAGTATGAGTCGGGACCACACAAACTATATCGGATGGATGTGAGACTTTGCAAGGTGGGGATGAGAAACATTTTCCCATTCGTGCAAATTTTCACAAGAATCAAATATGGTTTGGGCTATCAAGGCCCATACTATGTGCTGAAAAGGTTCGTATGACTTATATGGACAATTTTAGCGTAAATTAAGTTTTGGGACCTCCCAAATGATATCGGATGGCCACAAAAATTTTCACGCGTGGAGGTGAGGGATATTTCCCCACTGGTGGAAAGTTTCATAGCCATCCAAACTACTATGGGTGGTCAAGGCCCATATTATGCGGTAGAATGGGTTGTATGGATCCTATGGCCCATTTTAGCGTATAGTATGGTTCGCGACCACCAAAGCTATATTGGATGGCCACATGACTTTGCAGGGGTGGGTTTGAGATCCATTTATCTACCCCTACAAAGCCTCATGTCCATCCGTCTAGTTATAACACAGGTGGCCCCGTGGACGCTATTGGTCACATCATGGTGTCATTGGACATGGTGTTGTTCGCTTCATTCTTCATGCACCCATCGATGCTTGCTAACACACCCGCCATGTTGGCTCACCCATCCACCCATGATGTTCCATTGTTGCATCCGTGCATGGCCTGTCGGCCTCGCCAACGCTAGCGGCCATGTCACAGTGGAGTCGATGGTGGCATCATTCGCTCCATCTTTCACACACTTGTTGACACTCGTGTGTCTCACCTGTTGATCCACATTGTCCCATCATCCTTGCCATGCACGGCTTGTCAGATCCTTCAGTGCTACCGATCTTGATTGGACCCATCAGGGTGTAGTGGCTCGGCAGTGGCATCAGAGGCTTTGTGCTTCAAGCACTCGTTCGCCTGTCCACCCCTGTCGGCCTGCTCCATCCTTTCATCGAAGTCTTGCACGGATGACCCCTTGGTTGTCCTCCCTTGTAATAGTCAGCCCAATCAATGCACCTGTCCTTGATCGGCCCCATCACGTTGTCATTTGAGGATGAGGTCGACCGTTTCGTGCTTCACGTACATGTTCCCCCTCGCTAACATACTCGGAGCATCGGCCCAACTGTCCTTCTACATCGTCTCATCAATGCATCCATGCCCTTGGTTATCCTCCATTGACATAGTTGGCCACGTCACAGTGGAGTCGCTGGTGGCTCCATCAAGCACTCATTGGCCCTCCTCCATGCGCTCGGCTCCTCGCCGCACCACAGGTTATCTTGTCATCGCATCGGGTGTCGTCAACGGACGCACCCTTTGCGTCGTCAGCCACCATCGGCCGTAGTGTGATCAAGGAATGCGGCGGGCATTTTTTTCGTTGTGAGCTAGGTGCGGCTTTATTGATACGGAAGGTTTGGAACCCGTGTGCATAAGTAAACCAAAAGCTATTTAAAAGAATCATTTTTTTTGTGATCCAATGATATTTCAAATAAACAAACTTTTAGTTATACTTTTGAAAAAGAAAAAAATTTATAAAAATATTTTTTTCTTAAATTACCACATAAATAATTAGGTTGAGACATCTTGATTTTAATTTATTTACATTATTTTTTAAAGAAAAAATGACATGGCTATTGAGGTGGCCATGCATGAATGACATGGTTATCCATGTGACAAGATTATGTGGATGATTGGTGACATGGAATGCATAGGTGGAAAGCTAGGGTGGCGGATGGGATCCCCTCATCTACCATGTCATATGGTGACGCATCAAAATGGTGACATGTAATGATTATGTGGAAAAAAGGAGGCGATGATTTGGCAAGGTGGCATGCTTGGTGGCTCATGGATGTGGCAAGCTATGCAAGTAGTACTTACATGTGGCATGCAAGGTGGCAGTGGAGGGTGGTGGGTGAGTTGGAAATTAGAGTGACATGGTAAGCCAAGTGTTACGGTCAAAATATTGACTGTGGTGATATGGAAGGTGAGATGGGTGATGACATGGACCTTTGGTGATGTGGAAGCCTCCTTGTATGAGGTGGACTAGCCAACTAGGATTCAAAGAGTAGGACCAAGCCATGTTTGGTTGACAAGTGTCAAAATTTCTAGGTTTGTTATTTTACCAAACCTAAGGAGGCACACCTCAAGTCAATGGTGCAAGTGAAAAAAATTAAAACAATGGAAAAGTGTCTTTCCCTTAAACTGACCGGCAAATTTTTTTCTCTATGAGGACCTTACACTAAGAGTTATGACATATATGAAAATGAAAATGAGTGGCAGTGTACATTATCTATTAGATTTTAAAAAAAAACTATATCAAGGTCCTCTGAGCAATCTTTGTTATTTTCTAAGGTAGATCTCTAAAAAATGAACCATTGAAGTTTTTTTTTTTTTTTTTTTGCATGGTCACATTCCTCGAGTCATAATCTATCAAAAGACAGTTGGATCTTGCAAACTAACTTCTACATCATTAGGTATTTGGTATAAAACAGTAAGGTTTTTGTAAAAAAATATTGTAACAAAGAAAAATGAATATTATTTATGCGAAAAACCAACAAACTATCAATAAATCAAGTTAAATTTTTTGCCAAGTGAACATTTGATGTGCAAAAGGGTAAGTAAAGAAGAAAAGCCCATAAAAAGTTATAAGTATTTCTTCATCAAGGTCAAAATGTTGTGACAATGTGTGATAGGTTGAAGCAGATTAGTCCTTCTACAATAAAATATTCCATTTAGATGTGTAAAAATGAGGATCAAAGCTCTCCATTGTGTTTGCAACTATATGCTTTGTGTGGCTACCAAATCTTACTCTTTCAAAGAAAGTGCAAGCAAGTCAAATGTACGTGTAGGAATGGCAAAAAAGAGACTCTTTTTTGGCTGTCTTGGTGGGGGAAACTACCGAAAGTGGGTACACCTTATCATGCATACACCCCGATATGCAAGAATCGAATGATATTGATACTAACCTCTAGGTTTTGAATCTTGGCCAGTAGCATAGAAAATAATTTTTTAGAGAGATACACCAAGTTATTCTCCAGTGCGGCTAGGGGAATGCCCTGTGCACCATCATTCTGCTTCTTCTTGGCGTGATCATCTTCATTCAAAAATGTGTTGACCTCATCATCTTTGATCAATGTGGGTTTTGGGGCATCTGGGATTCCAAAAACCTGGACCAACTCATCCGCTGTCAGTTCCACTGTTCTACCATTCACCATTGTTGTGCCCTTGTAAGATTGATACGTAGCTAATACTTGCTGTGTTATTCCTGCATCAAGGGGTAGTCCTATGGCCTCTACTACCACCTCTATGCGCCATAGTTTTAATAGATTTTTGTCCCTCTCTTGAAACACGTATTTGACAGTCTTGTTGGGCGCTACTACTTGTTTGGATTCTACTCTAGAGGTTTTCAAGCTCTCACATTTGGCGAACATAGTGTTTAATGTCGCTTGCATTTTTCTAAGTCTTTCTATTTGCCCATACACGACTCAGATGTGTAGGTTTGTGAAGACGATGAATTACTTGTAGTGGTAAAAGATCGGTATAGAGAGCAATGAGGAGTTTTGGGTAGTGTTGTTGCAACTACTGAGGGAGTGGTGTGTAGCGAAGAAGGTCCCTACTACAAGCTCAAAGAATTCTGCAGACTGCGATTTGAGAAGCACAAGAGGATGCGAGTAAAGTGAAGATGGTTGAATCGTTTTCATAGTTATACGTATGAGTGCCATGAATGCACCAATCCTTGGCTGTCTCAAAATTATGCGCACCATATGTGACCTGTCACTCATGCAATGGTTCATTATAATTTTATTATTGACATGATTTATTTGATTTATTCCATGCGAGACGAAGCGCACACGCCGACGCTTCTACGAGCTATTTGTGGTCGTAAGTGTATCAAACGATGTCTGTTTTCTGCGTGCTAGTAGTCTATAGAATCGTGGCAACATAAGCTACGCATAGGTACTCATAAATTTCAGTTTCGGGCACTTTCAAAATTCTGCTCTGTCATCCTACGCGTTTTCCGCATATGGGTTTAGAGTGAGGGGTGTGAGTGTAGAAGCTTAGGGATAGGTGTATCCTAGTGAGGGGATGGTGTTCCTTAAGTTTCGTACGAATCTAGCATGATTAGTTGAGTTACGTTCCGTATGTGTGTATGTGGCTAGGTGGTGTAGTTGAGAGCAGTGAGGTTCTTGATTGTGGTTTACTTGGCCTTCCAGAGTGTTGTATGTGTAGGATGGTCTCAGCCTGACAAGCTAAAGAGATTTCCTCTGTGTGCCTATCGTGTCATCTATGTCCTCGATTGACATTATGTTGATCTAGGTAGTGTTTGCATGCACTTCATGGGTGTGTGAGTTGCTCCCGTCCAACATTGGCGCCGCTGCCGGGGACACAAGGACCTAAGTAGGTTTCCTACTAACACTCGTGTGATGTTTGCTTGATTTAGTTTCGGCTAAAGAAGGCTTTTTTCTTAAGTGGATCCGGAAGAGGATATTCCGCGATCAAGTGGATAGCCAGGAAGCGTGTGTCTTGCCGAGGGTCTGCGAGTAGATAGGTTTAGTTAGGATCTGTGGATTAGAGTAGTTGTTGGTGGTCGAGTGATTTGTGAGGTGATAAAAGCATTTACTAGTCCTTGTGTGGCAGTGAAGCGTTTCTCTACTCATAGATGCAAAACCCCATATGATTTGTAGGAGTAGCTTAAGGTAAGTGATCCGATTTTGATCTAGAGCTATTCAGCATTGAATTATTTGCTAGAGTGCTTGATTGCATTTGAAATCACGGAAAAGTGTGCTTTTGAGGGTAAAAATGCATTAAACAATCTTTTGTGGATATTTTTGTATGACTGACTGATGCTGTGCATATAAAAGAGCATTTGCAAGGGTTTTGTGAAGAAAACCTGCAATTCTGTAAATTCTGACTGCACCAGTGTGCTCAGAAGGCGGGGTTTACCCTAAGTATATATTGAAACTAGAGTTTTGACCAACTCTTGACACCCAAAAGACCAAAGACAGAGTGTCACGCGAAAATAAGAAACTTAAGATTCCGAGCACAATTTTTCATAAAACATGGTAGGAATGCTTAAAAAGTAGTGCTCAAGACTTGGGGATGCCTGTGGATGAATTCTGCCAAAAATTTTATCAATAGACATCCTACGCGTAGGATGTCTCGAGGGCACTTTTGGTAGGGAATTTGGGAAAACTGAGGTTACCAATGGGTTCAGAGGGTAGGTTTTACCCTAGTAACATATTGAGTGTTTTTCCCTATTTTTGTTGACCAAAAGCCAAAAGGCGGAGTCAGAAAACGCAAAATTTCAGAAAAGGCTTAAATTGAGTGAGTTTTGCATGTTTTTGCAATTGTGAAGCATACTTGCACTTGCTGAGAGCATAAGGAAGCATCAGGGACACTTCAGTCTGAAAAAATAAGCAGTAGACATCCTACGCGTAGGATGTCTATAGGGTGATCTGGGTATTTTTTTGAAAATCTAAGCTTACCAGTGTGTTTAGAAGGTAGGTATTACCCTATTTTCACCTGGAAAGTGGAAATTTGACCAAATTTTGAGAGATCAAAGCCAAAAGACGAGAATTGCCAAACATCCTACCCAAATTGTGTCCAAGGCATAATTTTGAGACCAAACCATAGGGTGACTTCATGTGCATGTTATACATGATGTTTTGAGTGTATGTGATAAATTTCATCTCATTCGGGTCAGTGAAAGTGAAGATTGAATATACTTTAGCGTTTTTGGACAGACAAAAGGCAAGAATAGCTAAATTTGGGACTTTTGAAATCCAAACCAAAATCTAAGCATACCACTGGGTTGCTGACATCAAGGGGAAGCTGTGGGACAAGTCTGGGGTCAAACAGGCCAAAAAAACATCCTACGAGGAGGATGTCTTATGTGTGATTTTGGACTCTAAAATAAATTCTGAGCATACCACAGTGATCAACACCTTAAGGAGAGTCTGTGGTTCAAATTTGGGGCAATTCTGAGCAGTTAGACATCCTACGCGTAGGATGTCTAAGGCATGATTTAGAGGCCAAACTCAAACTGTGGACATAGCAGGGTGTTGTATAGCCTTAGGCAAGCCTCCTAGTCAAATTTGGTCCAATTTGGAGTTGATTTAACTTAGGAATTCATCAGAATAGACATCAGGCTTTTGGAGCAGATTCTTGATCATTTGACCAACCTATAGGTGTCAGAATCAAAAAGTAAAAATAGCTGTGAGTTTAGCACATCAAGGGGAAGCTCCAGTGCAAGTTTGAGCTGAAACAGAGCAAAAGGACATCCTACGCGTAGGATGTCTCCAGGGTCATAAAGTGGTCAAAATTCTACTTTGGCCATAAAGGGAGGTTCTAAGTGTCTCAAGGATTCCAGAACTTTTTTCAAAAGTGAATTTGGACCTTGTTTGGCCTATTTACCAAGCAAAGACAAGAAATGTCAGACATCCTACTCTTGGAGTGCACTAGAAGCTTATGCAGCCCAAATCCTATTGGCATCCAAATTCAATTTTGAGTATGCCATTGGGTTGATGAGCACTAGGAGAATCTTGGGATCAAATTTGGGGCAATTCTGAGCAATTAGACATCCTACGCGTAGGATGTCTCCAGCTTGATTTAGGACTCCAAACCAACCTATGAGCACACCACTGTGATCAGCACATCAAGGAGAAGCTGGGGTGAAAATTTCAAGTCATTCTGAGCAAAAAAGACATCCTACGCGTAGGATGTCTCAAGGCCATTTTTAGGTCCAAATAAAATTCTGAGCATACCATTGTGTTGTTGGACTTAAGGGGAGTCTCTAGACCAAATTTTGTTAAATTCTGAGCATATAGACATCCTACACGTAGAATGTCTTTTGGCCAGTTTTAGGGTCCAACTGTACTTTTGACCATTCAGAAGTGTTCACAGTGTCACGAAGATCCCAAATCTTCTTTTAAAATTGAATCTGGACTCATTTTGACCAGTCTAAACTGCATTTCACTATTTTGGCCATAAATTTCACAAACGGTATCAGATCGGAAAAGTTTTTATATCAAAACGTAGCCTGAGAGCGGCTCTACAGATCTTAGAGCAAAACTTGAACTAAATGTATGCCTACGGGTGCCGTTTAGCTCAACTTGAAAAAAACGTCGTTTGAGGCCTCAAAATTCATCCACAAGTTAGGGGTGTCTAAAAGCGACAATTTGCGAGAATTGTGACGGAACAGTTGCGGTTTTGGACATAGTTTCGACTTTTCCTTAACCAAAGCACTTGAACACAGTGGACTAAGTCTACTTGAACCAAGCAAAAGCTCTTAAGACCAGAAATCATGTCTACCCTAGATTCAAAGGCAGCTTACACAAGCTTGGAGATCCGACGATAGAGGAATATCCTCCCACAATGGATCTTCCAAACTTGCAATTGATAAAGATCCATATTGTTGAGAGAGTTTGGATGATTGGTCATGAGAGTGAAGGACTATATAGATACATTGATGACAATGAGGTCAATCTTTATAGGTGCTCAGATCCATACCTAGAAGAGATAACGGATTACAAGCTCTTATATGTCTACACATATGGAGTCGACTGTCAATGTAGATCTATAGTTGTCGACAAGTATGGACGAGAATACAGAGTTGTAGAAAGAACAAATCCACAGACTCTACTAGAAAGAGGTGGATATTTGGTCAATGAAGGACCACAAATGCCTCCACCAAACACGAGAATTCCTATAGGAATTCCAAGAAGAGAGCCACTAGGATTCCCTTCAAGAGCGATACCGAAAGAAGGATTGGGAGAGTCTCTGGTTAGACTTGTAGACAATCGACGAGTTAGACCATCCCAAGTCCAAAAATGGGTAAACAGAAAATACTCCGGAGATGAAGATCCGAGAGATCACGTAACGGCTTTTAGAAGATTGATTAGAGCAGAGAAAGTTTCAGATTTTGTGACACAGTTTGCGGGATTTGGATTGACTCTAGAAGATGATGCAGCTACATGGTTCCACTCGGTGGAAAAATGGGATTTTGAGACCCCAGATGAGCTGTTTGAGGAGTTTATTGAAGAATTATTGCCAAAAGGCATTGCTCACAACACTGTCTCCCAAATCCATAGATTCAAACAGAAAGAGAATGAATCAGTACGCAAAGCATCATTACGGCTCAAGAAATATGTTAAGCTCTATCCGAGAGCGGAATTACCTACGCAAGCACGACTGATGCTGATCTTTACCCAGGGAATGAGACATGCAGGCCTTCAGAAGGATCTGCATATGATAAGGAGGATGACGCTAAACGAGTTGATCAAAGAAGCTCTTTATCTAGTGGATAACTGTGAGGCATAGAAAGAAAAGGACTTAAAGAGTCAACGAGATGATACATCCTCTCAGCACAGTGTTTCATAGATAAGTGAGTCCATTGCCAAGCCAACGGCACCTATTGATCAAGAAAATCTTATCTCAACGACTTGGTCAAGAGGTTGATTCCTCTTGTAAGGTCTGATTCGCGAGAGCCGAAGTGGTGTGAAATTGAGAGAAAATGGACGAACCATACGGGGGAAGAGTGCTATTATAGCATGGAAAATGCTAGGGAGAGGTATGTACAACATGTTCGAGAAGCACCTACTCCACCTAGATACATTACAGAGAATGCGCCAGGACTAGTAGGAGTTTTAAGGCCACAGCTTGTCTTAGGACAACAACCTTCGTTGCCAGGTGCTAGAATGCTGGTAGACATGAGATACATGCCAATGATGGAAGCATCAAATAAACCAACGCCAGTACCAACTACAATGTGGTATAGCAACCAAAGTGAGTACTACCCTTCGGAGCAACAAAATGTGAGAGAAACACATGGAGTGGTGAGGCCGGTACAACCTCCACCTCCTGGGTTTCAGTCAAAAGAAAGAAGGTATGAAATGGACGAAAGGACATTGCGATTCATTGCAAATAGCGGCTTATCTAGGTCAAAGCTTGCTTATAGCCAAGAGGAAATGCTAAAAGAATCTCCTCAACCAGAGACAGATTGTCACAAAAGTCGTGACAACCACTTAGTCAAACAATGTCCTCATACGGAGATCACTGAAGTAAATTCCTATTTTCTTGAGTGTGGCATCACTCACTTGATCCCCGATTGCTTGAAAAACCCAAACCAAATCAGGAAAATCACGACAAATGTATTAGGGATTGTTCAGCTACCTAGTAGCTCAGAAAATAAAAATGTCGTGCCAGTTCAAGTAGTTATGAGATCACAAGCTCAAAAGAAAGCTGATGAGAATCCAGAGACAAAAGAACACGGAAAGTGACATGAGTCCAAAGACAGATGATGGACCAAAGACAGACGCACCTAGTCAGAAAACCAAGAGCAAACGAAATAGTTGGAAAGCTAGAAAGACTAGGATGAAAGCACGCAGGGAACGAGAGCAAAAATCCCTAGCTGAGAAGCTTACTGAAGCTGAAAATAAGATAAAACAACATGAGGAAAAGGAGACACCTTCTCTTACATAGATGGTTAAACCTCTAGAAGAACCATCCACGGATGAGAAACCGAGAAGTGCTAGTTTAGGAGGATCTGTTTTGGCAGAGAAGATTAATGAGACATTAGATGCCCTCTTAAAGGCCTATGATGTGAGGCTCAAAAACAACCAAACCCAAGAACACAGGCGGATGACATATCCCTATGCGGAACTAGAAAAGAAAAAGTTTGAAATGTGCCAGAAAATGATTCAAACAGCCTAAGCTTTACTAGAACCAACAATTGCAAAACCTGAGGATGTGATCCGTGTCATGCCAACAAAAGTAATCCCAGCAAACCAGGAACTAAAAGAGCCAGATTCTAGTCATGAGCACAGACCAAAACTCAAAGACCCAGCACTAGAACTAAGGATAGTACTGAATACCACGGATAACTCTTCCGAGGGATTTCACCAAGCTATACCTGAGGATTGTAAAGAGATAGATGGTCTTGACGAATTTTGGAAACAAGTCAAAGAGACCAATGAAGCCGATGACCTAAGAAGACGAGTGGACAAGACTGGTGATGAACGAGGAGTGTTTCTACCACCAATAGAGGAATTTGAGACTGGATCTCAAATGAGTCTAGACGTGCGATCGTATTGGGGCGACAAAGGATCTATACAATCTATGGATAGTCAACCCCATTCACTAAGAACAGTACCGTCCTACATGGGAGAGTACGAGACCAAGTCAGATGTGGTTGCAATCCCATCACAGAGACTGTCTCCCAACAAGGCCATCAATTCAAAGGGGCTAGTAGATATTCTATCTACCCCAATCACCTGTACAATAATGTTAGCCAAGTTTCTCAGAATAAGACCAAACATGTGGGCTAATGTGCGTAAATTTCTAGAGAAATTTGGTGTAAAAATCCCAATGACTCAAATCAAGGAAGGCATCAAAGAGCTTGAAAGGCCTCAACTAAATACTAGGACAGTGCCATTAAACAAGGTAGGCGAGTATTACGAGGGAGAAGATGGAAACACCACCCTTCCTATGGAATTCAATAATGTAAAAACCATGGCAATCTTTGACAGTGGAGCTGGTGTGGCCATTGCAACCAAAGAGGTTTGGAAAAAATGGGGAAAACCTGCCTTGATATTCACACGAATGACCCTGCAGCTTGCAGATGAACACAAGGAAAAGCCCCTAGGACTGCTAGAAAAAGTACTTGTTACTTCTTGTGGCATTGAATATGAACACACTTTTGCTGTTGTTGACTTTGGAAAGAAGAACAACTATGAAATCATTCTGGGAAGACCATTCATGCGACAATTGAAAATGGTCCAAGATTGGGGTTATGACCATATATACCTGAGACTATATGGAAACCATAACAAAGGTAAACTTGAGGGACCATAGCTATAGCAATGTGCTGAGAACACCGGTTGAGGAGTTTGATTCCGCCACAGTAGCAGGATCAGAACTTTCAGCTTGGTTAGGTAATCCTAAAGAACTGTGGATGTGTGGAGCTTCAAAATGTGGTAGCTTGAAACGTGAGGAATGTATCCTAGAGCGGGTTATAGAGGATATGGACTATATCCCATAACCATTTCTTGAAGAAGAGTTAGAGCCTTTTGGATGGGAACACATCTTGGCTACTCTGGACGTGTGCACCGTGGAGGATGCTCCCACAACAAAGTTTTGTGATGAAATGGCTATGATGTCGTTCCTTATTTTGCAGTGAGTGTAATCCAGGAAAACGAAGAGAACCAGACATCAACAAGCTCTCGAAATAAGGAGCAAACAAAGAAATGTGGAGAATCAAAAGATGAAGAAGACGACGAGTTCTATGACTCTGTAGAACACTTTGAGCTTCCAGAAGATCAACGACCCGGGAATCAATGTCATCGCTACACGAATAAAGTGCATCAAAAGTGGATTCCAAAGTCCTCGGTGAAGACACAGCCACCACAAGCATCCTCATACATGGCTCCTAATAAGGATGCAAAGACTCAACTAGGAGGAATACGACCAGAGCAACGAGCTAACAATGCTCTAATCAATGGGCTAGAAAAGTCATCCAAGAAACTACCACCCACGAGCAAACAGACAGTAACTTTCCACTACCAGCCAAAAAATCAAGGGAAAGTACAAGAATTCAACCTTGCTGAGGATAGTAGCGATAGTGATGAATCTTAGGACATCCCCTATCATCAACTCAAGCCATCACTATCACCAATCCCTTCACCAACAACTCAAGCTATTCTAGGTACAACTCAAGCTGAAAGAGTTGAGCATATTTATGTTGTGTAGCTCATGCTGGTATAGGTGAGCAAAAGAGTCGAAGTCTGGTGAAGTGAAGGAGAAGGTCCAAAAGACACTCACGTACTGAGCACAGTGAGATACGAGTGGAGAAACTTATACATCGATAACCCTTCTTGGAAAGGTGGAAGCTATTGAGACATCTTTTGATGTCACATGTGCTACATTTATTCCTCGAAACACCCATCATCTCCTTCTTTCACATTGCATGCTTTAGTTGACAAATTTCTCATATGCATATAGAGTGTCCCATAATTGGCACTTGCATCAAGCACTCTTTCCGTTGTTCACCCAAGCACTCACCTTTCATGAACATGTACTTCACGTTCAACTGCTCAACTCCAATAAGAGCGTATACCAAAGGCATTTTTTTTCCCACCGGGTTTTTTCCCTTTGGTCATCCAAGTTTTAGACCCTAATCTAAAGACACCTATCACCATCCTCTTATACATATTCCTTCTACATCAACAATAAGGAAATGATACTCAAATCAATTGACAAATGAATTGGGGCACCAATTTCTGATCATAGCATACTTCTCCTCAATGGCGAGTCGAAGAATGGCCTACAATGACAAAGCTGCAGACAACACTAACAACATGATTGCACAGGAACAAAGAAGTCCCCAATGAAGAAGAGCAGACATAAAAGTAATCAAAGGATCTCAAAAGATGAATGGTTATGATGATAGATGTCCGCTCTAATGGATCATAGTTCTTGTTGTGGTTTGACAAAGTTACAAACAGTGCAACAGATGAAGCAAAACGACAGCAAAGACCACATCACCATCGACAATCAGGTCATGTCGGGGACGACATGAACGCGGAAGGGGGGAGTGTTGACCGCTGGCTCAACAACACAACATAACTCAAGTTTCGTACCAAAGTCTTATCTTTTGCGAGTTATGAAATGCTGCGGATTATGGCTATAAACGTCATTTGTAATGAGTAGTTATTCTAGTTTCAAAAGCCGGGGTGCAATGGCACTTCTAGATTGTAAATACAAAGCCATTTGACCCTTTCAACCCCATTTTTGGTTAAACCTAAGGTAGCCTTAGTATATAAGGTACCTAGGTCATTTTGTAAAAAAGACTTTTAATCATAATCAAAACTTAGCGCTGCCGTCTACTGTGTGTGAGAGAGAAAGAGAATGAGTGTGAGCTTTATCCTCTCCCTACGCCCGGCTCGCTCAATACATTGGAGATCCGACTGCACCATTGCTGTAGGCTCGAGGAGAGCTATGCGACAACGCCAAGCATTCCACGCAAGACGAAGCACACATGCCGACGCATCTACGAGCTATTTGTGGCCGTAAGTGTATCAAACGATGTCTGTTTTCTGCGTGCTAGTAGTCTATAGAATCTTGGCGACATAAGCTATGCATAGGTACTCATAAATTTCAGTTTCGGGCACTTTCAAAATTTTGCTCTGTCATCCTACGCGTTTTCCGCAGATGGGTTTAGAGTGAGGGTTTTGAGTGTAGAAGCTTAAGGACAGGTGTATCCTAGTGAGGGGATGGTGTTCCTTAAGTTTCGTACGAATCTGGCATGACTAGTTGAGTTACGTTCCGTATGTGTGTATGTGGCTAGGTGGTGTAGTTGAGAGCAGTGAGGTTCTTGATTGTGGTTTAGTTGGCCTTCCAGAGTGTTGTATGTGTAGGATGGTCTCAGCCTAACAAGCTAAAGAGATTTCCTCCGTGTGCCTATCGTGTCATCTGTGTCCTCGATTGACATTATGTTGATCTAGGTAGTGTTTGCATGCACTTCATGGGTGTGTGAGTCGCTCCCGTCCAACATTGGGTCCCAATTTGTCCTGATGAATCATTAAACCAAATCATCTTTCTTAAATTACCTGACCTTAATCTAACGATCTTGCCAATGATTCCTCCACTACTAAACTAATTCCTGTTCAAACATTGCTCTCTGTCTGTTCATCAAGTCATAAAAGCTCCTCCAATCTCTGCTTAAGATTATGATTAAAGCCTATTCCATATTCAACTGACATTATCAGACTCAAAATAGAAAATTCCATTGGTACTATTGCCTCTATGCCATACACCATTCTGAAAGGTGTCATGCGAGTAGTGACCTTGTAGGTAGTGGATACACTAGAGTTAGTGGTATCATATCAGTTGTCATTGGACTTCCCATTCTCTAGCAAATGTCACACATTTTGCAAAACGTTTTGACATTAGCCATCATAGTTTTCCACCATAATCCTGCCTGAAGGATCTTCTTACATGTGATATCAGTTGACAAGTGTCCTCCAATGTCTTCATTATGAGCTTCAATGATATACTTGCATTCTCTCTCTTATTGGCTCACATCTGTGAAACACATCATCAATGCCTAGTCTATAAATTACTCCAGCAATGATAGTGAATTTTAGACTTTTCCTACCATTCTGGGTAGGATTTTCTTTAGCTATAGTCTAGAATAAGCGAGAATATACTCTCTCATCTCTTAATGAAGTTTCTAAATGACCATCTGTGATTTAATTTGGAAAGGAAGGCTGGTCCATAGTGTATTTTTCCTAGCTTATGGAAAAACTTGAATTTGAACTCCGTTAAAAACATCATCCACATGATTAGCCTTCTTTGTATAATAACCTGGTTAATCACAAACAATAGAGCTTGATGATCTACATAGAAGTGAAATAGATTTACCATTAGATAATTTTGAATTTGATAGTCCTCAATACCATCCCCAATGCTTCTCTTTTACTAGTTGAGTACCCCTATTCAATTGTACTAAACCCACGACTCGTAAAGTAGACCAAATAGTCCATCCTCCCATCATGTTGGGCCAATATGGTTCCCATAGCTATGCTAGAAGCATCTACATGTACATGGAAAATTATATCCTATTTAGGTTGGCAAAGTGATGGCTTCTTCATGATCACATCTTTTAAGCACTTGAAAATTTGTTCACACTTCTCAGCGAGATAAATTTGTTCCCTTTGTTGGTCAATTCATATAGAGGTAATGCCTTGGCTACAAACATATGAACAAACCTCATGTAGAAGTTTATGCATTTCAGAAACCAACTTAATTAATACATAGTGATTGGTGCTCTAGCTCGTTGAATTCACTTGATCTTATCATTTTTCATTTAAATCCCATTTTTGGACACTTTATGTCCCAGAAATTGTCCCTTCTAGATCATGAATAGTGACTTGAAGGGGTTTATACAAATTTTTTTCTGTTTGCACCTTTTCAAAACCATTTCATGAAATAATAAGTGCCAAAAACTTATGCAAAAAATTGTTGAAAATTCCCATCATACATCACTCAAAAGTTGGAAAATTTCATAGCCCAAATGGCATCACCAGATACATGAATTCTCCCCATTCAATGAAGAATTTAGTTCTGGCCCTATCCTCAAGTGCAATCTTTAGTTGATTGTCGAAACTATAACCATCCATAAAGCTATACATTTCATGGCCTGCAATCTCATCTAGCATCATATCTGTGAATGGTAATGGAAAAGGATCCTTAATAGTTTGGGCATTGTGTTTTCTATAGTCCACAGATACTCTCAATTTCCTGTTCTTCTTAAGGACTACCGCTATAGGAAACAACCAATCACTACTTGCTACCTCTATGATGAACCCTGATTTGAGAAGATTGTCAATCTCCTCCTCATTTTGTACCTTTTCAGACTGACTAGTAGTCAGGCATCCAACTTCACTGAAATCCGATGTTGGCACACTTTTGGATCTTCACCTTTTAGGTCAACATGTTCCCATGTGAATACATCCGTGTATTTCTGGAACAATGCCTTTGCCTTTTCTTTGATCTTTGGCTTCATGCTTTTTTTTAAATATTGATCATTCTAAGATTGTCTTATGAGCCGTGATTCCACCTCTCAACCTCTTGATAATCTAGGAGTAACCAATTTGGGCCTCCGCCCTTTCATTTGGCCATTGACTCTGCTCCCTCCTTAATTCAAATGACTAGAACATAATCATTAAATGGATTACTTATTTATAGAAGATCATTCTAAATTTCTAGTGTCAATGGTGTTGGATCTCCTTTATCAACGTTTTCTAAATTGGTCTCCCTTTCTGGCCTGAAAGCAAACTTATATGCTGCTGGCCATTTTGGAAAACGCCCATCTAGCTGAACTGGTCATTCTCCCTTAGTGAATTTCTTTGGATAATGTTTCCTTTACCTTTGTGGTTGTTCTTTATCCATAACTATAGCACTCAGATCAATCTCTATTAAAGGGAAAATATTCATTGAAGCAAGCATTCTTTCTATCTTCTTTGTGCCATACTTATTACACAATTCCTTAGGTCTTAGATCCTTCTTCCAGCTTCTGGTATTATCAATCTTGATTTGAATTTTTTTGCTAAAGCCCTGAATGGTAAAAGTTGAATGGCTCCAACACTTCTAAGCCAAGGTCTTCCTAGCAACATTCCATAAGCTCCTTGCACATCTAATACTAGAAAACTAGTTTTTGCACTTCTTCTTTCCAACCGTGATCTTCATATTCTCAATGAGTCAAGGAGCTTGGACTATATTTTGGTCGTCCATTCTCACTCTAAATGGGGATGGTTTCATATCAATAATCCCTAGTTTTTGCATCACATACTCCCTAAGAATGTTTACTCCAACTCTCCCATCTAGGATTACTCCAGAAAATGGCTCCCATTGCTTCCTAAGCTTGTAGTATATTTGAATTACTAAAACCTTGTCATCTAAAATGGCTACCAAGTCCATTGCTCTAGCTTCAGCTTAAAAGTTGCTTTTTAGTTTGATAAACTTTCTAGCTACTGGTAATGTTGGTCTGATATTGTCTAACTTGACTATCAACTTATGTATCCTTTTGCACTTTGATGTAAATCTCATCTTGCTCATTACCAGAACTATTGTATATTTTTCCTTAGAGTCTTCAACATTTTATTCTGCTTCTTAGTTGACCGCTAGATGATCCTGAGATGAACCCTCTAAGTGGTCGACCTTCACTTCAATTTACCCAAATTTAGCCAAGTCTTTCCTCACTTGATGTACCTCATTGACCAAGATTTGCACTACAGCTATCATGGACTTGTCTAGTCCATGTATCTCCTTCTCCTTCTGGACCTCTGAAGGGATGGTAGTTTCTGAATCCTCCAAGATTTCGAACCCTTTGGCTGTTCTGGCAGCTTCTTAGCCAAGTCTTAAGTGATTTATGCTACAAGCTCTCTTTGCTCCTGCCATTTATCCACTACCTTTTCCTTGACCTTAGAGTTTCACTACTCTCTATTGATCCCACTTCTTGGTCTCAACAATCTGTTTGTGCTCCTTCTCTTTTGAGTTTTCTTCAATGACTACCCCATTAATTTGGTTACCACGCTCACTAGCACAGGTTATGGTGCCTTCTGGTTAGTAGTTTTTGACTTCAAACCTTCTTGATCACTCAAATGTATGCTCGTACAAAATGCTTTTCAAGAGCCCAAAAACCTTACGATAGCACTTTAAAATGCTGGAATATGACGTCTCTAGCTCAAGATATATCATTTTTAAGCCTAGGGCCACATGAGGTGAGAAGCAAGTGAATAGAGGCCCTTGAGACCCTCCCTTGGAGAATAGAGGCCTTTGAGACCTGCCAAGGCCAGGTCTCAAGGGCCTTTATTTGCTTGGTTCTGACCGCATGAGACCCTAGGCTTAAAAATGCTATATCTTGAGCTAGAACCGTCAGATTTCAATGTCTTAAATTACTATCCTAAGGTTTTTCAATGTTTTGGATGCATCCTAAGGCTTAAAAATGATATATCTTAATACTAGGGTCTCATGAGGTCATACCCAAGCAAATAGAGACCCTAGAGACCCTTTAAGGGCCTCTATTCAATCATTTGGTTTTGACCCTCTTTGTAGTATTACATAGTACCTATCAATCGCTTTCAAGTACGATCCATTCAAATTTGAATTGCGATTAGTTCATAAAAGGGTGATTGATGCTTGTGCGAGATTCATAGGTACAAGTACTTCACTTTAAGGATAGCAACAGCGGGTCATAAAAGGCACTCGACGTTTGTGCAAGATGTCACTATCAAGCGGCTTATTTTTTTGGTGTTAGTGACAATTTCATCAAAATGGTTTTCATGGACATTTTCAAAATGAGAAAAAAAGGATTTTTCTATGTAACATTAGCCTTCTACCAATTGGCTAAGGAGCATTCTCTCACTAGAGCTAGAAGGCCCAAAAATGAGCCCATTTCTTTCCTAATGCTCCTTGAATGTTTGTGGAAAATACTCCCCCCATTCATCTTCATCAATGTCTTTAAGTTTTGCATATTGTTCTAAGACTTGAATACGCACATTAGGATCATCTCTTTTCCCACCTTTAAACACTGGGAAGGAAATCTTTGAATTTCTGGAGTGTTTAACAGCATGACTGGTTATGGATCTACGTATTGGCTTGTTGTCTCTAGGTTTTGTCTTGTTGTACTAATCAGTGTCAACATTCCACTCCCTATCTATTTTTGTTTCCAATATAATGTCATCAACTTTGTTCTTAGTTGGATCTTGTGCTGATCTATGAATCTTTTTACACTCTCACTTTCTTCAATATGTTTGCATTTTCTTTGAGATGCATGGGATTGGGTCCTCCTATCAGCTCGCTCAACCTGTCTTCTCCTAGAATGAGTAGAGTGGTGAGAATCCCTTGATTCATTAGTGGTGCGTAGTCTTGGATCACAATTGTCTCATTTCCAAGTTGCTCTATGGTTTCAGAGCCTCGCTCCGACTCTTTTGGAACTGGACTGATGTTGTTGGGATCCTCCATGAATGTGGTAGATGGCCTTCGATCTCTTCTGGGTGGAATGTCTGACATCTATCTTCTTTAATACCAACTAAGAGATAGTTTACCAATCTAGAGTAGATTTAACTCAATCCATTGTGATCACCAAAATGGGCCTTGTATTGCATACATAAGTAAGGCTTTCAACAAATATATAATATAGAGTGGCATCCACAAGACCTCCAACATCACAAAGACTCAATTTCAAGCCTGTTTTCATTGGAGTAGAAATGGGTGAAAGAATGTATAGGTGGTAGCACTATTTCCACCTTTTGGTGGTACCACCAATTGCTAAGAGGAGGGAAATTTAATGTTTTTCAAAATTGTAAGAGGCAGAGAAATTTCCCCCTAAGGAGATAAATTTGTTAAAGGGAGAGAATTTTCTCCCTATCGCCTATGCTCTATGTACCTTTTCTCCATGCATGCAAGAAATTTTTAAACAAAGTTAGGGTCCTCCTCCATTAATCCGCCTATCGCGTCCCCCTACTCCCTCTAATCCCAAAACCTAGAGATAGGAGTCCTACCTTCTTTGCTACTCTTTTCTTGCCTTCCCTCTTGCCAATTCATTTATTCTCACTCGTCCCTTTGCTGCCTCACACCGGTTTCTATACACAAAGATGAGTGCTACCATCACCAGGAGGAACACCCACTCTAGGAGGAGCAAGAGACCCTCTAAGAATGCTGACTTTGTCGTGTATACCCCTTCACCACCTCCAGAGCAAGGTGAAGCCTCTGTAAAGTCCGGTGCTCAAAAAGGTGTTGTGCTCTTCTTCCATGCCTGCAACATGCACGGTGTCTGATCTCCGCCCTCATTCTTTCTTTCCTCCTCATGTGCTTTTCTTGGTGTTGCGGATGTTGGTGTGGTTGGGTGAAACCACAAACCAAGGTTTGTGTATGCAAAGAGTGTGTGTGTGTGTGTGTGTGTGTGTGTGTGTGTGAGAGAGAGAGAGAGAGAGAGAGAGAGAGAGAGAGAGAGAGAGAGAGAGGCTTGTTTATGTTTGTGATGTGGAATAGAGGTTTTGGGTGTGTGGTATATGCTAGAGATTACTGAGAAGTAGTGTACCAAAACGAGCATGTGCAAGTGATTTTGTGTTGAGTTTAAAGGTGAAAACTAGTGGTTAGGGTTCTATGTTTTCCTTAGGCTGTAGAGAGGTTCACATTGTGTGTTTTGAATGTGTATCCTTTCCCCCCTTTCCAGTGAGATAGAAATGGAGAAAGGAAAGTGGATCCAAGAAGGGATCGAAAAAAGGAGGAAGTTGTGATTATCAAGGAACTCTTTTAATTGTTTGATAAAAATGAGCCTTGGAAAGGCTAGGAACCTAAAATTTGGGCTATTTTGTAATTGTCCTCATTATCCGACTCTTGGCTCTATTTCTCAATCTAAAAGAAGCTTAAGGTATATTAATTCTATAAGCTTTTCCCAAATCAATAAAGAAAATTAAGAAATGGAAATTGTGTAAAGGCTCTATCTCCACATGTGGCAGAGGAGAAATGATACTCAAGTCCTTGGACGAGGATAGGGATATACCTGGAGAATTTTATGTGACTGCTTAAAAGACAACTAGATAACTTTACTAACACTGGAGGGGAAAGGAAGTAAAATATTACAAAAAAGAAAAAGGTGGCAAAAATATGATAAATGCACACTTACAAGGGTATGCAACAGTTTACATGCTGCTTATATATGCTTGAAATGTCTTATTGGTTTGACATCTTTGAAATAATGGTTTCCTAGTATCATAGTACTACCTTGGAAAGGTAAATTTACCAAATGGTTCGGTGGGAGGGTGTGTTTTGGATAGTTAATTTGTTGGCCAAAAAGTTGAACCCAATTTTATGTTGTATCTTAACTTAATCCAAGGATGGGGAAAGGGATTTTGATCTTTAGAGTGGGCATCAAACTTGGGAACGGTGGATTCATGTAGGTTGTGAATACACTCATCTTAGGGGAATGCACTAAGGGTTGTGCTTGGTCACAACAAGGAAAAAAGTGTTAGTGACCTTGAACCAAGGGTGAATTAGAAAACTCCCACCAATTGATCCTAGAAGGTTGAGTTCAAATATAATTTGATGACTTTGATTGAAAATTTGGACTGGCAAGAAAAGGTGCTTTGGGGCTAAGGGATTCATATGAGAAAAGTGAATTTTATCACCCCATTGAATTGGCATCAAAGAGCAGGAGGAGTCTTGTCTTGGTGTCGATATCAAGTGGGAGGGATGTCGGGGATCACAATGTATCAATTTGGAGATGGTATAGCCAATGTTCCTTGGCATGGACCTCACAATCAGACCATGGTTTTTGTTCATGGATAGATAAAGGTTTTAATCAACTCTTGTATAGAAAAGAGTGAGGTATTGAGAAAGAAGTTCTCAAATTGCATGAAATTTTCAAATGATGTGGACCTCTTAAGAAGTTGAAGTACTCGGAATTGTACACAAGTAAATGGAAAGAAACCCTAAAACAAAAGGAGGCGTTGTTGGAACACTTTGTCCACATCATCTTTCCTACCAAAGGGACAAGTGGAGCTCAAGAAATGTGGAAGACCCGGTGCAACATAACTTGAGTAACTCCCTTGACTAACAATATCATCGCGAGTTCTTTTGCCCGTCTCAACGTCTTTTAAATTTGGACATTCCTTAAAGATGCAAGCAAAGGTGATTGATTCTAGAGAGACACTCAATTCCCATAAGTTGGAAAAAATCCAGAGCTTCCAAGCCCTGCTCCTATTCAGCATAACCTACAACCACCTCTAAAAAGCACCACGATTGAAAATCTATCGGGTCTAAAATGCAGTTGTTAGTCATTGCTTGAGTATAGGATGGTTCCACTAATTTGAAAACAAGGCCTTAGGCCAACCACGTAAAAAAGCTTAAATTTGCATTAGAAGAAACAAGGCATACAAAAAGTTTGCATTGTAAAATAAAGAAAGGCATGAGAAAACCATTCATATTGACAAGTGGAAGTGCAAAACAGACCCGAGCGTCCTCTACGCCAGGCCTGTGCACACGAACTCATCACGGGGAGTGAACTGGGCACCACTTAGCTTTGAACGGCTAGGATACAAACAACAGCAATTCAAATAACACTAACACATCACACACCACACACACACGCGCGCACACACACACACACACACACACACACACACACACACACACACACACACACACACACACACACACACACACATACACACAAAGAGAGAGAGAGAGAGAGAGAGAGAGAGAGAGAGAGAGAGAGAGAGAGAGAGAGAGAGAGAGAGAGAGAGATAAGGAGGAGATGAAAACCATTTGGAATGTGAGGGAAAACTTGATTCAAGATGGTATTTACAATACCCTTCGTTTCGAAGAGATGGAGACCGCTGTGTGTGTGTGTGTGTGTGAGAGAGAGAGAGAGAGAGAGAGAGAGAGAGAGAGAGAGAGAGAGAGAGAGAGAGAGAGAGAGAGAGAGAGAGAGAGAGAGAGAGAGAGAGAGAGAGAGAGAGAGAGAGAGAGAGAGAGAGAGAGAGGGAGAGCCTATAGTGCGTCTCTAGGGAAATTTCATGTGTGTGCAGATCCTACTCATGTGGATAGTGACCCTTGGAGTCTATGTGTGTACATGACTTCTCTTTCAAGTGCTGAGCCCCTTGATAGTGACCTCTCAGTACTCTTTTATAGGTGCAAGCTGCTTGGTTTATTATAAGCTAATTAGGTTTACGGCCCTAAGCTAGAGAGACAATGTAGGCAGCCGGGTCTTGGACAGTTGACTGGTGCTTTTTTTGGGAGAAATAAGAAAATGATATTCTCCTAGGTGGGCCTTTTTCACCATTACCTAGAGAGAGGTGAAATATACAAATGCTCTTTACAAAGCTTGGCTTGGAAAACGGAAATTGAACTACCCTACGGCTGTTACTGAGGAAGTGCATCATGGATGAGATGCCGGTGAATCACACGCTTCACTAGTGCGGTGGAGTAGCGTCCTCATCAATTTTGTTGCCGGTTGGGGCATGCCTTCGACGTCATTCTTTGATTTGCTGTCACCGCGTGTATCGTCCTTCTTCGTTTGTTGATGCGTTGATGTCAATCATATTTTTTCTGCTTCCTTCCTTCTTGTGCATGCCATGTGTGTGCTTTGTTGGTGCGTATGTGATTGTGTGCATGTGCTTATGCGTGTAGTGTTGGTATGTGTGTGTACATGCATGTGTTTGTGAGTGTGTGTGCGTGTGTGTGTGTGTGTGTGTGTGTGTGTGTGTGTGTGGAGAGAGAGAGAGAGAGAGAGAGAGAGAGAGAGAGAGAGAGAGAGAGAGAGAGAGAGAGAGAGAGAGAGAGAGAGAGAGAGAGAGAGATGGTGTTTTACTGATGACAAATGAGAAAGAGAGAGAGAGATTTTTTTGCTTCTGATAATGGAGAGAGAGAGAGAGAGAGAGAGAGGGTGGTGGCATGTGGTGTGGTGCCAAGAAAGAGGGAGAGGGAAGGAGGGTGGTGGCCCTTTGTGAGCGCAAAGAGGTGGCGGCCCTGCAACAGCTGTGAAAAAACGTTTGTTTATTTTTTTATTTTGACTTATAATATATTGCTCCCATCTGGGGTTAGTACCCATGGTTGAGGTCTTCAAAAACCTGCTATCATTAGCCCTCCCCTTCTGGCTAGAGGCATTCATGCCTCTAGCTCTGCTTCTGATTCTCTAGCAGTGGAGTTTGAGGGTTCTCCCTCCTCTGGAATATCTACCATCAACCCCGGATCAAAACTCAAGAAGTACCTTTTGAGCCTCCATCCATTGACTTTGGTCTTGTGAATTCAACCATCTGCTTCCATCAATTTGTAGCTGCCATTGGTGTATCCTTTTGACAATGAATGGCCCTTCCCATCTGGGCTGAAACTTCTTATCTTTCCTGATGTCAAATCTGTCGTCGTATCTCAGTTCTAACATTCCTTTCTTCAGACCCCTTTTCTTAAGCCCTTTATTCAATGTGAGTCGAGTGTCGTTGTGCTTGCATCATATAGTAGTTGATCGCATCTTCCCTGTCTAGCTGAAGCCTCTCTAGATCCAAGATGTGGTTGCGGAGATGGAAAACTGGGCGCCGTAACTGGCTAGCCATGACTCGCAAGCTAGCTATCTGCACCTTGATGGGTAGAATGGCCTCTTTTCCGTATACCAGATGGAAAGGGGTGAAACCTAGTGATGTTCGGAATGTCGTCCGGTTGGCCCAAAGAGAGGCCATGCGATGCTTATCCTAATCACTTGTGTGGTTATTCACCTGTTTTGTGATGATCTTAAAGATCGTGCCATTTACCTTTTGTGCTAGACCATTGTACTGTGGATATTATGGAGTTGAGTGTCAGCGTGCGATGCCTAGCTTTCTCATCAGTTCTCCCACAAACTCACCTCTGAAAGCTGGTCCTCTATTAGATATTATCTCTAGAGGTGTACCAAAGCGGCAATAGATGTGCTCAAATATGAACTTCACCACTTCTTGGGCTATAATGTGTGTGGTAGCTACTGCTTCTACCCATCGGGTCATGTAGTCTACACCAACTAGAATGTACAATTTACCTGACTGGGCCCTTGGTAAAGGACCAATTGCATCTATTCCCCACTTCTCAAACAGGCCATATGAGATGATAGGAGTCTGTGGCTCATAGGTTAGTGTTAGATCACTTCATCCTTGACAAGACCTGCATGTTTTACACCAATGATGCACATCCCTATTCAGACTAGGCTAAGATAACCCTACCTATATAATCTTCCTACTAGTAATATCTAGAGAAAATTGGACACCGCAAACACCATCATGGCAACTTGAGAGCACCTCCATGATTTCACTGGAGATTGGCACTCATCGGAGGATCTGATCATTGCCCTTGCAGTACAAGGTGTTGTTTATAAGGCGGTATCTTGTTTCCTTTTCAACAAGCCATTGTTTATGGCCCTTGGTATACCCTTCATGACATTCTCTTGTATTGAAGAAGATGATGATATCAGGCATAACATCGCTACCCTGAAAGAGGGGCAGCTTTAGCTTGATTGCTCCTATGGGAACACCTTGTATTCTTTCCTTGGCAATTCTAAAAAGACTCCATTATTAAGTCCAAATCTTCCGAGGTGTGCACCATATCCCACATAGTAGGCTCAACAAAACCGATAATAGATCCCACGTCCACTTACCCTAATATAATTAACAACATCAACCATTTATAGGCTACTTAAGGACCTCTGTTTTTAAGCAAGAAAAGAGAACACTATGGGAGAATGCTGTTGTTACCGCACAGCATTACCGCATAAGAGGAGAGAGAGACCTTCAAGAAAGAGAGAGATTGTATGCTGCAGCCTCGCTGGCGCGTTTTCTATTTTTTTCGCGAGCATTCTCATTGGGATTTTTAGTACCTCTCTTCTCTTTGCTTGCCTCATCTATTGGTATGATTCTCCTACTCTACTCATTTGTACTCCATGAGATTCTATAAACAAAAATATTTTGTTTCCACCTCAAAATCTTATGTCAACTATGCATTCATATGGAAATGGAAAGTGAACGATGATCAATAATGTATTGTCTTGCGTTCATAAACAAATAGCCCTTTTGTACAGCATAAGTAGAGAAAGAAGACAAAATCCAAAAGATATTTATTAATTTTCATCCTCCAAAAGATTTCTACAAGTGCTTACATCCATGTCCAACCCCATGGTAGCTAAATGAACAAATAAATCTATTGATTCATCCTCTACAGCCTCTCCTATTGAATCATCATCATCCTCTCCATTCTTGTTCTCCTCCTCACTATGGTTGGTTATTGGGAATGGTTGGTTCTCCTCGACCTCAACTGCATCATCGTCATTGGCGTCTTCTTGTGATGGTATGGTGGGATCTGCCAAATTCTCTATGTTCGTATCTGCAAAGATAGATTTGCTCTGTAGTGTGACTGGAATAACATACCAAAGTTGTCTACGATACATGGACTTTACCTGCTCACAACTACTAGGTTGTGTCATAATAATCAATATCTAATTCTCCTAAATGATTTTCTCATATTAAACTGATCATTTAATGTGTGGAAGTGACAGGGGAGAAAAAGCTACAATATTGGTTAAGCTAGTAGACAGGCCACTATAGGGATCCAAAGGAGGGAAAATAGGGATCCAAAAGTGGGGCCATCTGCAAAAGATCCATGTGCAACAATGGGATAAAAAGACCCTAAGGTTCAGCCCATTAAGACTTCCAAAATGCTAAGGTTCCAAAATTCAAAGGTTGTGTCCAAAGGTCAACCTTAAGGGAATTGGATGCTTTCTGTGTGAACAAAAAAGTCTTTGCAATACCTACTTGGGAGGGAGCAAGCCTTTCTTGTAGGGGATGAGAGAAAAAGCCACAAACACACACACAAGCTCCCTTTACACAAAGGGAATGAGCGACACATGTCAGCTCCCTAGGTGATATGCCCACAAGGTGTACCCAATTCCTATTGGATGGCCTTGGAGGTGGACCAATGAGAATTAGGCTAGAGTAAATCTAGTTTAGTTAATTTAAAAACACTTAATAAAAGAACCAATGAGAATTAAGTCCTCTAGAAGACTATTGGGGGACAGTCTCCCAAGGGGTCCAATGAGCATTCAGCAGCCCAATGGCTTGCCTGATTCCTATTGGCCAGGAGGCAAAGGGGTCCAATGAGAGTTTAGTTGAATTATTAAATTACCTAGAGCTCTCACAAAAGGGGAAAGGGGGACACATGTCAGAAGGCTATCACTTATGCTGCTTAATAGTCATTGGCTTGACCTGGGGAGGTCCAATGAGGGTAGAGCAAGAGCAAATAGCAAGAGGGCTCGCCCAAAGAGAGAAGGGGCTGATTTTTGAAAGGCATTATCACACACACACTCACACAATCTCATGTGTGAAGAAATAGAAGACTATCTCTTCCCAAGATTTAATGGATAGCTCATCACCTACTCCAAGCTTGTTAGATAGAAGCCTACATCGACACACTCTTGGCATGTGGATGCAAATCTAACCAAGAGCCAAGCTTCAATGCATGCTCATCTCCTCTAACAATCTAATTACTAAGCTAAGCTATGCTAATATGAGTGATTATGTGAGGAGATGTACATCTTTCTCGTAAGATACTCCTTCTTCCTCTCAATCTACTCTCATACCCTGCTAGATCTTACCATCTTCAAAGGTGTGTGAGGTCTTGGGTCTGAGACCGCCCGGGATAATTAATGTTGTTTTTGCTAAGTGTTTGCCTTAGTGCATGAAGCTTTCATCTTCATTGCACTAGCTAGTCTTGAAGGAACACAAAGAATTGTATTGTACAATGTCTCTCTTGATGGGAGAAACCATAATCCAAAGCCTTTTGGAGGGAGGACTGGCTAGCTTAATTTCTCTCTCTTTTGAAAGCATTGTTTATGCTATCTAGCTAGGTGTTATGCTTTTTGTTGCTCTCTCCTCCCAAGCACTCTTGTAATTCTCATTAGGAATCTATTCTAATGAAATGCCCACTATGTTCATGCTAATTTCCGCTACACACAAGTTTTTAGGCCATTAAATGTTACATTTGTATCAGAGCACAAGGTTTCTCTTTTCTTGCTCAAGAAGGGAGGTCCTCAAGCTAGCTATAAATGGTTGGTATTATTATTCCTCTGAGTAAGTAGAATAGGGATTTTTCAGTCTTGCAGTGCGCCTACCTTCGTGCAGATAACGAGGCATCACTGTCGAGAGCTATGGTCTTAATAGTGGAGTCCTATGGGGCTTGCCTACGGCTATTGAGCTATTAGAAGCTTGACAGGAGCCGGTGCTGTTTTGGTGTTGAAAGACCCTCTCTTCTATTCCTTGCAATTAATGGTATTCGAGCCACGGGTACAGTAGCTTGAGTTCTTTTTCTAAAGGGGTAAAGAGGAGTAGAAACTAGGGCTTGAAGTGCCAAAGTACACCTAAAACTTTTACACCTAAAAGTTGTTAGAATGGCTGACAATAGTAAAGAGAGTGAAATTAATGTTGATAACTTTGATTTTGCTCATGAGCAAGCTACTAATGATGCTCAAATGCTTGTTAACTATCTTGTTTCTAGGCTTCAACAAGCCATGGGCAATCCATCTCTCCAAAGTGAAGTGCAACGGCAACTCCGTGCTCACGGGATTCTCCAAGATCATCACCATGACGAGAGAACACCTAGGAAGCCTCCTTGTGAGATTACCAAAAGAGGTCTCTCTCCAATTCGGGAAGAAGAAGAGAATCCATATGAAGGGCTCAAGAATTTACTTCTTGATGATGCATCTCCTTCCCAAAGGAGAACTCAAGAGCCTCCACCAAAGGAACGAGAAAGAAGTGAGTCTCCCACCACCTCGGCGGAGATGGCTCCACGAAGACGGCGGGCTAAATTCTCTCCATCACCACCAAAGCGGAGAAGACCATCACACTCTTCTCCACGCCATAATTCAAAGAGGGATGATAAAAAGCAAGAGAAGAAAAAGGTGAGAAAGAGGACACCCTCTTCTCCATCTTCTTTATCCTCTTCCTCTTATGAAAGTGATGGTGAAGAAAACAAAGATCAAGACAAGAAAAAGGCGAGAAAGAGGTCACCCTCTTCTCCACCTTCTTCAAATTATTCACCTTCTGAAGAAAGTGATGGTGCAACCTTTGAACCATCAAAAAGAAGAGGCCATAGGAAATCCTATGACGCATGGAAGAGGTCGTCCAAGTTGAAGAAATTTAAAGACGGAGGGAAGAGCATCTCTTTCCTTACCTATGATGGTACCATTGGTGCTACGGACAAAGTCTTGGCCTTTATCCAACAGTTCGATGCGGCGTTTGGAGATGAGGGCTTCAAGGAGTCCTCTAAGCTACGCCATGTAGCTATCCACTTTCAAAAGTCCGCCAGACAATGGTGGTCTAGCCTACGAGCCAACGGTGAAGCTCCACGAACATGGAAAGATTTAAGAGCTTCCATTATGAAGCAGTTTTTGGCCACCGATGCCAAAGATAAAGTACTCACCGAATGGCGAAGCTTAAAGCTCTCTCCCTATGAATCCATTCACAAATATGTAGACAAGTTTTGGGACCTACAACTCAAAGCCACTGTCTTCAAAAAGTTGGATTTTGGAGAGCAAAAGCAACAATTTTTTGCGGGCTTAACCGAAGAAATGGCGGAGTATGTCAACTCCCAAAGGCCACGTACCATATCGGCGGTAATACACCATACTATGGTGGCCTCTCAAATCAATTTCCAAACGGGGTCTAAAAGAAATAATAAGCCCACAAAAAAAAAGGGTTCCAATGAGCCTAACGGGAAGGACAATGTCCAAAAGTCTCCTAAGGGCAACTCCAACAAAGCTAAAGAGAAGGGAGTTTACAAAGGTAAAAACAAACTCTCTCCTGAAGAGCTTGAGCATTATCGCAAGGATAACCGGTGTTTCAAGTGCCGCGAACAAGGGCATGTGTACCGCGCTTGTCCCCAAAAGAACAACCGCCAAGATCCTCCTAGAGCTTCCTTGGTTGAAATCCAAGAGGAGGAGACTCACCAAACTCACCACAAATCATCTCCTCTATGCCATGCTTGGGGAAAGGTAAGAGAACATGATGCTTTTATTCTCTTTGACCCTGGTTCTACTCACAATTTTATATCTATAGAGTTGGCCACAAAGCTAGGCATACAAGCTTACGATATGGGAGATGTCCTACCCGCAGACAGTGCCTTCAAGGGGCAAGAAGCTTCAGTTACTCCCTTAATCGGTAAATTGAGGCTTCATGTCCAAGGCTATGTGGACAAAGAGGACTTCTTTATCTCTCCTCTCAAGCATGAGGATGTAATCCTAGGGGCACCATGGTTTGACCTCCTGGCTGCCAATGTTAAATTTCGTGAAAGGAGAATCTCCTTTAAGTTCAGGGAAAAAGACATGTATATAGATGCTAAGGAAATGGGTAACACTATCCCCATTGTACATACACCAGCTTTCAACAAGTCAATAGAGAGCTCTATCTCCGTGTACATGATTTTTGTTAAAGATTCTCAAAATGAACCTAATGCTTTAGCAAAAGAAAATAAAAGCAACCAAAAGGAATTAGAGTTATCCAATTTTCTCAAGGGGTTTCAAGATGTTTTTATTGGCGACATCCCTTGTGAGCTACCTCCTAAACGAGGTAATGATGACCATGCAATTGAACTTCTTCCAGGAAGTTCACCGCCTAACAAACCTCCTTATAGAGTTTCTCAAGCTCAACAAGAGGAGATTATGCGGCAAGTGCACGAGCTAGTTGAGAAGGGCATGGTTAGGCCTAACTCATCTCCATTTTGCTCACTGGTGCTATTAGTGCAAAAGAAAGACGGCACATATCGTATGTGGGTCGACTATAGAGCACTAAATAGGATCACTATAAAAAATAGGCTTCCCGTTCCACGGGTAGAAGACCTATTTGATAAGCTACAAGGATCGACCTACTTTAGTAGGATTGACCTAAAAAGTGGCCATTATCAAATAAGGATAGTTGATCAAGACATTGTAAAGACCGCATTTCACACCACATTTGGTCTTTACGAATACATTGTCATGCCTTTTGGCTTGACCAATGCACCAGCCACATTCAACCGCTTGATGGAGAAGCTGTTCAGGCCTCATCGAACCTTCACTGGAGTGTTCTTTGATGATATTATCATCTATTTTAATTCATTAGAAGAACACAAGCAACACCTCCAGGTAATATTTCAAGTTTTAAGAGAGAATTAACTTTATGTTTAATCAAAATAAAAGTGAATTTTTCTTGCAAGAGATTCAGTATTTAGGTCACATTATCTTTCAAGATGGCATCAAAATGGATCCATCAAAGTTGGAGGTAATAAAAGGATGGCCTATGGGCCACCAAAAGTATTATGCTAAACTAGCAAAAAGGTACTATGGTCCCTTCCAGATTCTTAGGCCAATCAATGAGATGGCCTATCAACTCAAGTTGCCCAATCATTGGCTCATACACAATGCTTTCCATGTGAGCCTATTAAATCCTTACAAAGGAGAGCCACCTCAAGAACCAACTATTGAAGACCCACCGGAGATCGAGGACCAAGAGGAGGTGCTGCAGCCCGAGTCCATTCTCCGACATGAAGACAAGGTATTAAGAGGCGGTAAGACTATTCGACGATATCTTATTAAGTTTAAGAATTATCCTTTTGAATATGCTAGATGGATGCAAGGCATACAATTAAAGGATAACCTAAACCTTGTCAATGCTTACAATGCTTCCCAAGAGTAAGCAAATGTACAAAATGTTAAAAATAAACAAAGTTTTTGGCTTATAAGACTCCCTTTTTCTTTATTGTGCACAAAAATGAAGTAGTATGCATGCTTAGATCAAGTTTGTGGAGACGACGTCTCCCAAACACCAAGTAGAGCTTGTAACTCTACTATGGAAGATTGATAGGACTAATGTGCAGACATGCTTGTGGCAGCCTCAGGATCTCAAGCACCAAATTGACTAGTCATCCATTGTCGAATGATGTCGTAGGGTAACATAGGGATCCTCTACCCGCTAAGAAAAGGACTCATGAATATGCTTTATCTTCTCTACACCATAGTCAAGGATGACTATGATTTCTAGAGAGAGGTAATGTCATAATAATCAATATCTAATTCTCCTAAATGATTTTCTCATATTAAACTGATCATTTATTGTGGGGAAGTGCCAGGGGAGAAAAAGCTAGAATATTGGTTAAGCTAGCAGACCGGCCACTGTAGGGATCCAAAGGAGGGAAAATAGGGATCCAAAAGTGGGGCCATCTGCAAAAGATCCATGTGCAACAATGGGCTAAAAAGACCCTAAGGTTTAGCCCATTAAGACTTCCAAAATGCTAAGGTTCCAAAATTCAAAGGTTGTGTCCAAAGGCCAACCTTAAGGGAATTGGATGCTTTCTGTGTGAACAAAAAAGTCTTTGCAATCCCTACTTGGGAGGGGGCGAGCCTTTCTTGTAGGGGATGAGAGAGAAAGACACACACACACACACACAAGCTTCCTTTACACAAAGGGAATGAGGGACACATGTCATCTCCCTAGGCGAGATGCCCACAAGGTGTAGCCAATTCCTATTGGATGGCATTGGAGGTGGACCAATGAGAATTAGACTAGAGTAAATCTAGTTTAGTTAATTTAAAAACACTTAATAAAAGAACCAATGAGAATTAAGTCCTCTAGAAGACTATTGGACAGTCTCCCAAGGGGTCCAATGAGCATTCAGCAACCCAATGGCTTGCCTGATTCCTATTGGCCAGGAGGCAAAGGGGTCCAATGAGAGTTTAGTTGAATTAGTAAATTACCTAAAGATCTCACAAAAGGGGAAAGGGAGACACCTGTCAGAAGGCTATCACTTATGCTGCTTAATAGTCATTGGCTTGACTTGGGGAGGTCCAATGAGGGTAGAGCAAGAGCAAATAGCAAGAGGGCTCGCCCAAGAGAAAGAGGTCATTGGCTTGACGTGGGGAGGTCCAATGAGGGTAGAGCAAGAGCAAAAGAGGGCTCACCCAAGAGAGAGAGAGAGAGGGGGCTGATTTTTTCAAGGCATTATCACACACAAACTCACACAATCTCATGTGTGAAGAAAGAGAATACTATCTCTTCCCAGGCTTTAATGGAGAGCTCATCACCTACTCCAAGCTTGTGAGATAGAATCCTACATCGACACACTCTTGACATGTGGATGCAAATCCAACAAAGAGCCAAGCTTCAATGCATGCTCATCTCCTCTACCAAGCTAATTACTAAGCTAAGCTATGCTAATATGAGTGATTATGTGACGAGATGTACATCTTTCTCGTAAGATACTCCTTCTTCCTCTCAATCTACTCTCATACCTTGCTAGCTCTCACCATCTTCGAAGGTGTGTGAGGTCTTGGGTCTGAGACCGGGGATAATTAATGTTTTGTTTGCTAAGTGTTTTGCTTAGTGCATGAAGCTTTCATCTTCATTGCACTAGCTAGTCTTGAAGGAACACAAAGAATTATATTGTACATGTCTCTCTTGATGGGAGAAAACATAATACAAAGCCTTTCGGAGGGGGGACCGGATCCATGCAAATCCGGTCCTCAGCTGTTGTCAATAGCTTAATTTCTCTCTCTTTTGAAAGTATTGTTTATGCTATCTAACTAGGTGTTATGCTTTTTGTTGCTCTCTCCACCCAAGTACTCTTGTAATTCTCATTAGGAATCTATTCTAATGAAATGCCCACTATGTTCATGCTAATTTCCGCTACACACAAGTTTTTAGGCCATTAAATGTTACAGGTTGCACCAAATTGTCGGTCTTCCCGCGATGAAATTGCCTGGAGTCTACCATATAGAGCCCATTCTCATGTCTCTTAACCTCCCCCGCAAACCATGGGCAGTCAAAGAGATATTTGTGAAATGTTCTGAAATCCACTTTGATTATCCTCTCTATTGCTCCACATTCCTTCACCTCCTGTGTTTTCGTTTCAAAGTTGCCCATAACTCCACTATCGTGAGTGGTTCGACGCGCATCTATCTTGCGGGTTTGAAAATGACGTCCTTCGGACCACATAGAGTTGAATGTGAAGGCCTGTAAAAACCAATCAAGATAGATGAGAGAGAGAGAGAGAGATGACACACATACACCGCCCCCCCCCCCCCCCCCCCCCCCCACACACACACACACACACTCGCACACACATACTAAACACATTGAGTATATTACCCTTGGTAGACATCCTCGCACCTACTCCCATTCTTTAGGGCTTATTTGTTTTCCTTGTGCCTTGGCCTTCATCATGGCATTGTGTATCCACCCAACTGGAATTAGATCAGGGTATTTGGAAAGCTCTTTAGGAAAGGGAGGTGCTCGCCTACCGCCATGCGACCTCTTCCATGCTTCCCTCTCCCTTTCTCTCATTGTACGCACCTCCATATACATATCCATCCATTCTCTCGTTGACTATGGCTTGAAATTCCGTATCCAAAATCAAGAGAGAACCTTTCCCACTTGGAATGTTTGTGTGTTTTTTTGGATCCTCTTCCTCCGTCTTTAAATGAGGCAATGATGGGTCTATTGTGAAAAGATATTGAGAGGCATACACAAAAGCCTCTTGTACAATCCAACCCTCTGCCATGATTGCCTGAACACATGAAACCATTAGTAATTAAAGTAACCAATAAAAAGCGTTGTGAATACAATCCAATCCTAATAAGGTTTAAAGCTTAAGATTGATGAATACCTCTGGTTGTGATTGTAGCCTTACAAAGTCTTTCAAAGTCTTTAGGAACCTCTCAAGAAAGAACATCCACCTGGAGTGAACCACACCACAAATGGATATCTCCTCAACAAGATGGAGCAATAGGTGAACTTGGATAACAAGGATAGAACGTGGGAATGCATCCTCAATAGCACAAGTTGCTTCAATCGCTATAAGTTGAGCTGTTGGAATGGCTGAAACTTCGATTTCTTTGGAACTCACAAACCTGTAACCAAACAACCCTTCATAATATTCATAGTAAAGTTAGTCTTCAAAGTAAAGTTTAGGAGGGAGGATCAAATGTGCTATACCTGACAACTTCTCCCACCTTGAATATTGGAGTCTTTACCTTCGTGTCCGCAAATCCACTAATGCTAATTGGAAGCACAAACTATTTCACAAACAAAAAGACTTATTAGTATCCAAAACCCTAAACCACACACACACACACACACACACACACACACACATTACCTGAAGAATCTTGTGTCAATCATGGGATTTGAGCCCATACAGTTGTGTGGATCCTCCTTTCTTAGTTTTAGTGAAGGCACCCTTGAGCGAACGCATATAACCTGTTGGAGTACGGATGGATGCAATGACTTGTTTTATCCGCTCTTGATACACCCTTGATAGAATCCAAGGTGCCTTTGGAAGAACCATCTTCCCCCGAGGCCTCATGCAAGGTGTGGCCGAAGGAGGGAGCCTCCTTATGGCCCTCATGTCCTCTCTAGCCCCCAATGAATCTTTCTTGCCTACTATGTGATCCCATATAGCTTGCCCAAAATTTTGAACACATGCATTGGATCCAATAGGTGTTGGATTTTCAATGAAGCCCAATAGGGTAGTGATAAGAAAATAGAGTACCTAGACATACCTCTAGGTGGATCATTGGGAGGAGGCAATGTGTTGTGATGCTCGTTCCAATGTCTTACCCAATTGGCCATGGTCCAATGGAGTGGCTCCATCCCATTGCAGGATGGAGCATAAGATTGATGTGTGGGCGGCAAAAAGCGATGGTTATTGGGGTAGATCACCTTACCAAGTAGAGCGGGTTTCTCTGTCACGAGTGAGGGTCCACAAGTTGGGCATGCCCTATGTCCAGATGTCGATAGTCCTACAAAAACAAAATACATAACCGCATATAAGTGACCAATGAAAAGACATTAAAGAGCATCACAAAGTATAAGCTTACCAGAAATCTCTCCAAGCCCGGGGTAATCATGCATGGTCCACATGAGAATGCACTTGATCATTGTGTGCCGATCACGAAGTGGTCTTGATACATCAAAAACATCTATGCCGTTCCATAGCTGTTGAAGCTCTTCAATCAAAGGTGCTAAATATACATCCATGTTCTTCACCTTGTGTTTTCCTGGGACTAGAAGAGAGAGCAAAATGTTCCCCTTCTTGGTTGACTCCCATGGTGGAATGTTGTAGTTCACAACAACCATTGGCCAAGTACTCCATGAGGTAGACCGATGCCCAAAAGGGTTTACCCCATCACTAGCCAGACCAAGCCTCAAGTGACAAGGCTCTTCTCTAAACTCCGGCCATGTTTGCTCAATGTGTTGCCATGCCGGCAAGTCAACCGGCACTCTCATAACCCCATCGGTGAAGCGATTTTTTATATGCCATATAAGAAGCTTGCTTGTTCCTTTGGTGCTAAACATGTGCTTGATGCGGGGAATGAGGGGGAAATGACAAAGAACCTTGCAAGGTATTGTGGTTCCTTGCATTCCCTCTTTGTACCTTGATTCTCCACATTCGGGGCAAGCATCAAGCCCTGCATGTTCATTGCGGAATAGCACACATGCATGTATGCGATCATAGTCCATCCCAAGCCCTTTCACCACCTCTCGTGCCTTCCTTCAATTTTATGGAAGATGATTTCCTTTAGGAATCATCTTGCCTAATAGCCTATGACATAATTAAAGAACACTCGTTATTGCATATAACCACGAAAAAAACTCACAACTAACACTTAGTACACTTAAACGTACCTCAATAGTGCATTGACCCCTGCATTGCTCCATCCAAGATCTCAAGAGACACTCGTAATATGGAGAAGGATCATCCCTCGTAAAGAGCGGTGTGTGTTGCCTCTAGTAATGAATCTTTGGTTTTTTGGGCGGCTTCTTCACATGCACACTCAGGCTCACACTCATTCGCCGCCTCACGTGCAAGAAGATCCTCAACCATATTGTGAAAATGATCTTCCTCCACCTCCATGTGGGGCGGGGTGGTGGGGAGATCCTCATATGTGGTGGATGTAGGATGCGCATGCGCTCGTGTGGACCCACCCACATAGGACGGCGGGTGTGACCCCCCTCCCATGACTGCTTCCTGGCGCAATCGCTCTTCCGTCCTCCTCCCGCCTCCGCCCCCGATCACACTCCAATGGGGAGCGACATCAATAGATGCCAAAACCCTCGGATCGCTAGTTTCCATTCGACCGCGTTTTCTCGGATCGTCCCATAGTCCATAATCATCCACGTGAGCCAAGTATATACGCCGAAGACGTGCAATCGCACGCTTACATTGGGTACATGGACATGGTAATCGCTCGCTCAGCCAGCGAGTTCCTTTCGTGCCAACCGGCGGACCCACGTCATCCCAATCGACCTGGACACACGACCACACACTAAATAAGAAAAAATTAAATAAGAAAAAGAAGAATCAAGAATTTTGGTACTCACATGACTTACACTCATTAAAGATAGAGGGGAAGTGGGTACAAGAGATCATGCAGTCGACGTAACACATGCAGTCTCATCAGAGATTTTCGCGGTAATACACGCGGTAAAATCCCCAACAAATTTTTTTATATAAGGGGGCACCTGCGTGCCCCCGCGAAATTGAATGCCAAAAATTCAAAAACGAGCTCCTCTTCTGCACGGGCCAGTTTCCCTCTCCATCTCCAAGATCTCTCTCCTTCTCCCTCTCCATCTTCAACCTCTATTACTCTCTTCATCTCCATCCCCACCATATCCAAGCGATCGAGGTCACGATTGTAAGTGCTCGAACTCTCTCTCTTTCTTCTCGTTCTTCTACACACACACACACACACATTGGTTAGCCTTCCTCTTTGATAGACCATCTCTCATTTGGGCTCCTTTACCATTGTCCCCGTGTTGAGATAGATCTGTAAGCACATGTCTATATCTTAACCCTTGTTTCCATTTATTCTCCCACATTAAGTGATAAGTTTAATATGAGAAAATCATTTGGGTTGGTTAGATATTAGTTTTTATGACACACAGTGTCCCATGAAGGATTGCACTTGTTTTACATTAGTGGACCTGGGTAGGTCTACTATGACTTTGACTTTGTCTAGGTCAGTGGTTATGCCATTTCTTGAGACAATGTGTCCTAAGATGCGGCCTTGCTTAACCATAAATACACACTTTTCCGGATTACGACAGATTCGATATGTCGTGCATTTTTCAAATACCTTTTGCAAATGGTCAATATGTTTCTCTCGTAGAAGAGAGTGTACACAAAGATCATCCATGTAAATTTTTAAGAATATTCTTAGGTATTCTTTGAACGCGTGCGTCATTAACCTTTGGAAGGTAGCTGGGGCATTAGTTAAGCCAAACGGCGTAACTCGATACGCATAAATTCCCACTCAGTGGCAAACGCTGTTTTGTGTTGATCCTCCCTTGCTATTGCCAGTTGGTTATATCCTGAAAACCCGTCCAGAAAGGAATAAGACCGTTTTCCGGCCACCCGCTCAAGTACGTGTTTTGTGATTGGCAAGAGATAATTATCCCTTATGGTGGCTGCATTTACCTTTTTGAGGTTTACACACACTCATAGTTTCGCGTTCTTTTTGGGAACTACCACAATGGGTGACACCCAATCTGTATGTTCAATTTCATAGATGAATTCAACTTCCATCAGCTTATCAATCTCCTCTTTGATTCGTTTAGCAAATGTGTCATTATATGTATAAGGACATTGTTTGCTAGGTTTTGCATCCGATTTCAAAGGAATTGTATATTGGCATATCGATGGATCAACTCCTTTGAGGTCTTTATAGGACCATGCAAACACATCTTTATATTTCTTGAGAAGTTGTGTTAGCCGTTCTTCTTCTTCAGGCTCTAAATTGTTTGCTACATAGACCGGCTGAGGCTTTTCCTCTGGTTCCGCGAGGTCTATCCTTTTGGCATTTTCTAGCCCATCCTAAGATTCTTGGTTGGTTCTTTCCCTGAATGGTGGTGTCATGATGATTTTTCTGCCCTGTATGGTAAATTTCCGATAGTGTGATGGTATGTAACATTTAATGGCCTAAAAAATTGTGTGTAGCGGAAATTAGCATGAACATAGTGGGCATTTCATTAGAATAGATTTGTAATGAGAATTACAAGAGTGCTTGGGTGGAGAGAGCAACAAAAATCATAACACCTAGTTAGATAGCATGAACAATACTTTTAAAATAGAGAGAAATTAAGATATTGACAACAGTTGAGGACCGGATTTGCATGGAGCCGGTCCCCCCTCCAAAAGGCTTTGTATTATGGTTTCTCCCATCAAGAGAGACATTGTACAATACAATTCTTTGTGTTCCTTCAAGACTAGCTAGTGCAATGAAGATGAAAGCTTCATGCACTAAGCAAAACACTTAGCAAACACAACATCACTTATCCCTGGTCTCAAACCCAAGACCTCACACACCTTCGAAGATGGTGAGAGCTAGCAGGGTATGAGAGTAGATTGAGAGGAAGTAGGAGTATTCTTACGAGAAAGATGTACATCTCCTCACACAATCACTCATATTAGCATAGATTAGCCTAGTAATTATCTTGGTAGAGGAGATGAGCATGCATTGGATCTTGGCTCTTGGTTGGATTTGCATCCACATGCCAAGAGTGTGTTGATGTAGGCTTCTATCTCACAAGCTTGGAGTAGGTGATGAGCTCTCCATTAAAGCTTGGAAAGAGATATTCTTTTTCTTGCTTCTCACATAGACTGTGTGAGAGTGTGTGTGTGATAATGCCTTCAAAAAAATCAGCCCCCTCTCTCTCTTGGGCGGACCCCCTTGCTAATTGCTCTTGCTGTCCTCCCATTGGACCTCCCTAGAGCTAGCAAATGACAATTAAGCAGCATAAGTGATAGCCTTCTGACATGTGTCCCCCTTTCCCCTTTTGTGAGAGCTTTAGGTAATTTAATAATTCAACTAAACTCTCATTGGACCTCTTTGCCTCCTCGCCAATAGAAATCAGGCAAGCCATTGGGCTGCTGAATGCTCATTGGACCCCTTGGGAGACTGTCCCCAATAGTATTCTAGAGGACTTAATTCTCATTGGTTCTTTTATTAAGTGTTTTTAAATTAATTAAACTAGATTTACTCTAGCCTAATTCTCATTGGTCCACGTCCAAGGCCATCCAATAGGAATTGGGTACACCTTGTGGGCATCTGGGCTATGGAGCTAACATGTGTCCCTCATTCCCTTTGTGTAAAGGGAGCTTGTGTGTGTGTGACTTTCTCTCTCATCCCCTACTCCCAAGGCTCGCCCCCTCCTATGTAGGGATTTGTAAAGACTTTTTGGGTCACACACAAAGCATCCAATTCCCCCCCATGGTTGACCTTTGGACACAACCTTTTAATTTTGGAACCTTAGCATTTTGGAAGTCTTAATGGGCTGAACCTTAGGGTGTTTTTAGCCATTGTTGCACATGGATCTTTTGCAGATGGCCCCTTCTTTGGATCCCTATTTTCCCTCATTTGGATCCCTACTGTGGCCGATCTACTAGCTTAACCAATATTCTAGCTTTTTCTCCCCTGGCACTTCTGTAAGGTCTCTGACCCGATCACAAGAGCACCCTTGTACCACGAAATGAATACAATGGAATAAGCTACTATTTTTAGCAATTTTCCAGATTCTGTCGGTGCCATGATGTTTAGAATGTTATAAAGCTTCAAAATGTGAATAAAAATAATTTTTGTGAAAAATTTCCAAAAATAGTAACTTTTTGGTCACCCGACCCGTCCAGTCTTGACCGTCTCGAAAATCTGCACCCGTACCCCGAATTTGAAAAAAATGCATTTTCGGACCCCGGGGGCTGCTAAATATGGCAGGTACTCGGGCCAGTACGCCTTAGTTAGAGCTTCGTATGGCAATTTACGGCATCAAAATCCGATTCGTATGACCCGTTTTAGCTTAGAACCAAATTTCCTAAAAATTGTCCGGGGAGGCACCGGGGGCCCGGGACTGTGTGGGAACAGGTCCCAGGCCACTCCAGATCTTCTTTAGCAGCTAGGGGGTGCCCTCTTGCTTTGTGGGATTCTTGGGAAAGCTGCCAAGCCTGCAACTCAGTCTCAGAACCAGTTAACCAAGCCAACCTGACACTTGGTGGGCAGAGAACTGGACTTGCCATGCTTAACTGGAGAAGCTCCCAGATGCAATTAGCAACCCAGATCGATTTTCAGCCTGTAGGAGCCTATTTAAAGACGTGCACACACACACACACACACACACACACACTTATGATCACACACACACTCAGTGCATACACACACACCCTCATACATTGGGGAGGTGCTGCCGAATCACACACCTATTGAAGAAGAAGCTGGGAGGGAGGTGCTGCCGAATTTTCATCTCAAGAAGCTCGATTAGATCAGAAAATGGAGAAGATTACCAGCTCTTAATCACGGTAATGACAGTTTAATTAATGCTATCTGTAAATTCCTTTCTCTACCATCAAAATTTCTCGTACATTATGCCTATTCCTAGTCGGAAATCTCTATGACTACTTTCAAAATTCTCCTTATTCATACTCTATTATGTAATCATCATTCCATAGCTGAATTATCAGCCATTCTTCACTCTCGAATTAATGATTAGAGCATAATTATCAGAATCTCCTCTCTCTAGATAGCATAGTAATTAATCGGTAAACTAGTATTTGTGCAGATTGAAGAGAATCACTATTGTAATCACTCATTAACATTGCAGCTTAATTGAATTCATTTTTTTTCTTATGCATTAAGACGTAATTAAGGAGAAATTAATCCGTCAATAAGTCTCTAAGAATTGGTTTTTCCTCACACATATGCATAGGGTAAATCTGCATCATCTAATTGCTAGGAAATAGTTTAATCATACTTAATCCAATTCTCTGGTAATCCTAATAATGAAATCTTAATTATTCTTGATCATGCAAGCTGAATAATTATCTTAGAGCCGGTTCCCATAGGATTACGTGCCATCCTTAATGATTGCTTATGAAAGAAATCTAGACTCTCATATAGGAGGGGTTAATTGATGTCACTAATCTACCCATTGGACTGTTATGATGCTTGTGAACCTTAGCTTTTTCTCCAAGCTAATCATTTAAGTAGTGAGAAATGGCCCCGGTTAAGAGGACGCGCTTCGGTGGTGCCCACGATCGCGAAGCAGGAACGAGCAATGTCAACGGAAAGGGGAAGGCTCCCATGGACGAGCAAATACCGGCCATCTCACGGGCCATCGATGAAGAAGTGGAAGAGGTAGATCATATTTTTATTCAAGTTGTTTAAATTAACATTGCATACGCTAGTTAGGAATGCTCATATCCCCAAACATGTTGGAGAAATCCGGCGGAAACCTCGGCATTGAAATCATTGTACATTAAGTTCTAAAGTAGGAAGGTAATGTCTGATGGGTATGTTGTTTGCAAGAGGAAAGAATGTTTGCTAGGGAAAATTTAGCTCGACATGTTCATTTTATTTCCAATGTTGAATCAGTCCTGACCCCCCTACTGATCACAGGGGGCAGAGTTCCTCGTTAGGACTCTTGAATCCACGACATGCTTTCTATGCGGTGGATACCCACGACTTGCTTTCTATGCGGTGGGAACCCACGTCTTGCTTTCTATGCGGTGGGAGTGTCCATGACGTGCTTTCTATGCGGTGGACATACCTAGTTGTATGGGCAGCTAGGCGACAACGGGAGGAGTGAAATCTCGCTGGAGGGGGGATGTTGTACCTCCAGAACATTGGAACTTTTATGAATAAGTTTGAGTAGAATTTTTACTAGAATTCTGTCTTGGTGTTGTTTGCAATACTGGTTGAAGGGCTGTTTTAACGAACCATGTGATTCGGAATTAAACAAGGAACATTTATGTTGAACAACCTTTGTGGTAGTAATTAGGTCACACGAGGAAGTGTGAGTGTGGGGGTGGAAAGTGGGGGCTTGGCTCAGGTTGCCAATGCCTACGAGATGGGTGGTCCCGATTGGTCGGGAACTCTCTGTCCCCATAGTGCTTACTCGATGTTAGTAACGCTCATTGCCCCTAGAGCGGGGAATTCTCGAGAGTACGTGCCTCTGAAACATGGGGACAAAAGGCACTCGAGGCTTCTCTCCTCTTGGAAGGTGGGTCATAGGATCGCTAGATAGTTTAAGTACGCTTCCCCTGCGAGGTGGAGCTAGATCTCCTTGCTAGTAGGCTCGAACTCGACTCACTTTGTGATGAGAGATCGTCCGCGAATCGAACCCTGAACCATTTTGTTTGCTTCAGCTATAGATCTAGTGGCCACCAGGTTTACCATCAGATCCGTTGTTTGATACGACGGGGTGGGGACCTCACACCTGGTATCAGAGACAAGGTTAGGCTGGGAAAATAAAGTCGTATTGTTTGAACATTTAAAAGGAACTGAAAGTATATAGGTAGTTGATCCGAACTCCTTGCATTGGTGTTGCAGGAAGACCCCGTGCTCGAATATCGGAAGTTCCAAGTGTTTGAGCTTATTTATGAGCAAGCTCGAAGATCCCCTGTTTACCAGTTCAGGCGAGATGTCATGGAGATACTGTTGAAGGCTTATACGCCACATTCCACTCGCATTGATAAAGGATGGGAACTTGATTGGACATTTCCAGGAGGGGTTTACTACATCAACGCTCGGAAGCTAGGATGCCTGGCTACCGACTTGAAGAAGATACGTTGGGGAGAAGAGTTGAGAGTAATAGAGATATTCTACTTGGTGCCCACACGATTGGACCAGACTGTTTTGGGCAACTCCAACCAAACCATCAACGAGTGGCTCTTGGAGAAGGTCACCAATGTGATTCCAGCAAACCGAGTCAGAACCTTTGGATTACTGAAAGCGGAACTCCGGCCCGATATCTTAGTTTATTATCCCCTCAAGAATGTGTATAAGAACTATTACACGAATGAAGTAGTGCATCATATCAATACCATTTCCTAGGCGTATGTTATACGCAAAATCCATAAAGCCTTGTAATAAGCGGTCACCAGTCATTCTAAACCTTGAGGAGTTTCGATTGTAATAAAATTCCATTAATAAAGTGCTTTTTGTCTCTGAATCTCTGTCTCTTGATAAAGTGGAATTTTGAATTTTATTAAAGTCTCGTGTCTCTTGAGATTCAAGTAATGGTATCAAGAATTTCGTATAACCCATGTAGGTACCGCCTGTTGCTCTGTACTCGGCAGCGCAAGAGAAGAAGCTCCTCCTTAAGCAAGCCCAACCTCCGCTCTTTAAGGGTGAGGGGGCAAATGTGGAGAGAGATGCGGAAGTATGGATGGAAGCCATGGACGATTACTTTGAAGCTGCGGGAACCCAACCCGTCAATCAGACCATGCTTGCGATGTTCCGCCTGACTGGCGATGCCAAGATATGGTGGAAGCAACATTGCAGGGACATGGATATTAAGGGATCTTCCCAGTCCTCGGAAGACATCAAAGCTGCGATAATGGGACGTTATTTACCACCTGCCTATAGAACCTTGAGAATGAATGAATTCTTTTCACTTCAGCAGCTGAATTCAACGGTCGAAGAATACTATGCAAAGTTTGTCACTCTTCGGAGATATGCTCCTAAGATGACCTTGGAACAACAGGTGGCAAGGTTCTGTCAAGGACTAATCGATCCCTTGAACACTCGGCTGGAGGCCGGCTGGAGGCTCTCAGACCGTCAACGCTACAGGATGCCTTGTTGAGGGCTAAACCTCTTGCTCTCGAAGTACAAAAGGCTAATCAGAACAGGAGGAATCATTGGTCAAAGAGGGCAAGGAACACTGCTTGGGACAACAGACCAGCCAACCAAACCTATAACCAGTGCCCTATTGTGGCTACCACTACAACCATGGAGTTCCCTGATGTTCGATGCTATGGTTGCGGCGAGCATGGACACTACAGATCCAATTGCCCCAGGAACATTCATGAAACCAACGCCAATGCCATACCCTTGAATACCCGTGGGCGTGGCCAAGCTAATGGAAGAGGAGGACGCGGAAGAATGAACAGAGGGCGAGGGCGTGGAGCTACCGCCAGAGTGAATGCTGCAGTGGTACAACCAACTATGGGTGAGGAAGCAGTGGAGAGAGCAACCCTACATGATGCAATTGACAATCCCAATGGTTGCGAGCAATACGCAGTCATTCATACGCCAGGATCTCTCAGAGGTGAACAAGTTAACTTTCTTATAGATTGTGGCAGTACTCTTTCATTTCTTTCACCCAGATGCATGAGAAAGCTTAAGCTAGATAAGTATCCGTCAAGCAAACTAGTTGTCGAGTTAGCAAACGGCAAGGAGGTAGTATCTCAACACTCTGCAGGCAAAATTGACTTTGATTTAGGGGGACACCCAACTTCTGCCCAATTTCGAACCTTACCCTTAGGATTCTTTGATGGGATACTAGGGATGGACTGGCTAAAGCAAAATAGGGCCCACATACATTGTGCACAAGGGAATTTTACCTTTACAGATAACTTGGGAAATGAAGCCTTAACCCAGGGGGAAAACGGGAGACCTAAGGCTACTCTAGTTAAGGCCAGCAGACTCTTGAAGGGACTAAGGAAGGGTCAGCAAATATATGCAGTTAAACTCAATAAGGTGGACCAATCAGATACCTCACTTCGACCGGTCTGGCTGAGGGAGTATGATGACGTATTCCCCGAAGACCTTACGAATCTTCCACCACACAGAGAGGTAGATCATGGGATTGAGACTATCCCTGGGTATGAACCTATCTCAAAAAGACCTTATAAAATGTCACTTCCGGAGGCCATCGAACTCAAAGAACAACTTAGGCAACTCATTGAGCAAGGATTCATTCGACCTAGTACGTCTCCTTGGGGTGCTCCAGTTCTTTTCCAAAAGAAGAAGGATGGGACCTTAAGGCTATGCATAGACTATGGTGGACTGAACCAGGTAACTGTCAAGAACAAGTATCCAATTCCAAGGATTGACGAACTTTTGGACAGACTCCACGGTGCCAAAATATTTACAAAGATTGATCTAAGGTCAGGATATTACCAAATCAGGATCAAGGAATCAGATATTCCGAAGACAGCTTTCAATACTAGGTATGGGCACTACGAATTCACAGTAATGTCTTTTGGACTAACAAATGCTCCTGCAAGCTTCAATCGACTTATGCAGGATATTTTTAGACCTTACCTGGATGATTTTGTCTTGGTTTTCTTTGATAACATTCTAGTCTATTCTAAGAATGAAGCAGATTTACAGGAACATGTTCGCAAAGTACTTGATCTCCTTCGAGAACACCAGCTTTACGCTAAGGAGAGCAAGTGCACTTTTTGCTCACCAAAGGTCAACTATCTTGGATTTGTCATTTCGGCTGAAGGGATTTCAGTAGACCAAGACAAAGTCAAGGACATCGTTGACTGGCCTCAACCATCCACTGTCAGCGAAGTAAGGGGATTTCTTGGAATAACGGGATGGTACAGGATTTTTGTCAAGGATTATGCACGTATTGCTGCACCTTTGACGGAACTCCTGAAGAAAGGAACGAGGATCGATTGGAAGACCGAGCACGAGTCTAGTTTTGCTAAGCTAAAAGAATTCTTGGTCTCAGCTCCTATTTTAAAGCTTCCAGACTTCATTAAAGAATTTGAAGTAGCAACGGCCGCTAGCAAATTCGCTCTAGGTGGAGTTCTTACTCAAGAAGGAAGACCGGTGGCATATACTTCGCGAAAGCTGAGAGATCATGAGAAGAACTATCCTACTCATGACTTGGAACTTTTAGCAGTTATACATGCACTGAAGTTATGGAGACATTATCTTCTTGGACGCAAGTTTCAGTTGGTTACAGACCACAAGAGTTTAAAGTGGATTTTTACTCAACCCATTCTCAATATGCGACAATGGCGATGGATAGAGCTATTGCAGGAATATGACCTTGACATAAAGTATAGACCAGGGAAGGAAAACGCAGTTGTAGATGGTCTTAGCCGAAATCCGTTTCTCGGAGCTATCTCTATTCCAAATAACCCTATCTGGGATAGAATCAAAGAAGCATCCCTCGAAGATCCAGAGTACCAACGTATGGCTTCATTAGTCCAACAAAATAAGATACCTGAAGTGAAAGATTACTCTCTTATGGGAGGATGTCTTTACTACAAACATAGACTCTGTGTACCCAGAGACCCAGCTTTAAAGAAGGCCATTCTATATGAAGCACACGATAGCCCTACATCCGGACACCCAGGCTATGCTAAAACTCTTCACGCCGTCAGAAGGAGTTATTTCTGGTCTGGAATGAAAGGAGACATACTTCGCTATGTGAGGCAATGTCTTTCTTGTCAACGGATAAAGGCTGAAAGGATCAAATTACCAGGGCAACTTCAACCTCTTTACATACCCCAGATGAAGTGGGAATGCATCAGTATGGATTTTGTTAGAGGGTTACCTTCTACAGGAGGTTATGATTCTGTTTTCGTGGTTGTTGACATGCTCACAAAAGTGGCTCATCTAATACCCGTAAAGACGACCTTTACTGCTTCAGATGTTAGTCGGGTATTCATCAAGGAGATTTTCAGGCTACATGGTCTACCCAAGCGTATTGTCAGTGATAGAGATGCCAAGTTTACATCAAAATTTTGGACCTCTCTTTTCCAATCTATTGGGTCACAATTAGCCTTCAGCACAGCATATCATCCGCAGACTGACGGGCAAACCGAAAGAGTTAATCAAGTCATTGAGGACATTCTCAGAGCCTATTGTTCGCAAGAACCAAAGAAGTGGTTACAATATCTACCTTTGGTAGAATATGCTTATAACCCTTTCGAACACAGAAGCATTGGAATGTCACCTTTCAAAGCTCTTTATGGACAGGACTGCTTAGCACCACTGAACTTTTCAGATCCAACCATCAGAGTAGAAGCCTCTAGAAAGATGTTAGAAGATATGGAAGCACAGACTAGAGCTATTCGCCAGGACATTCAGGCAGCTCAGGATAGGCAGAAGCACTATGCAGATAAGGATCGTTCGGAAAGGACTTTCAAAGAAGGGGATAAAGTTTTTCTGCGAGTCCGACCTAAGAAAAGCAACTTATCGCTAGGCAGATATAAGAAGCTTAGCCCAAGATATTGTGGACCATTTGAGATCGTTAAGGTTATAAGTGACCAGGCCTACAAGCTAAAGTTACCTGCAAACTTGAAGGTTCATGATGTATTCCATGTCAGCTTACTCAAACCCTATATTCCCAACCCCGATCAATTCTTGGACTCAGATCAGATAGTCATGCCAGCACAAGGAGTTCTCGAGCTCCAACCTGACTATGTACTTGAAACAAGGGAAAGAAAATTACGCAACAGAACTATCACGGAGCATCTGGTAAAGTGGAAGGATTACCCTGAAGAAGATGCAACTTGGGAAGACGAATGGACTCTCTTAAACGATTACCCAAACTCATTCTTGAGATGAGGACATCTCAAATTTTTCACATTGGGGAGGTTGTAAGGTCTCTGACCCAATCACAAGAGCACCCTTGTACCACGAAATGAATACAATGGAATAAGCTACTATTTTTAGCAGTTTTCCAGATTCTGTCGGTGCCATGATGTTTAGAATGTTATAAAGCTTCAAAATGTGAATATAAATAATTTTTGTGAAAAATTTCCAAAAATAGTAAGTTTTTGGTCACCCGACCCGTCCAGTCTTGACCGTCTCGAAAATCTGCACCCGTACCCCGAATTTGAAAAAAATGCATTTTCGGACCCCGGGGGCTGCTAAATATGGCAGGTACTCGGGCCAGTACGCCTTAGTTAGAGCTTCGTATGGCAATTTACGGCATCAAAATCCGATTCGTATGACCCGTTTTAGCCTAGAACCAAATTTCCTAAAAATTGTCCGGGGAGGCACCGGGGGCCCGGGACTGTGTGGGAATAGGTCCAAGGCCACTCCAGATCTTCTTTAGCAGCTAGGGGGCGCCCTCTTGCTTTGTGGGAGTCTTGGGAAAGCTGCCAAGCCTGCAACTCAGTCTCAGAACCAGTTAACCAAGCCAACCTGACACTTGGTGGGCAGAGAACTGGACTTGCCATGCTTAACTGGAGAAGCTCCCAGATGCAATTAGCAACCCAGATCGATTTTCAGCCTGTAGGAGCCTATTTAAAGAGGTGCACACACACACACACACACACACTTATGATCACACACACACTCAGTGCATACACACACACCCTCATACATTGGGGAGGTGCTGCCGAATCACACACCTATTGAAGAAGAAGCTGGGAGGGAGGTGCTGCCGAATTTTCATCTCAAGAAGCTCGATTAGATCAGAAAATGGAGAAGATTACCAGCTCTTAATCACGGTAATGACAGTTTAATTAATGCTATCTGTAAATTCCTTTCTCTACCATCAAAATTTCTCGTACATTATGCCTATTCCTAGTCGGAAATCTCTATGACTACTTTCAAAATTCTCCTTATTCATACTCTATTATGTAATCATCATTCCATAGCTGAATTATCAGCCATTCTTCACTCTCGAATTAATGATTAGAGCATAATTATCAGAATCTCCTCTCTCTAGATAGCATAGTAATTAATCGGTAAACTAGTATTTGTGCAGATTGAAGAGAATCACTATTGTAATCACTCATTAACATTGCAGCTTAATTGAATTCATTTTTTTTCTTATGCATTAAGACATAATTAAGGAGAAATTAATCCGTCAATAAGTCTCTAAGAATTGGTTTTTCCTCACACATATGCATAGGGTAAATCTGCATCATCTAATTGCTAGGAAATAGTTTAATCATACTTAATCCAATTCTCTGGTAATCCTAATAATGAAATCTTAATTATTCTTGATCATGCAAGCTGAATAATTATCTTAGAGCCGGTTCCCATAGGATTACGTGCCATCCTTAATGATTGCTTATGAAAGAAATCTAGACTCTCATATAGGAGGGGTTAATTGATGTCACTAATCTACCCATTGGACTGTTATGATGCTTGTGAACCTTAGCTTTTTCTCCAAGCTAATCATTTAAGTAGTGAGAAATGGCCCCGGTTAAGAGGACGCGCTTCGGTGGTGCCCACGATCGCGAAGCAGGAACGAGCAATGTCAACGGAAAGGGGAAGGCTCCCATGGACGAGCAAATACCGGCCATCTCACGGGCCATCGATGAAGAAGTGGAAGAGGTAGATCATATTTTTATTCAAGTTGTTTAAATTAACATTGCATACGCTAGTTAGGAATGCTCATATCCCCAAACATGTTGGAGAAATCCGGCGGAAACCTCGGCATTGAAATCATTGTACATTAAGTTCTAAAGTAGGAAGGTAATGTCTGATGGGTATGTTGTTTGCAAGAGGAAAGAATGTTTGCTAGGGAAAATTTAGCTCGACATGTTCATTTTATTTCCAATGTTGAATCAGTCCTGACCCCCCTACTGATCACAGGGGGCAGAGTTCCTCGTTAGGACTCTTGAATCCACGACATGCTTTCTATGCGGTGGATACCCACAACTTGCTTTCTACGCGGTGGGAACCCACGTCTTGCTTTCTATGCGGTGGGAGTGTCCATGACGTGCTTTCTATGCGGTGGACATACCTAGTTGTATGGGCAGCTAGGCGACAACGGGAGGAGTGAAATCTCGCTGGAGGGGGGATGTTGTACCTCCAGAACATTGGAACTTTTATGAATAAGTTTGAGTAGAATTTTTACTAGAATTCTGTCTTGGTGTTGTTTGCAATACTGGTTGAAGGGCTGTTTTAACGAACCATGTGATTCGGAATTAAACAAGGAACATTTATGTTGAACAACCTTTGTGGTAGTAATTAGGTCACACGAGGAAGTGTGAGTGTGGGGGTGGAAAGTGGGGGCTTGGCTCAGGTTGCCAATGCCTACGAGATGGGTGGTCCCGATTGGTCGGGAACTCTCTGTCCCCATAGTGCTTACTCGATGTTAGTAACGCTCATTGCCCCTAGAGCGGGGAATTCTCGAGAGTACGTGCCTCTGAAACATGGGGAAAAAAGGCACTCGAGGCTTCTCTCCTCTTGGAAGGTGGGTCATAGGATCGCTAGATAGTTTAAGTACGCTTCCCCTGCGAGGTGGAGCTAGATCTCCTTGCTAGTAGGCTCGAACTCGACTCACTTTGTGATGAGAGATCGTCCGCGAATCGAACCCTGAACCATTTTGTTTGCTTCAGCTATAGATCTAGTGGCCACCAGGTTTACCATCAGATCCGTTGTTTGATACGACGGGGTGGGGACCTCACACCTGGTATCAGAGACAAGGTTAGGCTGGGAAAATAAAGTCGTATTGTTTGAACATTTAAAAGGAACTGAAAGTATATAGGTAGTTGATCCGAACTCCTTGCATTGGTGTTGCAGGAAGACCCCGTGCTCGAATATCGGAAGTTCCAAGTGTTTGAGCTTATTTATGAGCAAGCTCGAAGATCCCCTGTTTACCAGTTCAGGCGAGATGTCATGGAGATACTGTTGAAGGCTTATACGCCACATTCCACTCGCATTGATAAAGGATGGGAACTTGATTGGACATTTCCAGGAGGGGTTTACTACATCAACGCTCGGAAGCTAGGATGCCTGGCTACCGACTTGAAGAAGATACGTTGGGGAGAAGAGTTGAGAGTAATAGAGATATTCTACTTGGTGCCCACACGATTGGACCAGACTGTTTTGGGCAACTCCAACCAAACCATCAACGAGTGGCTCTTGGAGAAGGTCACCAATGTGATTCCAGCAAACCGAGTCAGAACCTTTGGATTACTGAAAGCGGAACTCCGGCCCGATATCTTAGTTTATTATCCCCTCAAGAATGTGTATAAGAACTATTACACGAATGAAGTAGTGCATCATATCAATACCATTTCCTAGGCGTATGTTATACGCAAAATCCATAAAGCCTTGTAATAAGCGGTCACCAGTCATTCTAAACCTTGAGGAGTTTCGATTGTAATAAAATTCCATTAATAAAGTGCTTTTTGTCTCTGAATCTCTGTCTCTTGATAAAGTGGAATTTTGAATTTTATTAAAGTCTCGTGTCTCTTGAGATTCAAGTAATGGTATCAAGAATTTCGTATAACCCATGTAGGTACCGCCTGTTGCTCTGTACTCGGCAGCGCAAGAGAAGAAGCTCCTCCTTAAGCAAGCCCAACCTCCGCTCTTTAAGGGTGAGGGGGCAAATGTGGAGAGAGATGCGGAAGTATGGATGGAAGCCATGGACGATTACTTTGAAGCTGCGGGAACCCAACCCGTCAATCAGACCATGCTTGCGATGTTCCGCCTGACTGGCGATGCCAAGATATGGTGGAAGCAACATTGCAGGGACATGGATATTAAGGGATCTTCCCAGTCCTCGGAAGACATCAAAGCTGCGATAATGGGACGTTATTTACCACCTGCCTATAGAACCTTGAGAATGAATGAATTCTTTTCACTTCAGCAGCTGAATTCAACGGTCGAAGAATACTATGCAAAGTTTGTCACTCTTCGGAGATATGCTCCTAAGATGACCTTGGAACAACAGGTGGCAAGGTTCTGTCAAGGACTAATCGATCCCTTGAACACTCGGCTGGAGGCCGGCTGGAGGCTCTCAGACCGTCAACGCTACAGGATGCCTTGTTGAGGGCTAAACCTCTTGCTCTCGAAGTACAAAAGGCTAATCAGAACAGGAGGAATCATTGGTCAAAGAGGGCAAGGAACACTGCTTGGGACAACAGACCAGCCAACCAAACCTATAACCAGTGCCCTATTGTGGCTACCACTACAACCATGGAGTTCCCTGATGTTCGATGCTATGGTTGCGGCGAGCATGGACACTACAGATCCAATTGCCCCAGGAACATTCATGAAACCAACGCCAATGCCATACCCTTGAATACCCGTGGGCGTGGCCAAGCTAATGGAAGAGGAGGACGCGGAAGAATGAACAGAGGGCGAGGGCGTGGAGCTACCGCCAGAGTGAATGCTGCAGTGGTACAACCAACTATGGGTGAGGAAGCAGTGGAGAGAGCAACCCTACATGATGCAATTGACAATCCCAATGGTTGCGAGCAATACGCAGTCATTCATACGCCAGGATCTCTCAGAGGTGAACAAGTTAACTTTTTTATAGATTGTGGCAGTACTCTTTCATTTCTTTCACCCAGATGCATGAGAAAGCTTAAGCTAGATAAGTATCCGTCAAGCAAACTAGTTGTCGAGTTAGCAAACGGCAAGGAGGTAGTATCTCAACACTCTGCAGGCAAAATTGACTTTGATTTAGGGGGACACCCAACTTCTGCCCAATTTCGAACCTTACCCTTAGGATTCTTTGATGGGATACTAGGGATGGACTGGCTAAAGCAAAATAGGGCCCACATACATTGTGCACAAGGGAATTTTACCTTTACAGATAACTTGGGAAATGAAGCCTTAACCCAGGGGGAAAACGGGAGACCTAAGGCTACTCTAGTTAAGGCCAGCAGACTCTTGAAGGGACTAAGGAAGGGTCAGCAAATATATGCAGTTAAACTCAATAAGGTGGACCAATCAGATACCTCACTTCGACCGGTCTGGCTGAGGGAGTATGATGACGTATTCCCCGAAGACCTTACGAATCTTCCACCACACAGAGAGGTAGATCATGGGATTGAGACTATCCCTGGGTATGAACCTATCTCAAAAAGACCTTATAAAATGTCACTTCCGGAGGCCATCGAACTCAAAGAACAACTTAGGCAACTCATTGAGCAAGGATTCATTCGACCTAGTACGTCTCCTTGGGGTGCTCCAGTTCTTTTCCAAAAGAAGAAGGATGGGACCTTAAGGCTATGCATAGACTATGGTGGACTGAACCAGGTAACTGTCAAGAACAAGTATCCAATTCCAAGGATTGACGAACTTTTGGACAGACTCCACGGTGCCAAAATATTTACAAAGATTGATCTAAGGTCAGGATATTACCAAATCAGGATCAAGGAATCAGATATTCCGAAGACAGCTTTCAATACTAGGTATGGGCACTACGAATTCACAGTAATGTCTTTTGGACTAACAAATGCTCCTGCAAGCTTCAATCGACTTATGCAGGATATTTTTAGACCTTACCTGGATGATTTTGTCTTGGTTTTCTTTGATAACATTCTAGTCTATTCTAAGAATGAAGCAGATTTACAGGAACATGTTCGCAAAGTACTTGATCTCCTTCGAGAACACCAGCTTTACGCTAAGGAGAGCAAGTGCACTTTTTGCTCACCAAAGGTCAACTATCTTGGATTTGTCATTTCGGCTGAAGGGATTTCAGTAGACCAAGACAAAGTCAAGGACATCGTTGACTGGCCTCAACCATCCACTGTCAGCGAAGTAAGGGGATTTCTTGGAATAACGGGATGGTACAGGATTTTTGTCAAGGATTATGCACGTATTGCTGCACCTTTGACGGAACTCCTGAAGAAAGGAACGAGGATCGATTGGAAGACCGAGCACGAGTCTAGTTTTGCTAAGCTAAAAGAATTCTTGGTCTCAGCTCCTATTTTAAAGCTTCCAGACTTCATTAAAGAATTTGAAGTAGCAACGGCCGCTAGCAAATTCGCTCTAGGTGGAGTTCTTACTCAAGAAGGAAGACCGGTGGCATATACTTCGCGAAAGCTGAGAGATCATGAGAAGAACTATCCTACTCATGACTTGGAACTTTTAGCAGTTATACATGCACTGAAGTTATGGAGACATTATCTTCTTGGACGCAAGTTTCAGTTGGTTACAGACCACAAGAGTTTAAAGTGGATTTTTACTCAACCCATTCTCAATATGCGACAATGGCGATGGATAGAGCTATTGCAGGAATATGACCTTGACATAAAGTATAGACCAGGGAAGGAAAACGCAGTTGTAGATGGTCTTAGCCGAAATCCGTTTCTCGGAGCTATCTCTATTCCAAATAACCCTATCTGGGATAGAATCAAAGAAGCATCCCTCGAAGATCCAGAGTACCAACGTATGGCTTCATTAGTCCAACAAAATAAGATACCTGAAGTGAAAGATTACTCTCTTATGGGAGGATGTCTTTACTACAAACATAGACTCTGTGTACCCAGAGACCCAGCTTTAAAGAAGGCCATTCTATATGAAGCACACGATAGCCCTACATCCGGACACCCAGGCTATGCTAAAACTCTTCACGCCGTCAGAAGGAGTTATTTCTGGTCTGGAATGAAAGGAGACATACTTCGCTATGTGAGGCAATGTCTTTCTTGTCAACGGATAAAGGCTGAAAGGATCAAATTACCAAGGCAACTTCAACCTCTTTACATACCCCAGATGAAGTGGGAATGCATCAGTATGGATTTTGTTAGAGGGTTACCTTCTACAGGAGGTTATGATTCTGTTTTCGTGGTTGTTGACATGCTCACAAAAGTGGCTCATCTAATACCCGTAAAGACGACCTTTACTGCTTCAGATGTTAGTCGGGTATTCATCAAGGAGATTTTCAGGCTACATGGTCTACCCAAGCGTATTGTCAGTGATAGAGATGCCAAGTTTACATCAAAATTTTGGACCTCTCTTTTCCAATCTATTGGGTCACAATTAGCCTTCAGCACAGCATATCATCCGCAGACTGACGGGCAAACCGAAAGAGTTAATCAAGTCATTGAGGACATTCTCAGAGCCTATTGTTCGCAAGAACCAAAGAAGTGGTTACAATATCTACCTTTGGTAGAATATGCTTATAACCCTTTCGAACACAGAAGCATTGGAATGTCACCTTTCAAAGCTCTTTATGGACAGGACTGCTTAGCACCACTGAACTTTTCAGATCCAACCATCAGAGTAGAAGCCTCTAGAAAGATGTTAGAAGATATGGAAGCACAGACTAGAGCTATTCGCCAGGACATTCAGGCAGCTCAGGATAGGCAGAAGCACTATGCAGATAAGGATCGTTCGGAAAGGACTTTCAAAGAAGGGGATAAAGTTTTTCTGCGAGTCCGACCTAAGAAAAGCAACTTATCGCTAGGCAGATATAAGAAGCTTAGCCCAAGATATTGTGGACCATTTGAGATCGTTAAGGTTATAAGTGACCAGGCCTACAAGCTAAAGTTACCTGCAAACTTGAAGGTTCATGATGTATTCCATGTCAGCTTACTCAAACCCTATATTCCCAACCCCGATCAATTCTTGGACTCAGATCAGATAGTCATGCCAGCACAAGGAGTTCTCGAGCTCCAACCTGACTATGTACTTGAAACAAGGGAAAGAAAATTACGCAACAGAACTATCACGGAGCATCTGGTAAAGTGGAAGGATTACCCTGAAGAAGATGCAACTTGGGAAGACGAATGGACTCTCTTAAACGATTACCCAAACTCATTCTTGAGATGAGGACATCTCAAATTTTTCACATTGGGGAGGTTGTAAGGTCTCTGACCCAATCACAAGAGCACCCTTGTACCACGAAATGAATACAATGGAATAAGCTACTATTTTTAGCAGTTTTCCAGATTCTGTCGGTGCCATGATGTTTAGAATGTTATAAAGCTTCAAAATGTGAATATAAATAATTTTTGTGAAAAATTTCCAAAAATAGTAAGTTTTTGGTCACCCGACCCGTCCAGTCTTGACCGTCTCGAAAATCTGCACCCGTACCCCGAATTTGAAAAAAATGCATTTTCGGACCCCGGGGGCTGCTAAATATGGCAGGTACTCGGGCCAGTACGCCTTAGTTAGAGCTTCGTATGGCAATTTACGGCATCAAAATCCGATTCGTATGACCCGTTTTAGCCTAGAACCAAATTTCCTAAAAATTGTCCGGGGAGGCACCGGGGGCCCGGGACTGTGTGGGAATAGGTCCAAGGCCACTCCAGATCTTCTTTAGCAGCTAGGGGGCGCCCTCTTGCTTTGTGGGAGTCTTGGGAAAGCTGCCAAGCCTGCAACTCAGTCTCAGAACCAGTTAACCAAGCCAACCTGACACTTGGTGGGCAGAGAACTGGACTTGCCATGCTTAACTGGAGAAGCTCCCAGATGCAATTAGCAACCCAGATCGATTTTCAGCCTGTAGGAGCCTATTTAAAGAGGTGCACACACACACACACACACACACTTATGATCACACACACACTCAGTGCATACACACACACCCTCATACATTGGGGAGGTGCTGCCGAATCACACACCTATTGAAGAAGAAGCTGGGAGGGAGGTGCTGCCGAATTTTCATCTCAAGAAGCTCGATTAGATCAGAAAATGGAGAAGATTACCAGCTCTTAATCACGGTAATGACAGTTTAATTAATGCTATCTGTAAATTCCTTTCTCTACCATCAAAATTTCTCGTACATTATGCCTATTCCTAGTCGGAAATCTCTATGACTACTTTCAAAATTCTCCTTATTCATACTCTATTATGTAATCATCATTCCATAGCTGAATTATCAGCCATTCTTCACTCTCGAATTAATGATTAGAGCATAATTATCAGAATCTCCTCTCTCTAGATAGCATAGTAATTAATCGGTAAACTAGTATTTGTGCAGATTGAAGAGAATCACTATTGTAATCACTCATTAACATTGCAGCTTAATTGAATTCATTTTTTTTCTTATGCATTAAGACATAATTAAGGAGAAATTAATCCGTCAATAAGTCTCTAAGAATTGGTTTTTCCTCACACATATGCATAGGGTAAATCTGCATCATCTAATTGCTAGGAAATAGTTTAATCATACTTAATCCAATTCTCTGGTAATCCTAATAATGAAATCTTAATTATTCTTGATCATGCAAGCTGAATAATTATCTTAGAGCCGGTTCCCATAGGATTACGTGCCATCCTTAATGATTGCTTATGAAAGAAATCTAGACTCTCATATAGGAGGGGTTAATTGATGTCACTAATCTACCCATTGGACTGTTATGATGCTTGTGAACCTTAGCTTTTTCTCCAAGCTAATCATTTAAGTAGTGAGAAATGGCCCCGGTTAAGAGGACGCGCTTCGGTGGTGCCCACGATCGCGAAGCAGGAACGAGCAATGTCAACGGAAAGGGGAAGGCTCCCATGGACGAGCAAATACCGGCCATCTCACGGGCCATCGATGAAGAAGTGGAAGAGGTAGATCATATTTTTATTCAAGTTGTTTAAATTAACATTGCATACGCTAGTTAGGAATGCTCATATCCCCAAACATGTTGGAGAAATCCGGCGGAAACCTCGGCATTGAAATCATTGTACATTAAGTTCTAAAGTAGGAAGGTAATGTCTGATGGGTATGTTGTTTGCAAGAGGAAAGAATGTTTGCTAGGGAAAATTTAGCTCGACATGTTCATTTTATTTCCAATGTTGAATCAGTCCTGACCCCCCTACTGATCACAGGGGGCAGAGTTCCTCGTTAGGACTCTTGAATCCACGACATGCTTTCTATGCGGTGGATACCCACAACTTGCTTTCTACGCGGTGGGAACCCACGTCTTGCTTTCTATGCGGTGGGAGTGTCCATGACGTGCTTTCTATGCGGTGGACATACCTAGTTGTATGGGCAGCTAGGCGACAACGGGAGGAGTGAAATCTCGCTGGAGGGGGGATGTTGTACCTCCAGAACATTGGAACTTTTATGAATAAGTTTGAGTAGAATTTTTACTAGAATTCTGTCTTGGTGTTGTTTGCAATACTGGTTGAAGGGCTGTTTTAACGAACCATGTGATTCGGAATTAAACAAGGAACATTTATGTTGAACAACCTTTGTGGTAGTAATTAGGTCACACGAGGAAGTGTGAGTGTGGGGGTGGAAAGTGGGGGCTTGGCTCAGGTTGCCAATGCCTACGAGATGGGTGGTCCCGATTGGTCGGGAACTCTCTGTCCCCATAGTGCTTACTCGATGTTAGTAACGCTCATTGCCCCTAGAGCGGGGAATTCTCGAGAGTACGTGCCTCTGAAACATGGGGAAAAAAGGCACTCGAGGCTTCTCTCCTCTTGGAAGGTGGGTCATAGGATCGCTAGATAGTTTAAGTACGCTTCCCCTGCGAGGTGGAGCTAGATCTCCTTGCTAGTAGGCTCGAACTCGACTCACTTTGTGATGAGAGATCGTCCGCGAATCGAACCCTGAACCATTTTGTTTGCTTCCGCTCTAGATCTAGTGGCCACCAGGTTTACCATCAGATCCGTTGTTTGATACGATGGGGTGGGGACCTCACACCTGGTATCAGAGACAAGGTTAGGCTGGAAAAATAAAAGTCGTATTGTTTGAACATTTAAAAGGAACTGAAAGTATATAGGTAGTTGATCCGAACTCCTTGCATTGGTGTTGCAGGAAGACCCCGTGCTCGAATATCGGAAGTTCCAAGTGTTTGAGCTTATTTATGAGCAAGCTCGAAGATCCCCTGTTTACCAGTTCAGGCGAGATGTCATGGAGATACTGTTGAAGGCTTATACGCCACATTCCACTCGCATTGATAAAGGATGGGAACTTGATTGGACATTTCCAGGAGGGGTTTACTACATCAACGCTCGGAAGCTAGGATGCCTGGCTACCGACTTGAAGAAGATACGTTGGGGAGAAGAGTTGAGAGTAATAGAGATATTCTACTTGGTGCCCACACGATTGGACCAGACTGTTTCGGGCAACTCCAACCAAACCATCAACGAGTGGCTCTTGGAGAAGGTCACCAATGTGATTCCAGCAAACCGATTCAAAACCTTTGGATTACTGAAAGCGGAACTCCGGCCCGATATCTTAGTTTATTATCCCCTCAAGAATGTGTATAAGAACTATTACACGAATGAAGTAGTGCATCATATCAATACCATTTCCTAGGCGTATGTTATACGCAAAATCCATAAAGCCTTGTAATAAGCGGTCACCAGTCATTCTAAACCTTGAGGAGTTTCGATTGTAATAAAATTCCATTAATAAAGTGCTTTTTGTCTCTGAATCTCTGTCTCTTGATAAAGTGGAATTTTGAATTTTATTAAAGTCTCGTGTCTCTTGAGATTCAAGTAATGGTATCAAGAATTTCGTATAACCCATGTAGGTACCGCCTGTTGCTCTGTACTCGGCAGCGCAAGAGAAGAAGCTCCTCCTTAAGCAAGCCCAACCTCCGATATTTAAGGGTGAGGGGGCAAATGTGGAGAGAGATGCGGAAGTATGGATGGAAGCCATGGACGATTACTTTGAAGCTGCGGGAACCCAACCCGTCAATCAGACCATGCTTGCGATGTTCCGCCTGACTGGCGATGCCAAGATATGGTGGAAGCAACATTGTAGGGACATGGATATTAAGGGATCTTCCCAGTCCTCGGAAGACATCAAAGCTGCGATAATGGGACGTTATTTACCACCTGCCTATAGAACCTTGAGAATGAATGAATTCTTTTCACTTCGGCAGTTGAATTCAACGGTCGAAGAATACTATGCAAAGTTTGTCACTCTTCGGAGATATGCTCCTAAGATGACCTTGGAACAACAGGTGGCAAGGTTCTGTCAAGGACTAATCGATCCCTTGAACACTCGGCGGGAGGCTCTCAGACCGTCAACGCTACAGGATGCCTTGTTGAGGGCTAAACCTCTTGCTCTCGAAGTACAAAAGGCTAATCAGAACAGGAGGAATCATTGGTCAAAGAGGGCAAGGAACACTGCTTGGGACAACAGACCAGCCAACCAAACCTATAGCCAGCGCCCTATTGTGGCTACCACTACAACCATGGAGTTCCCTGATGTTCGATGCTATGGTTGCGGCGAGCATGGACACTACAGATCCAATTGCCCCAGGAACATTCATGAAACCAACGCCAATGCCATACCCTTGAATACCCGTGGGCGTGGCCAAGCTAATGGAAGAGGAGGACACGGAAGAATGAACAGAGGGCGAGGGCGTGGAGCTACCGCCAGAGTGAATGCTGCAGTGGTACAACCAACTATGGGTGAGGAAGCAGTGGAGAGAGCAACCCTACATGATGCAATTGACAATCCCAATGGTTGCGAGCAATACGCAGTCATTCATACGCCAGGATCTCTCAGAGGTGAACAAGTTAACTTCCTTATAGATTGTGGCAGTACTCTTTCATTTCTTTCACCCAGATGCATGAGAAAGCTTAAGCTAGATAGGTATCCGTCAAGCAAACTAGTTGTCGAGTTAGCAAACGGCAAGGAGGTAGTATCTCAACACTCTGCAGGCAAAATTGACTTTGATTTAGGGGGACACCCAACTTCTGCCCAATTTCGAACCTTACCCTTAGGATTCTTTGATGGGATACTAGGGATGGACTGGCTAAAGCAAAATAGGGCCCACATACATTGTGCACAAGGGAATTTTACCTTTACAGATAACTTGGGAAATGAAGCCTTAATCCAGGGGGAAAACGGGAGACCTAAGGCTACTCTAGTTAAGGCCAGCAGACTCTTGAAGGGACTAAGGAAGGGTCAGCAAATATATGCAGTTAAACTCAATAAGGTGGACCAATCAGATACCTCACTTCGACCAGTCTGGCTGAGGGAGTATGATGACGTATTCCCCGAAGACCTTACGAATCTTCCACCACACAGAGAGGTAGATCATGGGATTGAGACTATCCCTGGGTATGAACCTATCTCAAAAAGACCTTATAAAATGTCACTTCCGGAGGCCATCGAACTCAAAGAACAACTTAGGCAACTCATTGAGCAAGGATTCATTCGACCTAGTACGTCTCCTTGGGGTGCTCCAGTTATTTTCCAAAAGAAGAAGGATGGGACCTTAAGGCTATGCATAGACTATGGTGGACTGAACCAGGTAACTGTCAAGAACAAGTATCCAATTCCAAGGATTGACGAACTTTTGGACAGACTCCACGGCGCCAAAATATTTACAAAGATTGATCTAAGGTCAGGATATTACCAAATCAGGATCAAGGAATCAGATATTCCGAAGACAGCTTTCAATACTAGGTATGGGCACTACGAATTCACAGTAATGTCTTTTGGACTAACAAATGCTCCTGCAAGCGTCAATCGACTTATGCAGGATATTTTTAGACCTTACCTGGATGATTTTGTCTTGGTTTTCTTTGATGACATTCTAGTCTATTCTAAGAATGAAGCAGATCACAAGGAACATGTTCGCAAAGTACTTGATCTCCTTCGAGAACACCAGCTTTACGCTAAGGAGAGCAAGTGCACTTTTTGCTCACCAAAGGTCAACTATCTTGGATTTGTCATTTCGGCTGAAGGGATTTCAGTAGACCAAGACAAAGTCAAGGACATCGTTGACTGGCCTCAACCATCCACTGTCAGCGAAGTAAGGGGATTTCTTGGAATAACGGGATGGTACAGGATTTTTGTCAAGGATTATACACGTATTGCTGCACCTTTGACGGAACTCCTGAAGAAAGGAACGAGGATCGATTGGAAGACCGAGCACGAGTCTAGTTTTGCTAAGCTAAAAGAATTCTTGGTCTCAGCTCCTATTTTAAAGCTTCCAGACTTCAGTAAAGAATTTGAAGTAGCAACGGCCGCTAGCAAATTCGCTCTAGGTGGAGTTCTTACTCAAGAAGGAAGACCGGTGGCATATACTTCGCGAAAGCTGAGAGATCATGAGAAGAACTATCCTACTCATGACTTGGAACTTTTAGCAGTTATACATGCACTGAAGTTATGGAGACATTATCTTCTTGGACGCAAGTTTCAGTTGGTTACAGACCACAAGAGTTTAAAGTGGATTTTTACTCAACCCATTCTCAATATGCGACAATGGCGATGGATAGAGCTATTGCAGGAATATGACCTTGACATAAAGTATAGACCAGGGAAGGAAAACGCAGTTGCAGATGGTCTTAGCCGAAATCCGTTTCTCGGAGCTATCTCTATTCCAAATAACCCTATCTGGGATAGAATCAAAGAAGCATCCCTCGAAGATCCAGAGTACCAACGTATGGCTTCATTAGTCCAACAAAATAAGATACCTGAAGTGAAAGATTACTCTCTTATGGGAGGATGTCTTTACTACAAACATAGACTCTGTGTACCCAGAGACCCAGCTTTAAAGAAGGCCATTCTATATGAAGCACACGATAGCCCTACATCCGGACACCCAGGCTATGCTAAAACTCTTCACGCCGTCAGAAGGAGTTATTTCTGGTCTGGAATGAAAGGAGACATACTTCGCTATGTGAGGCAATGTCTTTCTTGTCAACGGATAAAGGCTGAAAGGATCAAATTACCAGGGCAACTTCAACCTCTTTACATACCCCAGATGAAGTGGGAATGCATCAGTATGGATTTTGTTAGAGGGTTACCTTCTACAGGAGGTTATGATTCTGTTTTCGTGGTTGTTGACATGCTCACAAAAGTGGCTCATCTAATACCCGTAAAGACGACCTTTACTGCTTCAGATGTTAGTCGGGTATTCATCAAGGAGATTTTCAGGCTACATGGTCTACCCAAGCGTATTGTCAGTGATAGAGATGCCAAGTTTACATCAAAATTTTGGACCTCTCTTTTCCAATCTATTGGGTCACAATTAGCCTTCAGCACAGCATATCATCCGCAGACTGACGGGCAAACCGAAAGAGTTAATCAAGTCATTGAGGACATTCTCAGAGCCTATTGTTCGCAAGAACCAAAGAAGTGGTTACAATATCTACCTTTGGTAGAATATGCTTATAACCCTTTCGAACACAGAAGCATTGGAATGTCACCTTTCAAAGCTCTTTATGGACAGGACTGCTTAGCACCACTGAACTTTTCAGATCCAACCATCAGAGTAGAAGCCTCTAGAAAGATGTTAGAAGATATGGAAGCACAGACTAGAGCTATTCGCCAGGACATTCAGGCAGCTCAGGATAGGCAGAAGCACTATGCAGATAAGGATCGTTCGGAAAGGACTTTCAAAGAAGGGGATAAAGTTTTTCTGCGAGTCCGACCTAAGAAAAGCAACTTATCGCTAGGCAGATATAAGAAGCTTAGCCCAAGATATTGTGGACCATTTGAGATCGTTAAGGTTATAAGTGACCAGGCCTACAAGCTAAAGTTACCTGCAAACTTGAAGGTTCATGATGTATTCCATGTCAGCTTACTCAAACCCTATATTCCCAACCCCGATCAATTCTTGGACTCAGATCAGGACTCAGATCAGATAGTCATGCCAGCACAAGGAGTTCTCGAGCTCCAACCTGACTATGTACTTGAAACAAGGGAAAGAAAATTACGCAACAGAACTATCACGGAGCATCTGGTAAAGTGGAAGGATTACCCTGAAGAAGATGCAACTTGGGAAGACGAATGGACTCTCTTAAACGATTACCCAAACTCATTCTTGAGATGAGGACATCTCAAATTTTTCACATTGGGGAGGTTGTAAGGTCTCTGACCCAATCACAAGAGCACCCTTGTACCACGAAATGAATACAATGAAATAAGCTACTATTTTTAGCAGTTTTCCAGATTCTGTCGGTGCCATGATGTTTAGAATGTTATAAAGCTTCAAAATGTGAATATAAATAATTTTTGTGAAAAATTTCCAAAAATAGTATGTTTTTGGTCACCCGACCCGTCCAATCTTGACCGTCTCGAAAATCTGCACCCGTACCCCGAATTTGAAAAAAATGCATTTTCGGACCCCGGGGGCTGCTAAATATGGCAGGTACTCGGGCGAGTACGCCTTAGTTAGAGCTTCGTATGGCAATTTACGGCATCAAAATCCGATTCGTATGACCCGTTTTAGCCTAGAACCAAATTTCCTAAAAATTGTCCGGGGAGGCACCGGGGGCCCGGGACTGTGTGGGAACAGGTCCCAGGCCACTCCAGATCTTCTTTAGCAGCTAGGGGGCGCCCTCTTGCTTTGTGGGAGTCTTGGGAAAGCTGCCAAGCCTGCAACTCAGTCTCAGAACCAGTTAACCAAGCCAACCTGACACTTGGTGGGCAGAGAACTGGACTTGCCATGCTTAACTGGAGAAGCTCCCAGATGCAATTAGCAACCCAGATCGATTTTCAGCCTGTAGGAGCCTATTTAAAGAGGTGCACACACACACACACACACACACTTATGATCACACACACACTCAGTGCATACACACACACCCTCATACATTGGGGAGGTGCTGCCGAATCACACACCTATTGAAGAAGAAGCTGGGAGGGAGGTGCTGCCGAATTTTCATCTCAAGAAGCTCGATTAGATCAGAAAATGGAGAAGATTACCAGCTCTTAATCACGGTAATGACAGTTTAATTAATGCTATCTGTAAATTCCTTTCTCTACCATCAAAATTTCTCGTACATTATGCCTATTCCTAGTCGGAAATCTCTATGACTACTTTCAAAATTCTCCTTATTCATACTCTATTATGTAATCATCATTCCATAGCTGAATTATCAGCCATTCTTCACTCTCGAATTAATGATTAGAGCATAATTATCAGAATCTCCTCTCTCTAGATAGCATAGTAATTAATCGGTAAACTAGTATTTGTGCAGATTGAAGAGAATCACTATTGTAATCACTCATTAACATTGCAGCTTAATTGAATTCATTTTTTTTCTTATGCATTAAGACATAATTAAGGAGAAATTAATCCGTCAATAAGTCTCTAAGAATTGGTTTTTCCTCACACATATGCATAGGGTAAATCTGCATCATCTAATTGCTAGGAAATAGTTTAATCATACTTAATCCAATTCTCTGGTAATCCTAATAATGAAATCTTAATTATTCTTGATCATGCAAGCTGAATAATTATCTTAGAGCCGGTTCCCATAGGATTACGTGCCATCCTTAATGATTGCTTATGAAAGAAATCTAGACTCTCATATAGGAGGGATTAATTGATGTCACTAATCTACCCATTGGACTGTTATGATGCTTGTGAACCTTAGCTTTTTCTCCAAGCTAATCATTTAAGTAGTGAGAAATGGCCCCGGTTAAGAGGACGCGCTTCGGTGGTGCCCACGATCGCGAAGCAGGAACGAGCAATGTCAACGGAAAGGGGAAGGCTCCCATGGACGAGCAAATACCGGCCATCTCACGGGCCATCGATGAAGAAGTGGAAGAGGTAGATCATATTTTTATTCAAGTTGTTTAAATTAACATTGCATACGCTAGTTAGAAATGCTCATATCCCCAAACATGTTGGAGAAATCCGGCGGAAACCTCGGCATTGAAATCATTGTACATTAAGTTCTAAAGTAGGAAGGTAATGTCTGATGGGTATGTTGTTTGCAAGAGGAAAGAATGTTTGCTAGGGAAAATTTAGCTCGACATGTTCATTTTATTTCCAATGTTGAATCAGTCCTGACCCCCCTACTGATCACAGGGGGCAGAGTTCCTCGTTAGGACTCTTGAATCCACGACATGCTTTCTATGCGGTGGATACCCACGACTTGCTTTCTATGCGGTGGGAACCCACGTCTTGCTTTCTATGCGGTGGGAGTGTCCATGACGTGCTTTCTATGCGGTGGACATACCTAGTTGTATGGGCAGCTAGGCGACAACGGGAGGAGTGAACTCTCGCTGGAGGGGGGATGTTGTACCTCCAGAACATTGGAACTTTTATGAATAAGTTTGAGTAGAATTTTTACTAGAATTCTGTCTTGGTGTTGTTTGCAATATTGGTTGAAGGGCTGTTTTAACGAACCATGTGATTCGGAATTAAACAAGGAACATTTATGTTGAACAACCTTTGTGGTAGTAATTAGGTCACACGAGGAAGTGTGAGTGTGGGGGTGGAAAGTGGGGGCTTGGCTCAGGTTGCCAATGCCTACGAGATGGGTGGTCCCGATTGGTCGGGAACTCTCTGTCCCCATAGTGCTTACTCGATGTTAGTAACGCTCATTGCCCCTAGAGCGGGGAATTCTCGAGAGTACGTGCCTCTGAAACATGGGGAAAAAAGGCACTCGAGGCTTCTCTCCTCTTGGAAGGTGGGTCATAGGATCGCTAGATAGTTTAAGTACGCTTCCCCTGCGAGGTGGAGCTAGATCTCCTTGCTAGTAGGCTCGAACTCGACTCACTTTGTGATGAGAGATCGTCCGCGAATCGAACCCTGAACCATTTTGTTTGCTTCAGCTATAGATCTAGTGGCCACCAGGTTTACCATCAGATCCGTTGTTTGATACGACGGGGTGGGGACCTCACAACTTCCCCATATTAAATGATTAGTTTAACATGAGAAAATGATTTAGGAGAATTAGATATTGATTATTATGAAATTACCTCTCTCTTGAAATCATACTCCTCCTCGACTATGGTGTAGAGAAGATAAAGCATATTCATGAGTCCTTTTCTTAGTGGGTAGAGGATCCCTATGTTCCCCTATGGTAGCCTGAGGCTGCCACAAGCATGTCTGCACATTATTCGTATCAATCTTCCATAGTAGAGTGACAAGCTCTACTTGGTGTTTGGGAGACGTCGTCTCCGCAAACTTGATCTAAGCATGCATACTAATTCATTTTTGTGCACAATAAAGAAAAAGAGAGTCTTATAAGACAAAAACTTTGTTCATTTTTAACATTTTGTACATTTTCTTACTCTTTCGAAGCATTGTAAGCATTGACAAGGTTTAGGTTATCCTTTAATTGTATGCCTTGTATCCATCTAGCATCTTCAAAAGGATAATTCTTAAACTTAATAAGATATCGTGCGGATAGTCTTACCGCCTCTTAGTACCTTGTCTTCATGTCGGAGAATGGACTGGGGCTGCAGCACCTCCTCTTGGTCCTCGATCTCTGGTGGGTCTTCAATAGTTCGTTCTTGAGGTGGCTCTCCTTTGTAAGGCCTTAATAGGCTCACATGGAAAGCATTGTGTATGAGCCAATGATTGGGAAACTTGAGTTGATAGGCCATCTCATTGATTGGTCTAAGAATCTGGAAGGGACCATAGTACCTTTTTGCTAGTTTAGAATAGTACTTTTGGTGTCCCGTAGGATTTTTGTCCGTCGTGTGCCCTAATCGAGCCTTGGGAAACTTTAATAAGACCCAATCATTTTCTTTAAAGGCTTGGGATCTTCTGTGCTTGTCAGCAACAACCTTTTTCCTTTGTTGTGAGATAGAGATAGCATCCTTAATCTTTTGAAAACATTCTTGTAGGTCTTGGTTATACTAATCTGCAAACGAAGATCTTCCCATGTACCTTAAGTAGCAAGGGACTTTTTGATCTCCCCTCAATTACCTCGAAAGGTGATTTTACCATGGAAGTATGTACAGTGTTATTGTAAGCATACTCCACTAAGGGTAAGTACTTCTCCCATTGGGATCTTTGATCTACTTCTATTACATAGGCTTTTAGTAGATTGAGAATTGCTAGGTTAGCTATTTCACTTTGGTCATTTGTGGATGATAGGCTGAAGAGAAGTTTAGCCTTGTCCCTAAATTCTCAAAGAGACCCTTCCAGAAATTACTGGTCATTCTAGGATCTCGATCCGACACTATGGACATTGGCAAGCCATGGTACTTGAAAATTTGTGAAATGAAGAGGGTTGCCATTTGATGGGATTTGATACTCTTTTTGACAGGTATAAAATGAGCTTGTTTACTGAACCTGTCTACTATCGTCCATATTCCCGTATTCCCATGGATAGACTTAGGCAATCCAAAGATAAAATCCATGGATATGCTCTCCCATGGTGAATTAGGGATTGGCAAGGGTTGAAGCAATCCAAGTTGCTTCCCTCTATCAAATTTTGTCTTTTGGCATACCACACATTTAGAAACATACTCTTGTATGTTCACTTCATGGTAGGCCAATAGAAATATGTTTCAATTCCCTTTAAGGTAGAGTGAATCCCTCTATGCCCCGCATAAGGTGGAGCATGAGATTCATACATTACCTTCTTACGTAGTGAGTTAGTAACACATAGTCTATTGCCGTAGAGAAGATAACCATCTTCTAAAGTAAATCCATCTTCTAAGATAACCATTGTGAGTTGCTATGGAAACCGCATTCACTCTTGGCCATCTTGAGAGTGCATCAGCTACTTGATTATGCTTGGCAGCAATGTGAGCAATATGAAAATGAAATTGCGAAAGGAAATTTGCCCACCTCATTTGTTTGTCGGAGAGCTTGGTCTGCGTCATGAAGTACTTAAGACTTTGGTGATCCGTTCACAGAATGAAAGGAGTCCCCAATAAATAGTGCTTCCATGAGTCTAAGGCATGTAGAACTGCAAGGAGTTCCGTTTCATATATGCCTAGATCTTGCTCAATAGGGTCGAGCCTTCAACTCTCATAGCCTATGGCGTGCCCTTCTTGGAGCAAAACAGCTCCAAGCCAATCACCACAAGCATCACATTGGACCTCAAATGGTTTTGAGAGATCCGGTAGTGTAAGCATAGGTTGAGAGATAAGCTTTTCGAAAGCATTGTTCTCCTTAGCAGACCATGTGTACCTAACTCTTTTCTATTTTAGGTCATGTAATGGTCCCGCAATTTGTGAGAACTTTTCTATGAAGCGTCTATAGTATGCACACATACCTATAAAGCTTCTTAGTTCATGAAGATTCGTTGGTTTAGGCCATCCTTTTATTACCTCTAACTTTGATGGATCCATTTGGATACCATCTTGAGAGATAATGTGACCTAAATACTGAATCTCTTGCAAGAAAAATTCACTTTTCTTTCGATTAACATAAAGATTATTCTCTCTTAAAACTTGAAATATTACCTGGAGGTGTTGCTTGTGTTCATCTAATGAATTAGAGTAGATGATAATATCATCAAAGAACACTCCAGTGAAGGTTCTCTTTTTTATTTTTGGGATTTTTGTGATTTTGTTTCTGTTTTAGCTTTTCGTTCCTGTTTCATTTCCTCTCGCGTGCTTTCCCTTCGATCTTTTGAGAATCTTCCTATTATTTGATCTTTTACACAATCCTCTGCTTTTACAAGCATCAAACAGTGAGTTTTACCTTTTATCCTGGGCATCAAGTTCTTTCTCGCTTTGTTTCCTGCTCGTTTCCTCCTATAGCGCTCCTGGCGCCTAGGGTGCTGATTAGCAAAATCATAAAACTTGCTATTCTCTATTTCCCTTCCACGCTCACTTGAGGTGTCTGAACACTCATTATCTGCATCATTTTTTACTTCCAGATGTTCAGAGGGGTTATAAAACTCTTCTTGTTCTGGTGGTTCTATCGTCTCATCTTCTTCTAGTATAATGCTTACCATGTAGTAGGGTAGCACATCATAGCCATGCTTATTGCAAAAATTTGTTGTTGGACTATCTCTAACGGTACAGACATCCAATGTTGTTAGTATGTATTCCCATTCCAAAGGTTCCAAGGCATCTTCAGGGAAAGGTTCCGTAATATACTCCTTGTCCTCAATCGCTCTTTCTAAGACGCATTCCTCTCTTCTTAAGCTTCCACAATGTGAAGCTCCGCACATCCATAGATCTTTTTGTTGCCCTAACCATGCTGGGAATTCCGATCCTGCTACTGTAGCTGAATCAAACTCTTCCACAGGTGTTTGGTTCACATCTTTGTAACTATGGTCTTTGAGGTGTATTTTAGTTGTAGTCTCGCCATGTATGAGGTATATGTGGTCATAACCCCAATCTTGGACCATCTTCAATTGTCGCATGAATGGTCTTCCCAAGATGATCTCATAATTGTTCTTTTTGTCGAAATCGACTGTCGCAAATGTATGCTCATATTCGATTCCACACGAAGTGACAATCACTTTTTCTAAAAGTCCTAGAGGCTTCTCCATGAACCCATCTGCCAATTGCAATTTCATTGTGGTAGCTCTTAAAGCTGGTTTTACCCATTTTTTCCAGATTTCCTTGGTGGCGATAGCAACTCCCACTCCACTGTCAAGAATAGCTTTGGAAACTACTCCTTGGAATTCTACTGGTAGCGTGGTGTTTCCATCTTCTCCCTCGCAATACTCTCCAACCTTGTTTAATGGTACTGGCTTAGTGTTTAGTTGAGTCCTGTGCAACTCTCTGATCCCTTCCTGTAGCCTCAAGGTGGGGTCTTTCACTCCAAAAAGTTTTAGGCATTTACCTACTGTGGTCCACATGTTTGGTCATAACCTTAGGAGTTTTGCTAATGTGATTGTGCATCCCACCGGGGTGGACAATAACTCAATCAACCCTTGTGAATCCATTACTTTTTTAGAAGAAAGTCTTTGAGATGGGATTGCTCTCACTTCAGACTTGGCTTCATACTCTCCGAGGTAAGAGGATAAAGTTTTCAGCGAGTCTGGTTGGATGTGCCCTGAACTGATTGATCCTTGGTCTCCCCCTTGTGAAGGTATCTCAAAGTTCATTTGTGACCTTGCTTCAAATTCTTCAATAGGAGGTAAGATTAAATTCTTTTCTTTTCTCGTGCTATTTATGTGGTTACTCATCCTATTAGCCTTGTTGGCCTCATGGATTTGTTTCCACAGATCGTCCAGACCGTTACAGTCCTTACCCAGTTCTGTCAATGTTTTAGGCTGGAACCTGTCACTTGCCTCATTTGTTGTATTTGGAACTATGATAGGCTCTTCTCTAGACTCATAGGTATTAGTGAGTCTTTCCTTTGTTTCTACATGTTCCTGTAAAGTTGGTTGGACAGGGGTTGGAGCTGGTGCTTCATGCAAATTTGTGGGTTTACCTAGCGTGTCTTCCATCAATGATTCAGTTGTTTCAATCATCTTTTTACACATTTCCAACCTTTATTTTTCTGTTTCCGCATATGGATAAGTCATCCACCCTTGCTCTTGGGTTTGGTTCTTTTTTAGTCTGGCTTCATAAGCTTTTAGAAGCGCATCCAATTGCTCATTTACCTTTTCTGCCAGTAAATATCCTCCTGATCCTGCACTTTTGGGCTCGGCTATTTCCTTGGGTGTTACGGGTTTCCGTGGTGTGTGAGCTTAAGCTAGCTAGATCCTCTAACCACTCTAATCTATCCTTTGTATGTTTTAACTCCTCGGATAGAGCTGTTTGCTCTCGTTCTTTCCTGGCTTTCATACGCGCCTTTCTAGCTTTCCAAGTGCTTCTCTGATTTTTCGTTTTTGAACTTTGGGCATCGGTTTTTGGATCTTCAACTATGGGTTCGTTCGTCATTCTTTGAGATTGGGCTCTTGTCACCGCCTGAATAGGTATGATTGTTTCATTTTCTGACCCTCCACTAGAAGGTACTGTTTCTAGCATGTTCAAGGTAGTTTTTTCCCCTTTGCTCCGGTTTTTAGGGCAATCGGGAATCAGATGAGTAACTCCACACTCGGTGCAATATGCGTTGACTCTAATGATTTCGTCATGAGGACAGTCTCTTAGCCAATGGTCTCCACCACACTTGTAGAAGGGTCCCTTGGGTTGTTGAGGTGCTCCTTGAGCTCCTCTTTGTTGGTATGAATGTCTCTATCCGCCCATGCCTCCGTTGGCTATGAACAACAATGTTCATTCATCTAAGCTATATCTTCCTTCTTCTGATGCCTGTACAGTTGTTGGTGGTCCTGTACTTCCTATCATGCTCCATGGTTCTGGTGTTGAGGATTCTTCCGGTGGATAATAGATAGAGTTTGCCGCATATCCGTTGGGATCTTCATAATATGCATGCATAGGCACCAAAGACTTATCCTCTGATTCGGTTACGGTTAGTGTGTATCTTATACCGACGGGTCGTAATCCTGGTAGGGGTGGTTGTTGCCCCAACACCGGTTGTGGTCTTTCTATACCTATAGGTCCTGGTAGGTTGCCTGCTTGATACCTAGGCATTGGTGGAACTTGAGGAGAAGGTACCGGAGCTTGGGGAGCGTAAGGTCTCTCTCTCACATATCCCTTATTATAAAAAGATTCCTCTGTCCCATGGTTTGCCCATTTTTGTTCAATAGCACACCACTTGGGCTGTTTAGCCTAGGGTTTGGCGTACAAATTAATATTTTTTAGCACTTCATCTACCAGCTGCTCTTGGTTTACCGCTACTTCTCCTTTCGGTGTTGTCTTAGAAGACTTGCTTCCACTTTGTTGTGAAGATGAATCGCCGTCAAGGTCCTTGAACTCTCCCTCTTTGTAGACCGCACAATTGTGCACAAGGTAAAGAGCCTCCTTGGTCAATTCATTCAACGTCGTGCTCCTCTTCATATGTAAGTCTTTCTGGAGATCCGCATTCCTTAGTCCTTGGATGAATATAAGCATAAGTCAGGACTGAGTTGGCAGTTCTTCCACAGGACAGAACTTAACATATCTTTTGAGTCTCAGGGCTGCCTTTCGTACAGATTCCCCATCTTTCTCTTTGAATTTATGGATTTGTGAGACGGTATTATGAGCTATCCTCCTTCGTCAAACACTTCCTCCATAGACTCAGTCTCTATGCTCTACAGAGTCAAACCAAGTGGCAGCGTCATCCTCCAGGGTTAGTCCAAACCCTTCAAATTGGGTAGGGAAGTCTAACACCTCTTCATCTCTAATTACATGCACAAAGGCTGCTACATGATCTCTTCGGTCTCTGTTTCCTGTGTATTTCTTGTTTATCCATTTTTGCACTTGAGAAGGTCTAATTCTACGATGGTCTACAAACCTCATCATTGGATCTCCACGTCCTAATCGATATACCTCCTCAGGTCTTCTGTAGTAGGCTGGTTCCTCTCCCAGTGGTGCTCCTAAGCCATAATTTCTAATAGTTCTCGCCAGAGATGTTTCATCTCTTTGAACTCGTTCTATGGGTGGCCCTCTCAGCTCTGTTGACCCTTGAGTCTTTGGCTTACTCTCTCCTTGATACCTTGAATAGAGAGGTGGTTCTTGCAGATCCCTTAGCCCTCGTGCGGCTTGATAACCATCTTGGTTTCGGTCTTGCTCCATCGTTGCACTCTGTCGTAGCCATGCCTGCAATGATGGATGGTTTGTTGGTTGGTTTTGGTTGTTGAATGCCTGCGGTCGGGGAGATTGTGAGGTAGCGTCATACTCTTCAGAAAAGGGATTTGTCGACTTGCTTGGGGTGTAGGTGGCTCTTGGCACTTCCTCCGGGGCATATGATAATGCTCCTGGACCTGTTGCCTTTTCTACCTCCTCTCGTAGAATATGTTGGTATTCTCGCCCGTATCTATCAACAAAAATTATACCCTTTCCCATAGCAGTTTCATAAGAGAATAAGTAAAGAACCTTGTCTTTGCTTCATTCGTTTAAGTATGGTTCTTTGCTGCGAAAGTAAGCGACTATACCCTCACTCTCATGCTTGTAGATTCCCACGTTCTCATTATAAGTTGGAACCCTAGTTGTTTTCTTATCATACATAAAAATAACTCCGGGCTGATCAATGTTTGGTGGCAGTTCTTGAGCTTCTGAAACCATTTTCCCTTTCGCCACATTATCTGCATATTTGTTGTAATCTTCAGGGTTACTGATAATCAGATAGTGGTTCCCCTTTTTGTCTCATAATCTATCTCCATCATCATAGACTTGGATTATCTCCAATCTCTGAGCCGGCCTCTCTTCGATACAAATGCTTTTGCATCCTGATAGTCAGAATAGACTAGGGCTCCCCTCGAGTTTGTTCCCTCTAAGAAGATCACAGTGAGCTTGGAATCATTCAAAGGATTTAGGGAGGTGCTTCATAGGTGAAACCTCCTAGCTGTTGACTACCCATCATGGAGAAATATTTGTCTCACGAAGTGTCAGTATCACTACCTTCCTCAATAATCGGTGCTAGTGGATCTAGCCTTGCCTGAGTTACACTCTCCTCGGTGGACACTACGCTACCTTGGTCACCTGTCACCTTCTGGTCTATAAAAATGTATTTTCCTAATCTTAAATTCATCAAACTTATCAATGCAATTTATCACAAATCCAACCACTCACCTGGCAAAGGATCTGTCTCCGCACAACTTCTTGCTTTGCTCTGCTGAATATACTTGTACACACGCGTTTAATTTCAGCGAATCAAATCAAAGTATTTATCTTCTAGAGGTTATCTTAGTATTGATTGTTATAACTGGAGAGTTAATCTCAACCACTACTGTATTTTATACAATACTGATATTCTGGATTAGGTCTGCTATTCTGGAACTGTACTTCCCTTGGATGTTAGTCAATTTACGTGAAAAAGTCTGAATTCAGTCTTTGCTCTGTCAAATGGACAAACAAGGTCCAAATTCACTTTTGAAAGAAGTTATGGAACCCTTGAGCCAAATGGAATCTCACTGTCTAAGCCCAGTCAAATTTTCTCTTCAGTAGGCCCCTGTAGACATCCTACGCGTAGGATGTCTCCTGCTTTGTTTTGCATGGATTTTTTCATTATTGATTCCCCTTGATGTGTTGAGTGCACAGGTGTGTTTTCTTTTTTATTTGGACAGCCTGTTGCTGATCTTGATCAGTCTAACCAACTCCAATTTGGACCAAAATTGACTAGGGGGCTTGCCTCAGGCTATACAACACCTTGCTATGCCCACTGTCAGTATCTGGCTTCAATTTCTTGCTTTAGACATCCTATGTGTAGGATTTCTTTTTCATTAGAATGGCTTCAAATTCAAAACACAGGCTCCCCTTGAGTTGTTGATCACTTTGGTATGCTCAAAATTTGGTTTGGAGTGTAGAATCACACAAAAGACATCCTACGTGTAGGATGTCTTTCTGGCCTGTTTAACCCCACACTTGACCCACAGCTTCCCCTTGATGTCAACAACCTAGTGGTATGCTTAGATTTTGGTTTGGATTTCAAAAGTCCCCAATTTTAGCTGTTCTTGTCTTTTTCAGTCAAAAGTGCTAAAGTCTGCTTTGCACCTAATTTTCTCACCCAAATGAGGTGAAACCCCTCTCAATCACTCAATATATCATGCAAGTCATGCTCATGCAACCATCTTATGGTTTTGGTCTTAAAATAATTCTTTGGCACAATTTGGGTAGCATGTCTGGCAATTTCAGTCTACCTGGCCTTATCCTGTCAAGATATGGTCAAATTTCCACTTTCCAGTTCAAAATAGGGTAAACCCCACCTTCTGAACACACTGGTCAACTCAAAATCCCAAAATTCCCACCAAATTAGCCTGTAGAAATCCTACGTGTAGGATGTCTCCTGGCTTGAAATTAATCTTTTTCCTAACAAAAATGCTCTTGATGCTCTGCAGCTCTATCAAAAACACTCATAGTAACTTTTGGACTTCACTTAGGCTTTCAAACACACTTTTGTGTATTTTTTCATCTTTTATAAACTTGTGATGAGTTTACCAAGCAAGTATACATACATGAAGTGCTCTAGATCCTGAATCATGATGTCCTACTTACTCTACTCCTACTCATCATGTGAAATGGTGATAATGGTGGTTTGGTTTCTTTCTGGCCTCTCCGGACTCTCAAGCTCTCCTCTCACCGCTTTTACCACTCCAACTCCTACTCAAGAACTCAACTAATACCTAAAACTATCGTAGTCTACCTAAATCTACCTAAGTCGAAGGATCTAGGCCAGACACACGCTTCCTAGACTCCCTCTAAGTGACCTAGAGAGTCCTCCACCCTCTGATCCTATCTAAATGTAAAACGAGACTCTTGGCAAGCCAAAAATCCCTATCCTCAAGGATTAGTCTCGGTCACCTACCTAAGGTTTTCGTCCCCGACAGCGGGGCCAATGTTGGACGGATATGCCGTGATGGACGCCAGTACAACGAGAACTCACCTAACAAGATTTGTCAGAAGCTAAGGACGAATCTCGACCCGATGGCGCATGGAAGCAAGTATAAGGTGTCAACCTACACTTGACCGACTCCTAACTAATTCCTACAGAGGTCACTACCAATTCTCTAAATCACAGCCTTCAAGAGTGCATAAGAGAAAACTTCCTACAACGCTGTCTAGAGCCGAACACCCATCAAACAATCTCGAAACACCATAAAAACAAAGGAGACCCTACTAATACCAATAGGTCGCTCTCCCTAAGGTCTATGATCCAAAACCCCAACCCAAAACACCCGGTGCAAAATCACGTAGGATGTCTGGCCGAAACTTGCAGGCCTTCGTTTACAAAATCTAAAGTGCCTAATGTATAGCTCTACTCAATGTGAACGCGTGGATATGCTGCATAGCAAAATCGGACAACGTATGCTCACCGAATCACCAGATGAAGCTCGTAGAAGGAGCTCGCAAAACCGGACCATACGCGCGCAATGTAGGTATCAACGCGTAGCTCTCGTCGGGGGCAACACGCTGTACTTCTCCACACTCGATTCTGACCACCGGTGCATACGTAGCGTCAAGATGAAGCTCACACTCTCTCTCGTACACAGTACGCTCACTCACAGACTTCAAAACTTCTTTTTAAAAATGACAAAAGGTTTTTTCATTAAGGTCAAAAAGTGGTATATATATCTTACAATTCTCAAACCCTGAAGTCCCAAATCAACCATCTACTCAATCTAACTATCAAAACTGGGATACAATCTGGAAACTTCTATAAGCCCCGATATTTACAAGGTGAAAAATCAGGTTTCCTCAATAAATGAATAATTACAAAAAATGATAATCTTCCAAGTAGTTAGTTTCCGTGGGGTGTGTCCAGCTTCTAATAGAAGGAGAAGCAATTTAAAGGGGAAGAAGCTCGATCACCTCCAGTACCACCGATGGTAGAAGGAGCACACTCTCTCTACTTTGATGGAGCCTACAAACGAGCATCCAACAAGGCAGCTGCGGGCATAGTGGTCTTTGATGACAAAGGGGTAAAGGTATTTTCGCTTGGCTAGTTGTTAGATTTACATTCTAAAAATGAAGCTGAGTATGCAACACTAACCAAGGGTTTACAATGGTGCGTCTCGCAAGGGGTACAACGCCTTAATGTATTTGGGGATGCTCTACTTCTGGCAAGGCAAGTAAATGGAGTATGGACATGCAAGAATCCTAGCCTGAGGACTCACTTAAGTGGTGTAAAAACCTTGTTGGGTAAGTTTGAAGAAGTTCAAAATACACCATATCCCAAGGGCTCAAAACCATGAAGCAGATGCTCTAGCAAGTGAAAGACTATAGGAAGTGTTGGTGGTTGGGGTCATTAAGCCAAAGCTCCCTCTATTTCAAGGTAGTGATGCCTTACCTGACATCATGCATTTTTTGAAAACAGAGGAATGTCCATCGGATTTAACAAAGGGACAGAAGCAATGGTTGACGCAAAAGGCCACAAGGTATCGGGTCATGAATGACGGTTTGTACTATAAGGGTAAGGACCAAATACTCAGGAAGGTCCCTCTCTCTCATGAAATCATGGGAGTAATTGCTAGCTGTCATGACGAGGTTTGTGGTGGTCACTTTGACTTAAACATAACAAGTAGGAAAATCTTGCAGGCTGGCTTCATATGGCCTAGCCTCAACCGAGATGTACACCACTGGTGCAAGAGGTGTAATCAGTGTCAAAAGTCCGGCACTAGGTCACTTATGCCTGAACCACAGATACCTATTCTTTCATATGGACCGTTTGAAAAGTGGGGTATCGATGCCATAGGACCATTGCCTAGGGCCAACTCAAGAAAATTTTACATCATCATGGGGGTCGACTACATGACTAGATGGATGGAAGCTACAACCACTACCAGAATCACAGCTCTAGAGGTAGCTAAGTTTATCTACGAGCACATATGCTGTAACACCTTTAGAGATCATCTCTGATAGAGGGCCAGGTTTTAGAGCAGACTTGGTAGGAGAATTAATGCAAAAGCTCGGGATAACAAAGAGGCACTCTTTACCATATTACCCTCAATATATTGGCCTAGTTGAAAAGGTGAATGGAATGGTTTCTAAAATTATTACCAAGTAGGTAAACAATCATCCGGGAGACTCAGATAAGTACCTACTACCAGCTTTGTGGGCCTATAGAACCTCATTCCGTACATCCTTGGGATTCACACCGTATCATCTGGTATTTGGTAAGGAAGCAATCTTGCCCATTGAAGTGCAACTACAAAGTCTCAGAGTAATGGCAAGCCAACTTCAACGACCTAACGTGCATTTGAGAGATCACATCATCGACTTGGAAAGACTACAGCTGGACAGAGAAGAAGCAATAAATTATTATGCGGCACAAGCAGAGCACAGATGGCTTAGCTACAAGCAGCATCTTCGGAAAAAAGAAGTAAATAAAGGAATGTTGGTGATCCGCTATGACACATGCAAAGATAAGAAACTCCTACTCCGATGGGAAGGCCCTTTCATCATCAGGAAAAAGTATGCCAGTGGAAGCTACCAGCTTATGGAAGCTGATGGAAAACTTTAAAACCAGGGTAAATGGTTGGCAGCTCAAACCTTATTTTCTTCGATTTGACCAGGCTCCACCTATCGACATCCCAAATGAGGATACACCATCAACCGCCACCTCCGACGACAATAAACAAACACATAAGTTAGAGGCATGAATGCCCTAACCTAAGGGGGAGGGCTAATGACGCCGAGTTGTCCACACTTCTCTCTAGCCCGACTGGAGAGCTAAGGTTTTAGGAAAAGAATAGCAGCCGGACACCCTTTTTTTTCATAATCTCCCTCTCTTTCATCATGATTCGTACTTTTCTTTGCCCCACACACCCCTCTCTCTCGTTCCCCTTGTTTTCTTCCACCAATGGGCCGAGCCTGACCCCCCCCCCCCCATTTCCCCATCTTTCCCCTCTCTCACTACCTCCATTTTCTCACCCCTTCTTTATCTCTTTCCTTCCTCTCCCTTGTTGTCTCTTATGGTGTGTGAACAACCCATACGGGGAGCTTAATAATGCATCCTCCCTTTTCTTTTATATTCCACCTTTGACTTCATTAAACTCACCCCCTTCCTCGCTCAAACGGCCGAAAGATGGCCTACCACCTCACCATCTCACCCCCCCTCCCCTTGTGCGTCCTCTCAGGCCAGCCCATAGGGCGCATGACAAGATATATCGCCCCCTCAACTCCCTCACCCTCTCCCTCACCTTCTCAGTCCCGCCATCGCTCACTCTCTCACACTCTCTCTCTCTCTCGCTCTTGCCGTTGATGCAGATAGTCTCGCAAGCGCAGCCCATAGGGCGCTGAAAATACACACTCAACAAACACACACACACTCTCTCTCTCTCCCCTCACACCCTCCTCAACATTGTCGCCGCTCGTCGCTCCAATATCCCTACGTACTAAACCATATATATATCTATATTATGCACTTAATTTTTAAAAAATCCCCCCCTCCTACTCCCGTTCCCACACACTCATACAAACACACTATATTCACACACGCACTCACCCACATACACACACACCAAACCATACATACACACATACATGCACACACGCATATATGCACTCACAACAAAATAAAAAGGAGGAAAGGAAACTATCGACACCAACATCAAAGGAAAGAAGGAGGCCAACTCGCGCGTCACCAACACCAAAACAAGAAGTGGCACCGAAGGCACTCCCCGGCCAGCACCGAAAGGAGGTAACACATAACATCTCGGCTTCTCACGATAAAAAACTGACTACCACAGTACTGAAACCTCACACCGACCGCCCAAACCATCGATAAAACCCGTGTAAATACCCTAAAACCCCCACTCTTCCCTAATAACCTAGCCATGGCTAGTGGATTGAAAAAAAATCTCCCCATCCCACTCTTTTCTCTCTCTCTATCTCTACCTTCCCTCTCTCTAGAGAAGCATCTAGATCTTCTACAGCAACCAAGGGATACTTGCAATGACCAATAGTTAAGGACCACCTCTTAAGCCTATATAAAGAGGCCTCCGCTTAGCAGAAAATAGCAAGACAGAAGAAGAGAGACACACAAAAGAGAACACTCAAGTGAAAGAGGAGCATACTAGCTCCATGCACTCTACATTGTAAACACCACTAAGCATGTAATGCACCCATGCTTGAGAGCTAATGGCATCATGTTTGGTCACAAGTTTTGGGCACTTTAGCATTAGCAACATCACTATTGTCCTTGTGATTCACCACACCACTTTGAGTTACTAATCACGACCACTCTATGCACATGAAGTAGTCGTTGCTCTCCCACCAAGCAACATTGGATTGAAGGCATCAACGCCATGCCATCTTGGCCTGCTCAAATTTTTGGTGATTGATGTCGTCGGTGGTGGCTGCATCGTCTTGCTATTTCCCCTCAACTAACCCTCCCGCTAACTCCAAACCTCACCATGCACCATATGGAGCTCGTATTCCACGTTACATCCCTAATGCCAAGAGCCAGGTTTGTGGTCGTCAATACCATCACTTGTAAGTATCTCCATCACCAATAAAGGGTGTAATGTTGTCTTGATCTTTTGAGTCCATTCTCTATTATGATTTACGGGATGTTCGTCTCTTGTATATTACCATAATTATGCTCCATCATGTGGAATCTCTCCTGCCAGCCAGTGTGCCCTATTTTTGATCTTTTCACATACCTCTCTTGTGCACACACTAATGATTAATGATTAGGAACTTTTCTACATGTGAACGGTTATTACACCACCATTTCATGTCGACTACCTAGAGAGCATTTCACTTTTGCTACCCTAGGTCATGTATATTTGCGTCCTAGCCGCATTTATGCTAGGTGGTGCCCCTCCCTATCCATAGGATCACTCCCACCTTGAGATGATGCTTGGGGATGTTAAGGCTATGTGTGGTGTAGAGGCCACCCCATATGGTATGTCATTTCCAGCCATCAATGCTATCATGATGAATGGAACATGGTCTCTGTGTGGCTTGTCTTTTGGCAAAAAGACCATTGATTTTTGGGTTTTTACATTAAAACTTAAGATTCATGGTAGTATTGATCATTGTAATAATAGACTTGATGAAAAAGGATATGTTTAGGACAAGGTAATTGATATTGATTAGATTTTTTCTCCTACTTGTGAGAGGCATAGATGCAAAGCAGACCGGATGGCCTCTACACCACAATTGTGCACGATGGCCTCATCATGGGAGGTACACAATAGGGGTACCACCTACCTTGGAATGTGGCTAGGACGCATGGTAAGGGGTCGACACATAACACAAAGAGAGAGAGAGAGAGAGAGAGAGAGAGAGAGAGAGAGAGAGAGAGAGAGAGAGAGAGAGAGAGAGAGAGAGAGAGAGAGAGAGGGGGGAAGATATCATTAGAACTTCATTAATATAGGCTTCATAAACACTATAACTCAAGGAAGATGTGAGAGAAAAAGAGAGAGGGAGAGGAAGAGATTATTAGAGCTTATTATATATAGGCTTCATAAACACTCACGAGGGGAATTTCACATAATCAACATCTCACAAACTCATGCGTCCATGGTAACTCAAACCTCTTGGCCATTAAGAAACCAAAACGAATAACCATAGCCAATACTATGCCATAATAGAACTATGTGTACATGGAGGTGCATACACAAGGATGTACATATGAGAGCGTGGGTGCTAGAGCTTGACTTTGTGTGTATGTTTAGAAAAGAGGAGGCCTCCTTTTATAAGCCAAGAGAGTGATTAGGGGAGAGATTATGAGCAAGAGGGTTAATTACAAAGAACTTCAATTAGGGGCATTCCCTAAATGAGAGATATCCGTGTGCCCTTCCTTTTCACCAATATCCTCCTAATCGCCTTCATCATGGAAATATTTGTCTCCATGCCTCCTTCTATAGCTTGAATCCAAGAGATTCCTTATAATATTTGAAAGAGTCTTGATAAAATATGAGAAAATCAAGCATAATGGAGAGAAAACTATAAGAAATTATGTGTGTGGAGTTGGATAAACATGACTTCTTCCCATGTGCACAGATAGGCTCCACCATATCGACCATATCTCCAAAAAATCTAAAAAAAACAGAGGCCAAACGATCATCTTAACACCGACAAATGTTTTGTTGAAAACTTTTTCCAATTTGAAATGAAAAAAGTAGAGAAAAATCCCACAAAAGAATGTGTCCGTCTTTTCCCTTCCGAAATTCTTCCAAGTGTCCCCTCTTGATTCCATGTGCAAGCCTTCTGTCCACAAGTGAATCATGATTGAATTTGATAATATTTTGTTGAGTCCAACTCCATAATGCATAAGATTCTCCTCCCTTTTACTATTGACTCTTTTTCTTCACTTGTAGTGATGGTCAGGTCGAATTAGCATACAACAATTTTTTTTTGTTTTCATAGGGCTTCTTCCTACCTCTCCTTATTTCCAAGATCCAAAAGTGTCAAAACCATAGCTATGTACAAAATAAATCCATAGATATTTTATGATCTCATGCATCACGTCCCTCCTCCTCCACGAAGCCTTGAAGCCTTGCCATCAAGTACATAACAAGAGAGAGGTGGTCCAAAATTTGAAAAGAGGACCTCATTAGCCCTCCCCCTAAATCTAGAAGCATTATGCCTCTAGTTCCATAATGGAGGTAATTGAGTAGTAGAGGAGCCGATATCTAGTTGCCTTTTGAACTAGCCATTTCATTTGGCCATTAGTGAGATCTCTGGGATATTCACCTATTTTTAAGAAAACAAAATGACAAGGTTCCCTCTCTAGAGCATCAATGATCAACAACTCAAACTACCTTTGAGTAAAGGGGAAGCCTTGTTGCTTCCAAAATTTTGTGCCAATATCCTCCGGGATCCTAGGCAAAGAATAGGATTTGTCACCTACAATGTCCTAATAACAATACTTCTTGCTTCGTGCCAAAAAGGATAGGATTTGTAACCACCATAAGTGAAACGATAATTGAGTACTTTAGGTCCTTCCAAGACAATACTTAGAATCATGATTCCCAAGATTGTACCAAGAGTCCTCCATCTATGGTTTCCTTGTTGATGTGGAAAGTCCCTGTTTTCTTCATAACCTAGCTTATTTCTAATATTGAAGCGAGCAAAAGAGTCACTATCCTCTTGGACTCTTTCAAAAAGGTCCATTGTCTTTCCTAAAATTGGTATAATCCACCAACCTTGCAACTCAAAGACAAGCTTGCTACATGTTGTACCAAAGTGCATATACAAAAGATAGGCTGCCAGTCCATTGGTTGAAAAACACTTCATGTCGATTATATGCATGCAAGATCGTACTCCAATATTACTCATACTCGGATTCATTCTTTGTGACTGTTATGAACAATCCTTGTGCTAAGGGTTCTTTAAAGCTTTTCTTAAATGCATCAAACACAATACGACCAAACACAATCTCTACACCTAGGTTGCCAAACCTAGATCTCCAATAAGTTGCCAATGCATTGACTTGCTTAAGAATCTCCTTAGGGTGGACGCCGAGATCCCACTCCATGGTAACAACCATTTGAGTTTGGTCTTCAATTAAGACCATATTAGGTAAAGTGGGAAAATCCCAATTCCTAGATTTGACAGCTTTCAATATATCATGTAGAAGGTTTTGACGTTTTGTACTAGACTAAACGTTTTGAGCTGGATGAGACGAGGGATGTGTGGAATTTCATTGCCTCTAATCGTTACGGACAGCCAGCGTTGACAAATGAGAGTGAATATAAAGAAATCAAGGACAATTGGAAGCAAAAAAATGATGCTTGGTCAACCAAGGTGTTCTTTACAAGAAGGATAACTCCTGCAAAATATGACAAAGGTGAAGCTATCCTTGAAGGCAAACACAATCAAGCAAGTGACAAAACCAACAACAATGACATCAGACGAGCCCAAATACAAGAGATACTAGAAAAGGAAGGTACGACTATTGAAAGTATGAAGGCACCACAATTGATCAATCTAGCTAGGCAATTGGGATGTACTACAAAGGGACCATTGAAGGCAACTAATGCAAAGGCTTATATAAACAGGTCAAAGCTGAGAACAATCTTGTACGGCTAAATAAAACACACCCCTAAGGTACCTTTTATGACTTGAACCTTGTTTCACATACTTGCAGGTCTCAAAAAAAATATCTCTAGATATACACGGAGCAAGCTTGGACAGGTGGTGGACCTTTTGGTAATGCCCCACATGGGAAACATATCACAAGTCCTCCATGTAGTCAGGAGGAAAACATTTAACAAAGAGCCTAAGAGGTTGGACAGGTGGTGGACCTTGCACCTTTTCTCCCATTCCCAATCCAGTCTAGCTATCCACCACTATATTGTATGAAGTGTAGCTTAAAAAAGTGGTAAACCAAACCTTGAAACAAGAGACCCCTCATCATCAATCCTAGTTTGGACCTATGGTAGATCTTACTTTCTTCTCATTCATAGTGGAGCCTAGCCTAGTGGTAGACCTTACTTTTCTCCATGCTTCAAAGAAGCATAGCTTGGAGAAATGGTGAAGCTTTGTAAGGTTTCAATTGGGATTTGTTTATAGCAACAATGAGGAAGTTGAAGATGGACTTTGGCATCTAATAATACCACAGTGTAGAAAATGTAGAAATTATTTGTATTCTTTTAAACATAATAAATTTCTTGTTTTTCAATTGCAAAGTCATTACTACAATAAAGTGGGTCGGCTATCTGTAGGCATGATTTGAAGGAAGGTTTTGAAGCACCCAACGAACCTCATCCAAGGCCTTGTTGTATATATCAATCACCTCCTTGTCACCTGCCACTTCCTATCAAGAATATCAAAAGAGTGCTTGTTTTGGACCTTGAAGGACTGCTTTTGAAGACAACTGAAACAAAACATGGAGATTTTATGCCATCTTGGGCTCAACACATGTGTCTTGTGGAGGACAAAGATGAAGTTTACCATGCGGTGCGCCTAGACGCAGAAATATTTTTGGATTGTTGTGGTGAATACTTTGAGTTGTGGATATGGAGTTTCTATAACCTAACAAGAGTGCAACACATCACACAAAAATGTTTCCCAAAGCATTATAGAAAGTTCAAGATCTTTATGAGTAACAAGTGCTGCCAAAATCCAAACATCATGTTAGGATTTAGAAGGGTTTATCATAAAAACTTGAGCGATATTTGGAAGATGTTTGAGGACTTGGATGCAAAGAATACCTTGATTTTTCATGATAGTCCATATAGGATGATGTGGAATATGCGAGGAACATTTCTTATATTTCTAAAGATGTGGAGGCAAACATTTCAGAAGCTTCAAAGATTCTTGCAAGAAACAATTATTCCATGGTTACTTGGATGGTTGTATGCAAGAGACAAGAGAGATTATACCCGTAACACAATTGTAGATCAATATAGTGATCTTGAGACAAATCATGTCCTTCATGTGTACATGTCAAGGTGATAACATTAAAGAAGGTTGACAATGATCCTTTTTATGGACAGATGATGTCCTTTTAGTATGATGTGTATTTGTATTACTATATAATTCAAAAGTTATTTTAAAACAAAGATGTGTCAATTTGATGAACACTTGCATGGAGTGCACCCTACTCTAAGGGGACTTGGATGTATTCTAGAGGGTATCATATTATAAAGAAACTTATTTGCACACAGAGTGCACCCTTCTTTAAGGGGACTTCCACGTATTACTCCAATGTATACTATTATAAGGAGAGTCCTATGTGATGGATCGTGCTCTTCTAAGGGACTTGTAATGGAGTGCAATCTACTCTAAGAGGACTTCCATGTATTACTAGAGTGTATCCAATTACATGGAGAATCCAATGTAATGACAAAGCATCCCGCTTTAGAACAAAAATGCGTCGACGACGATCAACTGTACCCTAGTCTAAGGGGACTTCACTAAATTACTAGAGTGTATTCAAGTCTAAGGAGATTTCAATGTAGTTCTAGATTACACCTTGTTTTTGGGGACTCATTTTACTAGATTATGGTTGTGTTTCATCATGATATATTTAAAAATATTTATTTTTGTTCTTTAGAAATCCTATATCATTCCATATCAAGGTTGCATCCATTTGTAACTAAGAGAAACTTATGTTTGATATCAAAATAAACCTTACAAGTATGGAATGGAAAATTCATGGATGTGCAAGAAATATCTTGGTCTTGGCACGCATGTTTGCTTAAAACTTTATTTTTGTGTCCTTCATATAAAAGAGTTTTAGAACCTACAAGTCTTTGAAAGGAAAAATATAAACTCTAAATATTTGCATTGGGAGAAAAGAAATCATGGACATTGAAGTATCTGAGAGACCTTGTTTGTGGAGAAAATTGTTTGAATCAAGAATGGTTATTTTACATCCTCCATGTAAGAGAGTTTTGGAAACTAAAATATGCTGAGAGAAAAACCATGGAGTCTAAGTGCATGTATTGAGATGTCAATGTGTGCATGCATATCTTTATTAGGGTCTATGCATAATTGGATGCTTCTGGACATTAACTTATCCAATTTGTTATAAAAAACAACATATTTAATGTTTTCTTGTGGGTAGTATTTATTTCACTATATACGTTTTTAGGGTAATATCTTGAACTTCAAATTAAACCTTCTATGTTGCAATGGAGAAGTACTTAGAGAAATTTTTATGTAAACACGTTTTCTTACCCTTGCACTAATTGTAGCTTAGATAAGAATTGGACTTTGCATTCCTCCATAAGGCTGCCTATCTTAGACAAATGCACCTTGCAACTAGCCCTCCTATGTTGAAATTGACATATGCTACACATTTTATAAATGGCTTCTACCTTAAGTGAAGAATTTCTAGATTAGAGGTGTGTATTGCTTTGATGTCATGCACAAGTGGTTTCATTTCTCAATGGGTGCTAGCTTGGACAAGTGGTGGACCTTGAATTAAAAATTCATGTACTCCATTTGACCTTAGCTTGAACAAGTTGTGGGCCTTCAAACCAATGTCTCCATGTTAAGATAAGTTGTAGGTAGGACAATAGAGTATAAACAATGAAAATGGAATCAATGTACTAGTCTCTTGATGGTGCAACCACCCAAAACCATAGGGAAGTTGATCTCCTTCTCAGGTCTTCAAATGCATTACCTTGTCCCATGAAGATAATAACCACAAGGAATTGAATTGCTTCTTTGCAAGGTGCTAATGGAAAGTGATCCAAAACACCACAACAATGGTAGTTCACATTATCTCCCATACTTGGGAATGCACATTGCAATTTTGTGAGTTTAGAGAAATCTATAAATGCAATAAATACAAATCAGGATCAATAGCCAACATCCCATCCAAATCATTGCTAAATATCTCCTCACTCCACTGCAAGTTGTCCCCATAGTGTTTTTTCAAGTCTAAAATGCATAAGCCAATAGGAATTTGGTTGTTGAACTGCACTTCAAGTAGAGATTTCCTTCCATCTGTAGGTTCACCACATAGATGGACCATGGCAAATCAAGAGACTCAGTTTTCTCCTTGTGAAGTTGAATTGCCCATCGCATGTATTTTATAGCTTCATCCGGAAAATCCGTTTTCTTTGTTCCACGCTTCAAGCTGTTTTTGAGCCATTGCTCACGTAGCATTAGAATGGTTTTATAAAATGCATCATTGATGTTATACATGTTGACTATTTTCTCATAATCTTTACATGGTGATGAATCATTCAAAGCATTGAATCCTTCAAGAAGTGCGTCCTGAATGAGTTTGTCTTGTTTGAGTTGCTTGATTCGATCATACATATCAATTACATCACCATATTTTGCACTCTTTGACAATAAAATCTTATCATCTTTAATTTCTTCTTGAATGATCTCTACCTCTGATTCCTCAAGACCGCAAAGAAATCTGAATACCGTTGTTGGGGGTTTCTTGTTCTCCTCCTCAAGCCTTTTAATAATTTCTAGCCAACAGTCATAAACTCGATCAGAATATGTAACCATGTGTGCCTGTTTAGCAATCCAACTTGCTCCTGCAGTCATTCTTTCCATCAAAGAAAATTCTAGAAAGAAATATAACACCAATGAGAAGATTGAACTCAAGTGTTCAATTAAAGACAATAAGAAAGAAGAAGAATGACACTCACATCCCATCCAACACGAGATATATGTCCCTCTGCAACTCCAGTTGCTACCTTGATGGTCGTTCTGAATAGATCCATTGACTTCGCAAATGCCGCAATATTTGACTCTAAGATTGCTTGACATACAATGCTTTAGCCTCATTTGCAATGGCAAATATAGAATTTGTAACCATTGGAGGAGAAATTACAACAACACGAGCCTTTCAAAATTTATACACATCAATAAATCTTTGAAATATCTTATTGTTTTTTTGTTCATTGTGAAGCAAAACTTTTGAGGCATAAATTGAATGTTGGCCATCAAGAATCCAATAATGATAATCTTGTAGTTTTCCCTCTTGTACCTCTTTTGCTGCCAAAGGTGTACCCTTCTTTGCCTTTACATTTTGAACAGGTATTGAATATGCACACGCTGCACGTGTAGTTTTACTCTGGGAAAATCCAAATAGCATGCTTTCAGCATGTTTTCCATCAGTAGTACGTACATTATAGTAATCAGGAGCCAACCAACAATTTTGAATAGGGATATCAAACTCCTTATATTAGAAAGGGAAATAGCTTATATGCTTATTCATTCCACCTGTATCTTTTCTTGTCCTTTCATGGCCTCTGCCTCTAGAGCTTCTGGATCCACGATTCTCATCTTGGACGTTGAAGCTTGTGTTGAGGATGCTAGAGATGCATTGTCTACATCCAAAATACAACTAGTCTCCTTAGGTGCTACATTTTGGACTTTGACTTTCTTGTTTATAGGTGGTCGTGAAGCTTTGAACTTCTTTCCCTGTAGTGTGGCTATGATGGAGCTTTGAAGTTGATTTGTTGTGACACCTTGAGTTGACTCTTCAATCTTCCATCCTCGAGAAAACATTGTCTCATCTTTATTTTGAGACATGCATGAAAATGAAAATGCTCCTGGAGATAATTGGAATTCTTGATTCATTGGGACTACAATATCAATGCATTCTACCTGTGGATGACCATCAACTGTAGAGATAGACGCTTCCACTACTTGGCCAACATCTTCAAGAAGATTGTCATTCTCTTTCTTTGCAATAAATAGATGTACCTTATGAAATTGTGCACCCTCCACACCATGTATATCTAGATACCAATTCCTTTGATAATTGCAAGTATAGTCAATTGAGACAGTCACCCTTGTAGCATTTCTTTTTGGTGCCATATCTTCCTAGAAAAAAAACAAATTTAGTGTTACTAAATAATATAGTTCACCACTTTTCAAGCCTACTTCCAAGGTGGTTTGTAGGTCCACCACTTGTCCAAGCTAGCTCTATTGAAACAAGCTATCTCTATTGTTTCAAGGTCAATGTGTGAATGGAGTGTAGCTACTATGTCTATTAGCATGAATGGTTTGGGGCGAAGGTCCACCACTTGTCCAACCTACTATCCATTGTGTTATGGAGGCTTTATACCAAGGTGACTTGAAGGTCCACCACCTGTCCAAGCTAGCTCTATTGAAACAAGCTATCTCTATTGTTTCAAGGTCAACATGTGAATTGAGTGTAGCTAATATGTTTACTACCATGGATGGTTTGGAGCATAAGTCCACCCCTTGTCCAACCTAATATCCATTGTGTATGGAGGTTTTAGCCCAAGGTGGTTTGAAGGTCCACCACCTGTCCAAGATAGTTCTATTGAAACAAGCTATCTATTTGTTTCAAGGTCAATGTGTGAATAGAGTTTAGCTGCTATGTCTATTAGCATGGATGGTCTAGGGAAGAGGTTCACCGCTTGTCCAAACTACTATCCATTGTGTTATAGAGGTTTGTGCCCTAGGTAGTTTGAAGGTCCACCACCTCTCCAACCTAGATCTATTCAAAGAAGCAATTCAATGTGTGAATGAAGTGTAGATATTTTTTTTACTACCACGGATGGTTTGGGGCAGAGGTCCACCACTTGTCCAACCTAGTATCCATTGTGTTATGGAGGTTTTTAGCCCAAGATTGTTTGAAGGTCCACCATCTGTTCAATCTAGATCCATTGTCAGAAGATATGTCTAATGTTTCAAGATCAATGTGTGAATGGAGTGTAGTTGCTTTGTTTGCTACCATGGATAGTTTGGGGTAGAGGTCCACCACTTGTCCAATCTACTATCCATTGTACTATGGAGGTTTTAGCTCAAGGTTGTTTTAAGGTCCACCACATGTCCAAGCTTGCTCTATTGAAAGAATTTATCTCTATTATTTGAAGGTCAATGTGTGAATGGAGTGTAACTACTATGTTTGTTACCATGGATAGTATGTGGTAGGGGTCCACCACTTGTCCAACCTACTCTCCATTGTGTTATGGAGATTTTAGCCGAGGGTGGTTTCAAGGTTGACCACCTATTTAAGCTATCTCTAATGTTTCAAGCTCAATGTGTGAATCGAGTGTAGCTACTATCTCTATTACCATGGATGGTTTGGGGCATAGGTCCACAACTTGTCCAACCTACTATCCCTTGTATTATGAAGGTTTTAGCCCAAGGTGGTTTGAAGGTCCACCACCTATCCAAGCTAGCTCTATTCACAATAGTATCTCTATTTTTTGAAGGTCAATGTGTGAATGCAGTGTAGCTAGTATGCTGACTACCATGGATGGTCTGGGGCAGACGTTCACCACTTGTCCAACCTACTATCCATTGTGTTATAACTTTTTTAGCCCAAGGTGGTTTGAAAGTCCACCACATGTCTAAGATAGATCTATTGAAAGAATATATCTCTATTCTTTGAAGGTCAATGTGTGAATGGAGTGTAACTACTATGTTTACTAACATGGATGGTTTGGGGTAGAGATGCACCACTTGTCCAGTCTACTATCCATTGTGTTTGAGGATTTAACTCTATGTGGTTTGAAGGTCAATCTGTGAATAGAGTGTAGCTACTATGTTTACTACCATGGATGGTTTGGGGAAAATGCCCACCACTTGTCCAACCTACTATAACCATTGTGTAATGAAGGTTTTAGTCCAAGGTGGTTTGAAGGTCCACCACCTCTTCAAGCTAGTTCTATTGAATAGTCCTATCTCTAGGCTAATCACGTGGATTGTTTGGGGTAGAGATCCAACACTTTTCCAACCTACTATCCATGGTGTTATTCAGGTTTTAGCCTAAGATGGTTTAAAGGTACACCACCTGTCCAAGCTAGATCTATTGAAAAAAGCTATCTCTATTGTTTGAAGCTCAATGTGTGAATGGAGTACAACTACTATGTTGACTACCATTGATGGTTTGGGACAGAGGTACACCACTTGTCCAACCTACTAACCATTGCGTTATGGAGGGCTTGGCCCAAGGTTGTTTGAAGATCCAACACCTATCCAAGCTATCTCTATTGAAAGAATCTATCACTACTATCTAAAGGTTAAAGTGTGAATGGAGTGTAGCTACTTTGTTTACTACCATGGAGGGTTTGGGACAAACCTCCATCACTTGTCCAACCTACTAACGATTGTGTTTTGGAGGTTTTAGCCCAAGGTGGTTTGAAAGTCCACCACCTATCCAAGCTAGCTCTATTGAATAGTCCTGTCTCTACTCTGATAGCATAAATGGTTTGGGATAGAGATCTAACACTTGTCCAGCCTACTATCCATTGTGTTATTGAAATTTTTGCCCAAGGTGACTTGAAGGACCACATACTGTCCAAGCTAGCTCTATTGAAAGACGCTATCTATTGTTTGAAGGTCAATGTGGCAATGGAGTGTAACTACTATGTTTATTACCATGGATGTTTTGGGCAGAGGACCATCACTTGTCCAACCTACTAGCCATTATCTTATGGAGGTTTAAATCCAAGGTGGTTTGAAGGTCCACTACCTGTCCAAGCTAGCTCTATTGAGAAAGGTTATCTCTATTTTCTGAAGATGAATTTGTGAATGGAGTGTAGCTACTATGTTTACTACCATGGATATTTTGGGGCAAAGGTCCACCACTTTTCCAACCTACTTTCCATTGTGTTCTGGAGGTTTTAGCTGAGGTTAGTTTGAAGGTCCACCACCTATCCAAACTAGATCTATTAAACAAATCTATCTCTATTGTTTCAAAGTGAGTGTGTGAACGGAGTGCAGGTACTTTGTATACTACCATGGATGGCTTGGGGTAAAGGTCCACCACTTGTCCAATGTACTATCCATTGTGTTATGGAGGCTTTAGCCCAAGATTTCTAAAAATGTCCACCACATGTCCAAGATAGCTCCTTTGAAAGAAGCTATCTCTATTGTTTCAAGGTCAATGTGTGAATGGAGTGTAGCTACTTTTTTTACTACCTGGATAGTTTGGGGAAGAGTTCCACTACTTGTTGAACCTACTATCTATTGTGTTATTGAGGTTTTAGCCCAATGTTGTTTGTATGTCCACCAACCATCCAAGCTAGCTCTATTGAATACTCCTATCTTTAGTCTGATCACTTGGATGGTTAGGGGAACTTGTCCAACCTACTAACCATCGTGTTATGGAGGTTTTAGCCCATGGTAGTTTGAAGGTCCATCCATTGTCCAAGCTAGCTCTATTGAATAGTCCTATCTCTAGTCTGATGACGTCGATGGTTTGGGGTAGAGGTCCAATACTTTTCCAACCTAGTATCCATTGGGTTACTGAGGTTTTATCCTAAGGTGGTTTGAAGGTCCACCACCTCTACAAGCTAGATCCATTAAAAGAAGCTATCTCTATTGTTTGAAGGTCAATGTTTGAATGGAGTAGAACTACTATGTTTACTACCATTGATGGTTTGGGATAGAGGTCCACCACTTGACAAACCTACTAACCATTGCGTTATGGAGGCTTTAGACCAAGGTTGTTTGAAGATCCACCACCCATCCAAGCTAGCTCTATTGAGAGAATTTATCACTCTTGTTTGAAAGTTAGAGTGTGAATGGAGTCTACCTACTTTGTTTACTACCATGGATGGTTTGGGACAGAGGTCCATTACTTGTCCAACGTACTACCCATTATGTTATGGAGGTTTTAGCCAAAGGTGGTTTGAATGTCCACCACCTATCCAAGGTAGCTCTATTGAATAGTCCTATCCCTACTCTTATATCATGGATGGTTTGGGCTAGAGGTCTAACACTTGTCCAAACTACTATCCATTATGTTATTGAGGTTTAAGCCCAAGGTGGTTTGAAGGTCCACCACCTAACCAAGCTAGCTCTATTGAAAGAATCTATCTCTATTGTTTGAAGGTCAATGTGTGAATGGAGTGTAACTACTATGTTTAGAACCATGGATAGTTTGGGTAATGGACCATCACCTGGACCATCACTTGTCCAACCTACTAGCCATTGTATTATGCAGGTTTTAGCCCTATGTGGTTTAAAGGTCAACTAGCTATCCAAGCTCACGCTATTGAATAGTCCTATATCTACTCTAATAGCGTGGATGGTTTCAGTTAGAGGTCCAACACTTGTCCAACCTACTATCCATTGTGTTATGGAGGTTTTAGCCCAAGGAGGTTTGAAGGTCCACCACCTATCTAGGCTAGATCTATTGAAAGAAGCTATCTCTATTTTTTGAAGGTCAATGTATGAATGGAGTGTAGCTACTATGTTTACTACCATGGATGGTTTAGGGTAGAGATCCACCACTTGTCCAACCTACTATCCATTGTTTTATGGATGTTTTAGTCGAAGGTGGTTTGAAGGTCCACCGCCTGTCTAAGCTAGCTCTATTGAAAAAAGATATCTTTATTGTTTGAAGGTCAATTTGTGAATGGAGTGTAGCTACTATGTTTACTACCATGGATGGTTTGGGGCAGAGGTCCACCACTTGTGCTACTTTCCATTATGTTCTGCAGGTTTTAGCCCAGGTTGGTTTGAAGTTCCAGCACCTATCCAAGCTAGATCTATTGAACAAAGCTATCTCTTTGTTTCAAAGTGAGTGTGTGAGGGAGTGTAGCTACTTTGTTTACTACCATGGATGGTTTGGGGAAAGGTCCATCACTATCCATTGTGTTATGGAGGTTTTACCCCAAGATTGTTTGAAGGTCAACCACATGTCCAAGATAGCTACTTTGAAAGAAGCTATCTCTATTGTTTGAAGGTCAATGTGTGAATGGAGTCTAGCTACTTGTTTTTTACTACCATGGATGGTCAGGGGTAGAGGTCCACCACTTGTCCAACCTACTATCTATTGTGTTATAAAGGTTTTAGCCCAAGGTTGTTTGAAGGTTCACCACCTATCCATAGTTTATCTCTAGTTTTCAATAGTCTAGCTACTCTAGTCTCACATGGATGGTTTTGGGTAGAGGTCCACCACTTGTCCAACCTACTATCTATTGTGTTATAAAGGTTTTAGCCCAAGGTTGTTTGAAGGTTCACCACCTATCCAAGTTATCTCTATTCAATAGTCCTATCTCTAGTCTCATCACATGGATGGTTTTGGGTAAAGGTCCACCACTTGTTCAACCTACTATCCATGTTGTGATGTAGATTTTAACCCAAGGTTGTTTGAAGGTCCACCACCTGCTCAAGCTAGCTCCATTGAAATAGGTTATCTCTATTGATTTAAGGTCAATGTGTGACTGGAGTGTGGCTACTTTGTTTACTAACCATGGATGGTTTGGGGAAGAGATCACCACTTGACCAATCTACTCTCCATTGTGTCATGGAGGCTTTACCATAAGGTCATTTCAAGCTAGCTCTGTTTTAAGAGGCTATCTCTATTATTTGAAGTTCAATGTGTGAATGGATTGTAACTACTATGTTTATTACATGGATAGTATGGGGTAGAGGTCTACCACTTGTCCAACGTACTATCCATTGTGTTATGGGAGGTTTTAGCCTAGGGCGGTGTGAAAGGCTCACCTGTTCAAGCTATCTCTATTATTTCAAGGTCAATGTGTGAAGGGAGTGTAAAAACTATCTCTATCACCATGGATGGTTTGGGACATAGGTCCACCACTTGTCCAACCTACTATCCCTTGTGTTATGGTGGGTTTAGCCCAAGGTGGTTTCAAGGTCCACCACCTGTACAAGCTAGCACTATTCAATAGTCCTATATCTATTGTTTTAAGATTAATGCATGAATGGAGTGTAGCTACTATGTTTACTACCATGGCTGGTCTCGGGTAGAGGTCAACCACTTGTCCAAACTACTATCCCTTGTGTTATAAAGTTTTTAGCCCAAGGTGGTTTGAAGTTCCACCACCTGTCCAAGCTAGACCTATTGAAAGAAGCTATCTCTATTGTTTGAAGGTCAATGTGTGAATGGAGTGTATCTACTATGTGTACTACCATAGATGGTTTTAGGTAGAGGTCCACTGCTTGTCCAGCCTACTATCCATTGTGTTATGGAGGTTTTAGCTCTAGGTGGTTTGAAGGTTAATCTCTGAATGGATTGTAGCTACTATGTTTACCACCATGGATGGTTTGGGACAGAGATCCAAAACTTGTCCAGCCTGCTAACCATTTTTTTATTGAGGTTTTGGCCCAAGGTTGTTTGAAGGTACACCACCTGTCCAAGTTAGCTCTATTGAATAGTCCTATCTCTAGTCTGATCATGTTGATGGTTTGGGGTAGAGGTCCATCACTTTACCAACCTACTATCCATTGTGTTATTCAGGTTTTACCCCAAGGTGGTTTGAAGGTTCACCATCTGTCCAAGTTTGATCTATTGAAAGAAGTTATTCCTTTTGTTTGAAGATCAATGTGTGCATGGAGTGTAGCTACTATGCTTACTACCATGGAGGGTTTGGGACAAAGGTCCATCACTTGTCCAACCTACTCACCATTGTGTTATGGAGGTTTTAGCCTAAGGTGGTTTAAATGTCCACCACCTATCAAAGCTAGCTCTAATGAATAATCCTATCTCTACTGTAATAGCGTGGACTGTTTTGGGTACAGGTAAATTTCTTGTCGAATTTACTATTCCTTGTGTTATAAACGGTTTAGCCCAAGGTGGTTTGAAGGTCCACCACCTGTCCAAGCTATATGTATTGAAAGAAGCTATCTCTATTGTTTGAAGGTCATCTCCAAGATAGATCTTTTGAAAGCATCTATCTCTATTGTTTGAAGGTCATTGTGTGAATGGAGTGTCTAATATGTTTACTACGAGGGATGGTTTGGGGTAGATGTTCACCAGTTGTCTAACCTCCTAACAATTGTGTTATGCAGGTTTTAGCCCAAGGTTGTTTGAAGGTCCACCACCTATCCAAGCTAGCTCTATTGAAAGAAGCTATCTCTATTATTTGAAGGTCAATGTGTGAATGGAGTGTGAGTACTATTTTATTTACCATGGATGGTTAGGGTAATGGACCATCACATGTCCAACCTACTAGACATTGTATTATGAAGGTTTTGGCCCTATCTGGTTTGAAGGTCAACCACTTGTCCAAGCTCACTCTATTGAATAGTCCTATCTCACTCTAATAGCATGGATGGTTTCGCTTATAGGTGCAACACTTGTCCAACCTACTATCCATTGTGTTATGGAGGTTTTAGCCCAAGGCCGTTTGAAGGCCTACCACCTATTCAAGCTAGATCTATGGAAAGAATCTATCTCTATTGTTTGAATGTGAATGTGTGAATAGAGTGTAGCTACTATGTTTACTACCATGGATGTTTTGGGCTAGACATCCACCACTTGTCCAACCTACTATCCATTGTGTTCTGGATTTTTATGTCCAAGGTGGTTTGAAGGTCCACCACTTGTCTAAGCTAGCTCTATTAAAAAAAGCTATCTCTATTGTTTGAAGGTCAATTCGTGAATGGAGTGTAGCTACTATGTTTACTACCATGGATGGTTTGGGGTAGAGGTCCACCACTTGTCCTACTTTCCATTTTGTTCTACAGGTTTCAGCCCAGGTTGGTATGAAAGTCCACCACCTATCCAAGGTAGATCTATTGAACAAAGCTATGTCTTTTGTTTCAAAGTCAGTGTGTGAATGGAGTGTATCTACTTTGTGTACTACCACAGATGGTTTGGGGCAAAGGTCGACCACTTTTCCAACCTACTATCCATTGTGTTATGGAGGTTTTTGAAAATCCAACACCTGTCCAAGCTAGCTTCTTTGAAAGAAGCTATCTCTATTGTTTAAAGGTCAATGTGTGAATGGAGTCTAGCTACTTTTTTGACTACCATGGATGGTTTAGGGCGGAGGTCCACCACTTGTCCAACCTACTATCTATTGTGGTATGGAGGTTTTAGCCCAAGGTTTTTTGAAGATTCACCACCTATCCAAGCTAGCTCTCTTGAATAGTCCTATCTCTAGTCTCATCACATGTATGGTTTCGGGTAGAGGTCCACCACTTGTCCAACCTACTATCCATTGTGTTATGTTGGTTTTAACCCAAGGTTTTTTGAAGGTTCACTACCTGCTCAAGCTAGCTCCATTGAAATACGTTATCTCTATTCTTTTAAGATCAATGTGTGAATGGAGTGTGGCTACTTGGTTTGCTAACCATGGATGGTTTAGGGAAGAGGTCCACCACTTATCCAACCTACTATCCATTGTGTCATGGAGGCTTTACCATAAGGTGGTTTCAAGCTAGCTCTGTTGTAAGATTCTATCTCTATTATTTGATGTGGTCAATGTGTGAATGGATTGTCACTACTATGCTTATTACCATGGAGAGTATGGCATAGAGGTCCACCACTTCTCCAACCTACTATCCATTGTGTTATGGGAAGTTTTAGCCCAGGGTGGTGTGAAGGGCCCACCTGTTCAAGCTATCTTGATTATTTCAAGCTCAATGTGTGAATGGAGTCTAAATACTATCTCTATCACTATGGATGGTTTAGGACATAGGTCCACCACTTGTCCAACCTACTATCCTTTGTGTTATGGTGGGTTTACCCCAAGGTGGTTTGAAGGTCCACCATCTGTACAAGCTAGAACTATTCAATAGTCCTATCTCTATTGATTGAAGATCAATGCGTGAATGGAGTGTAGCTACTATGTTTACTACCATGCGTGGTCTCGGGTAGAGGTCCACCACTTGTCCAACCTACTATCCCTTGTGTTATAAATTTTTTAGCCCAAGGTGGTTTGAAGGTCCACCACTTGTCCAAGCTAGACCTATTGAAAGAAGCTATCTCTATTGTTTGAATGTCAATGTGTGAATGGAGTGTATCTACTATGTGTACTACCATGGCTGGTTTGGGGTAGAGGTCCACTACTTGTCCAACCTACTATCCATTGTGTTGTGGAGGTTTTATCCCTAGGTAGTTTGAAGGTCAATCTCTGAATGTAGTGTAGATACTATGTTTACTACCATGGATGGTTTGGGATAGAGGTACACAACTAGTCCAGTCTACTTACCATTTTTTTATTGAGGTTTTAGCCCAAGGTGGTTTGAAGGTTCACCACCTGTCCAAGCTAGCTCTATTGAATAGTCCTATCTCTAGTCTGATCATGTTGATGGTTTGGGGTAGAGGTCCAACACTTTTCCAACCTACTATCCATTGTGTTATTCAGGTTTTAGCCCAAGGTGGTTTGAAGGTTCACCACCTATCCAAGTTTGATCGATTGAAAGAAGTTATCCCTTTTGTTTGAAGATGAATGTGTGCATAAAGTGTAGCTACTATTTTTACTAGGATGGAGGGTTTGGGACAGAGGTCCATCACTTGTCCAACCTACTAACCATTGTGTTATGGAGGTTTTAGCCCAAGCTGGTTTGAAGGTCAACCACCTGTCCAAGCTCGCTCTATTGAGTATTCCTATCTCTACGCTCATAGCATGCATGGTTTTGGTTATAGGTTCAACACTTGTCCAACCTACTATCCATTGTGTTATGGAGGTTTTATCCCAAGGCGGTTTGAAGGTCCACCACCTATCCAATCTACATCTATGGAAAGAATCTATCTCTATTAGTTAAGGGTCAATGTGTGAATGGAGTGTATCTACTATGTTTACTACCATGGCTGGTTTGGGGTAGAGGTCCACTACTTGTCCAACCTACTATCCATTTTGTTATGGAGGTTTTAGCCCTAGGTGGTTTGAAGGTTAATCCTTGAATGCAGTGTAGATACTATGTTTACTACCATGGATGGTTTGGGATAGAGGTACACAACTAGTCCAGTCTACTTACCATTTTTTTATTGAGGTTTTAGCCCAAGGTGGTTTGAAGTTTCACCACCTATCCAAGCTAGCTCTATTGAATAGTCCTATCTCTTTTCTGATCATGTTGATGGTTTGGGGTAGAGGTCGAGCACTTTTCCAACGTACTATCGATTGTGTTATTCAGGTTTTAGCCCAAGGTGGTTTGAAGGTTCACCACCTGTCCAAGTTTGATCTATTGAAAGAAATTATCCCTTTTGTTTGAATATCAATGTGTGCATGGAGTGTAGCTACTATGTTTACTACGATGGAGGGTTTCGGACAGAGGTCCATCACTTGTCCAACCTACTAACCATTGTGTTATGGAGGTTTTAGCCCAAGCTAGTTTGAAGGTCAACCACCTGTCCAAGCTCGCTCTATTGAATAGTCCTATCTCTACTCTGATAGCATGGATGGTTTTGGTTATAGGTGCAACAGTTGTCCAACCTACTATCCATTGTGTTATGGAGGTTGTAGCGCAAGGCGGTTTGAAGATCCACTACCTATCCAAGCTAGATCTATGGAAAGAAGCTATCTCTATTGTTTGAAGGTCAATGTGTGAATGGAGTGTAGCTACTGTGTTTACTACCATGGATGGTTTGGGGTAGGGATCCACCACTTGTCCAACCTACTATCCATTGTGTCTAAGGTGGGTTGAAGGTCCACCACCTGTCTAAGCTAGCTCTATTGAAAAAAGCTATCTTTATTGTTTGAAGGTAAATTTGTGAGTGGAGTGTAGCTACTATGTTTACTACCATGGATGGTTTGGTGCAAAGGTACAACACTTGTCCTACTTTCCATTGAGTTCTACAGGTTTTAGCCTAGGTTGGTTTGAAGGTCCACCAGCTATCCAAGGTAGATCTATTGAACAAAGATATCTCTTTTGTTTCAAAGTCAGTGTGTGAATGGAGTGTAGCTACTTTGTTTACTACCATAGATGGTTTGGGGCAAAGTTCCACCACTTGTCCAACCTACTATCCATTGTGTTATGGAGGTTTTAACCCAAGATTGTTTGGAAGTCCACCACCTGTCCAAGCTAGCTTCTTTGAAAAAAGTTATCTCTATTGTTTGAAGTTCAATGTGTCAACGTAGTGTAGCTGCTTTTTTTACTACCATGGATGGTTTGGGGCAGAGGTCCACCACTTGTCCAACCTACTATCTATTGTGTTATGGAGTTTTTAGCCCAAGGTTGTTTGAAGGTTCACCACCTATCCAAGCTAGCTCTATTGAATAGTCCTATCTCTAGTCTCATCACATAGATGGTTTGGGGTAGAGGTCCACCACTTGTCCAACCTACTATCCATTGTGTTATGAAGGTTTTATCCCAAGGTTGTTTGAAGGTTCACCACCTGTTCAAGCTAGGTCCATTGAAATAAGTTATCTCTATTGTTTCAAGGTCAATGTGTGAATGGAGTCTAACTACTATGTTTATTACCATGGATAGTATGGGGTAGAAGTCCACCACTTGTCCAACCTACTATCCACTGTGTCATGGAGGCTTTAGCACAAGGTGGTTTCAATCTAGCTCTATTATTTGAAGGTCAATGTGTGAATGGAGTATAACTACTATGTTTATTGCCATGATTAGTATAAGGTAGAGGTCCACCACTTGTCCAACCTACTATTCATTGTGTTATGGAGGTTTAAGCCCAGGGTGGTGTGAAGGTGGACCACTTGTTCAAGATATCTCTATTATTTCAAGGTCAATGTGTGAATTGAGTGTAGATACTATCTCTATTAACATGGATAGTTTGGGGCATAGGTCCACCACTTGTCCAACCTACTATCCCTTGTGTTATGGTGGGTTTATCTCAAGGTGGTTTGAATGTCCACCACATGTCCAAGCTAGCACTATTCAATAGTCCTATCTCTATTGTTTCAAGATCAATTTGTGAATGGAGTGTAGCTACTATGTTTACTACCATGGCTGGTCTGGGACAGAGGTCCACCACTTGTCCAATCTACTGTCCCTTGTGTTATAAAGATTTTAGCCTAAGGTGGTTTGCAGGTCCACACCTGTCCAAGCTAGCCCCATTGAAAGGGTCTATCTCTATTGTTTGAAGGTCAATGTGTGAATGGAGTGTATCTACTATGTGTACTAATGTGGATGGTTTGGGGTAGAGGGTAGAGGTCCACCGCTTGTCCAGCCTACTATCAATTGTGTTATGGAGGTTTTAGTCCTAGGTGGTTTGAAGGTCAATCTGTGAATGGAGTGAAACTACTATGTTTACTACAATGGATGGTTTGGGACAGAGGTCCAGAGCTTGTCCAACCTACTAACCATTTTTTTTTGTAGGTTTTATCCCAAGGTGGTTTGAAGGTCCACCACCTATGGCAGCTAGCTCTATTGAATAGTCCTATCTCTAGTCTAATCATGTTGACGGTTTAGGGTAGAGGTCCAACACTTTTCCAACCTACTATCCATTGTGTTATTGAGGTTTTAGCCCAAGGTGGTTTCAAGATTCACCACCTCTCCAAGTTTAATCTATTGAATGAAGCTATCTCTTTTGTTTGAAGATCCATGTGTGCATGGAGTGTAGCTTCTATGTTTACTACCATGGAGGGTTTGGGACAGAGGTCCATCATTTGTCCAACCTACTAATCATTGTGTTATGGAGGTTTTAGCCCAAGATGATTTCAAGGTCCACCAACTGTCCAATCTAGCTCTATTGAATAATCATGTTTCTACTCTAATAGCGTGGATGGTTCTCGTAGATGCTGAAATCCCTTTTCCAATATACTATTTCTTGTGTTATAAAGGTTTTAGCCAAGGTGGTTTGAAGTTCCACCACTTGTCCAAGGTAGATGTATTGAAAGAAGCTATCTCTATTGTTTGAAGGTCATGTTGAAGCCAAATCTATTGAAAGTAGCTATCTCTATTGTTTGAAGGTCAATGTGTGAATGGAGTGTCTACTATGTTTACTACCAGGGATGGTTTGGGGCAGAGGTCCACCAACTTGTCAAACCTACTAACCATTGTGTTATGCAGGTTTTACCCCAAGGTTGTTTGAAGGTCCACCACCTATACAATCTAGCTCTTTCTAAAGAAGCTATCTCTATTGTTTGAAGATCAATGTGTGCATGGAGTGTAACTACTTTTTTTACTACCATGGATGGTCTGGGACATAGGTTTATCAGTTGTCCAACCTACTAACCATTGTGTTATGGAGGTTTTCGTCCAAGGTGGTTTCAATGTCTACCACCTATCCAAGCTATCTCTATTGAATAGTCTTATCTCTACTCTGATAGCATGTATGGTTTGGGGTAGAGGTCCAAAACTGGTCCAAACCACTATCCGTTGTGTTATCGGGGGTTTAGAACAAGTTGGTTTGAAGGTCCACCACCTGTCAAATCTAGATCTACTTAAAGAATCTATCTCTATTGTTTGAAGTTCAATTTGTGGATGAAGTGTAGCTACTATGTTTAATACCATGGATGGTTTGAGCTAGAGGTTCACCGCTTGTGCAACCTACTTACCATTGTGTTATAGTGGTTTTAGCCCAAGGTTGATTGAGGGTCCACCATCTGGCCAAGCTAGTTTTATTGAAAGAAGCTATCTCTATTGTTTGAAGGTCAATGTGTGAATGAAGTGTAGCTACTATGTTTACTACCATGTATGGTTTGGAGTAGAGGTCCACCACTTGTCCAAGCTACTATCCATTGTGTTATGGAGGTTTTAGCCCTATGTGGTTTGAAGGTCATTCTATGAATGGAGTGTAACTACTATGTTTACTATTATGGATGGTTTGGGATAGAGGTTCACAACTTTTCCAACCTACTAACCATTTTTTTACGTAGGGTTTAGCCCAAGGTAGTTTGAAGGTCCACCACCTATCCAAGCTAGTTCTATTGAATAGTCATATCTCTAGTCTGATCATGTTGATGGTTTGAGGTAGAGGTCCAACACTTTCCCAACCTACTATACTGTGTTATTGAGGTTTTGGCCCAAGGTGGTTTGAAGGTTCACCACCTCTCCAAGTTTTATCTAATTAAAGAAGCTTTCTCTTTTCTTTGAAGATCGATGTGTGCATGGAGTGTAGAGGTCAATCACTTGTCAATCACCTATCCAAGATATCTCTATTGAATAGTCCTATCTCTACTCTGATAGCATGGATGGTTTGGGATAGAGGTCCACTACTGGCCCGACTCAGTATCCATTGTGTTATCGAGGGTTTAGAACATGGTGCTTTGAAGGTCCACCACCTGTCAGAGCTAGATCTACTAAAAGAATCTATCTCTATTGTTTGAAGGTCAATTTGTGAATGGAGTGTAGCTACTATGTTTAATACCATGGATGGTTTGGGGTAGAGGTTCACCACTTGTCCAACCTACTTACAATTGTGTTACGGAGGTTTTAGCCCAAGGTTGTTTGAAGGTCCACCATCTAGCCAAGCTAGTTTTATTGAAAGAATCTATCTCTATTGTTTGACGGTCAATGTGTCAATGAAGTTTACCTACTATGTTTACTACCATGTATGGTTTGGAGTACAGGTCCATCACTTGTCCAAGCTACTATCCATTGTCTTATGGAGGTTTTGGATGGTTTTGGACTGAGGTCCACAACTTGTATAACCTACTACCCTTTTTTTTTGTGGAGGTTCTAGCCCAAGGTGGTTTGAAGGTCCACCACTTATCCAAGCAAGCTGTATTTAATAGTCCCATATCTAGTCTGATCATATGGATGGTTTGGGGTAGAGGTACAACACTTTTCCAACCTTCTATCCATTGTGTTATTGAGGTTTTAGCCCAAGGTGATTTGAAGGTTCACCTCCAGTCCAAGTTTTCTCTATTGAAAGAAGCTTTTTCTTTTGTTTTAAGATCATTGTGTGCATGGAGTGTAGCTACTATGCTTACTACCATGGGAGGGATTGGTACACAGGTCCATCACTTGTCCAACCTACTAACCATTGTGTTATGGAGGTTTTAGCCAAAGCTGGTTTGAAAGTCCACCACCTGTCCAAGCTAAATCTATTGAATAATCCTATCTCTACTCTAATAGCATGGACGGTTCTCGATAGACGTCAATCACTTGTCCAATTTACTATTTCTTGTGTTGTAACGGTTTTAGCCCAAGGTGGTTTGAAGGTCCACAACCTCTCCAAGCTAGATGTATTGAAAGAAGCTATCTCTATTGTTTGAAGGTCATGTCTGGAAGCTAGATCTATCAAAAGTAGCTATCTCTATTGTTTGAAGGTCAATGTGTGAATCCAAGGATGGTTTGAGACAGAGGTCCACCACTTGTCAAACCTACTAACCATTGTGTTATGTAGGTTTTAGCCCAAGGTTGTTTGGAGGTCCACCACATGTACAAGCTAACTCTTTTTAAATAAACTATCTCTATTGTTTAAATATCAATGTGTGCATGCAGTGTAGCTACTATGTTTACTACCATGGATGGTTTGGGACATACGTCCATAACTTGTCGAGCCTACTAACCATAGTGTTGTGGAGGTTTTAACCCACGGTGGTTCTAAGGTCCACCACCTATCCAAGCTATCTCTATTGAATAGTCATATCTCTACTCTGATAGCGTCGATGGTTTGGGGTAGAGGTCCAACACTGGTCCAACCCATTATCCATTGTGTTATCGAGGGTTTAGAACAAGTTGGTTTGAAGGTCCACCACTTGTCAAAGCTAGATCTACTAAAAGAATCTATCTCTATTGTTTGAAGGTCAATTTGTGAATGGAGTGTAACTACTATGTTTAATACCATGGATGGTTTGGGGTAGAGGTTCACCACTTGTCCAACCTACTTACCATTGTGTTACGGAGGTTTTAGCCCAAGGTTGTTTGAAGGTCCACCATCTAGCCAAGCTAGTTTTATTGAAAGAATCTATCTCTATTGTTTGACGGTCAATGTGTGAATGAAGTGTAGCTACTATGTTTACTACCATGTATGGTTTGGCGTAGAGGTCCACTACTTGTCCAACCTGCTAACCATTGTGTTATGGAGGTTTTAGCCCAAGGTGGTTTGAAGATCCACCACCTGTCCAACCTAGCTCTACTGAATACTCCTATCTCTACTTTGATAGCATGGATGGTTTTGGGTAGAGGTCCAAAACTTGTCCAAACTACTATCCATTGTGTTATGGAGGTCTTAGCCCAAGGTGGTTTGAAGGTCCACCACCTGTCCAAGCTAGCTCTATTGAATAGTCCTGTCGCTATTGTTTGAAGGTCAATGTGTGAATGGAGTGTAGCTACTATGTTTACTACCAAGGATGGTCTGGGTACTACTTGTCCAACCTACTAATCATTCTGTTATGGAGGTTTTATCCCAAGGTGTGAGTACTATGTTTAGTACCATGGTGGTTAGGGTAATGGACCATCACCTGTCCAACCTACTAGCCATTGTATTATGAAGGTTTTGGCCCTATCTGGTTTGAAGGTCAACCACCTGTCCAAGCTCGCTCTATTGAATAGTCCTATCTCTACTGTGATAGCATGGATTGTTTCGGGTAGAGGTCCAACACTTGTCCAACCTACTGTCCATTGTGTTATGGAGGTTTTAGCCCAAGGTGGTTTGAAGGTCCACCACTTGTCCAACCTACTATCACTTGCGTTATAAAGGTTTTAGCCCAAGTTGGTTTGAAGGTCTACCACTTGTCCAAGCTAGCTCGATTGAAAGAATCTATCTCTATTTTTTGAAGGTCAATGTGTGAATGGAGTGTAACTACCATATTTTTTTATCCCCATGGGCGGTTTGGCGAAGAGGTCCACCACTTGTCCAAGCTAGCTTTTTAAAAATGAAACTGCCTAAATTTAAATAATCTCAACTCAATTTGAATTAAACCTCCCAAATTTAAATGATCCCACCTAAATTCCAATCAAGCCGCTCAAATTTAAATAATCCACCTAAATCAACTTCATCGTCTCGCTTAGATTCAAATTTTCCTATCCAGATTCAAATTTGAAACCAAATTCATTTAAAAGGGTGTCTTTGTCCCGCCTAAATTCAAATCCGCCCTTGTTGAATCACATTTTTTGCATCTATAGCCAAACAAGGTCCACCACTTGCCCAAGGAGTTACACCAAGAAAAATCCCAACATTATACATCCACCAAAATTCTATCTCAAATATTTTATACTTCAGCCATTTCAAAATCAACAGACAAAGAAAGTAGCCATCAGCAACTCAACAAAGACCAACCATTTGGCCAAACCAAGATTTAAGCAATTGACGTCGGCTTGTCATTCATGTTTACTATTAATACACTATGTATTTAATATACACAAAGAATATATTTGCATATCTTTGTATGTTTGAAATCTCTGTATTTGCATAGTAATACAATATTTGTATTTTCATAATAACAGTACTAAACCCCAAAACCTAAAAACGTAAATTATGTCTCTTTGAAAAAAAGAATGACAGAGAATTGATGAGAGAGAGTGAGATAGAGGGAGAGAGAGAGAGAGAGACAGAGGTGAGGGGAGAGAGAGAGAGAGAGAAAGATGTACCTGTTCTGTTGTGTCGACTTGTTTTGCTGTGTCAATGTGGTCCACAATAGAGACCTACTCTGCAATAATGACTTGCTTTGCAATAGCGGCCTGGTATGTGATAGTGCAACCTGCTCTGCTATGGCGACCTGCTCAAGGATGGCAATAGCAACCTGCTTTTCTTAGATGGTGATGGCAAATTGTTCTGCGGTGTTGAGTTGTCTATGATGGTGATACCACCTGCAATAGCAACCTGGTTTGCAATAGTGACCTACTCTACGATGGCGACCTGCTCGACGATGGCAATAACGACTTGTTCCTCTGATGATGACCTTTGTAGCAATACCTATTTTGTGTTGTGCGTGAAAGCGACCCTAGGTTTGTGTTTTTTGTGTGCGAATGCCACGTAAGCAGCAAACACAGCCTTTAAGATTAGAAGGATAATGACCTAAATCGTGGTTTGTGCCTCATGGCACATATGGGACCTAAACTTTAAATATAGCCTTTTTTGAGTTTTATTATCCTGTTTCAAGTCCATGTTGCCTGTTCTGTCATAATTTTTGACTGGGAACTTAGAATATAGCAACCAAGGGCTAGGATAAAAGCTTGTGAGATAATTAACACACCTAGACAATTTAAAACTTTTGGGGTGCCCAACTTTAGCATCATTACCCTAAAAAGTCTAGAGAGACACAAGTTTCATATCAGTTTCAAAGGCCACTTGCATACAATTAAAGCACAAAAAGGGACAATTAAGCTGTTCATATTCTCAAAAGCTATCACATGGCTTCACCTGAAAACCAATCTAGTAACGATGTGATGAGGGACGAATGGTTAGGGAATTGGTGGAAGCAGCACCGTTGTTAGACCTTCCTATAGCATACAACTTCTTGGCCAAAAGGGTAATCAAAATAGAGACAAGTCACTTATTAAACCGGTCTTTGATTTTTCCATGGATGCTTCTGTTTCTTTCTGAGCCCTTCACATCGAGGGGAAGCAAGATCTTAGCCCAAAACCTACACGGCTCACTTTGTTCAACATGTAGTCTAACATAGTAGGCCTAGTCCACAATCTGCCACCGGGACCCATCGTCAATTGTCCAACCTGTTTGTTATTTCATTAGTATTTTACCTTTAGCATTGGCCATTAAGACTAACTCCACCACTTGTCCAAGCTATACTATGGCAATACCCTATCCATTGCCACCACTTGTTTCACCGGCCAACCACTTTGTTTTTGCATTAGTAGTTCATCTTAGTCATGGACCATTGAAACTAGGTCCACCACTTGTCCAAGCTGTACTACTCTAGCATAGCACTAATTTTCCAACCATTTTGTTCTTGCATTAATATTTTACCTTCAACATTGGCCATTATAATCTAGTCCACCACTTGTCGAAGCTATACTTCTAGTAGACCTCATCCACTTCCACCACTTGTTCTACTCGCGAACCACCTTGTTTTTGCATTAGTAGTCGACCTTAGTCAAGGGCAATTAGAACTAGGCATGTCACTTGTCCAAGTTGTACTACTCTAAAATAGCACTATCTGCAGCTGGATTCCACCCCGTCAATTGTCCAACCACTTTGTTCTTGCATTAATATTTCACCTTTGGAGTTGTCCATTAAAACTAAATAGTAAAATTGGTCCACTATCCACCACTTGGTCCACCAACCAACTCCTTCTTGCATTTGTAGTTCACCATTGGCATTGGCTATTAAAACTAGTCCACCGCTTGTCCAGGCTATACTCCTAGTAGGCCTCAACCACTTTCCACCACTTGGTCTTCCCTCCAACCATTTTGCATTTGCATTAATATTTCACCTTAGTCATTGTCCATTAAATCTAGGTCCAACACTTGTCCAAGCTATGCTTGAACATAGTAACCCTAGTCAAGTATCCACCACTAACCACTTTGTTCTTCCATCAGTTGTTCAGCTTTAACAAGGGCTACTTGGAGATTGGAACTTGAAATTGGTCATTAAAAGTAGGTCCACCACTTTTCCAACCTTGCTTGCATTTTCAGAAGCAATGACTACTTGGACACTAGGAAGCAGGGTCTTGCACTAGTTCACCTTGGACAATGAGCTTTAAAACTAGGTCCATCACTTGTCCAAGCTATGTCACTAAAATAGGGAGGGGTTCTTGAGCCAATATCCACCACTTCTCAAACTTTGCTTCCATTGAAATAATTAAGGCCTACTTGGACATTGAGATGCACGTTCTATAGTAGTTTAGTGATTACATTAGAACTAGGTCAAACCTACTACCCCTTGTCTTATGGAGTCTTTAGCCCTAGGTGGTTTTAAGGTCCACCACCTCTCCAAGCTAGCTCTATTGAAAGAAGATATCTCTATTGTTTCAAGGTCAATGTGTCAATGGAGTGTAGCTACTATGTTTAGTACCATGGATGGTTTGAGGCAGAGGTCCACCACTTGTCGAGCCTACTATCCATTGTGTCATGGAGGCTTTACCGCAAGGTGGTTTGAAGTTCCAACACCTGTCCAAGCTAGCTCTACTGAAATAAGCCATCTCTATTGTTTCAAGGTCAATGTGTGAATGGAGTGTACCTACTATGTTTACTACCATGGATGGTTTGAAGCAGAAGTCCACCACTTTTCCAACCTACTATCCATTGTCTCATGGATGCTTTAGCCCAAGATGGTTTGAAGGTCCACCACCTGTCCAATCTAGTTGTACTGAAAAAATCTATCTCTATTGTTTCAAGGTCAATGTGTAAATGAAGTGTAGCTACTATGTCTATTAACATGGAAAGTTTCAAGCAAAGGTCCACCACTTCTCCAGCCTACTATCCATTGTGTTATGGAGTATTTAACCCAAGGTGGTTTATTGAAGGTCCTCCACATGTCCAAGCTAGATATATTGAAAGAAGCTATCTCTATTATTTCAAGGTCAGTGAAAGAATGGAGTGGTGCTCCTATGTTTACTACCATGGATGGTTTGGAGTGGAGGTCCACCACTTGTCCAACCTACTAAACATTGTGTTATGGAGGTTTGGAGTAGAGGTCCACCACTTGTCCAAGCTAGCTCTATTGAAAGAAGCTATCTCTATTGTTTCAAGGTCAATGTGTGAAAGGAGTGTAGCTACTATGTTTACTACCATGGATGGTTTGGGGAAATGACTACTTGGACATAGGAAGCACGGTCATGCACTAGTTAACCTTGGACATTGAGCTTTAAAACTAGGTCCACTACTTGTCCAAGCTATGTCACTTAAATAGGGAGGGGGTTCTTGAGCCAATATGCATCACTTCTCAAACGTTGCTTCCATTGAAATAATAAAGGATTACTTGGACATTGAAATGAAAGCTCTATAGTTGTTTAGTGATGACATTATAACTAGGTCCATCACTTGTCCAAGCTATGTTGTAATATAGTAAGTGGGTCACCATTTATCCACTTTCATTGGGGCTCCTCAAATTGAAAGTCACTGGACTATTAACATTGAAAACCCTCGTGTATTTTATGATGGAAATTATAAAATTTTTCTCAAAGAGAAGAACCTATGAGTATGAACTTGACAACGTATTTTTTTCACTTGTAGGATGGACTTGAAATTTGGGGAGAAAGTACTTGATAATGAAATTGTTGGTATTGGTTGTGTGTGTAGATCAGATCCAGATTCCACATGTGGTGGTTCAAAGCCACGGCAAGGAAATGTATCTATACTAGTGGAGGAATGTTTTAAGGATGTGGTGCTCCCTTTTCCTACAATGGATACTACATCTCTCCAAAGCTCATTATGGAGTGTCGTTCGATGGGCCAAGCTTCTTTTGCAGTCTTCCATGATAAATGACAACCCAATTGACACAAATGAAAGCTACAGTGGTGATGAACAAGGGGATCAACCTGATCCTCTACGTATAGATGCAATACCTATAACAAGACCAGAGTTTGAAACATTGATACGATAATCTTGGAGAAATCAAAGGGTACTTTTAAAGGATGACACTATGATGTAGATTGTACATGAAGGGACCATCTTATATGTATTTCCTCAAATGAGTATGTTAACTTCCATGTACTTGGTGATGATTTTGTGGGTGTGGGTATTGAAAGAGAGAATGAAATTAGTGAGAACATGCCTAATGTGGCTAGCATCACTTTGGTAAAGTGGCCCATCAAGCAAAGAACCATGTTGGGATGCCATTACAACACTTTGTTCCTATTGATGGGATGCATGTTAGATGTTCAGAATCTGGTGTATCCAATGATGATAATGCTAGAAAATATGGTGATGGAAATACCGTTGCTACACCGTTAAGGAAGTGGTGCTACACTTTTATCAATAGATCTTGGAAAACAAGAGCAACACGAGCTTCTGCTTTTTATTTTGCAACTGAGTCAATTCAAAGGGTTTCATGTATTGATTGTTGTGGACAAAAATGCTGTCAATTTGCAGATTGGGATATGGTGACAAGGTTACGGCAAGAATTTTAGGGAGAGTCTCAAAAAGCATGCACTAATTAATTTTATGATGTCCTATCTACATGCTATCAGAAAGATGAAAAGATGCGATACCAATTCCAGATAAATGGCTGTATTGTTTGTTGTAGAGCATGGTATGAGCTACATGGAATACAAAGACATCATTTTACCGCTACAAGGAAAAAATTGAAAATGGTGTATGCCATTATGTGCATGGTAACACATGCACATTGAGACAAGGACTTCAACATACTAATTTAGCAAGAGCATTGCTAAATGAGTTTGTGGATAACAACTCTGAGAAGATGCCACACAAAAGTAGAACACTCCTAGATGGCTCAAGAGACACTCAATTAGTGATTCCAATGTACAAACAGGTTGAAATTTTAAGTGAAATCAACACGACACTTGACCAAATGGGTTATGAGAAGAAGATATCTCAGTCTTCTTTTGGTAGTATGTGGAACAAAGAGTATCCACATGTCACTTTAACAAAGACAAGTGAGTTCTCTAAGTGCAATGTTTGCAGTTCAATCAAGGTAAGGCTAGAAGCTAAACCTTCTCTTGATGAGAGATCTCTTCTCTTGAGAGAGAGAGAAGTTCACATGGCACAAAAAAAGAGTTGCACGAGCCTATATTATGCATGGCACACATATTCAGAAACTCAACCACAAAAGTATGTATGCATAATTCATGATAAGATGGATCAAAAGAAGACTGCAATTCCTAGATTACACGTTGTTCCTAAGGGTGTGGACTCTGGATACAATTTTCAAGTGGCATTGATAGGTATGATCACTCATGGACATGGAGAAGGTCATTATGGTCACTTTGTCTTGAATGGTTTGTGGCCAACTCATCCAAATCTTACAATTGACTCCATTGCTAATTGTTTACATAACCTAGAGAGAATAGATAAGCATCCTCTTGGTGATCTAGCAACCAATGGACTACCAAGGAGCTCTATCTCACTACTAATGCTTTGAACTCAAGCGATGCTTTGTACTACCACAACTTGAGTGATGGAGAAGAGCCCATTGTGCAGACATCAGAAACTACAGAAGAGGAATTGGGGTCATCATTTTGCAAGTTACCGGAGAACTTGTTGCTACAGTTAGATAATTGTGCAGGGGAGAACAAAAATCGATACTTAGTTGCCTATTTGTCCATGCTTGTTGCAAGGGGCGTTTTCAAAACCATTCAACTAGGATTTTTGATTGTTGGGCATACACATGAGGACATAGATGCAATGTTCAGTAAGTTTTTGGAGAAGTTGAGAGTTACACAAACTTATACTTTGCCTCATTTGATGGATACACTAAGGAATAGATCATCGTCATCTCTAGTTCCATTTATGCTCACAAAGGTCCCTGATTTCAAGCAATATTGTGATGGTTATCTTTGTGATGGACAAGACATACTTGTTGGCCATTCTAAACCTCTTCAATTTAGGTTTTTTATGCAAGATGAGACACCCATGATGCAATATAAGGCACATGTAGGTGTATCAAATTGGAGTGGAAGTATTTGCCTTTGGAAAATTGCCATAGAAGGAAATTAAATCCAATGTTACCACATGGAGATCCACCTTTGGTACCAATGGCAGAGTATGTCAAGGCCCATGAAGAAGTGATTTTAGGGTTGAAAAATTATATTAAGTTTTGGAAAAATTTAGGAAATGGTTCAAGTGTGCCACAATATTATAGGCTCGTGATAGGTTACTGGACTAAGGTAATTGACAAGCTTGGAAGAGCAATCATATCAAAGGTATTCTTGTACGAACAATTTTGGCCAAAAACGCAAGAATCGTGTCACGAACAATGCAACACAATGAGCTTACAACAAGGAGCCGAATGATTCCTAGGTCTTCAAGAGCTAAATGATCATTTCTGTGGTCCTCAACAAGATAGACCAAGGGAAGAACTTGACCCTCTATCTGATGTGCAGCAAGGTGACTTTGTTATGCTACTTCCAAGTGACAGGGATATCTATCCAGTTTCTCTTTCAATGGCTTTATCAAACATTCACAACGACCCTACATCACCAAACTACAAAAAAGTTCTAATTCAATATTGGGCACCTTGTGTAAGAAAGAGTGGGATGACTGTTGACCGCTGGGTCAAAAACACAACATAACTCAAGTTTGGTACCAAAGTCTTATCTTTTGCGAGTTATGAAATGCTGTGGATTATGGCTATAAACGTCATTTGTAATGAGTAGTTATTCTAGTTTCAAAATCCAGGGTGCAATGGCACTTCCAGATTGTAAATACAAAGCCATTTGACCCTTTCAACCCCATTTTTGGTTAAACCTAAGGTAGCCTTAGTATATGAGGTACCTAGGTCATTTTGTAAAGGAGACTTTTATCATAATCAAAATTTTAGCGCTGCCGTCTACTTTGTGTGAGAGAGAAAGTGAGTGAGCGTGAGCTTCATCCTCTTGCTACGCCCGGCTCGCTCAACACATTGGAGATCCGACTGCACCATTGCTGTAGGCTCGAGGAGAGCTACGCGACAACGCCAAGCATTCCATGCGAGACAAAGCGCACACGCCGACGCATCTACGAGCTATTTGTGGCCGTAAGTGTATCAAACGATGTCTATTTTCTGCGTGCTAGTAGTCTATAGAATCGTGGCGACGTAAGCTACGCATAGGTACTCATAAATTTCAGATTCGGGCACTTTCAAAATTTTGCTCTGTCATCCTACGCATTTTCCACAGATGGGTTTAGAGTGAGGGTTTTGAGTGTAGAAGCTTAGGGACAGGTGTATCCTAGTGAGGGGATGGTGTTCCTTAAGTTTCGTACGAATATGGCATGATTAGGTGAGTTACCTTTTGTATGTGTGTATGTGGCTAAGTGGTGTAGTTGAGAGCAGTGAGGTTCTTGATTGTGGTTTAGTTGGCCTTGTAGAGTGTTATATGTGTAGGATGGTCTCAGCGTGACAAGCTAAAGAGATTTCCTCCGTGTGCCTATCGTGTCATCTGTGTCCTTGATTGACATTATGTTGATCTAGGCAGTGTTTGCATGCACTTCATGGGTGTGTGAGTCGCTCCCGTCCAACATTGGCGCCGCTGCCGAGGACACAAGGACCTAAGTAGGTTTCCTACTAACACTCGTGTGATGGTTGCTTAATTTAGTTTCGGCTAAAGAAAGCATTTTTCTTAACTGGATCCAGAAGAGGATATTCCGCGATCAAGTGGATAGCCAGGAAGCGTGTGTCTTGCCGAGGGTCTGCGACTAGATAGGTTTAGTTAGGATCTATGGATTAGAGTAGTTGTTGGTGGTCGAGTGATTTGTGAGGTGATATTTACTAGTCCGTGTGTGGAAGTGAAGCGTTTTTCTACTCATAGATGCAAAACCCCATATGATTTGTAGGAGTAGCTTTAGATAAATGATTTGATTCTGATTTAGAGCTATTCAACACTGAATTATTTACTAAAGTGTTTGATTGCATTTGAAATCACGGAAAAGTGTGCTTTTGAGGGAAAAAAATCATTAAACAAGCTTTTGTAAATATTTTTGTATGACTGACTGATGCTGTGCATATAAAAGAGCATTTGCAAGGGTTCTGTGAAGAAAACCTGCAATTCTGTAAACATAGTCATCCTACGCGTAGGATGTCTCAAGGGGGTTCTGGAGACCAAATTTGAAAATTTTGACTGCACCAGTGGGTTCAAAGGGTAGGTTTTACCCTTGTAACATATTTACTTGGATGTTTTTCCCTATTTTTGTTGACCAAAAGCCAAAAGGCGGAGTCAAAAAACGTAAAATTTCAGAAAAGGCTTAAATTGAGTGATTTTTGCATGTTTTTGCAATTGTGAAGCATACTTGCACTTGCTGAGAGCATAAGGAAGCATCAGGGACACTTCAGTCTCAAAAAATCAGTAGTAGACATCCTACGCGTAGGATGTCTACAGGGTGATCTGGTGGAAATTTTGAAAATCTGAGGTTACCAGTGTGTTCAGAAGGTAGGTTTTACCCTATTTTCACCTGGAAAGTGGAAATTTGACCAAATTTTGACAGACCAAAGCCAAAAGACGAGCATTGCCAGACATCCTACCCAATTTGTGCCGAAGCATTATTTTGAGACCAAAACCATAATATGGCTGCATGAACATGTCTTGAATGATATATTGAGTGACTGAAAGGGGTTTCACCTCATTTGGGTAAGGAAATTGGGTTCAAAGCGGACTTTAGCACTTTTAACTGGAAAAAAGGCAAGAACAGCTAAAATTTAGGACTTTCGAAATCCAAACCAAAATCTAAGCATACCACTGGGTTACTGACATCAAGGGGAAGCTGTGGGACAAGCCTGGGGTCAAACAAGCCAAAAAAACATCCTACGCGTAGTATGTCTTCTGTGTGATTTTGGACTCTAAAAACAATTCTGAGCATAATACAGTGATCAGCACCTTAAGGAGAGTCTGTGGTTCAAGTTTGGGTTCATTCTGAGCATATAGACATCCTACTCGTAGGATGTCTACTGCATAATTCTGAAACCAAAATTCTACTGTGACCATACCAAGGTGTTGTATAGCCTTAGGCAAGCCTCCTAGTCAATTTTGGTCCAATTTGGAGTTGATTTGACTTGGGAATTCATCAGAACAGACATCACGATTCTAGAGCAGATTCTTGATCATTTGACCAACCTATAGGTGTCAAAATCAAAAAGTAAAATGAGCTGTGAGATCAGCACATCAAGGGGAAGCTACAGTGCAAGTTTGAGATGAAACAGAGAAAAAAGACATCCTACGCGTAGGATGTCTCCAGGGTCATAAAGTGGTCAAAATTGTACTTTGGCCATATAGGGAGGTTCTAAGTGTCTCAAGGATTCCAGAATTTTTTTCAAAAGTGAATTTGGACCTTGTTTGACCTATTTACCAAGCAAAGACAAGAATTGTCAGACATCCTACTCTTGGAGTTCACTAGAAGCTCTTGCAGCCCAAATCTTGACCTATTGGCATCCAAATTCAATTTTGAGCGTACCATTGGGTTGCTGAGCACTAGGAGAATCTTGGGATCAAGTTTGGAAAAAATCTGAGCAGTTAGACATCCTACGCGTAGGATGTCTCCAGCTTGATTTAGGACTCCAAACCAACCTATGAGCACACCACTGTGATCAGCACATCAAGGAGAAGCTGGGGTGAAAATTTCAAGTCATTCTGAGCAAAAAGACATCCTACGCGTAGGATGTCTCAAGGACATTTTTAGGTCCAATGAGCATACCATTGTGTTGCTGGACTTAAAGGGAGTCTCTGGACCAAATTTTGGTAAATTCTGAGCATATATACATCCTACGCGTAGGATGTCTCTAGGCCAGTTTTAGGGTCCAATTGTACTTTTGACCATACAAAAGTGTTCACAGTGTCACAGAGATCCCAAGTCTTCTTTTAAAATCGAACTTGGACTCATTTTGACCAGTCTAAACTGCATTTCACGGTATCGGATCGGAAAAGTTTTTATATCAAAACGTAGCCTGAGAGAGGCTCTACAGATCTTAGAGCAAAACTTGAACTTGATGTATGCTAGCGGCAACCATTTCAGTCAACTTTGAAAAAAAACGTCGTTTGAGGCCTCAAAATTCATCCGCAAGTTAGGGTGTCTGAAAGCGATAATTTGCGAGAACTGTGACGAAACAGTTGCGGTTTTGGACATAGTTTTGACTTTTCCCTAACCAAAGCACTTGAACACAATGGACTAAGTCTACTTGAACCAACAAAAGCTCTTAAGACCAGAAATCATGTCTACCCTAGATTCAAACGCAGATTACACAAGCTTGGAGATCCCGACGATAGAGGAATATCCTCCCACAATGGATCTTCCAAACTTGCAATTGATAAAGATCCATCATGTTGAGAGAGTTTGGATGATTGGTCATGAGAGTGAAGGACTATACAGATACGTTGACGACAATAAGGTCAATCTTTATAGGTGCTCAGATCCATACCTAGAAGAGATAACGGACTACAAGCTCTTATATGTCTACACATACGGAGTCGACTGTGAATGGAGATCTATAGTTGTCGATAAGTATGGACGAGAATACAGAGTTATAGAAAGCACAAATACACAGACTGTACTAGAAATAGGTGGATATTTGGTCAATGAAGGACCACAAATGCCTCCACCAAACACGAAAATTCCTATAGGAATTCCAAGAAGAGAGCCACCAGGATTCCCTTCAAGAGCGATAACAAGAGAAGGATTGGGAGAGTCTCTGGTTAGACTTGTAGACAATCGAAGAGTTAGACCATCCCAAGTCCAGAAATGGGTAAACAGAAAATACTCCGAAGATAAAGATCCGAGAGATCACGTAACGGCTTTTAGAAGAGTGATTAGAGCAGAGGAAGTTTCAGATTTTACGACACAGTTTGCGGGATTTGGATTGACTCTAGAAGATGATGTAGCTACATGGTTCGACTCGGTAGAGAAATGGGATTTTGAGACCTCAACACGGTCTCGCAAATCCATAGATTCAAACAGAAAGAGAATGAATCAGTACGCAAAGCATCATTACGGCTCAAGAGATATGTTAAGCTTTGTCCGAGAGCGGAATTACCTACGCAAGCACGACTGATGCTGATCTTTATTGAGGGAATGAGACATGCGGGCCTTCAGAAGGATCTGCATATGATAAGGAGGAGACGCTAAACGAGTTGATCAAAGAAGCTCTTTATCTAGTGGATAACTGTGAGGCATACAAAGAAAAGGACTTAAAGAGTCAAGGAGATGACATATCCTCTCAGCACAGTGTTTCACAGATAAGCGAGTCCATTGACAAGCCAACGGCACCTATTGATCAAGAAAAGCTTATCAACGACTTGGTCAGGAGGTTGATTCCTCTTGTAAGGTCTGATTCGGGAGATCCGAAGTGGTGTGAAATTGAGAGAAAATGGAGGTACCATACGGGGGAAGAGTGCTATTATAGCATGGAAAATGCTAGGGAGAGGTATGTACAACCTGTTCCAAAAGCACCTACTCCACCTAGATACATTACGGGGAATGCGCCAAGACCAGTAGGAGTTTTAAGGCCACAGCTTGTCTTAGGACAAAAACCTCCACTGCCAGGTGCTAGAATTTCGTTAGACATGAGATACATGCCAATGATGGAAGCATCAAATAAACCAACGCCAGTACCAGCTACAATGTGGTATAGCAACCAAAGTGAGTACTACCCTTCGGAGCAACAAAATGTGAGACAAACACATGGAGTGGTGAGGCCGGTACAACCTCCACCTCCTGGGTTTCAGTCGAAAGAAAGAAGGTATGAAATGGACGAAAGGACATTGCGATTCATTGCAAATAGCGGCTTATCTAGGTCAAAGCTTGCTTATAGCCAAGAGGGAATGCTAAAAAAATCTCCTCAACCAGAGACAGATTGTCACAAAAGTCGTGACAATCACTTGGTCAAACAATGTCCTCATACGGAGATCATTGAAGTAAATGCCTATTGTCTTGAGTGTGGCATCACTAACTTGATCCCCGATTGCCCGAAAAAACCAAACCAAATCAAGAAAATCATGAAAAATGTATCCGGGATTGTTCAGCTACCTAGTAGCTCAGAAAATGAAAATGTCATACCAGTTCAAGTGGTTACGAGAGCACAAGCTCAAAAGAAAGCTGATGAGAATCCAGAGACAAAGAACACGAAAAGTGACATGAGTCCAAAGACAGATAATGGACCAAAGACAAACGTACCTAGGCAGAAAACCAAGAGCAAACGAAATAGTTGGAAAGCTAGAAAGACTAGGATGAAAGCACGCAGGGAACGAGAGAAAAAATCCCTAGCTGAGAAGCTTACCGAAGCTGAGGAGAAGATAAAACAACATGAGAAAAAGGAGGCACCTTCTCTTACACAGGTGGTTAAACCTCTAGAAGAACCATCCACGAATGAGAAACAGAGAAGTGCTAGTTCAGGAGGATCTGTGTTGGCAGAGAAGGTTAATGAGACATTAGATGCCCTCTTGAAAGCCTATGATGAAAGGCTCAAAAACAACCAAACCCAAGAACACAGGTGGATGACATATCCCTATGCTGAACTAGAAAAGCAAAAGTTTGAAATGTGCCAGAAAATGATTCTAACTTTACTAGAACCACCAGTTTGCAAAACCTAAGGATGTGATCCGTGTCATGCCTACAGAAGTAATTCCACAAAACCAGGAACTAAAAGAGCCAGATTCTAGTCATGAGCACAGACCAAACCTCAAAGACCTAGCATTAGAACCAAGGATAGTACTGAATACCACGGATAACTCTTCCGAGGGATTTCACCAAGCTATACCGGAGGATTGTAAAGAGAGCGATGGTCTTGACGAATTGTGGAAACAAGTCAGAGAGGCCAATGAATCAGATGACCTAAGAAGACGAGTAGACAAGACTGGTGATGAACGAGGAGTGTTTCTACCACCAATAGAGGAATTTGAGACTGGATCTCAAATGAATCTAGACGTGCGATCGTATTGGGGCGACAAAGGATATGTACAATCTATGGATAGTCAACCCCATTCGCTAAGAACACTACCGTCCTACATGGGAGAGTACGAGACCAGGTCAGATGTGGTTGCAGTCCCATCATCACAGAGACTGTCTCCCAACAAGGCCATCGATTCAAAGGGGCTAGTAGATATTCTATCTACCTCAGTCAAAATAAGACCAAACATGTGGGCTAATGTGGGTAAATGTCTAGAGAAATTTGGTGTAAAAACTCCAATGACTCAAATCGAGGAAGGCATCAAAGAGCTTGAAATTCCTCAGCTAAATACTAGGCCAGTGCCATTAAACAAGGTAGGCGAGTATTACGAGGGGGAAGATGGAAACACCACCCTTCCTATGGAATTCAATAATGTAAAAACCATGGCAATCCTTGACAGTGGAGCTGGCGTGGCCATTGAAACCAAAGAGGTTTGGAAAAAATGGGGAAAACATGCCTTGATATCCACACGAATGACCCTGCAGCTTGCAGACGGACACAAGGAAAAGCCCCTAGGATTGCTAGAAAAAGTACTTGTTACTTCTTGTGGCATTGAATATGAACACACTTTTGTTGTTGTTGACTTTGGCAAGAAGAACAACTATGACATCATTCTGGGAAGACCATTCATGCGACAATTGAAAATGGTCCAAGATTGGGGTTATGACCATATATACCTGAGACATATGGAAACCATAACAAAGATAAACTTGAGGGACCATAGCTATAGGGATGTGACGAGAACACCGGTAGAGAAGTTTCATTCCGCCACAGTAGGAGGATCAGAACTTCCAGCTTGGTTAGGTAAGCCTAAAGAACTGTGGATGTGTGGAGCTTCACAATGTGGTAGCTTGAAACATGAGGAATTTATCCTAGAGCAAGTTATTGAGGATAGGGACTATATCCCAGAACCATTTCCTAAAGAAGAGTTAGAGCCTTTTGGATGGGAGCACATCTTGGCTACTCTGGACGTGTGCGCCATGGAGGATGCTCGCACAACAAAGTTTTGTGATGAAAATGGCTATGATGTCGTTCCTTATTTTGCAGTGAGTGTAATCCAGGAAAACGAAGAGAACCAGACATCAACAAGATCTTGAAATAAGGAGCAAACAAAGAAATGTGGAGAATCAAAAGATGAAGAAGACGACGAGTTCTATAACTCTGTAGAACACTTCGAGCTTAAGGAAGATCAACGACCCGGGAATCAATGTCATCGCTACATAAATAAAGTGCATCAAAAGTGGATTCCAAAGTCCTCGGTGAAGACACAGCCACCACAAGCATCCTCATACATGGCTCCTAATAAGGATGCAACGACTCAGCTAGGAGAATATGACCAGAGAAACGAGCCAACAATGCTCTAATCAATGGGCTATAAAAGTCCTCCAAGAAACTACCACCCACGAGCAAACACACAGTAACTTTCCACTACCAGCCAAAAAATCAAGGGAAAGTACAAGAAGTCAACCTTGTTGAGGATAGTAGCGATAGTGATGAATCCTAAGACATTCCCTATCATCAACTCAGGCCATCACTATCACCAACCCCTTCAGCAACAACCATGACAGGTCAAAAGAACGGGACAACAAGTCAAAGCCAAAAAGCTCAACAAATCTGGATACCAAAAAGCCAGATCGGCCAAAAAGAGATATGGATCAAGAAGACAAAGATCTCTAATGACAAATCACAAGATCCAACACCAAAACAAAAGCAAGGAAAGTGTGCACGAACGGGTAATAATATCACAAAATTGCAAGCTTTCACAACTCAAGTTTGGGCTCCAATGAAGTTGATTCAAGCACAAAAAAATCAGGAATTCATTTGGATTCCAAAACAACCACAATATTAACTTTCAAAGCCTAAATCCCATCCCAACCAAGCGTACAAGGGCTGAAGCAAAGACCACTGTTGACTCACACAACAAAAAGGTGGATCCCAAAGAAATCTCTTCAAACACAAACGAAGCACGGGCAAGTATGGGTTCCCAAACGAGAGCCAGCATTAAAACTGCTGTCAGTGCATTGCCGCTTGAATTCTTACAATTCTTCCTACGATTACAGTACAGTTAGAAGAGAGCAAGTCGCTTCAATCAAGCAATGATACACGAGCTTCAAAGACCATTACATTGCTTAGAATAGGAAGCCTCGCCAACAAATGCCAATAATCAAATTGCTTATACCCACATCTTGCACAACATAAATCTTTTCCATGCATTGACTGTGTCTGCATAATAGGGCTACATTACAAGGCCTGCATAGGCACAACTTTTAATTGCCCAAGCACAACACATACCCTTTGCGATACCCTGTTGTAAAAGATGACTGCAAATAGGAAGGGGGGAGGCGTTCTGAATGCGGACCTAACATTATGACTATTAGAGGGCAATGTTTTGTGAGATGCATTGAATTTTTGCGTTTTATAGTGATAATTTTTTGGCAAAATTTAGAGTATATGCCCTCATAGTAGTGTTACATAGGAGTATGGGGACAAAATCCATATATGAGCCCCTAGAGACATGTGTATGGTGTACATAGCATTTAGATTTCTATTTGAATGATTTTTCTTTTGTTGAGTTGTTTTAAGATTTTCTTTGTTTATTATTTAAAAAATAATAATCCATAATCCACATGAAGAAAAGACTGACGAGAGGCCTGAGCACTACAAAGAGAAGAAGGTACAGAAAAACGATGAAACTTCACGAAGTATGTCTCAGCAGAGCCACTACAACAGCCGAAGAACTTGCCACAAAGCAGTGTCAACAGGCAACCGACAAGTCATAAAAGTCAGGGTCGAGTACCTAAGCCACAAAATGAGTGAGGTGTTAGTCCCAAAGCTTCAAGTAATATTCTCTGTGGTCTAAGAGTTATAGCTATTCTAGGTACTGCTCAAGCTGGAAGAGTTGAGCATATTTACGTTGTGTCGCTCATGCTGGTATAGGTGAGCAAAAGAGTCGAAGTCTAAGTACTTAAGTCTGGTGAAGTGAAGGAGAAGGTCCAAAAGACACTCACGTACTAAGCACAGTGCGATACGAGTGGAGAAACTCCTACATCGAAAACCCTTCTTGGAAAGGTGGAAGCTATTGAGACATCTTTTGATGTCACATGTGCTACATTTATTCCTCGAAGCACCCATCATCTCCTTCTTTCACAATGCATGCTTTTGTTGACAAATTTCTCATATGCATATACAGTGTCCCATAATTGGCACTTGCATCAGGCAGTCTTTCAATGTTTCACCCAAGCACTCACATTTCATGAACATGTACTTCACGTTCAATTTCTCAACTCCAATAAGAGCGTATACCAAAGGCATTGGTTTTCCCACTGGGTTTTTCCCCTTTGGTCATCCAGGTTTTAGACCCTAATCTAAAGACACCTATCACCATCCTCTTGTACATATTCCTCCTACATCAACAATAAGGACATGCTACTCATATCAATTGACAAATGAATTGGAGCACCAATTTCAGATCATAGCCTACTTCTCCTCAATGGAGAGTCGAAGAATGGCCTACAATGACAAAGTTGCAGACAACACTAACAACATGATTGCACAAGAACAAAGAAGTCCCCAATGAAGAAGAGAAAACATAAAAGTAATTAGAGGATCTCAAAAGATGAATGGTTATAATGGTAGATGTCCGCTCTAATGGATCATAGTTCTTGTTGTGGTTCGACAAAGATACAAGCAGTGCAACGGATGAGGCCAAAACAACAGCAAAGTGTTGACCGCTGGGTCAACAACACAACATAACTCAAGAACAAAGAAGTCCTCAATGACAAAGAGTAGACATAAGGGTAATCAAAGGATCTCAAAATCTTGTCCTTCATAATGCGCATCAAATGCTTGGCAAGGTTTTGAACCTCAAATTAGCATAATTAAGTGCTAGATTCGGCCTGACAGATAGACTTTGCATTGGAGTGCAACTTGGCCTAAAGAAGTTAAGGGTTTAGCCATACAATTTCTACAAAATCCTTACAAAGTTGTCATTGGCTCACAAGATCAGAAAGCCAATCACTCAATTCTACAGATTGTAGAAGTTGTTTCTGAGAATCACAAATACTCCGAATTGACAGATTTTCTGGAGCAAATGATGGATGGATCTTTCTCTATCCATGATGATAAGAGTCAAGTTAAATGACATTGGGTTCTTTTTGAATTTAGATCTGGCACTAGACCTATAATAACAACTCAAGCTCGGAGCCTGGATGTGAAAGACATAAAGTTCATCATCAATTATGATTTTCCTGAATCATGTGAAGACTATGTACATCGGATTGGACGAACAAGACAAGCTACTGCAAAGGCTATAGTCTATACTTTCTTTACAACAACAAAACGACAGCAAAGACCACATCGCCATCGACAATCAGGTCATGTCGGGGACGACATGAATGCGGAAGGGGGGAATGTTGACCGCTGGGTCAACAACACAACATAACTCAAGTTTCATACCAAAGTCTTATCTTTTGTGAGTTATGAAATGCTGCGGATTATGGCTATAAACGTCATTTGTAATGAGTAGTTATTCTAGTTTCAGAAGCCGGGGTGCAATGGCACTTCCAGATTGTAAATACAAAGCCATTTGACCCTTTCAACCCCATTTTTGGTTAAACCTAAGGTAGCCTTAGTATATAAGGTACCTAGGTCATTTTGTAAAGGAGACTTTTATCATAATCAAAATTTTAGCGCTGTCGTCTACTGTGTGTGAGAGAGAAAGTGAGTAAGCGTGAGCTTCATCCTCTTGCTACACCCAGCTCGCTCAACACATTGGAGATCCGACTGCACCATTGTTGTAGGCTCGTGGAGAGCTATGCAACAACTCCAAGCATTCCACGCGAGACGAAGTGCACACGTCGACGCATCTACGAGTTATTTGTGGCCGTAAGTGTATCAAACGATGTCTGTTTTCTGCGTGCTAGTAGTCTATAGAATCGTGGCGACGTAAGCTACACATAGGTACTCATAAATTTTAGTTTCGGGCACTTTCAAAATTCTTCTCTGTCATCCTACGCGTTTTCCGCAGATGGGTTTAGAGTGAGGGTTTTGAGAGTAGAAGCTTAGGGAGAGGTGTATCCTAGTGAGGGGATGGTGTTCCTTAAGTTTCGTACGAATCTGGCATGATTAGGTGAGTTACCTTTCGTATGTGTGTATGTGGCTAAGTGGTGTAGTTGAGAGCAGTGAGGTTCTTGATTGTGGTTTAGTTGGCCTTCCAGAGTGTTGTATGTGTAGGATGAACTTAGTCTGACAAGCTAAAGAGATTTCCTCCGTGTGCCTATCGTGTCATCTGTGTCCTCGATTGACATTATGTTGATCTAGGTAGTGTTTGCATGCACTTCATGGGTGTGTGAGTCGCTCCCATCCAACAATGACATATACTCCAGCTTACACTAATTGTTGGAAGGGTTTTTGGGATGTCAACTATAAGGACCCACAACTGTGGGAAATCTGTAGATGTGATTTTTTGGTCTTGGAGACCTAACAAAGAAGGTCCATTTTCAAGGATTAAGATTCCAAAAAGGCATGCTCTAAAAGCTAAAACTGGCCTTGCTCATGCACATCATCAACCACACTTGGATCAAAGTTTGGACATGGCATCCAATTTGGAGTAGATTTTATGGAGCTTCTATTGTTACTATAATGGTTGTAAACAATACCTTTGATTGTAGTGACCTTTGTTTCTTTTTATTTCATTACTAGTATTTATATTCAAATTCATGCTTTGTGCATCCTCAGATTTTGGTGTTTATCAACACCACAATTCTTTAAGACTTCACACTACCCCATCAGCAAGTATATCAACATTTTTCCCACTTTACATGGAAAATTCCCAAAATTACATGAATTTAGTCAATTCGGAGATTCCCATGATGAGGGATTTTTACCATAATACATAATATGGTCTTAATTGCTTCCTCTAATTGGTGTAGTACAAAGACTTCATGCTTACTTCTTGCAATTTTATATTCGGTGGATCCATCTTGTTGTGATCAGTCAGAATGAGACCCATGATTTCAAGAGAGTTGTCACTATCATTCATTGTTGTTGTAGATTCTTCCTCCAAGGCTATAGTAAAATTGTTAAAGAGATCATATGCAGTAGTTTCTAGGTCCATCCCTTGTTTCTTACCCGTCTTCGTGTTGTATATAATGTCCTTGTCCTTTGTACCTTGTATCTTGAGAATTTCTACATGTCCAAATCCCATGATCAGTGAGAATGAGACTCATGATTTCATGGAGTTGTCACTATCATTCATTGTTGTGTATTCTTCCTCCGAGGTTGTAGTAGAATTGATAAAGAGTTCATATAGAGTAGTTTCTAGGTCCATCCCTTGTTGCTTACCTGTCTTCATATTGTATATAATGTCCTTGTCCTTTGTCCCTTGTATCTTGAGAATTTCTATGTCCATATCTTGCTTGTTTCTCATGGCCATGGTCTTCCTGAGATAGTTGGGTAGTCCTCCCCCTTAGAGATGATGAAGCCCTACATAGAAATATCACTCACAAGATCACAAGATTCTATAGAATCACCAATTGTGAAATCTAAAATGCCAAATTTTTTTTGTGACTTAGACTTCCTGTTGATTGACTCCCTCTTGGATTTCATATTCTCCTCCCTTTGTGAAGTTTCCTCATGTATATTGTGCTTAACTCCCATGGTGTCCACCTCTTCTACCTTGGTCTTACCTTTTTTCACTCCTTTGATATATTTCTTCACTTTTATATTGCCATTATCTTCAAGATTGATGAAACTCACTACTTGGTTGTCAATTGGTGGTGGAGGTAAGGGTGGAAAGAGAGGTTATAGTTGTGATTGTGGTTTCACAGGTCATTGTAATATTTTCACAGGTGGTGCTTGTTGGGGTGGTCTGGGTGCTGGTAATCTTGCTCTTTGTGGTGAGATCTGGTTTTTTCTGGCTCCTCTGTTGAAATTTTGCCTCCTTGGGTGTGGTCAGTACTACATGCCATGGCCATTTTTCCCACAGTTGTAGCAGTGGTATTCTTGGTTCTGACTTCTTCCTCCTCTCACTTGATCTTGATTGCGATTGTGTACATGAACTTGTTGCACCAAATGCATAGATAGATTCTCTAGCTTAGTATTGATGTAGCTCATTAGGTCTTGCTGCTCTTCTGATGGCTCTTGTGGTTGGGTTCTTTGATGGTTGTTGCAGTTACTGGGGTTAGGCAGGCTGAGCTTGATTCCTCAGACTCATTGATACTACAAGAGGTTATGTGCACTTATGACGCTTTTAGCGACGGAAATACATTGGGATTTTATACTCCCCGGCATCACTAAGACCGTCGCTAACAGCGTTGTTATGAGAACGTCGCTATAGCCATCGTTATACATGTCGCTATATATGTCGCTATATGTGTCTCTATATAGAGATGGATATAGTGATGCATATAGCGACGATCATAGTGAGTGGCATAAAATGGTAACCATCTTTTTGCAACATTTGTCAGCCTACTCAACGTCCTCTTCCTCATATGTGTATATATTTTTCTACGCTATTAAGTTATCTAGAGTAAATTTCCCCTCTTCGTTTAACCTTTGTGGCGACACATACATTATACTCTTCCCAAAAAATGTCACCTTAGTCATATATTTATATTACCACCCTTTTCTTTTTTTCTTTGAAAATAGAATAAGCATACAATAACCAACTATATACTCCCAAACTTTCTTACCTCTTGTGAATTAGTAGTAGAAAAATAATATATCCATCTTCCACCCCATATAGATAAATTCCCATGGAAATCAACTCTCCACTTGTCTTTACCAAAGATTATGGTCCCTCTCTACAAGTCTTCTATGCCCCTACATAGGTGGCCCAATATCTCTTAAGAATATACATATAGTTTCTCTCCTTTCAAAAAGACTCCAATTGTATATTCTTTTCACAACCAAGTAATATTGGGCCCTCCTCTATATGTTTAAGCATCATAGCCTTTTGAAAAAGCATGATTCCCCTTGGATGCATACAAGCAAAGGGCCCATACAAGAAGACTTGGAAGCAAAAGGTTCCCTAGCCTAGTGTGGACCTTCCAAACCAAATTCCATGGTGCATGGGCGTGAAGAATAGTCCAAATTCATATCAAACATGTTGAGAAGGTTAATTTTTCCTTTTGAAGCATGTCATTCTGAGCTACAGGTAAAAACTTATGGTCAAAATAGTGTAAATCTGTCAGATTCGTAGCAAAAGGGAACTGTAAATCAAGTAAATCAAGAGGGTGAGATCTTATTATTCCCCTACTCATCTTCTAGAAGAGTAATGAGTGTTCAAGGTCACTTGCATGTGATGGGACCAACCTAAAGATGCTTTCTAAATGCCAAGACAGACAAGTTGAGATACCCCGCAGGAGCCACCCGTAGGCCCTCATGGTGGGGCCCACCTACATTATGCACCCCTATGGAGCCTTCACGGTCTAAAATGATATTTTTGGTGAATAAATAGTCCCTTTTATGTCCAATATTCAATGAGTGGTCAAAGGACACTTAATTAGGGCTAATCACTCACCCTAATTAAGTGTAGCATAATCCCACTCCTACACAACTATAAATAGCCCCCCTTGGAGAGACTCAAGGACACACACCTATATTTTCAACTTCATGTTGTTTCTTGAGCAATAGTAGAGAAAACCCCAACCCTCCCTCTTTCACATCCTCCCTCCTAACCCTCCTCTTTGGAGGAAGTGCAACTCTATTCTCCACTCTTTCCATTCTACAATCTCTTACTCCATCAACCCAATAAATCATTTGTAGCACCTCAATAACTTGTAAATACATCATGATCTCTCTCATGGTTATGTTAATGATCATGAAATCATCTTCAAAACTTTCAAGTGTCGCAATTCGTGATGGTTAGCCAGCATCTGTCCTCCCCTTAAAAGGTGTGCGAGAAATCAAGTAAGTGTTCTATTCTCAATTTACCATTGGTTTGTTTCTCCACACTTATTCAATTGGTCTAAAGAAATTTCTCACTCCAACTCTCTTTTGCTTCATTACATATGCATGTGGCTACCTCTCATGGTGATTTTATTTGTGTCACGGCATTGCATAGATGGAGATGAGCTCTCTATGCAAAGTGTGTTAGTTTGATGTAAGTGATTCTCTTGTGTGTTTGAGAGGCAAGTCTTGTGTGCATGAGTTCTTGATGAGTGCTTGAGAGAGGAAGAGTTTGGATGTATTATGGGTATTCTTATGGGGAGAAGGTGAATGGTATTCCACAAATTGCATATTTCATTTTGATGCACGGCATTGGGTTGCATAATCATTGATGGTGTTCAAGTGTCCAAAGTGTATATAGAGTAAGGGGGTTGTTAAAGTGTGTTGCTTGAGTGGGTGAGTGAAAGTGTTATTTTGATTGGTTTCCTTCTCCACTCCCAAAAGAAGGTGGTGCCCCAAGTAGTGTGCGTACCTCTTTATGAACATTTTGTGAGGGTAGGCCCATTGGTTTGGGTTTAGAGGCCCCATTTCAAAAAGCTCGCCCTCATAAAGTGGTGCCCCCATTGAGGAACATATTTCCAAGTTACCTTCAAATTTTTTAGTGATGAACAATGGAGTTCCCATCTATCCATTTCATTTTGCACAACACATTAGAGTAAATGTTCACATAGATAGAAAAGTCTTTTTCCAGCAATGCATTGTTTTTATGTTTGGTGCAGAAAGACTTAGAGAAATACTGGCATCACCCAATCCAATTATACTTCCAATCATCAATTATGAAACTTCTTTTGATGTTCACATTTTCATTTTGTTTTAAAAGCAGGAACAAGGAGTGGTGAAGGGGTGCTCAAGGGCCATATGAAGGAACGAGGTATTCAAACCAGCAACGAGGAGTAGCACATGAATCACGATCAAAACAATGAACCTTTTAGGCCTATTACTCGGCAATCCATTCATATAATCATTGCAACTAAGTTTAGGTTTCAATCTATCATAAGGAGGATATTTGGATCCACTCGCCTCAATGAAATCAATGCTTCAATTAATCCATTTATTCTACCTATGATAAAGTACGAATTAACAATGGATGTGTACATCTTCATTTTAATGTAATCAGATTTATAGTGTCAACAATCTTGTGCGGCCCGTAAGAGAAAAGTTTCTTTAAAAAAAAGAAATTTCAAAAGGTCTAAACAAAATGTCAAGTTCTTTTCCCACGTTCTATGCAAGAAGTGGGGAAGATGCGCAAGAGTTTCTTGACAACTTGGAGATGGCACATCTCATATCCGGGAGAGATGAAGAGGAAGTAAAGCTACGAGCCTTCCCGTTGGTTCTAAAAGCAGAAGCTAAAGCATGGTATGAGACCTTGCAACCCCAAATCAAGTCCAATTGGAAGAGAGTGCAAGCAAGCTTCCTCTCCAAGTTCGGGCAAGGTGATACTTTTGAAGGACTATGGAAATGTCTTATTGGACATAAGTACGTATCACTTGAAGACTATCCCTCTTATGAAGCAACCTTTGTCAATCTATGGGGTAGGTGGGAGGATACATTAGAAAATCATGGTGGTGCACCTAACTTTCTAAAAAAAGAGAGATTCATGGTTGGCTTGTATCCACTTTTAAAGGCTAAAGTAGAGCTAAAATTCCCATCCACCTTCGAAGAAGCACGTGAGGTAGCCATCATCAAGTTTAGAAAACTACACTTCCAAGCACATAGAGCAAGGGGTTTGAATGAAGTGAGTGAGAGGGAGTCTTCACAAACCATGGAAGCACCAATTAGGGCCCCTCTTGCACAATCTTCACAAATAGGAGATAACTCTCAACAAGAGGTTTTACAAAGGCTAACTCAACAGCTTGAGAACCTCACTCTGAATCTAGTATAGGGCCTACCTCAACAACGACAACCAAGAGAAGGGAATCGCAATCAACGAAGACAAGCTCAAGAGTTGTGATGTTGGAATTGCAATGAAATGGGCCATGGCATATACAATTGTCCACATCCAAGGCGACTTCCGGGAGACATATATCCCCCCAGACCGCCTCCTCTCACTGTGCAGCAAGAACTAGCTCAAGGCCCACAAATCCTTCGTCGACCACCACCACCAGCAAATATACCTCCTGTCCCACATGAGGAGGAACAAAGAGGAGTCAACATCATCAAGCTAGAAGAGGTAATAGATGAGCATACTCTAAACTTTGATGTTATGTCGGCAGAAAAACGCACAAGAGCACATGCTAAGGATGAAGACATGAGAAGTGAAGGAACAAATTCATCCAGAAGGGACAAGAAGAAGAAGTCAAAGATGGAAGAAGCTGAAAGTAGCAGGAAGAAAAGATCAAGGCGAAGGGAAATTGGTATCAACGACTTCCCATTGGGAAAGGAGCTAGAGCCCTACAACATCCTGGAGGATTTACAAACCCAAAATCCAAACATTTCATGGCCTCAACTTCTACACCTATCAGCCAAAGTAAGAAGACAATGGCCAAAGTTGGTAAGTACAAGAATTACCAAAAATAAAGCAAATCTTTCCATTAAGGTTGTGGCCTCAAAGCTACAAAAAGATGTGGAACCCATTGTGGATGCTTACATAAGGGGTAAAAAGGTGTCTAATGTATATGTTGATGGTGGAGCTCAAATGTGTGTGATCACGGAAAAATCAATGAACAAGTCCTCTAATTGTCAAGCTAGGCTAGCCAACAACTCAAGTGTGAAGTGTTTGGGGATCATTGAAAATGTAAAAGTCTCTGTATGTAACATAGATGCACGAGTGGATATGTATGTCATGCCAGCTAAGGGGGAGGGCTATCCCATCATCCTAGGGAGGCCTTGGCTCATTGCTATGAATGAAGATCAAAAATGGGGAAGTGGTCATTTGATTCTTAAGAAGGGTCAACCGGTGGTGTTTGATTGGCGAGAAGGAAAGCAACTAGATATCAACTATGAAACCACGGAAGATGAAGAGAGCGAGGAGGAGAGTCCTTACTCAAGTGATGAGGAAGCATCAACCAGTGCATCAACCAGTGAAGAGGAGTCTTCTTTGGAGGTAATGGGAATTGTATTCAACGCCAACACTCAAGATGTTCCTGTAGAAGAAAAGCCAACAGACAATCACACACGAGGGGATGAAAGATGCCACCACCTTGAAGAAGGATTTGAGAAGATGCTTGAAAAAGATATTACTTGTGAGGAGAAGAGGTCCTACATCAATATGTTAAGGAGGTATCCCAATTTGTTTATCACTGACTACTCACAAATAAGAGGTGTAGATGTAATAGAGCATCGAATTGAATTGAAACCAGGGACCAAACCCGTGGCTCAAAAGTTAAGGCGACTAGGATCTGTGCAGCAAAAGGCTCTCCTACAAGAAGTGAATCGACTCTTGAAGGCTGGCTTCATCTATCCAGTATCCAACTCCGAATGGGTATCACCTATTGTAGTCCAAGAAGAATGGTAAGTGGAGGGTCTGCGTGGATTACAAACCCCTCAACGCTACGACAAAGAGGGACCACTTCCCTCTCCCTTTCCAAGATGAAATTTTGAATGAAGTAGCAGGTCACGAATGCTACACTGTGTGTGATGGGTTTTCAGGATATTTTCAAATTAGAATAGCAGAAGAGGACCAACCAAAAACCACCTTCATCACACCTTGGGGATGTTTTGCATTCAGAGTAATGCCTTTTGGGCTCACCAATGCTCCTAGCACCTTCATGAGATTCACAATATTTGTATTTCAGCCATTCTTTGGAAAATCTATAAGAGTCTTTAAGGATGATTTCTGTATTTATAGTTGTAGATCACTTCACTGCCAAAAGGTTGAAGAGGGGCTTAAGAGGCTCCATCAATTTGGGGGACAACTCAACCCAGAGAAGTGTCATATCGGTGAATCTCAGGTGGTTTTTCTAGGCCATGTGGTTTCTTCACAAGGAATTCAAGTAAATCCCTCTAAAGTAGAGGCCCTTTTGTCATTATCTCCACCAACAACAACTAAGGAGCTAATGACCTTCAACCACAAAGTGAGGTACATGTCTCGCTTCATCCATCTCCTAGCAGAAGCCATCGCCCCTTTGCATAGGTTGGCAAGCCAATCTACATTTGAATGGGGGAGGGAACATGCAAAATGTTTTGAGGAAGTGAAGGGCATTCTTAGCTCTCTCCCAATCCTAATGCCGCCAGATCCAAAGGAGACCTACTATGTCACTCCAAGTGTAGGTTTCGAAGCAATTGGTGTTGTTTTGATGCAAAAAGATCCTAAAACATCATACATGAGGCCGATCTATTTTGCAAGCAAGGTGATGACTTCGTCCGAGAAGGATACACTGAAATGGAGAAAGTGGTCTTTGCAATCTTGTTAGCGGTAAGGAAGTTTCGATCGTATCTTCTCCTTGTGCCATTTGTTTTTCTCACCTTAGAGCACAATCTACCATATGTAGTACAACACATGAGCCTCTCATCTAGAATATCAAAGTGGGTGCTTGAACTCCAGGAATTTGAATACACTTTCCTTGTAGAAGATAGCACAAGAGCAGGACTTGCAGACATTCTCACCTACAAAGTGAGAGAAAGGGAAGGATCACGACTACAAAGAGAGGAAGGCTCAAAACAGTTCAAAGTGAAGGAGATTGATAATGCCCATACTTTATGCTTTGATGGAGCTTATCAACGCCAACAAGACAAAGGAGCAGGGGGGATCATCATTTTAAACCCACAAAAGGAGGTAATGATTAGAAAAGGTATCACTCTACCCAATGTTCACTCTAACAATGAGGCTGAGTATGCTGCTCTAACCCTTGGGTTAGAAGAATGCAAAGAATTAGGCATACAAAGACTTATTATAAAAGGTGATTCTTTGCTAGTGGTCAAGCAAATCCAAGGGACTTGGAGGTGCAAGAATCGTACATTGTTTGAGTGGCTTAGTAGTGTAAGAGCTTTGATGAAGGGTTTTAAAGCAACACAGGTACAACACATTGTGAGAACTCATAACAAGGAAGCAGACTTACTCGCAAATAAAAAGCTTCAAATGGCGGTAGGAGGTGTGAAACTATATGAATCCAAATATCAAGGTCAAGAGGAGCTAAAAGACATTATCTTCTTTCTACAAGCAGGTGAGTGTCCCAAACACTTAGACAAGGTGCAAAGACATAGACTAGTTAAGAAGGCCACACCTTACCAGTTGATCGGGGATGATTTATATCACAAAGGGAAAGATTTGGTCTTGAGGAGAGTACCAGGTGTGAAAGAGATAGAGAAAATTCTTCTTTCATGTCATGATGATGTCTGTGGTGGTCACTTTTCTCAAGATATTACAAGTAGGAATATTTTACAAGCAGGGTTTATTTGGCCGAGCTTACATCGTGATGTCCAATATTGGTGTAAGGCATGTAAGCCATGCCAAATTGCTGGGGATAGACGACTAACATATGAGCCTCGAGTCCCAATAATATCTTATGGCCCTTTTGAAAAGTGGGGTGTGGATGCAATAGGTCCCCTACCTCGTACTTCTACAGGGAAGGTTTTCATCATCATGGGTGTTGACTACATGACACGATGGGCGGAAGCAACAAGCACAACCCAAATCACAGCTGAAGAGGTATCAAAGTTTATTTTTGATCATATTTGTAGTAGGTTTGGAACACCCCTAGAAGTCTTATCAGATCGAGGCCCGGGTTTTAGGGCTGACCTTCTGAATGATCTCTTGAGGAGGTTAAAAGTGAAACACCTACATTCCACACCCTACTATCCTCAATGCAATGGATTGGTGGAAAAAGTGAATGGAATGATACGTAAGATCATTTCTAAGAAGGTTGTGGACCGGCCTAATGATTGGGATCGCCATTTGACGGCTGCTCTTTGGGCGTATAGGACATCTTTCAAGGTATCTACCCAATTCACCCCTTTTCATCTAGTTTATGGACAGGAGGTACTTCTCCCCATTGAGGTAGAGCTCTCAAGCTTGCGCGTTCTTGAAAGAGTGGCAAAAAAACCAAAAAAGGTTCTACATGAAAGGATCTTAGATCTCCAATGACTTGAGCTAGATAGAGAAGAGTCCATTGATCACTACATCACCAAAGCGACAAGCCAAAGGGACAAAATCAACAAGAAGCTCAAGGGAAAAGGATTGAAGGAAGGTATGTTGGTTCTTCGCTATGATAACCGACTTGATACTCGACTTGACAAAAAGTTTTTGCAAAGATGGGAGGGACCTTTCATGATAAAAACAAAGTTTGGGAATGGTAGTTACAGATTAGCAGATTTATCAGGAAAACTCCACAAGACCAGTGTCAATGGATGGAGATTAAAGCCCTACTTTCAACGTATCAATCCGTTGATAGGCAGTCATCTACCTACATCGTCTAAGCTCCAAATTGACATGGCTCCCTTCGGCTTGGCAAATGCTCCAGCCATTTTTAAAGCTTTGATGTGCAAAGAAGAACCAGCCTTGGAATCTGAACATACCCAAGGCAACCCTCCCATCTCCGATTTATGGGATTGAGGTAATGAAAAGCAGGTCTAATGGAGTAAAAGAGTGCATGGCACTCCTCCTATTGAAAAAAAAAAAAAGTGGAAAACGAAAAATGACAAAAAAAAGAGAAAAAAAAAGAAGAAAAAGAAGCAACACCATCCTCCTAAAGATATGAATATCTCTAGGCTTGGTGGAGGGCTAATATAAGTGGAATAAAATGGTAACCATCTTTTTGCAATATTTGTCAGCCTACTCAACGTCCTCTTCCTCATATGTGTATATATTTTTCTACGCTATTAAGTTATCTAGAGTAAATTCCCCCTCTTCGTTTAACCTTTGTGGCGACACATACATTATACTCTTCCCAAAAAATGTCACCTTAGTCCTATATTTATATTACCACCCTTTTCTTTTTTGCTTTGTAAATAGAATAAGCATACAATAACCAACTATATATCCCCAAACGTTCTTACCTCTTGTGAATTAGTAGTAAAAAAATAATATATCCATCTTCCACCCCATATAGATAAATTCCCATGGAAATCAACTCTCTACTTGTCTTTACCAAAGATTATGGTCCCTCTCTACAAGTCTTCTATGCCCCTACATAGGTGGCCCAATATCTCTTAAGAATATACATATAGTTTCTCTCCTTTCAAAAAGACTCCAATTGTATATTCTTTTCACAAGAAAATAATATTGGGCCCTCCTCTATTTGTTTAAGCATCATAGCCTTTTGAAAAAGCATGATTCCCCTTGGATGCATACAAGCAAAGGGCCCATACAAGAAGACTTGGAAGCAAAAGGTTCCCTAGCCTAGTTTGGACCTTCCAAACCGAATTACTTAGTGCATGGGCGTGAAGAATAGTCCAAATTCATATCAAACATGTTGAGAAGGTCAATTTTGCCTTTTGAAGCATGTCATTCCGAGCTACAAGTAAAAAGTTATGGTCAAAATAGTGTAAATCTGTCAGATTCGCAGCAAAAGGGAACTATAAATCAAGTAAATCAAGAGGGTGAGATCTTATTTTTCCCCTACTCATCTTCTAGAAGAGCAATAAGTGTTCAAGGTCACTTGCATGTGATGGGACCAACCTAAAGATGCTTTCTAAATGCCAAGACAGACAAGTTGGGATACCCCGCAGGAGCCACCCGTAGGGCCTCATGGTGGGGCCCACCTACATTATGCACCCCTATGGAACCTTCACGGTCTAAAATGATATTTTTGATAAATAAATAGTCCCTTTTATGTCCAATATTCAATGAGTGGTCAAAGGACACTTAATTAGGGCTAATCACTCACCCTAATTAAGTGTAGCATAATCCCACTCCTACACAACTATAAATAGCCCCCCTTGGAGAGACTCAAGGACACACACCTATATTTTCAAATTCATGTTGTTTCTTTATCAATAGTAGAGAAAACCCCAACTCTCCCTCTTTCACATCCTCCCTCCTAACCCTCCTCTTTGGAGGAAGTGCAACTCTATTCTCCACTCTTTCCATTCTACAATCTCTTACTCCATCAACCCAATAAATCATTTGTAGCACCTCAATAACTTGTAAATACATCATGATCTCCCTCATGGTTATGTTAATGATCATGAAATCATCTTCAAAACTTTCAAGTGTCGCAATTCGTGATGGTTAGCCAGCGTCTGTCCTCCCCTTAAAAGGTGTGCGAGAAATCAAGTAAGTGTTCTATTCTCAATTTACCATTGGTTTGTTTCTCCACACTTATTCAATTGGTCTAAAGAAATTTCTCACTCCAACTCTCTTTTGCTTCATTACATATGCATGTGGCTACCTCTCATGGTGATTTTATTTATGTCACGGCATTGCATAGATGGAGATGAGCTCTCTATGCAAAGTGTGTTAGTTTGATGTAAGTGATTCTCTTGTGTGTTTGAGAGGCAAGTCTTGTGCGCATGATTTTTTTGATGAGTTCTTGAGAGAGGAAGAGTTTGGATGTATTATGGGTATTCTTATGGGGAGAAGGTGAATGCTATTCCACAAATTGCATATTCCATTTTGATGCACGGCATTGGGTTGCATAATCGTTGATGGTGTTCAAGTGTCCAAAGTGTATATAGAGTAAGGGGGTTTTCAAAGTGTGTTGCTTGAGTGGGTGAGTGCAAGTGTTATTTTGATTGGTTTCCTTCTCCACACCCAAAAGAAGGTGGTGCCCCGAGTAGTGTGCGTACCTCTTTACGAACATTTTGTGAGGGTAGGCCCATTTGTTTGGGTTTAGATGCCCCATTTCAAAAAGCTCGCCCTCAATAGCGACGGTTTCAATCCTTCTATAGTGATGTTTATAGCGACGTTGAAGAATCTTATATAGAGACGCTTATAGTGACGCCCGAGAGTAAATTGTTTTTGGGTGGCACGGCATTCACCCATCAACCATATTGAATGTTTCCATAATAAAGTATACCTAAATGAATCCAAGATAAGCACAACTTCACCTTTGAAAGAAAGTGCAAGGTATAGACCAAAAGTAGTCACCCACAAGACAATATAACTATTAACTCCATCATGCACAGTATTGTTTGCAGAATAAAGATACAAAACTGACAAAAGTAATTGGACAAAAGTAAATTGAGGAAAGTAAATCAATGACAAATATACACGTCATAGGCAAAATCACTTGATTGTTAAGCTTGCAAATGTAATAGTTACAACACACAATTGTCATTATTGAGAAAATACATGGTTTTTCAATTGTTACAAAAAGACGTATACACGTCATCTCATTATACATGCTATGACAAAAGAAAACTAATGTTATGTGGCTATGGCTAGACTAACGTCATCTAATCAGAAGTCTCATCACGTCCAAGCGGCATATTTGTCAGAGTTTTCAAAAAAAAGACAATAAGACTTTCTGTAACTATAAACATATAATTACAAAACAATCTACTTTCTTAGCTTATCATGAAAACACAAGAAATGTAAAAGAGTAAAGTGAAATACTAACCATGCCGCCGTGAGAACTCAAAATGTCCATCAGGGCGTTTAAGCCCTTTCTGCCTATGTACTCGCGCTCGTATGGTGTGGGGTCACGTCCGGTCATTAATCACTGTTCAAAACATACAAAGAATCCATTATGTTAGAGGTTAAAGTACAAATAGACGTAACTACCAAACCTAAAGAGCAATGCAAAAACACTTACAAAATGGACCTCAAATGATACCCACCTGCCGCTCCCCATGTGGTGCGAGCTCCCTGCCTCTACTCGCACTTTGGCTGCCTCCTTTTGTTGCTTCTACTTGTCAAGATTCTTGCACACTGCTTGCTTCGCATTCTTTCAATCTTCTTTGGCTAACCAATCTGGTATGTTTCACCCATGCTTTATTGATTTTTGTACTTCAAAACGCTTGTGCTTGCAGTATTCGCACGTTTGAACCTTCATCAGGTCTTCATTGAAGCGCTCATCCCGACTTGACATGGGAAGCTCGTCATGCAGCATGCTGATGAATCTGTCTTTTGATTCATTTGGCACTTCACTCGGGGTGTTTAGTATGTAGTATCAAAACACCTAAGAGAAAAGACCGCGCATGCGCGAGATCACCTTCTTGCCTTCGTCATCCAAGATGATGCCGCCGCTGATGTTGATCGAGTACGGCAAGCTCTCTTGCCTGTGATGCGTGAACCTAGGTGTCTCGGAAAGGGTGTCTAGCAGTGTCTCAATGGGGGTATGGATGTCAGGTGTCTCCACTCAATTATGGTCCCTGAAGCAAGGAGTGTCGATTGGGTGACTCCCGGAGGAGTAGCTAGTGGTGTGTAGCAAGGAACGGCCGATAGCTGTGCAAAACCTGGCGTAGATGGCAATGTCGTGGGTGGTGTGGGGGCGGGAAAAGAATTCAAAGATAAGGAGCCTCATCGTACATGATGCGGTGTCAAGGCATCAACGGAGGCATCCCCACAGCAACTGCTGCCGCCACCACTAGAGCGTCGGTGCCTAGATGAGTGTGAAGATTGTCTCATCGACACCGTAGATTTGGAGTGCACTGAAGTTTCCGAGAAAGAAACTCATCATCATCCATACCTGCATTAAACACACAAATATTTAATCTTAATATTAAATGGAGAAGAAAACATGGACAAGTTATAATCTATACTATAGATAATAGGGAGAGCGATTCTTGTGTAGATAGATAGATAGATAGAGAGAGAGAGAAAGAGAGAGAGAGAGAGAGAGAGGAGTCATAAAGGGGGAGGGATTATTGTGTAGAGAGATTCTTGTGTGAATTTGTCTCCCGTGTGCATTCTACGTATCTTGTAAAATCTATGTATTTTCAGACAACATGCCTTTTATATGTAGCTATGACAAGACACTCTGGTCATAAATTAAATTTCTTTTCTATTTGCCATAGTTTTCTTGATTACTTGTGAGAGATCTTTATCTATCATGAGAGAGAGAGAGAGCGGTACGTCTAATCTATTTTGTATGATGGTTTCTATATTCTTGGGCAATTGCAGGTTCTCGGACTCCATCAGTATGAGTGTTCATGGCAGCAGTAGTGCTTGCCCCAGCAAGGCGGACATAGAGTGCTTCTTAGAGTCTCTTTCACTCGATCAACTAGATCTAGTGGAGGGACAAGCAAAATCTATGAGCAGAGAGACGGATCACCTCCTTTGCGATTGCAACCTCAGTCTCCATCGCACTCGGAGTGCAGTGCTATGCCTATCTGGAGTTGACCTAGTCGGCATATTAGACTTTCACGACACACTGAGGAGTGTCCCTGCTTATGAGACTACTCAGGATAAAGCCTCCAAGGATTATGTTATTGCTACATTGCATTGGGAGTTTCTAGCTCTCTCTATGGAGAATACTCTTGCATTGAAGTATTTTATATGTTTGTACATCTGTAATATCTTAATGGTGTGTTGTGTTTGTTACAAGACCCTTACACGCAACTGTTGAAACCGTATGAACTAGCCAAGTGTGTGTGTGTGTAAGAGAGAGATTTAGAGGGAGAGGGAGAAATACGGGAAGGGAGCATGACAGGGAGGAGAGGGAAGGAGCATACCGAGAGTGGAACCAATTACGATTAAACACAATTTAAATTTCTTAAGTATAGCATATAGACAAGAATGGACAAAAAGCCACGTGAATACAATATATATTATAAAAAGGAGAAATTTTTTTCAAATACAATGTTTATGGCTTTAAGAGGTCTCTCTCTCATCCTCCCATAGCTCATCATAACTCCCTATGTCTATATAGATCTCTCTGTCTAGGCAGATGTCCTTCATTTCATTTTGTAGATCCTCTACATGCACCCCATAGAGAGTAACAGCTTGATGCTCGTCTAGCACCACCTAAGAGGCTTTTGATTGAGAATCTTCTCCGATCTCCTCCATTGATGCTGTTGTGATTGGCACATGGTAGACCTCATACGTCCGTGCACTACGAGGGGCTACCTCTATGACGTACCACCAGTTTGATGCAAACTTTAATTGGTTGTGCAACCATCTTAAGCTCATGAATTTTGGTAGGCTCCCTAGACCCACTGGATAATGCATCGATGGTTGTCTTCCCCATCTCCACTCGATTTGTGGCCTTTTTTTCTCTTGCTTTGCATCCTCGTGTTGTGAAATCCATTTTTGCATCATTGGATTGTGAAACATGCAAAATCAATTGATTTTAGCCTCTAGATCTTCCGTCGTCTTCTTCTCAACACCAAGATTGCACATGCCAATCCCAAATATGCACTCATCATCTATGATTCACCATAGCGTGTCTCGGGCTTTATCAAATCCATCTAGCCACTCTCCAATGTAAACTAGGGATTCTGATACAAACCAACCTTTTGCCATGCTACCCTCCAGACATGCCTTCTAACGCACATATCCCTTGAGCGTTTTCATGAAACGTTCTAAAAATAACATCCATGTGGAATGTACTGTGCCAGCTATGTCCACCTCATCAACTATGTTACCAAGAAGATGCACCTGAATGGTTAGCATCGTAGTAGAAAAGTGTTTCTCAAACATGCACACAACCTCCACAATGTTTAGTTTGGAGATGGTATGGAATCTACATCGATCTCCTTTTGTGAGATCCATTGCACCAACTTTAGAAGTTTGTAGATTGTGTTATGGACGTCAGGAGACAAACATCCCTCAATGGCCACTAGTAAAATAAACTACAAAACACGTTTAGCAATGATATGAAAGTCCACACACAAATCTGTTACACAATTCCCTCTATGATCTATTCCACTTCAAACATACTTGACACATTTTATGCCAGTCGTGTGACTTCAAGCCGGTAAGCTTCCCTTCTTTAGTGAAACACGTTCGGAGCCAGTGCATTACGCCAGTGGGGGTCCGCAAAAATCAAATGGGTCTCTTTTACTTTGCGTTCTTGGGCTCCTGACAAAATCCATGGCACTTTAGGGAGTTTTATCAATCCATCGAGTGCTGCTTGTGGCCAATATTTCTTTATACAATCCACATTTCTAAGGTCAACCTTGGCTCTCAAAGTATCTTTCTTGCCGGTTAGATGGTCCCACAACAGATTACCCACATTCTTGAATATGTGCATTGGATCAAGCAAGTGATTGATCATGAGTTTGGGTCCGCAAAAATAAAATGGTCTCTTTTACTTTGCGTTCTTCGGCTCCTGACAAAATCCATGGCACTTTAGGGAGTTTTATCAATCCATCGAGTGCTGCTTGTGGCCAATATTTCTTTATACGATCCACATTTCTAAGGTCAACCTTGGCTCTCAAAGTATCTTTCTTGCCGGTCAGATGGTCCCACGACAGATTCCCCACATTCTTGAATATGTGCATTGGATCAAGAAAGTGATTGATCATGAGTCTGGGCCAATATAGTAACTTGTACCATAGAGAGAGTCTCTTCATCCTTCGGGGAAAACCTTCATCACATATATCCTTTTTCTCTAAACATGGTTGTGCAGATATCCTCGGTGGCTCTCTTCCCAAAAAACCATCGCGTAACTCATGATTATCTGGAAGATACACTTGATGACCTTTTTAGATTTTCTTCCTTAGTGAGGGCACCCAACGTGCATTAAGTCTAGGTCCACATGTGAGACATGCTTTCTATCTGCTTGTTTGAAGCCCTGCATGTATACACATGACAATAGATGAGCATGAGAAAAAGCAAGATTTATAGTGTTTGAGTTTGAGTGTAAATCACCTGAGCATTCTGTTAGTCCGGGATAGTCATGCATGGTCCACATTATAATGGCTCTAATCAAAGCATTTCATCAACCTGTGTGTCGGCTTATATCCACCACTTCTATGCCAATTCACAATTGCTGTATCTCTTTCAATAGTGGACGATCATACACGTCCATATTCTTCACTTTATACCGCCTCGACACAATCAAGCTTAGAAACAGGTGCCCCTTCTTGATATTCAACCATGGGGGTTGACGATGACAACGGACCATACACTATAAGATTTTCATCTCTGACCAAATGGATTTACACCATCCATATCCACACTTATGCGCAAATTTGAGCTTCCTTAGAAAAATCGGGCCATGTATCATCTATATGTTTACAAGCTGCACAATCTGCAAGAACCCGTAGCACACCATCCAAAGATCTATTCTCCTTGTGACATGATGCTAGGAAGGCCATGGACTTACATTCAATGAAATGCTTGATGTGAGCAAGAATAGAAAAATGTCGCAAAACCTTTTGTGGAATTTTTTGTCCATGAAAATCTACTCGATATCTCTCGAAATCACATTTTGGACACTTCTCCATGTCTATGTATTCTCCACTAAAAAGAATGCAGTCGTTAGAACAAGCGTGAATTTGAATTGTAATCCATCCCCATGTTTTGTAAGGTCTTTCTTCCTTCCTCTCGGGAATCTAGCATCACATTATCAGCGGCAGTATGCGCTCTTTGAGAAATCTACACAGCGACAAAAATGCGGTACACTTGTGTAAGTAGTCTTTCAGATCATTATACATCTAGAGTTTTTTATTGAAGTAAAAACATTGTAATAGATCACCTGAAAAGCATTGTGACGCTAGTGTCACTCCATCCAAACTTTGCTTGCATGTTGAGAAGAGCCATGAGCACCTTCAATCTAGACACATGTGCTCCATCATACAATGGCATATCGGCTTCACATTTCATATCATCATAGATAAGCCTTTCTTGATCCATGATCATCTTGATCATTTTATTGATCTAGGGCTCAAACATTGCCTCATTGGGAATGTGGTCTTCATGATCATCCTCCGAGCTGTCAGAGGCTACATCTTGTGGCCTCATGTATGCTGCTTAACCAAAGCGCCTGCGAACACGTCTATTGGGTTGAAAGATTGTTGCCTGTTGGCTAGCATCAGAGTCCGACGAGTTATAATTGGCAACAACTCGATCTATAATAAATGGATCAAACTCGCCAAATTCACGAACGTGCTGCAAAGAAATACGTTTTGTCCATCGCACAGCATGTTTGCATTGATCATTGTTAGGGTGAAAGCATGTTGACATGTCGCTCTTTTTCATGTCCCGAACAATAATAACTAGCACAATTTTGACATATGCTAACTAGTACAATAACATGAGCTATGCCGTATGATATATCGGTAGAAAGCTCTTGAAACAAGGAAACCAAATGTACAAACTTGATAACTTTGATATTATTTGTAAAAAAATTACCGGATGCCCAAATTTTTAAAGATGTGCTAGCTTGAAAATGCTAACCAGCACAAAAAACACGACACGTTAACATGCTTTCACCCTATAAGGACATAAGATCCTTGTTGAGCGATAGGTGTTTCGGTTGGACGGCCCCACATCCTCATCACTACTTGTAATGAATGTAAAACCTTATAACTTGGACATAAATTTAATCTTGTATTGGCATCCTCCGTCTTCTCTCTCTCTCTCTCTCTCTCTCTCTCTCTCTCTCTCTCTCTCTCTCTCGCTCTCTCTCTCTCTGTGTGTGTGTGTATGTGTGTGTGTGTGTGTGTGTGTGTGTGTGTGTGTGTTCACACTGAAAACTACCTCACATTCTCTAGTCATGTCCGATCCCCACACACCTTGGTCTAGAGGTGCACAGAGATTAGAACCACTGCGTTATAATCTTGTCTTTATTGGTCAATGCCTATATTTGTGGGTACGAGAAATTAACACACCCATGTCTACATGACAATGCATCTAATGGAAAAAACCCCTTTGCCTCTTCTCTAGCTATAGCAATTCACAACATCTTAACATCTCTTCACAACAGATCCTTGTTCAAGGGATTACCTAGCACATTACATGTTGGCCTCCAATCTGAGTTTCATGCCATTGAAAGCTTTCCAACTTAAGGTCGCGTCCGTAGAAAGGAAGAGAGGGATCACTATTCGCCTAACTCTAATTTTTTTCGTAATTTCGACGGTAGTGTTTAATATTAAAACTAAATTCAAAATCTAATCTTAAATCTAACCTAATTCAACATATGGTGATTCTGAGTTAATTGAACATGGCTAGTGGGTGAGTTAATAGGTGTCAGATTCTAATGGGAAGATAGATATTGTTGTGTACCTAGTGTTTTCTCTTTGGGCAAAGCCTTCATTGACATTCCCTAAAATCTAACATAAATCTAATCTAATCTAATCTTAAATCTAGCATAAATCTAGATCTAATCTAATCTTACACTCAACATAAACCTAAATCTAATCTAATTTTAAATCTAACTAAACCTAAATGTAATTTAACTTAAATCTTACCTCTCTAATCTCAAATCTTACTTGAATCTTAAATCTCACCTGAATCTTAAATCTAACATAAATCTAAATCTAATGTAATCTTAAACACAACATAAACCTAAATCTAATCTAATCTTAGATCTCAAACCTAAATGTAATCTAACTTAAATCTAAATCCAATCTAATTTTAAATCTAACCTAGCTAACCTTAAATCTTGCCTTAATCTTAAATCTAACATAAATCTAAATCTAATCTAATCTTAAACTCAACATAAACCTAAATCTAATCTAATCTTGGATCCTAAATCTAAATGTAATCTAACTTAAATCTAAATCCAATCTAATTTTAAATCTAACCTAGCTAATCTTAGATCTTGCCCTATGTTTAAATCTAATGTAAATCTAAATCTAACCTAATCTTAAACTCAACATAAACTTAAATCTAACCTAAACCTAAATGTAATCTAACCTAATCTTAAATCTAATTTCAATCTTAACCTAATCTTAAGTCTAACCTAATTTTAAATTTAGCATACATTTGAAACATAAGTTAAATGTAATCTAACTTAATCTTAGATTTTAATCCAACCTAATTTTAAATGTAATTTTAAATCTAACCTAACTCTAAATCTTAATATAACATTTCATTTTCATATTTTCTCTACTTTTTTATCTATCTCTCTTAAATGTAATCTAACTTAATCTTAGATCTTAATCCAACCTAATCTTAAATGTAATTTTAAATCTAGCCTAACTCTAAATCTTAATATAACATTTCATTTTCATATTTTCTCTACTTTTTTATATATATCTCTCTCTCTCTCTCTTTGGTTTCTCCCCTTACCTCTTTCTTTTTGTCTTCTCCCCCTCTCTCTCTCTTTGGTTTTTATTCTCTCTCTCTCCCTCTTTCTCTCTCTTTGTTTTCTCCTCTCTCTCTCTCTCTCCCTCTTTCTCTCTCTTTGTTTTCTCCTCTCTCTCTCTCTCTCTATGTGTGTGTGTGTATGCATTCTTTGTTTATGCATGTGCGTGTGTGTGTGCGTGTGTGTGTTTTGTTTATGCATGTGTGTACTCTCTCTCTCTCTCTCTCTCTCTCTCTCTCTCTTTCAAAGACACAATGTGTGTGTGTGTGTGTGTGTGAGGGAGAGAGAGAGAAATAGGGGAAGGGAACATGAGAGAGAGGAGAGGGAAGGAGCATACCTGGCTGTCCTTCCTCTCCTTGTGTGTGTGTGTGGGCGGGGGGAGAGAGAGAGAGGGAGAGCGCGGGTTTACCTTATTTGCTAGAGTACCAAAACTCAGATCTGAGATCTAAGTTTTTGGTGCTCTCGGTTTATTTTCTACCCCTGTCGGCATTTCTATGGGCGTCGCTATGAGTGTCGCTATGCAAAAAAGAAAATAGTGACGCCGTGGATTTTCACTTTTGAGCATCGCAGTGTGAGCGTCGCTCATGTGAAGTACCTCTTGTAGTGTGACTCTTGCTTGCATTCACAGGTTCTTGTCTTTAAGGCTAGCTACTTCCACGGACAACTCATATGTTTCTCGGAATCTCCCCTTTACCTTCTCTTTAAGCGGTGACCACATGCCAGCAACAATGAAACAGTCCTTCTTCAAGAAATTAGATGCTCCTTCTCCTTCCTTCGATGAGGCAACCCATTGCTCCCACAAATCCACAAACTTGGATTTGTAAGTGGCATACTCTAGAAAACCACCCTACTTTAACGCTATATGCAACTGTCATAACTTTTCTAAGGTGTGCCTCCACAAAACCTCTTCATGAATGCAGCACGTAGAATGTCCCATGCATCCTTGGTAAATTGGGGCAAAGCATTGTACAAGAAGTTGGCCTCTATTTTCATCAGTAGAGGAAATATTCATAGCTTGAAGCATCGTCATCCTTGTAAATCAATAAGCAGACAATCAAAAACTTTTTTTTTTGGTAAGGACTTAGCGGTTCATAAAAGTTTAAACATGGGTGGAAAACTTGAGCAGGAGCTAAGAAGAGCACAAGGCTAGAATAGAATAAAGATGCTCAAAAAAGAGTGGTAGTAATCAAGAATGAGCAAGATAATGGGATTTGGGGATCTAAGGATTTTGTCGAGCATCTCTGGTCCAAACAGGAAGACAATCTTTTGTTAGTAGAATATCTTCACATCAATGTATACATTAACATGCACGTGTTGCAAAAAACAAAAAGGAAACACCTTTGGCCTATTTTGATTATCCATGTTGGATGTAGGGCAAGGCTTTGAATACTAGAGTTGCATACCTTAAGTGTTGACAAGGTGACACCTCCACCATCGGATTCTACCTCTTGTTGAAGTCCACATAATCCTCCATATTGGGCTTAAAATAGAGTGGGACAGAAGAGTCTACCTCAATCATCTTTCCATTTTTCATGAGACGGTGATCCTTGCGTGGACATACATTACTTGAACTCTCTAGGCCTAGAGAGAGCGTAAGCCCACTTGCTTTTACCAAATGCTTTAGGGCTTTGTGGTTGATATTGTGGACAACTATTCTTTTACCATTGGAGAAAAAACAATTGGTGCTACACAAAATCTGGCTGATGTGAGAGTGTTGATGCGGTTCTCAATAGAAAAACTCACCGTTATTCCCTCACCTCCTCTCTTGGATTTTAATGATGCTACAACCTGGTAGTAGAAATTTGATCAAGACCTTGAGTGCTTCTACAGTCTCGTCTTCTTCAGTCTTCCAATTTGAAACCTTTTGTACCACTCATTCATGATTGATGGCAAGCATAACTACCTTTGTTGACTGAAGGTCTTTGAAAATCCCTCCTCAATGGGGGCACCAAATGAGAGGTGCACGATGGACCCATCATAGGAGGTACACAATAGGGGTGCTACGTAGCTTGGAATGCGATGAGGACGCATGGTAAGGGTTCTGCACATAACACACACACACACACACACACACATCATTAGAAATTCATTAATATAGGCTTCATAACCACCATAACTCAAGGAAGATGTGAGAGAAGGAGAGAGTGGGAGAGGAAGAGATCATTAGAGCTTCATTAATATAGGCTCATCATTAGAGCTTCATTAGAGATCATTGTAGCTTCATTAGATCATTAGAGCTCAAGAAAAAATGAAGCAACCTTGTAGAAAATTTTAGGTGACTTTTCCAAAATTTTGCTATAGATAGTTGAAAGTTTCATGTGCAAAAAAAAAAAGACTTTGGAGTATATTAAATAGTGGAAAGTTCCATGTGTTTGATATGGCCATTTCAAGAATATCATTGTATACAAAGAAAAATATGTTTTTGATGTATTTGTGAGTTTTAGAAAGTGATACATTGCTTGCCCTCTCCACTGAGAAATCAAGGTGGCAAGTAGAAGGGCTTTGGTATGCAGCAATTATTGGATCATTTCAAATATTCAAAACTCCATAAGAGAGTACTTTGATATTTTCATTCTTTAGATATAAGTATTCAAAACCTCAAATAATATCAAACTTTCCATGCTGATCAACTAAATGTATCAAAGTACGTGGTACATACAGAATTGGGGTGCCTAAAACCTTGGTTTCAATGTTATTATGGAGAACTCAAGATTTTCAAGAGTTTTTGCACAATAAAAAATTCAAGATAGAGTTCAAGCAACCAGATTTAATTAAGTTAATGAGCCCAAAAAATATATAGTTTCTTGGTTTAAACAAATAAAGTCATTTGAAGTTGTCAAATTGCACTAGAATAACTTACCATTTTGGAAGACCAAAATTATGCTCTTATTCAGCATGTGCTTAAGTATGAAATGATGCCTATAACTTGCATGTGACTTGAAAACTTATCTTTGAAGTGCATTCCATAGTTTTGTAGCACTAAGTGCTAACACTTGGCGTTTAGAAGCATAAAAAAGGCCATCTCTACAAAAAGATATAAGAAGTTTATGAACTTTTTGGCAAAACTGCTTGAAATCTTACTAAAACTTATGACTTAGAACTTACCATAATTCTCCCCATATGGATTGTATTTTGATATAGAGAAAAATAGAGTGCTTTCTTTCCCTCATAACCGACCTATGGCAGAAGCAAGGTGTAAAAAAACTTCTTTCTAGCTTGACAAATACATTGCCAAAACTTGGTAGAAAAACAGGACACTTTAGCGTCTCAAGACACTAAAGTGTCCAATCAGAACTAGTGTTAAACACCATACAAACATTCACGAGGGGAATTGCACATAATCAACATATCAAAAACTCATGTGTGCATGGTAACTCAAACCTCTTGGCCATTAAGAAACCAAAAGTAATAACCATATCAAATACTATTCTATAATAGAACTACGTGTGCTTAGAGGTGCATACACAAGGATGTACCTATGAGAGCTTGAGTGCTAGATCTTGGTTGTTTGTGTGTTTTTACAAAAGAGGAGGCCTCCTTTTATAGGCCAAGAGAGTGATTAGGGAAGAGATTATGAGCAAGAGGGCTAATTTTATGCCAATCATGTGAATTCAAGTCGGTAAGCTTCCCTTCTTTAGTGAAACACGTTCGGAGCGAGTGCATTATGCTAGTGGGGGTCCGCACAGATCAAATGGTCTCTTTTACTTTGCATTTTTGGGCTGCTAACAAAATCCATGGCGCTTTAGGGAGTTTTATCAATCCATCGGGTGCTGCATGTGGCCAATATTGCTTTATACGATCCACATTTCTAAGGTCAACCTTGGCTCTCAAAGTATCTTTCTTGCCGGTCAGATCATGTCCCACAACAAATTACCCACATTCTTGAATATGTGCCTTGGATCAAGCAAGTGATTGATCATGAGTCTGGGCCAATATAGTAACTTGTACCATAGAGAGAGTCTCTTCATCCCTGGGGGCAAACCGTCATCACATATCTCCTTTTGCTCTAACCATGGTTGTGCAGACATCCTCGGTGGCTCTCTTCCCAAAAAACCATTGCGTAACTCATGATTATCTGGAAGATACATTTGATGACCTTTGTAGATTTTCTTCCTCAGTGAGGGTTCCCAACGTGCATTAAGTCTAGTTCCACATGTGAGACATTCTCTGTATCCGCTTGTTTGAAGCCCTGCATGTATACACATGACAATAGATAAGCTTGAGAAAAACCAAGATTTACAGTGTTTGAGTTTGAGCGTAAATCACCTGAGCATTCTGTTAGTGCGGGATAGTCATGCATGGTCCACATTAGAATGCCTCTGATCAAATCATTCCATCGACCTTTGTGTCGGATTATATCCACCAATTCTATGCCAATCCACAATTTTTGTAGCTCTTTCAATAGTGGATGAAGATACACATCCATATTCTTCACTTTATACCGCCCCGACACAATCAAGCTTAGAAACAAGTACCCCTTCTTGATATTCAACCACGGGGAATGTTGTAGTTGACGATGACAACGGGCCATACACTGTAAGATTTTCATCTTTGACCAAATGGATTTACACCATCCATAGCCAGACCTATGCGCAAATTTTGAGCTTCCCTGGAAAAATCGGGCCATGTATCATCTATATGTTTCCAAGCTACCCAATCTACAAGAATCTATAGCACACCATCTGCATATCTATTCTCCTCGTGCCATGATGCTAGGGAGGCCATGGATTTACATTCAAAGAAATGCTTGATGCGAGGAAGAACTAAAAAGTGTCACAAAACCTTTTGTGGAATTTTTTGTCCCATGAAAATCTACTCGATATCTCTCGAAATCACATTTGGACACTTCTCCATGTCCATGTATTCTCCTCTAAAAAGAATGCAGTCCTTAGAACAAGCGTGAATTTGAATTGTAAACCATCCCCAAGTTTTGCAAGGTCTTTCTTGCTTCCTCTCTGGAATATGGCATCACATTATCAGCTGGCAAGTATTTGCTCTTTGAGCAATCTACACAGCGACAAAAATGCGTTACACTTGTGTAAGTAGTCTATTAGATCATTATACATCTAGAGTTTTTTATTGAGGTAAACACATTGTAATAGATCACCTGAAAAGTGTTGTGACACTAGTGTCACTCCATCCAAACTTTTCCTGCATGTTGAGAAGAACCATGAGCACCTTCAATCTAGACACATGTGCTCCATCATACAATGCCATATCGGCTTCACATTTCATATCATCATAGATAAGCCTTTTTGAATCCATGATCATCTCGATCATTTTATTGATCTCGGGCTCAAACATTGCCTCATTTGGAATGTGGTCTGCATGATCATCCTTCGAGCTGTCACAGGCTATATCTTGTGGCCTCATATATGCTACTTAACCAAAGCGCCTACGAACACTTCTATTGGGTTGAAACGATTGCTGTGTGTTGGCGAGCATCAGAGTTTGACAAGTTATAATTGGCAACAACGTGATCTATAATAAATAGGTCAAACTTGACAAATTCATGAACGTGCTGCAAAGAAACGCGTCTTGTCCGTTGCACAGCATGTTTGCATTGATTACTGTTAGGGGGAAATCATGTTAACATGTCACGCTTTTTCATGTCCCGAACAATAATAACTAGCACAATTTTGACATATGCTAACTAGTACAATAACATAATGTAGAACTTGCCCAATTCTACCATGTTTTTATTCTCCTAAACTAAACAAACATCAAAATTACTAGACATCATCCCCTTATTAAAAGTGTACAGCCTAGTGAGGTCATTAAGCCCCTTCACATTAAACGTTGCCCACCTCATACTGGGGTATTATGCACCAATTGTGTTTGCTCTTCATTATCTATTTCTTGCATGTGCACTTCTAGATGTATGCCCGGTGGGTTGACCTCATCAATAGTGAGTTTACCTTTCTTTCTTGATTCATGTGTCTCCATGAGGTTGTCTATAGCCGCCAAGGTTTTCTAGCTAGGTCACAATATTTGTCCACATCTCATATGTATTGATTGTAGGTGATGTCCAAAAGTACTATCATTTCTATATATCTGATGAAATCCATGATACATTTTTTGTCCAAAGAGGCCTTTCTATTTCGTGCCTCGATATGGAACTCTGACAAGTTTGAAAATGGCACATCACTTAACAAGTTTAGGTCATGGGAAGGGTGAACATGATGGCACACATGCTTTGATTAAGAGTCAACTCACTTTGGAGAAACTAAATCTAGACTATCAAAAATTACAATGTGCAGTAGTTGTGGTGCCATTTTGGAGAGAAACCATGTCCAATGGGGCTACAACTTATTCTTCTCAAGTATCACCAGCTACTCGAATGTTTAGGGAGGTCAAGGAAGTTTAACTGCATAGAAGACAGTGTTGGGATTGTAAACCTATGTCATGGGTACATTGTGTAAATGGGTACTCCTTAATGAATAGAAAAGCTCTCAGGTGTAGGCAATTCTCATGCTTCGGTACTAATTGTATGCAAGTCATCTAGAGGAGGTCTTATAATAAATCACATGTTCCTACATGGGATTATGTCAACCTTGAACCTATAGATGATGTCAAAGATGATGATGAGATTGAATATTTTTCATATAAAGGACACCATGATGCATTAAGTGATGCACTTAGTGCTGGTGACAATTTTGTTGTTATAACTCCTCATGAAAATGTGGAGCTTGTGGGTCTCTGCCTTGAAATGCACACAATAAAAGGCTTAGACTAAAATTTTGATGAAAGATGCATGGGGGATTGTTTGCAATGTAGACTCATTTGTTGTCCAGGGGTTATGGTACAAAAAAGTATAAGGAAATCCCTATGAGTTCAAGCTGTTGAATTGTAAGATTAAAGCTACCTTGAAATCCCACCTTGTACAAGCTATTAAGTTCCCAATGCATAAAGTGGGATGTCAAAGAAAATTCCTAATTTCCTTGGAAGTGTATTAGGCTATTTACAACAGCACCCCTTTTGATGTAGCACCCCCTCATCACCTTGCTTATCCTTGAATGCAAGGTTTTTCAAAGAATGTCTAGTCCTTGAAAAGGCTTTTGTGTATGCTTATTATATACAAAACCTAAGATGTTTTTTACAAATTTTGGAGAGTAGATGCAAGTAGAACAAGGGTAGATACCATGCATACTACCTAATTTACCAATGATGTCTAGGCGGCTACTAGAGATATCCTTGTAGCTACCAAATATATCCTTATAGCTACCATATATATCTTGGTATCTACTAGTATTATCTAGCTAGCTGGATGATTGAGAGCTACCAAGATGACACTAGTAGCTACTAGTGCTACCAACAAGACTCTACAGCTACTATGCACAGATTGGTAGCCACTATGTAGAATAATATCTACCTATGCAATCAATACTAGAGTGACTACCACTCTTAGACATTGTAGATGCTATTTCCTTCTAATAATAGATTCAATACAAGGGTTTCTACCAGATAGATTGGTGGCTACCAATAAATACTCTAGAAGGTACCACGCAATACATGGACTCAAGGTATGGATACCATGCATACAAGGGTAGCTACCATGCTGGCTATGAGCTACCAATGATAAATTGGTGGCTACGAAAGATATACTGGTAGCTACCAAGGATATCCTGGTATCTACCAGTATTATCCTGCTAGCTGGATCACTAAGAGCTACCAAGGTAACACTAATGGCTACCATTTCTACAAACAAGATTGTGCAACTACTATGCACAAAACTGGTAGTCATTATGTAGAATGGTAGTTACCAATGAAATAAATAATAGTGGCTACCACTATTAGACTTTGGTACTTGTTGTTTTTTCCTAGTAGTAGATTCAATACAAGGGTTTCTACTAGATAGATTGGTGGCTACCAATAAATACTCTAGAAGCTATACATGCACTCAGGGCTTTCAATATTTGTAGACCTCATACACATAAATACTTTGGAAAGCAAATGGTGGTACTCAATTCATAGACTTTGGGCTTTCAATGTATGTAGACCTTAGACCCATGATTAATTATGGTATAAATATTTTCAAGTCAAAATCTTGATAGCTTGTCGCACACAGGTCACTACAATGCCTACAAACCTTACACAACAAGTTGACTCTATAGCAAAAATAAAGGTAGGAGACTTATCGTTTGAGATAAGTAAAATAAGGGGTCTTTTATTTACTCATTCAAAAAAAGCAGTAGGAAATGCGTCGACCTTTTTTCGATAATAGGAGAAGCAACCTGTTAAGTGGGTCACCGCGAACAACGTCTGCATCATAGCTTTTTGTTACTAAACATAATCTTAATATGTAAGGAAGTGACTCGGGATGGGGCACGGAGAAAAACTAAAATCTGTACTGATTGTCAAGAACTTGAGTGTGACTTGGTAAATTTTGCTCCAACTTAGTGAAACTTGACTCAGAGGCTTAGATTGAAGTGTTAAACATGTGTATATGCTCTGATGACCAAAAAGATGATAATATTTGCCAGAAGTAAATAACTGCGATTATTTACTTTTGGCAAATATTTCAACTTTTTTGACCAACCCAACATACCACCAACTTTATCATGTTATATTGAGCACAGAAATAAAATTTAGTAAGATTTGGATCATTAACACTAGAATGGTAACATGACACTTTTATGTCCTATTAAGTGACCATTTTGCTTAAATTATTTAAAGACTATGAAAATGAATTTCTAGGTGCTACATATCCACAAATTTGCCTTATTAACTGAAAAAAACCTGACATTTTTTTTGGAATATCTATCTTATTTTTAACTTTACTCTTGCACAACATTTTTGAACCTAAACTGTGTGAAAAAGGGTCCTGTTTTTGTCTTTCTCAAATTTTTGCAACTATACCACTCTAAACTTAATGTTTGTGAGGTTTAGATTCCTAGAGGATAAGAATTTATAGTTTTCAACATGTTTTGATGCTTCTAGGGAGAACTGAGTGTTAAAACTGAAAGTTATGACCAACTTACAAGAATTGCATAATTCTGTTTTTTGGCCAAAATTAGCACTCTTATTATTTTTTTAGTGGCTTTCTTAATATAAAAATGCAATTTTGATTGTGTAAGTGGCATGTATAACATAAATCTAATCTTCCTTGAGTTTTGGGGGACCTAATCTGCTATATAGCATAGTATATGATGATGGTTGAGTTTTTTATTGTTGCTGAAGAATACGAGACATTTTAGAGTAGCAACTATAGCTTTCTCAAGATTGCTAGTTTCTTAAGCCAATTGTGTGTATATTGTAGGTAGTAACCATATCTTATCATAAACTACAAATTTTCTAGATATTGAGTAGTTTCTATTAGATTCTAGAGTTCATAATGCTAAACCCAGTTTTGTCATGTTTGCTGTATTTAGCACTTCATCATTGTCCCCAAGGTTCCACTTAGTAAGAGATCCATTATTCTTTTGACATGCTCCATGGATTCTTTTGAATCCAATGGCCCAAAGGGAACTAAAAAAACATGTATATAGTATTAGTATTGAGCATGACTATAGAAACTTTGATGATATGTCTACAAAATGGCAGAAATGCAACTTTTCCGTACTTATTTCTTTTTCCTTAAAAAGAAATAGTGAGGCAAAAGAAACCATATGTTTTGATTACCAACCCATTGAAGTTAACGAGGCATTTTATCTCATTTCCTACAAAAAATCCCCACTCTTATTTATATGCAATCAACCATAAGAAATGGCTGTTTTGGGAGAAATGCACTGGTCCATCAACTTTGGAGGCTTGTTGTGACAAAGAGATGAGAAATTTTACAAGTTTCTCTTTTTTTCATAAGTAGTAGTCCTTGTATCATAATCTCATGAAAGGATTTTTCAAAATGAGTGGATCTACTATGGTTTCGGAAATTTTTTGCAAAACCCTGAAATGACACTTTTATGTCCTGTTAGGTTACCAGACTAGTGTTAAAGTGAAATTGTGGCCAAATTTCTAAAGTCAGCCTGCAGACAAAAAAGTGTTGTTAAATTGAGCAATAATTATCCAAACTTGGTACAACTTTGCTTGGGAGCTTAATTTGAGTTGCTTAACCAGTTTGTATCAACATTTTGGCAAAATGTTGCAAAAAAATTCCAGTTGTAAATAATCGTAATTATTTACATCTGCTATAGAATAGAACAATTTTGCACATCTGAGTACACCACAAGGTCAAGCATATAAATTAGAACCCACAAATCAAATTTGGTGAAATTTGGATCACAAAATTGAGACTTAAGCCAACTTCTTGAAAGCTGAGTCTACGGACACTAAACAGTTGATAACTGGGATAAATCTTGTTCAAACTCAACCAAACTTGTCTAGAGACCACCACAAGCTGTATACATGGCAAAACAAGCTAAAAGTGTAAAAGCTAAGAAAAGTAAATAATCACGATTATTTACTACAAAGACCCAGAGACAAGATTTTTGACTTTTGAGTAATTTGTACAGTGTTTGAACAACATAATACAAGGCCACTGGTCAATCTTGGATTCCATCAAGTCCAAATTGATACATGTTAGCTCAGTTTTCAAGTTGCAGATTAGTCCTTTGGCTTTTTGCAATATTAGAATCTGAAAGTCTCAATTGCTGACTCACTTAGCTCAAATTGAAGTGATACACATCGACCAGTCCCAATAGTTAGCAAAAATTGTATATTTTTTGAGAGAAAACAACTAACTTGGTTAAAATGATACAAGAATCACATTACAAGCAAGAAATTAAGAGCTTGACAGGGGTTGCACTCAATCAAGTGGAAGAAACGGATACCAATTCAATCCAAACAAGCACTAGTGCCTGCTACACCTTATGTGGAGCCTAGTTCATCTCTAGTAATCGTAGAAGGAGAGTGGTGTAATTCACATCCACCTTCAATGGAAGAACATGTGACTTATGCTACACCAGAGCTTACACTTATGTACTATTTAGCTAATCAAGGTGTTAGAACTCCTATGGTGGTAAGACCCATGATTAAGCCAAGGACTCAAAATTTCCATAATTGTAGTGCAGATGATCATTGGAAAAATGAATGCCCAGAACTCGACAAGAACATTAAGCCAGTTAAAGCTTTTTGTATACAATGTTGCAAAAAGGGTGGACACTTCTTTGAAGACTGTCCAAAAAATCCTTTAAACAATGAAAAAATGATAGTAAATGTAGTCCAAGTGATACCTAGTAGCTTATCAAAGAGCGAACCTATTGTTCCAATCAAGGTGATCACTAGAGCCCAGGCTAAGAAAACAAAACACAACTCCTCTGATGAATCGGAGAATACTAAAAATTCCTCTCAAAAGACCAAGAAAAGAAGAAGCCAAAGGTATGAGATGAGAAAACAAAAACAAAGGGATGAAATCAAAGAAAAGGCCAAGAAACTATTCCAACAAAAAGTGAAAGAAACTAGGAGTGATTCAAAGAAACCACAATGAAATCTGGAGAATCAATTTTGGTAGACAATTTTTTTGAGCGAATCGATGCAGCCTTGGAAACTTTCCAAGTGGGGCTGAAAGTAGGCTAAGATATGAAAAATAAATGGAAAAACTATCCTTCTCCAAATATGGAAGCAGCTAAGCTTGAAGCTTATCAAAATTTGGTAAGAATTACTCAAGAAAGGCTAGAAAAACAAAAACCCAAGCTTGAGAGTATAGTAAAACCTGAGGAGCTTGTGGTCGGAACCAGTAAAGAGAAATCTGAAGTGGTGGTAGAGCCCCATCTTGAAACTAAAGAGACAGAAGTCATATTTACTTACAGTTAAGATGCGTTAGATGGAATTCTGTTCGTGGAAGAAGACTGGCCATGACATTTATGGAAACAAGTGAGAGAGATTAATGATGGGAGCATAACCTTGAAGTTGGCTCTTATAGATGAAGTTTGGCTAGACATCTACCTCGTGATATGGATATGGATGTACAATCCATGTATGGAGATTGCGTCTCTGAAGCATCACGAATGTCTAAACCAATGACTCTGAGAACACTACCCTCTTACTTAGGAGACAGCAAATACGAATCCATAGTGTGCAAGACAACTCAGATAAAAAGAGTGGAACAAACCCTAGAGGTAGATAACATCCATTTAATCATGTCTACACCCATTCAATGCACTCTTACTTTAGGAGAACTGTTAAAAATTAGACCATATTTATGGAATGATTTACAAAAAACTCTAGAGAAGGTGGGGATAACGGGTCTAATTGCAAAAGATTTGGGGAAATTGAAACATGAATTGGATAACAAGGAGATTCGATCCGTCCATATGAACAAATTCGGAGAGTACTATGAAGGGGAAGAAGAAAACACAACCCTTTTGGTGAGATATAATGATGTAGAAACCATGGCAATATTGGATAGTAGGGCAGGCATAGCCATACCCACAAAATCAGTATGGGAATCATTGGGAAAACCGGTCATTAGACAAACTCAAATGAAATTACAATTGGCGGATGGACACATCAAAAAACCCTTAGGACTGCTTGAAAATGTGATAGTTAGTTCTTGTGGAATTGATTATCAACATACTTTTGCAATAGTAGACTTTGGAAAAAGAAACTTAACTATGGAATCATCTTGGTAAGACCGTTCATGCGACAAGTACGACTCATCTAGGATTAGGGAAACAATTACTTGTACTTGAAGGAAGTGGGATCAATCACAAGGATCAATCTAAAAGATCACACTTATAGAGATGTCATGAAAACGCCCATACGAGAATTTGACTCAGTCTCTTCAGAGATGAATCAAAGCCTTCATCTTGGTTAAATAGAGACACACCTATTTGGATGTGTGGAGCCTCAGAAAATGGGAATTAAAACGAGAAAAATGTATCTTAGAAAGGGATTGCACAGATGAATCCTATATACCTGAACCCTTTTCGGAGCATTTGTTTGAGCCATTTGAGTGGACTCAAATTTTGGCAACAATGGATGTGTGTGTGAATAAATCTATGCCAACTCAATTTTGCAATGAGTATGGCTATGACATAAAGATGAAGTTTAGGAACCCAATCAATTTTTGAAAGATCAACAAGTCTTTTCAGACCTCTATTATGATGCAACAGACGAGTTTGAAGAACATTTAGCTACATTTGATGATTCGGGGTCGAAAAAAGAACATATTGAGAGCCAAATTACTCATAAAAGGAGGAGAGGAAAAGTTTTTTGACTTTTCAAACCAGAAACCAAGAAGACAGAAATGGTATAGAAGAAAAAGAGAGAGAAAAAGCTTGAAATCTAGACCTATGCCATCAGTTTCTAGCAGAACTCAATTTCTGATGCAGATAGATGCACATAATTGTGTCAAAGAGTCCTTTAGACAAAAAACAACGAACATCAAAAACGCAAGAAAAATGAGAAAGGAAACTCAATAAAAACCTAAACACCAGGATGATGATTCATCCATGACCCAAGTTGAACGAAAGAAGAAATATCAAGAGTTAAAGACATCTCTAAAGGAGATGTATACCACTAAGATGGAAACAAGAGAAGAAGAAAGTAAAGATGTAATCATGTTCCATCCCATTACAAGAGATATACTCTCCAAAACAAAAGATCATAGTTGAACAACCTGTAAGGAAACTAAGAAAACTGGGCGAGTCCTATGAAGGACCTGAAAATGCAAAGAAGATAGATATAGCCAAACCAGGAGAAGAACCTAGACCTCCCTACATTGCAAATGACTTGGCTGAAGAAGAAGAGGAGATTTTTCTAAGCTTATTGAAAGAATGCCGAGATATCTTTGCTTGGTCTTATAAAGATCTCAAGGGTGTTGATCCATAAATCTGTCAAAATACCATACCTATGAGAGATTATGCGAAACCAAGTAGAGAAAGGCCATATACTTATAATGAAACATTTGCCAAGAAGCTCAAAGAAGACATAGAAAAGCTCAAGGAAGCTTAATTCATTTATGAAATTGAACACATAGATTGGGTGTCTCGGATTGTGGTGGTACCCAAGAAAATGGGAAATTAAGAGTGTGTGTCAATCTCAAAAATTTGAATGCAGCCACCATTAGAGACAACTATCCTCTTCCAATCACCGATCATGTTTTAGAACGAGTTGCAGGAAAAGAAACTTACATCCTTTTAGATGGATTTTCAGGGTATAATCATCTTTTGGTTGATCCCAAAGATCAATATAAATTAACTACCTTTTGCAATTGAATGGGGTATTTTTGCCTATAGGGTTATGCCTTTTGGGTTAACTAATGCTCCTGCCACCTTCTAAAGATTGATGAACCATGCTTTTAAAGAATATCTTTGGAATTGCTTGGAAGCATGTATGGATGATCTATGTGTACATTCGTCAATTCGGGCTGATAATTTTGAACACATCAAAAAGGTATTTGAAAAATATACACTTTATAGGATATGCTTAAATCCTGAAAAGTGCACATGTATGGGCAGACAAGGAAAAATTCTTAGACATGTAGTATCTAAAAATGGCATAGGGATAGATATGAATAAAATTCATATTATTGTTGAATTGTCGAGACCGACAATAGTCAAAGGGGTTAAAGATTTTGTGGACATTGTGGATATTGTAGACGATTCATTTACATGTATGCTATAATCGCAAAACCCATGTATAGCCTAATCACACTCTTTGTATGGACTGATGAATGTGAAGAATCCTTCATGAAGCTTAAGCAAGCTCTCACTTCAGCCCCAATATTGAAAGCACCAGATTGGAATAGGATATTCCATATACATGTTGATGGTTCCAAGTTTTCCATTGGATGTATGTTACCTCAGCCCCATGAGACAGAAAATTTGATTTTTCTATTTCATATGCTAGTAGACAGTTGAATGTGGTAGAGAAGAATTATACAAACACTAAAAGGGAAGGATTAGGGATTATCTATGCCGTAAAAAAGTATAGACATTATCTTTTAGCCAATAAATTTGTGTTCTTTGTGGACCACCAAGCTTTACTGTACATGGTCAACAAGCCATGCAGCACAGGAAGAATAGTGAGATGGTTCATCATTCTTTTGGAATTTGAATTCACTATAGTTGTAAAAAAAAGGGTACCACACACCAAAGAGCATATCATTTATCGAGAACTATTTTAGGAGAACCACCAAAAGGGTAGACGATGATCTACTAGATGCATATCTGTTCTTGATGGAAATGATACCCCATTGGTCAGAAGATATGGTTTCATTGATGACCATAGCTGAAGTGGATTCTCAAATACCACTTCCTATTACAACCGGATTAATTGGGCAATCGACTATGTATCAATTACTAGCTAGAAGGCTATACAAAAGGAATCGAGATGGAATATTTCTTTTGTGTATTGATCTTGAGGAGAAAACCCAATACCTAAGTCAAGCACTCATTACCATAGTGGGACTTCACTTTGCGGAAGACCAAATTATGCAACGGATCTTGAGACTTAGAGTATTTCGGCCAACCATGAGAAGTGATGTTCACTCATTTGTAAAAACCTTTCTTCAATGCCAAAAACAAGCACCCATACCTCATGTGACATTATTTTAAGTTTCACTTGTTCCCAAGTGGAGTAAGTATCTAGTTACTTACTTATCAAGCAGAACATTTTTGGAGGATTTGAGTAAAGGCCGCCAAAGACCAATTGAAATTGAAACAAGATACTATGCTCTTATTGGAAAGCAATTGTATCAAAGAGGAAAGGATCAACATTTGTGTCTTTGTGAAAATGAAGATGAATATATCTCCACTCTAGAACAAGCACATGCGGGATTAGCTGGAGGTCACTTTTCTAGTGAAACCATCGCTATAGAAATTTTAATGGCAAGCATATGGTGGCCAGGACTTTTTGTAGATGCCAAAGAATATTTTAGAAGGTGTGATGCATGTCAACGAGAAAAAATGCCAACAAGGGTAGATAGCATGCCTTTTAAGATCGATGATGGGGCATAGAGCTTTTGCAAAATGGGGCATAGATTCTGTTGGGCCAATACAACCTCCTACTTATAGAACTGAAGCTCATTATATCATTGTAGCTACCGACTATTTGACCAAGTGGGCAGAGGCTAAGGCAACCAAAAAATAATTGCTATAAGAATTTCACCCTTCTCGAGAAAGAACATACATGAGGCACAATCATGTTTCATTGAGGGAAGGTCCATATTAGATAACATTCTTACAATGATGCTTGGGATAGAGGCCGCAAAGAAATGTAATCAGAAAGTGGTCGTGCTATACCTGGATTTTTCCAAATCCTTTGAATCAGCTATATGGGATTTTATAGTGAATGTAATGAAAAAGATGGGGGTTGGGCAAATAATATCAAACTGCATTCAAATTGTTGGGCTTATGGACAATCTCAAGGGTTATAGTAAATGGGAGACTATCCCCAACCATCAAGGTGGGAAGATTGATTTTAAAAGGTTGCCACCTCATTCCTCTTTTGTTTGTAGTTGTCACCCATCCTCTGTTTTGTGATTGACGTATCTGCAAATTAGTTCCATAGTTTGATTTGGCAAAGTAAGAGAATCCCTAGGGGAACTATTTTCAGACAGTTAGTGTTGGAATTAGGGTTGCAAATAAATGCACACAGCTTGGAGAAGATGAAGGAAGCTCAAGGCACACAATAGAGAGTATATTACTTAGTGTGCAAGAAAGATAGATAGCCCTAGAGTGATATATACAATGCACGGGGGAAAAAACCTCCTAAAGAGGGAAAAAATGCCCCGATGGTCCTAGTGTGTTCACACACATCACTACCACATGTATATGGTAACATATCTCCCCTGGAGTGATGCGGTGAATGAGGGCTGGAACATGCGTAAAAGGAAGTGCCATGCCCCGAGGACATGATCAGTCCACAAAGGGGAGTAAGCCCAAATCTTTGTGAAAAGATTTGAGCTTCTCACAAGACACTGCCTTTGTGAAAAGATCTGCAAGGTTGTCCTGTGTTGGCACATAAGCCAAGCTGATTTCTCCTACTAAGAGCCTCTCCCTGACATAGTGGTAATTCACCTCAATGTGCTTTGTGCGAGCATAAAAAACTAGGTTCCTCGCAACTGTCAATGTAGATAGTGTTGGCAGTGTCCTATCCAACACCCAAATCAGCCATAAGCCGTCTGAGCCATACACAGTCAACCGTAGCTGTGAAGACTGCTCTGTACTTAGCCTCACAACATCGAAGTGGCCAGAGTAGGTTTCTTCTTGCTCAACCATGATATACATGAACTGCCAAGCATGAAACAAAAACCACTTGTGGACACTCGCGTGTCAAAACAACTAGCCCAATTTGAGTTCGGAAAAGCATGCCCGGGGAGGTCACCTAATAAAAATGTAACCTATCACGTGAGTTCAACAGAAGGGTATTTAAAGTTCTTGAAACTTACAGAAATATATATATAGAAGGGTATTATTTTTTTAAATTTGAAAAAAACTTATAGATTAAAAAAAAAAGGGTACATTATATTCTTAACAACATTCACAGATAAGGGGTTTTACAAACATGTCTTGAACGCACGTGATATGGTAGTTTTACACATAGTGAACCCCCCGAGAAAGCATGTAAGCCTAGCGGCAATGACCCCCCCCTTGGGATAAAAAAATCCAAGATGTAAAGTGCCACTAAGGTAGCGAAAAATCCTCTTGACAGCCTGCCAATGCTTAGACACTGGGCTATGCATAAATCTACTGACCTGTGAGACTGCAAACTGAATATCCGGTCTCGTGTTGCATACATAAATGAGGCATCCAACAACAGTTTGGTAAAGAGTGACATCAGCAGGATCACCAGCATCATGAAGACTCAATTTCAGACATGTACTCATGGGAGTGGCAATAGGTTTGCAATCTTCAAGTTCAAACTTACATAGCAATGTCTCTATGTAACTTTTCTAACACAAGGCAATACCACCATCACAAACGGTATACCCAAGTAATGATGCAACAACCCCAAATCTTTCATCTTGAAAGTAGCATTCAAATTAGCCTCAAATTCATCAATATGTCTCTCATTTGGTCCAGTGATCAGCAAATCATTGACATAAAGAACCACGATGATTAGTACATTCGAACTTGCACCACTGAAAAGAGGCAACAAAGTGTCATAAATGTCCTTTGAGCTTACATTACTGTCTCTATTATAGCAAGGGCTAAACAGAATCTTCCACAAATACTACATCTCGTGAAACCGGAATACGCTTTGTTTGCGGATGATACAACCTGTAACCTTTTCTTTCAGCACTATAACCAACAAAAATACATTTGACAGCCTTATCATCCAATTTTTTTCACTGTGTTTGTGGCACCAAAGCATATGCCAAACATCCAAAAACACGCATGTGCTCAACAGAATGCTTTCTATCATGCCATGCTTCACATGGAGTAATAGATTGCAAAGATTTCGTAGGACACCAGTTACGTACATAAGTGGCACACATGATGGCCTCAAGCCAAAAAGAATGCGGAAAAGCTTGACTTTTGACCATACATTGTGCCATTTTCGTAAGTGACCTATTTTTTCTCTCAGCAACACTATTTTGTTTAGGTGTATAAGGCACTGTACTAGCCATAAATGCATTAAAATCATGAGATATATACTCCCCCCCTCGTTCGGAATGGAGAGTGCCTATAGTACATTTCGAGACATTTTCAGCCATAGCCAGAAATTGTTTGAACCACATAAAAACTTTGGACTTCGCTTTAAGAGGAAATACCCATGCATGCCTAGAGTAATCATCAATGAAAGTCACGAAGTAAAGGTAATTTCCCAAGGACAAAGTTTCCATGGGCCCACAAACATCACTATGCACAAGCTGCAACCTGCATGTGGCCCTAATTGAACCATCCTTTTGAAACTTTGAATGCTGCATCTTACCCAAAATACATCCTTCACAAACATGTTTGACAAGTGCTTCAAGAGGTGGCAAAGAAGCAACCATATTAGATTTCTGCAAATGCAGCAAACTGGCAAAATTCAGATGACCAAAACGTGCATGCCAAAGTTTTGCATCTGAAATAGCCCTTGAATCTACAACTACAGTTGCAAAATTTTGTCCACACTTGTCATGTACAAAGTGAGCTTATACAACCCATGGCACAAAAGTCTAGATGCAACAATTTCATCACACCAAAATTGAGATCATGAACTGTACATCTGTCATCCACAAATTTGACTACAAGTCCAAGTCTAGCAAGTGCAGATACAAACAAAATATTCTTCTTGATCCCAGGTACATAAAGTGCATCAACAAGTGTGAAAGAATTGCCATTTGTAGCAGTAAGCACAATCTTTCCAACTCCCTGAACTGGATAAGAGGCATTGTTGGCACAAGTGAGTGAATCCCCATGAGGGACAGACTCAAGAGAGGTAAATAATTCACGATGTGAGGTAATGTGCTTTGTAGCACCACTATCAAAATACCACACATGTGAATCTGCAGCAACTGACATGCATGCATCATGGACAACAGGATTGTGAGTGCATTCTGCACTAAAAGCTCATTCTGCACTTGTGAGGAACTAGCTCTTTCTCGTATGAAATGTTTCTTCTTCCTCTTCCCTCTCTCTCTCTCCCTCTCCCTCTCTCTCTCCCTCTCTCTCTCTCTCTCTCTCTCTCTCTCTCTCTCACACACACACACACACACACACACACTCATGCTCATGGGTTTATGCAAAAGGGAAATTATATGTCCAAGTGTGTATTTGAGTAGCGATGGCAATTTCTCGTGTTTATAACAGTGGCATCAGATTAAGGTTTTTGATTTGCAAGAAATGCCAATGCATACATATAAACTCGGTCAACATCTGAGAAGCTAGCATAAGGATGGTCAAGGTCAATCTAAAGTTTTTAATTCAAATTTTACTAAGAAGATCAAAGATTGAAGAACCCCACAACGATGAATGATGAAGATGTCAATGCTGAGGTGATTTTGTAAAAGAGATTTGGCATAGTAGCATTTAGTATGAGCGTAGAGAAGAGGCGAACTTCTGATTGGCACATTCGAGAGTCGAGTGTTTGGGTCCTCCTCCTAAGGATGCAAACCGAAGATAGTAATACTTATTATTTTGATTTGTATTTTTATTGTATGCATTTTCAAATTCTCTACAATTCGAATACTGCAAGAATCATATAAAAGTCATAAAGATTTTATAATTTGCATTAATGCTGAAGATAGTACTATGCATTAAATAAATAAATAAACTCTCTCTCTCTCTCTCTCTCTCTGACATATGATGTACACTCTCTCTCTTCCTTGGTAAGCAGCCCCAGTACGAGTTCTCCTACACGTATTTCTTTCTCGATGAACTGCCATCGCTAGATTGGCATGCATAATGTTACGGGTACACAAAGCGACATCTACTTCCAAGAATTTAGAAGCTTTGCGGTTTGTGAGCTTAAATATGCTATCCACCTAGCGAGAAGGCTGCACTCGTAACCTTGCTAGATGATTGAGCAAAAGTCACACAAAGGAGCACCTCTTGCCATGCTTGCATGTTGACTCTATTATTGAAGGCTGTTAACATGTGAATCTACATCAACATTAGCATCACAGTCTCCTTTCACAGAAGACTCAACAATGGCTGCATTTGTAGTGGAACCAACATTCGCAATGGAGCCACCTTCTTTCTTCTTAGCCTCTTTGGCCTTTGACTTAGGACACTACTTGATCAAGTGATCATTAGCTTTACAATAATGGAAATGCATCTTTTTTTGGCCCTTATCACCAGAATTGCCAGACGAAGTACTGCCAACAGAAGAATTGGGAACAAAAGTTTTGCCACTCTCGCAGTAGAACCATAAGAAGTGGCAGCTTTGTTGTCACCACCCTTTATTTTAGAAGCAATAAAAGCCTGTTCAACAGCCATCTGTCTAATCCTATTTTTTTTGGAAAGTGACTCTTGCAACATAAATGTGCATAATGCATCAAACTTGACAACTTCAGGATTTCCTTGGGTCATAAGTCTCCAAGTACTAGCAAAAGTCTGGTAAGAATCTGGTAAGACATCAAGAACAGTCTGCACAAGGGAGCTGTCTGAAATGACTTCACTTGCAGAAATAAGTTTCTCATTGATATTTTTGACACTAGCAAGGAACGTGTCCATATCATCTTCCTCATGCATAATCTTCGACTCCAGCTCTTCACGCAGCAAAGCAATATTAGCCTCATTCCGACTTGCATAAAGACCAACCAAAAGTATCCCAAGCCTGTTTTGCAGATTTTGTTGAGCAAATGTGAGGAACAATGGTGCGCTTGACAGACAACGCAATCAATGCATGAGCCTGCGCATCCTTTACATCCCAACGAGATTGTTCTATCATAGGCAAAACAACTCTAATAGCAACAATCCTTGCAGCAAGACATGCCACATCCTCAACATCGCCTACATCCTCAGAACCAAGACGTACATCAATGCCCTACACAATATTCCAGACGCCCTTTGACACAAGAACATGTTGCATCATGTAAGCCCACATAGGGTAATTGTCCCCATCCAATCTGTCCTCATCAGCAAACATCTTGAACACGTCTGTGTTGTTGTCAGCCATGGTAAATGTTGCATCTGATGTGAAAATTGCCCGAAAAGAGGAGAAACAAATTGCGAACAACACGTGCTATATAGCACAAACCGTAGAAGACTGTAAGGCACCTGTTATGCAGAAAATGGTGCTGATAGAAATTCTACATAAAATGACAAAATAGCCTGTGCAATACTGCCTGTAGTGGAAACGGAGGCCGAAATGAGCCCACATAAAAAACATGAGAAGACTAAGATCTACGAGCTATCTTGAAATTTTTGTCAACCTGCGAACGCTCGCCATAGCTCACTGAAATGGGAGAAAATCAGCAGGCATGTACTGGAGCTACTACGACTAGGCCTGGAAGGACGCAACCTGCTTTGATGCCAATTGTTGGAATTAGGGTTGCAGAGAAATGCGCACAGCTTGGAGAAGACGAAGGAAGCTCAAGGCACACAATAGAGAGTATATTACTTACTGTGCAACGGAAAGATAGATAGCCCTAGAGTGATGGGCGTATATACAATTCATAGGGGGAAAAACTTCCTAAAGAGGGAAAATGCCTCGGCGGTCCTAGTGTGTTCACACACATCACTACCACATGTATATGGTAACATTTGGGGCACCCCTTGGGAGTGGATGTACTTGCTAAAAATCTTACTCAATGGGGTGGATGAAATCAAAATGGCCACATGGCATTGTACTGAATGGACCATTCATGTTAGGTTGAGAATAGTGTTGGCTATTTTGATTCCTTATCTGATGTATTTTCTGCCTCTGTTGGACTGGTTTGCCAACAACTTAACCACTTTTGAATTTTTTTGGGGGATCATCTGTTAATGCATTGTTATCCTCGGATTACATTGCTTTACCTGTTAAACTTGGAAATCTGGGAATCATTAATTTGAAAATGCACACGCTGGATAGGAGTGCAACTCTGCTGAAACATATATTTTTGTCTCATACATGTTGGCCTAGATCAATGTGGGCATTGATGGATAAATATGTGGTGTATTTTCATGGTGTGTTTGATATGTCTGCTTGGAATAAACTCTTTTCAACTCCTATTAAGTTGTGTGGGAATACTGCTAACATGCTGGTGGAGTTTTGGAAAAAATGTATTTGCTTTGTTGATTTGGGAGGGTAGAGCTAGATACACAAGAAACTCTCTAGGGGCTAAATCATGCTTTTGAAGCTTTGTTTTGAAAAGGCCACCTGCTTGTCTTCTTGGGCAAAAAAGCATTAACCCTCTTTTTAAGAGGGTTAACCTCAATGAATCAAATAGCTAACTAACAACAATCTTATTGCTTTTATGATGGCCAAAGAATATTCAGACTAGGGCATGGCCTTAGAACTGCTAATTGGGAGCAATTGTATGCTCATGTTTTCAACCTCAGGATCCCATGCAACTAGGATGCTACTCTCAAATTCAAGGATTGGACATTGCCAAGCACTGCAACAAATTGGTGGTCTTCATCAACTATAAAGTTCTATTTGCATTTGATCTTGCAATCTTCAATCCAAACCATATGTAACAGGATGTCATTTCAAGTATTCTCAAAGCTGGTGGTTGCAAAAGGTGTCAGATGTATCTTGCAACATCAGTGCGTTTCAAGCACAAGGAACTGTTGTGGAGGATTCTAACACGCGCTCTCCCCATAGGTGAGTTGCTAGCCATGAAAAAAATGTCTGATGGCAAATGTCCTAAATGTGGTCAGCTTGAAACACTACAAGAGGTACTTCACATTAGCGACTCTCGCAGTGCGACGCTTAAAAGTGAAAATCCACGCCATCGCTATGGGCGTCGCTAGTTTATTTGTAACTTAGCGACGCCCATAGCAGGGTAAAAAATAAACCGAGAGCGCCTGAAAACTCAAATCTCATATCTGAGTTTTCGGCACTCAAGCAAGCAAAGGTAGCCCCACTCTCCCTCTCTCTCTCTTTCTTCTCCACACACACACACACACACACACACACATACACGAGGAGAGGAAGGAGAGCCAGGTATGCTCCTTCCCTCTCCCGTCTCTCATGTTCCCTTCCCCTCTTTCTCTCTCTCTCTCTCTCTCTCTCTCTCTCTCTCTCTCTCTCCTCTCTCCTCTCTCCTCTCTCCTCTCTCATGAGAGAGAGAGAGAGACACACACACACACATTGTGTTTTTGAGAGAGAGAGAGAGAGAGCACATGCATAAACACACACACACATGCATAAACAAAGAATGCATACACACACATTGAGAGAGGAAAAGAGAGAGAGAGCTAGAGAGAGAGAGAGAGAGAGAGAGAGATAAAACAAAGAGAAAGAGAGAGAGAGAGAGAGAGAGAGAGAGAGAGAGAGAGAGAGAGAGAGAGAAAAGAGAGAAGAAGAAGAACAGAGTTTTAACGTCGTAGGAAACTATCCCAAGAGACCTTAAAGATCTAGCCGACATGGAGTTGAACTCAAGACCTGTTATTCAAGAGGAAAATGGCATAACCAATCTACCACACTTGGGTGATAGAGAAAGGTTATACCATTTTCCTCTTTTTATTGGCACACACACAGACACCGGAGAAGAAGAGAGTTTTAACGTCGTAGGAAACTATCCCAAGAGACCTTAAAGATCTAGTCGACATGGAGTTGAACTCAAGACCTGTTATTCAAGAGGAAAATGGCATAACCAATCTACCACACTTGGGTGATAGAAAGGTTATACCATTTTCCTCTTTTTATTGGCACACACACACACCCACACCCACACACACCTGAGAAGAAGAGAGTTTTAACGTCGTAGGAAACTATCCCAAGAGACCTTAAAGATCTAGCCGATGAGGAGTTGAACTGAAGACCTGTTATTCAAGAGGGAAATGGCATAACCAATCTACCACACTTGGGTGATAGAAAGGTTATACCATTTTCCTCTTTTTATTGGCACACACACACACCCACATGCACACACATACCCGAGAAGAAGAGAGTTTTAACGTCGTAGGAAACTATGCCAAGAGACCTTAAAGATCTAGCCGACGAGGAGTTGAACTCAAGACCTGTGAACAAAGACAAAGAGAGAGAGAATAAACAACCAAAGATAGATAGAGAGAGTGGGAGAAGACGAAAGAGAGAGGTAAGGGGAGAAAACAAAGAGAGAAAGAGATTATGTTAAAATTTAAATTAGATTAGGTTAGATTAAATTTAGATTTATGTTTATGTTGAGTTTAAGATTAGGTTAGATTTAGATTTACGTTAGATTAGATTTAGGTTTATTTAGGTTAGATTAGATTAGATTTAGATTTATTTTGAGTTAGATTTACGTTAGATTAGATTTAGGTTTATTTACATTAGATTAGATTAAATTTAGGCTTATTTTGAGTTTAAGATTAAATTAGATCTAGATTTATGTTCGATGGACCATGCGGACCAGCAGTTCCACCTGCATGTTCGACTACTCTGCAGAGAGAGAGAGAGAGAGAGAGAGAGAGAGAGAGAGAGAGAGAGAGAGAGAGAGAGAGAGAGAGAGAGAGAGAGAGAGAGAGAACGACGAATTTGAAATTTAAAATCGTGTTATGAAGTGAGGCCATTCACATCTACGCAGCTAGTAGCCCCATTGGTATGTGTTTTTCCTTTCAATGGAGCAAATCACCACATGTTCAATTAGGTTAGATTTTGGATTGAGTTTTTATATTAGAGTCTACCTTCGAGATTACGGCAAAAAAATTAGAGTTAGACAAACGGTGATCCCTCTCTTCCTCTCTACGGATGGGACCTTAAGTTGGAAAGCTTTCAACGGCATGATACTCAGATTGGAGACCAACTTGTAATATGTTAAGTAATCCCTCGAACAAAGATCTACTGTGAAAAGATGTTAAGATGCTGTGAAATGCTACAGCTAGAGAAGAGGCAAAGGGGTTTTGTCCACTACATGCACTATCATGTAGACGTGGGTGTGTAGATTTCTTGTACCCACAAATATAGGCATTGACCAATAAAGATGAGATTATAACCTGATGGTTCTGATCTCCGTGCACCTCTAGACCGAAGTGTGCGAGAATTGGACATGACTAGAGAATGTGAGGTAAATTACAGTGTGAACAAAAAGAGAGAGAGAGAGAGAGAGAGAGAGAGAGAGAGAGAGAGAGAGAGAGAGAGAGAGAGAGAGAGAGAGAGAGAGAGGGAGAGAGAGAGATAAAAGACAGAGAATGCCAATAGAAGATCAAATTTGTTGTCCAGGTTATAAGGTTTTTTACCCTCATTATGAGTAGTGACGAGGATGTGAGGATCTTATGTCCTTGTAATCAATGCAAGCATGTTGTGCGATGGACAAGACGCGTTTCTTTGCAGCACGTTCGCAAATTTGGCGAGTTTGATCCATCTATTATAGATTGAGTTGTTGCCAATTATAACTCATCGGACTCTGACACTGGGCAACATGTAGAAATCTTGCAACCCAATAGACGTGTTCGTCTCGCAGGCGCTTTGATCAAGCAGCATATGTGAGGCCACAAGATGTAGCCTCTGACAGCTCGGGGGATGATCATGCAGACCACATTTCCAATGAGGCAATGTTTGAGCCCGAGATCAATGAAATGATCAAGAAGATCATGGATTCAGAAAGGCTTATCTATGATGATATGAAAAGTGAAGCCGATACACCATTGTATGTTGGAGCACCTATGTCTAGATTGAAGGCACTCCTGGTTCTTCTCAACGATCTATTACAATGTGTTTACTTTAATAAAAAACTCTAGATATATAATGATCTAATAGATTTTTACACAATTGTACCGTATTTTTTTCGTTGTGTAGATTGCCAGTTGATAATGTGATGCCAGATTCCAGAGAGGAAGCAAGAAAGATTTTGAGAAACTTGAGGATGGATTACAATTCGATCTACGCTTGTCCTAACGACTGCATTCTTTTCAGAAGGGAATACATAGACATGGAGAAGTGTCGGAAATGTGATTCCGAGAGATATTGAGTAGATCTCCATGGAACAAAAATTCCACAAAAGGTTTTGCAACATTTTCCTATGCTTCCTCATATGAAGCATTTCTTTGAATGTAATTCCATGGCCGCCCTAGCATCATGGCATGAGAAGAATAAATCTTCGAATGGTGTGCTATGAATTCATGCAGATTGCGCACCCTGGAAACATATGGATGAAACATGGTCAGATTTTGCCAGGGAAGCTCGAAATTTGCACCTAGGCCTGGCTATGGATGTCGTAAATCCATTTGGTCAAAGATCAACATCTTACAGTGTATGGCCCGTTGTCATCGTCAACTACAACATTCCCCCATGGTTGACTACAAAGAAGGGGCACCTGTGGCTAAGCTTGATTGTGTCGGGGTGGTATAAAGTGAAGAATATGGATGTGTATCTTCCTCCACTATTGGAAGAGCTACAACAATTGTGGATTGGCATAGAAGTGGAGGATATGAGCCGACACACAGGTCGACGGAATGCTTTAATCATAGGCATTCTAAATTGGACCATGTATGACTATCCCGGACTAACAGAATGCTGAGGTGATTTACACTTAAACTCAAACACTGTAAATCTTGGTTTTTCTCAAGCTTATCTAATATCATGTGTATACATGCAGGGCTTCAAACAAGCGGATACAGAGCATGTGTCACATGTGGACCTAGACTGAATGAACGTCGGGCGCGCTCATTGAAGAAGCAAATCTACAAAGGTCATCAAGCGTATCTTCGAGAGAATCATGTGTTACGCGACGGATTTTTGGGAAGAGAGCCACCGAGGATGTCTACACAAGCATGGTTAGAGCAGAAGGAGATGTATGATGACGGTTTGCCCCCAAGGATGAAGAGACTCTCTCTATGGTACGAGTTACCATATTGGGCCGGACTCATGATCAATCACTTGCTCGATCCAATGCACATATTCAAGAATGTGGGTAATCTTCTATGGGATCATCTGACCGGCAAGAAAGATACCTTGGGAGCCAGGGTTTACCTTAGAAATGTGGATCGTATGGAGCAATATTGGCCGAAGACAGCATTCGATGGATCGATAAAACTCCCTAAAGCGCCATGGATTTTCACAGGAGCCCAAGAATGCAAAGTAAAATAGACCATTTGATCTTTGTGGATCCCCATTGGCATAATGCACTCGCTCCGAACGTGTTTTACTAAAGAAGGAAAGCTTACCGGTTTGAAGTCACACGATTGGCATACAATGTGTCAGGTATGTTCATAGTGGAATACATCATAGTGGAAATTGTGTAACAAATTCGTGTGTGGGCTTTAATATTATTTCTGCATGTGTTTTGCAGTTTATTTTACTGGTGGCCATTGAGGGATGTTTGTCTCTTGATGTCCGTAACACAATCTACAAACTTGAGAAGTTGGTGCAATGGATCTCACAAAAGGAGATCAACGTAGACTGCATACCATTCGCCAAACTAAACGCTCTGGAGGTTGTGTGCATGTTTGAGAAACACTTTCCTACTACTATGCTAACCATTCAGGTGCATCTTCTTGTTCACATAGTTGATGAGGTGAAAATAGCTAGCACAATATATTCTAGATGGATGTTCTTTTTAGAACATTTCATAAAAATGCTCAAGGGATATGTGCGTCAGAAGGCGCGTCCGGAGGGTAGCATGGCAGAAGGTTGGGTGGTATAAGAGTCCCTAGTGTACATTGGAGAGTGGCTAGATGGATTTGATAAAGCCCAGGACACGCTATGGCGAACCATAGATGATGAGCGCATATCTGGGATTGTCCTGTGCAATCTCGGTGTTGAGAAGAAGATGATGGAAGATCTAGAGGCTAAAATCAACCAATTTTGCATGCTTTACAATCCAGTGATTCAAAAGTGGATTTCACAGTATGAGGATGCAAAGCAAGAGCGAGAAAGGGCACCAATCGAGTGGAGACGGGAAAAACGACCATCGATGCACTATCTGACGGGTCTGGAGAGCCTACAAACATTCATGAGCTTAAGATGGTTGCACAACCAATTGAAAAGCGCACAACAATGGGTGAAGAAGTGATTGAGGAGGAGTGGGAGTACTCTCGGGGTTGTGCGACCAAGGTGAGTTTGCAATGTACGACTAGTGACTTTCTAGATGTTTGAACGACCACTCATAATCTTTGCTGGTTGTAGTATAATTCATACACAACACCATGGTGTAAAGGTCGACATTTTAGGGTGGAATGGATCGACAAAAAGAGTTTTACTCAAGATTGTGGAATCATGGCAAAATTTGAACAGTCTAGTCCTCGACGACGGTCCTCTGATGCAGATCCTGTGGTGGAGGAACTCACTTACTTTGGCATGCTACAAGAGATTTTGAGGATCGATTATAGAGGATTTTTTGTCGACTTGTTCGACGTGCAATGGTTCAAAATAATCATGGAGGGTCGCAATGCTACTGTGCGTAGAGGAGAGTCTGGTTTTCTTGAGGTTCATTCAACTAAGAAATGGACTGACCTAAGAAACACTTTCATACTACCTGAGCACTGTGAACAAGTAAGTATGTGACTAGTTAACATGTTATTTTAGAAGTTATGTGCTTGGAAGCTCTCATGTAAGTTATGTCGCTCTGGCAGGTGATATTTCATCCTACAAAGTCTGCATCAAACTGGTGGTACGTCATAGAGGTAGCCCCTCGTAGTGCACGGACGTATGAAGGCTACCATGTGCCAATCACAACGGCATCAATGGAGGAGATCAGAGAAGATGCTCAGTCAAAAGCCGTTGAGGTGGTGCCAGACGAGCATCAAGCTGCTACTCTCTATGGGCTGCATGCAGAGGATCTATAAAATGAGATGGAGGACATCTGTTTAAATGGAGAGCTCTATATAGATATAGGAAGTTATGTTGAGCTTTGCGAGGATGAGAGAGAGAACTCTTAAAGACATAAATACTGTATTTGAACAATTTAGCTCCGTTTTATAATGTATATTGTATTCACGTGGCTTTTTGTCCATTTCTGTCTATATGCGTCATTGCGTCATTCTATTTAATGGTCTTTACGTCCACTCCAGGTACGTATACTTTAGGTATGTTCTCACAAGCAGGGATGATGAACACTGCGCTCCGAGTGGGATGGAGACTGAAGCTGCAATCGCGAAGCTGGTTTGCTCAATATAGATTCTCCTCATCCCACCGCTAGATCTAGTTGATCTGGTGAAAGACACACTAAGAAGCACTATGAGAAGACCTTCACGATGCAAATTCAGTCTCCATCGCGCCCGAAGCACAGTGCTTTTACAAATTCAAAGAAATTCAACGAAATCTCTCTACAAAGGAATCCCTCCCCCTTTATGAGTCCTGTCATAATAATCAATATCTAATTCTCCTAAATGATTTTCTCATATTAAACTGATCATTTAATGTGGGGAAGTGCCAAGGGAGAAAAAGCTAGAATATTGGTTAAGCTAGCAGACTGGCCACAGTAGGGATCCAAAGGAGGGAAAATAGGGATCCAAAGGGGGGGCCATCTGCAAAAGAGCCATGTGAAACAATGGGCCAAAAAGACTCTAAGGTTCAGCCCATTAAGACTTCCAAAATGCTAAGGTTCCAAAATTCAAAGGTTGAGTCCAAAGGTCAACCCTAGGGAAAATTGGATGCTTTGTGTGTGCCCTAAAAGTCTTTGCACATCCCTACATGGGAGGGGGCGAGCCCCAAAGCTAGGGGATGAGAGAGAAAACCACACACACACACACACAGGCTCCCTTTACACAAAGGGAATGAGGGACACATGTCAGCTCCCTAGGCCAGATGCCCACAAGGTGTGCCCAATTCCTATTGGAAGACCCTTGAAGTGGACCAATGAGAATTAAGCTAGAGTAAATCTAGTTTAATTAATTTAAAAACATTTAATAAAAGAAACCAATGAGAAATAAGTCTCCTAGAAGACTATTGGGCAGTCTCCCAAAGGGTCCAATGAGCATTCAGGAGCCCCATGGCTTGCCTGATTCCTATTGGCCAGGAGACAAAGGGGTCCAATGAGAGTTTTGTTTAATTATTTAATTATCTAAAGCTCTCACAAAAGGGGAAAGGGGGACACATGTCTAAAGGCTATCACTTATGCTGCTTAATTCCTATTGGCTTGACCCGGGGAGGTCCAATGAGGCAAAAGCCAGACCTATTTAGCAGCTAGGGCTCGCCCAAGAGAGAGGGGGGGCTGATTTTTGCTTGGCATTGACACACACACTCTCATACTTGACTAAGTGTGAAGGGAAAATACTCTATCTCCTCCCAAGCTTTAATGGAGAGCTCATCACCTACTCCAAGCTTGTGAGATAGAAGCCTACATCAACACTCTCTTGGCATGTGGATGCAAATCCAACCAAGAGCCAAGCTTCAATGCATGCTCATCTTCTCTACCAAGCTAATTACTAAGCTAAGCTATGCTAATATGAGTGATTATGTGAGGAGATGTACGTCTTTCTCGTAAGATACTTCTTTTTCCTCTCAATCTACTCTCATACCCTGCTAGCTCTCACCATCTTCGAAGGTGTGTGAGGTCTTGGGTCTGAGAACGGGGATAATTCAAGTTGTGTTTGATTAAGTGTTTTGCTTGGTGTATGAAGCTTCCATCTTCATTGCACTAGCTAGTCTTGAAGGAACACAAAGAATTGTATTGTACAATGTCTCTCTTGATGGGAGAAACCATAATACAAAGCCTTTTGGAGGGGGGACCGGCTCCATGCAAATCCGGTCCTCAACTGTTGTCAATAGCTTAATTGCTCTCTCTTTTGAAAGTATTGTCGATGCTATCTAACTAGGTGTTATGCTTTTTGTTGCTCTCTCCACCCAAGCACTCTTGTAATTCTCATTAGGAATCTATTCTAATGAAATGCCCACTATGTTCATGCTAATTTCCGCTACACATAAGATTTTAGGCCATTAAATGTTACAAGTCCCCTCCCTCTCTCTCTCTCTCTCTCTCTCTCTCTCTCTCTCTCTCTCTCTCTCTCTATCTCTACTTGTCCATGTGTTCTTCTCCATTCATTCAATATTAAGTTTAAATGTTCGTGTTTAATGTAGCTATGGATGATGAGGAGTTTCTTTCTTCTTTGTCACCCGAGCAGAGACAGTGGTACGTGGAGCGTCATCGTTCTGACGCATCATTGCACGTTCCTACTCCTTTAGCGTCTCCCTCTGTTTTGAACCATTCAGCGCGCTCCGAAGCTTCGGTGTCGACAAGACGATCTTCACACTCATCTAGGCACCGTCATTGTAGTGGTGGCGAGGGCGGTTGTTGTGGGGATGCTGCCGCCGATGCCTCGACATCGCCTTGTGTTAGACGAGGCTCTTTACCCTCCCCTTCTTGCCCGCCCCTACACCAGCCATGACATCGCCATCTACACTAGGTTTTGCGCGGCTGATCGCCGTTCCTAGCAGCTACACACCACTAGCTACTCCTCCAGGAGTCACTCCAGTCGACACTCCTCGCTTCGGGGCCGAGACTCCAGTGGAGACACCTGACGTCCGTACCCCCCTCGACACGCCGCCAGAGACCCCTGCCGGAACACCCAGGTACACGCGTCACCGGCGAGAGGGCTTGCCTTACTCCATCGACTTCAGCGGCGCCATGATCTTGGATGATGAAGGCAAGAAGGTGATCTCGCGCATGCGCGGTCTTTGCTCGCAGGTGTTTAGACACTACATACTAAACACCTGGATTGAAGTACCAAATGATTTAAAAGACAGAGTCATCAGCATGCTGCATGACGAGTTTCCCATTTCAGTACAGGATGATCGCTTCAATGAAGACCTGATGAAGATTCAAATGCACGAATACCGCAAGCACAAGTGTTCCGAAGTGCAAAAAGCAATTAAGCATGGGTGGAACAGACCAGATTGACTGGCCAAAGAAGATTGGAAGAATGCGAAGAAAGCAGCGGGCGAGAATCTCGACAAGTGGAAGCAACAAAAGGAGGCAGCCAGAGCGCGAGTAGAGGCAGGGATCCTGCACCAGTTGGGGAGCGGCGAATGGGCATCATTTGAGGCCGATTTTGTAATTGTTTTCGCATTGCTCGTTAGGTTTGATAGCTTAGGATTTAGGGGTTTTTAAATTCTAACATAATGGATTCTTTGTATGTTTTGACAGTGGTCGATGAAAGGACGTGACCCCACACCGTACGAGCGCGAGTACATAGGCAGGAAGGGCTTAAACGCCCTGATGGACATTCTGAGTTCTCGCGATGGCATGGTTAGTATTAGGATTTACTCTTTTCGATTTGTTGTATTGTTTTATAAATTATATGTTTATACTTACATAAGCTGTGTTTTTTTTTTTTTGCAGAATCTGACAGATACACCGCTTGGACGCGATGAGACGTTTGATTAGACGACGTCAGTCTAGCCGTACCTAAATAGCATTAGTTTTCTTTTGTCATAGCATATGTATTATGAGATGACATTTATACGTCTTTTTGAAAACCATGTATAGTGTTTCAATAATGACAATGGTGTTGTAACTACTACATTTGCAAAGTTCAACAATCAAGTGATTTTGCCTATGATGTGTATAATTGTCATTGATTTACTTTTGTGAGTTTTGTATCTTTATTTTGCAAACAATACTATGGATGATGAAGTTAATGGTTATATTGTCTTGCGGATGACTACTTTGGGTCTATATCTAAGTTTGCACTTTCTTTCAAAGGTGAATCCGAGCTTATCTTGGATTCATTTAGGTTTACTCAATTATTAAAACATTCAATATAATTGATGGGTGAATATCCTGTCACCAAAAAAAAATCTCTCAGGCGTCGCTATAACCGTCGCTATATAAGGCTCTGTAGCATCCTATAAACGTTGTTATATGTGGCCTGTAAACGTCGCTATAGGTAGCCTGTAAACGTCGCTATATAGCGACAGCTATAGCGACGCATCTAACAACCGTTATAGCAACGCCTATAGCGACGTTCCCGTATTGACGCTGTTAGCGACGGTCTTAGCGACGCCAGGGAGTATAAAAACCCAATGTATTTTGATCGCTAACAGCGTCGCAAGTGCACACCACCTCTTGTAGTGAAACCCTTAAAGACATTTGTTTTGGAGTTTCCCAACTCAATTGTACACTCATATGGTGTTTATGTTTGTATAATGTATGTATGATGCAATGGAAAGTCAAGATCTCCAAGTAGGGTCTACTCTTTGGAACTATGAAAACTGGTGCTGAAGGCTTTCATTGGACCTATGCATTGCTTCTCTTAGCGTTTGGATGTTCTATGGAATGCTAGAAACTCTATCCGATTCCCATACTTTTCACAGTTTTACTGTACCTCAGTCTATGATTAGAGACAAGCTGATCGAAGATTGTGAAGCACAACATGAGCACTTGCAGGTTGAGGTGTGCATTTCATCATCATGAATGTAAAGTTGTATCAAATTGTAATATAGAAAAGAGAATTCACCAAAAGAGAGAGAGAGAGAGAGAGAGAGAGAGAGAGAGAGAGAGAGGTAGAAAAGAGAATTCACCAAAAGAGAGAGAGACACAGAGAGAGAGAGAGAGAGAGAGAGAGAGAGAGAGAGAGAGAGAGAGAGAGAGAGAGAGAGAGAGAGGAATAAGAATGAGGAGGAAAAGAAGAAGAGGGCCTACAGATTCAAGAGATACTAGTTGAAGAGAGAATAAAAATAAAACATACCTTCCAAAATTTGAAGGGTGCCCCACTGTACATGGGCTAAAACTCCCTCGACACACACCATCCCTTTTGGACGTGCCAGCAGAAAGCAATTAAAAAGGACGAGACAGTTCTACTTAGGTGAGAGCACAACCTCGATATAAAATAATTACCAAATTAGTCACTTGTGAAGAGACTTAACGAATGCAATAAAAGGCTAGAAAAATTGATAGCCAATAAAAGGTTGCCTAATGCGATAAAACCAGTGACACAAGCTTTACCCTACGAGGCACAAGAACATTTTCTCATGTAGGAAAACAAAGTCTTTTCCATTGTTTTCATGCAACGAATATCATGAGCTTCTGCTGGAGAAGCACCGCAAACCTAGCTAGGTACAATTGGGGGCAGGGGACCGCCGGCCCGATACTGGGAATAACATCATGAACTTTTGCTCGAGAGGCACCGCATACCTAGCTAGGTACAATTGGGGGGCCGGTGATCCCCTGCCCCCAATCGACGTACCTAGCTAGGTATGCAATGCCTCCTCACAAAAACTCATTATGTTGAGGTAAGTCACAATGTGAAAATTATTGTGAGAATTTGTCCAAAACTCCTTGTGAGGGTATAACGTGGGTTTTAATGACTTCCTCGCTTCGAAGAACATTACACTTGAGTGCTTCAAAGAGAGAGAGTGGTCATGGAAAACAGAAAGAGCTACTTGCTCAACTAACTAAACTGACTACTACAAAGAAAATCTCCCCACACATATTTTAACTTAAAAAGAAAATAAAATGAACTAATTATTCCATGGACCAAAGACTACATCTTGATAAATGAAAGAAAATGGGGATAAAATAAATGAAGAAAAATAGACAAAATAGTGCAAATTGTGAGCAAAATATTGCCAAATTGTGAGCAAATTGGCAGAGATGAAATCTTCCCCACAAGGTAATAATTTCCTACTACTAATACTACATGAAACCTGCCAATTATACTGAGTATACATCAAAATAACCAGAGATAATTAAGACTAATTACCATTGTTTACAATTAAATGAACCATGACATTCTCCTGCGAACTATGCACCCTAACAGTAATGGCCGTCCGCCGCCGCAAGTCATATATGATCAGCTGATTCTACATTTCCTCTCCCTGTTTCAAGTGCTACGTCTAGCTACATTTCTACAAGTGTGATTAATTGACCGGAACAGTAATACAGACAATTAGCAGCTGCCATTGAAATTACAATGTTTAACTAGTATGTCCTGAGGTAAGAGTGAACAAGGCTGCTGCACTTTCTAGTTCATCATGTTCTAAAGATTGCGGATCCTTGATCGACGACTCCCCACTGCAAACACACATTCAAACCTGTTAAAAGTAATCTTGCAAATTGTGCTCTGATTAGTTTTATGCATATGCTAATTGCAGCTAGTTACAATTATGAACATATTTAAATGATGCAAAATAGTACTATAACTAGCATGCTTTGATCATTCTGAGCACTTTATAAACCTAATAAAAACATAAAGCTTTGATGCCCTAATCAGCAGAGATTAAAGGTACTTCAATGCCCTAATCAGAAAAATGTAGTACGTTTCCCATACTAAATAATTCGATCAACAGACAAACTCTATTTAACGATATTGTAATACAACCTGCTACATTTCTTATTCTAATGCATTGTTACCCTAAATCATACTTTCAAGCTACAATTAATGAAAAGACTTGATGTAGAAATGTATTACACATAGCCTTAATAGATCCATTTTATCATTTAATCAAATGGTGATCTACATACAAACAGACTTCATTTAACGATGTGATAATTACTAATTAGTACCTGGACTCATAGGCCTCTGTTTTTGGTGCCGAATCATGAAAAGAATTTTGATGCGGCTCAAAATCAACGAGCACCCGCGTGTCGAAGCTTGGCTTCACGTCTACGAGCTGCATAGCGCCAGGCTTATTTGATGTCACAAGGCAACCTGCATTGCAGCTAGACGGTGAGATATTGCTATTCATGCATACTGTGTCCAATTGAGACTGCATATGGGGAGATGTCGCCATGTATTGATATAGCCAGCTGGGCGGCGCGGCCACAGCATTTGGGGACGCTGCACTCACTGGCGTAATCATTTGCTGTACCGGCCAGCCTTGATTATTCATTCCATTCGCAAGATTTTCGACCGTTGTCGTCGTGCTCATCGTCGTCAAATGATTCGAAAATGAGTGCAATTGCTGCTGCTGCTGATTATAATAAGTCAGTGTTTGTTGCTGCTCTAGAAGGTGGGTTTGTGTGCGCACATACTCCAGCTCCTCTCTCAACATCTCTGCTTGGCTTTGCAGGAGGGAGATAATGCCGAAGCATCCGTGCACCGGATCTCGATCCCGCGCATCGGCCTCATATAGAATGGACTTCATTGCATCGTTGCGCTTGAGTGGGTCCACTTGTTTCAAGATGCGCAAAGTGTTGCTCACTCCGTAGAGCTTGTGGACATTGAGGAACTGCTTGGGCTGATCCGCTGGGAAGTAGGGTGCGAGGGGGCACTCCGGCGAGCACTTTCGGCGCTGAAATTTGCATGCAGCACAAGCCTGTGGTGTACTAGTATTGCCTGTCATACTCTGTTGTGAATTGTGTGGGCGAGCATCCAATGACCAAATCACGGCCACTCGGCAATGTTTAATTAAGCGGCCGCTCTCTGGAACCAACTATACTGCATAGCCATTAATTTAAAGCATTAGGATATCAACATTATAATCATTTGGATCATTTTTTAGTAATGCAAGCATATTATAAGCAATGGGGGTCCACTTTGTCAGGAAGACTTCATTTTATTCAGCATTAGGGTACTATCAACAGTATTAATTAAGCTCACTCTGTCAGAATGACGTATACATAGCCATTTTAAAGCATATTAGAGTATCAACAATATAATGATTTGCATCATTTTGTTTGCTGATAAAAGCATATAATCAAAGTGCTAATCATGCCTGATTAGGGGAAATTTTTTGAAAGTAGAACTAATTAAATCTTCTGAAAGAGATTACTATAATGCAGTTAAAGGCTTGAAATTCACGCACAAAAACCTGCAATCTGGCTACTTAAAAAGCAGCATTAAATCCAAACTACTCCATTATGAGGACAAGTTAGCACTGTTCAATTAATCCAAAGCAAAGACATACCTGACTTCGAGGATCCTCTGCTAATTAATTAATTGATGCAACTAATCACACGAATTAGCAGTATGAATCGTTATTAGTAGGAGTAGTACATAAGGGCAGATCAGCAAAAAGCGGCTACTTTTTACACACAGAAAAACACAAGAGTGAGTATAAGAGGAGGGACCGCCTTGTGGTTAGCCTCAAATATAGTAATACTCTTACATACATGCACACGTACACTAAAAGTAGGCCAAGTCATACGCTCAGAAAAAAAAAATGCTTCCCTTATCAGAAACCCTAAGCTTTGATTCTAAGGTTTCGGACATCCCACCATTAATATTGCCCATCGCAGGCGACTCGGAGCTGCCTTATTATATTTCTGCCCTCCGCATTTAATAATTTAATTAGTGAGGACTCTGGGCGCTGAATTTCCCTTCTGGAGGACCGCCAAATCTAGAGCTCTTTCGAAACTGGGCGACTCTAGCGAGAGAGAGAGAGAGAGAGAGAGAGGAGAGAGACTCAGTGGCGGAATATAGACTCAATGCATTTCTTACGCGCGCGCGCGTGCGTGCGTGCGTGTGTGTGTGTGCGAGAGAGAGAGAGAGAGAGAGAGAGAGAGAGGAATTTTCAAAGTACGCTTGTTGTTGGGGAAATTTGATTGGGTGAAGGAGGCTGCCTATTTCATCAGAGCTGATGGCAGAATAGCCCACATCCTCCTTCCTTCTATTTTGAGCCCCATTCTCCCATGCTTCCCCTTGCCTCTCTTTTACCCCTTCACCACGAAGCCCAAATTCACATTTTTCATTCTGATTTGTTTGGCTCTCTCAAGTGAGTGAAAAGCACGCCTTCCATCTTAGAGACGCTTTTTATGGAGCGGGGCTAAGACGGCCTTCCCATAAGCCGTCTAAAACTGCCTCTATCTAGCCTTCTAACTCAAAGTTGTGGGCACATACACATGCTACCGGTATTGTCACAGATGGTATCACTACTTGCATTCGCCTCCAAACTAGACGGTGCCTCGACCACCCTCTAACCTCAAGATGCGCCACTTGACAGGGTACAAGTCGCTATGCTTATGTGTCGTACATGCAACGGCACGTCATCGATCGGTGCTTGCTGCTTCCTTTGTCCACCGTATGAGGTCATGGTACGACTTTTCAAGGGGCCTTCTTTTTGGAAGGTCCTCCAATTTACCGGGCATTTGAGACCGCCCTCTAAACCTTCTCCTCTCACGATAGCTACAAGCTCTCAATCCCCGTCTCTCCTTGTAACTCTACCAAATAGGGCACAATAACGCTTATACATGCATTGCTTCTTCTTGAAGCACTGTTTTGATGCCAAGGAATATGAAGGCTATCTCTCCACTTATTATAGGCAACCCCCAAGCTGCTTCATAATGGCAACCCCCAAGCTGCTTATTATAGGCAACCCCCAAGCTGCTTCATAATGGCCCTTGACCTCACATTAATCCCCCCTTCGAGAAGTGTTTTCGTCCTCAGAAATAAAAGTGGTGTATTTCTTCTTAAGAACACTAATAACTTTTTAAGTGGCACCTTCTTCAGGTCGGTCTTTCCACTTACCTAATGCTTAACAACGAACATGATGACGTGTACGTACATCTAAAATGCTCTCGGGTTCATGAGTTGGATTGTAGCTTCAATGAAATTGACCAAAACTTGATGGTCAATGACATTGTCGTCCCTATGCAAGCGTTTACGTATACGTAAATCATGATGGTTTAAAATGCGCTCCGGTTTATGTAGTTGGATTGGAGCTTCAATGACATTGTCATCCCTGTGCAAGCGTTTACGTAACTGACTTACATGAAAAATTGGATGAGTACGAGAGTCTGCAAGTAACAAAATTTGTAAGCTATATCTCAAACTCGCTTAAGTATTTTGAATGGGCCACAATATCTAGGAGATAACTAAAGCATAAGACCAATTTTTAGACTTTCTGAATGCTATGGAACACGTAAAAATACCTCCTCACCTTCCATGAAAATGATTTTCCGATGTTTCTCATTACCATATTTCTTGAATTGATCATCTGCTTGTCAAACATTTTAATGAGCAATCTGCAACATATATAAGGTCTTAAATAAAGTATTGGCTTGTTGAATTTTTACAATAGCCAACCACACTGTAACTAGTTATCTAGGTCAAATATCATACATAAGCATGAAAGGACTAAGCTCAATTATAACATGCTTCACAAATTATTGTGAGAAAACTTTAAAATAGGGAGATAATCTTCTAGATAATTGGATTTCTTCTTGCTAAGGTACGCTCTTAGCATGTCCTCTAGCACTTGATTAACATGTTCAGTGTGTCCATTCATCTCTGGATGATCTGCAATAATTATATTGAGTTGTATTTTCAATCGTTTAAACGTAATATGCCAAAAATGACTATTACACATGGGTTCACAATCACACACAATATTATTGGACAATTCGTATTATCTATGCAAATTATCCACAACCAGTTTGGTTGGAATAAACTCATGAAGTTTAGGACACTGATTTGCAATCACCCAAGCTGAGCCATGACTACGTATAGTGGTTAGTAGACCCACAAAAAAGTCCATAGAAAGACTACACTTGTAGTGAGTGGAAAAATTTTATAAGTTCTGTCAATGAATTTACACGCCACTATAGAAATTTCATTACTTAATACTAGAGCCCATAACACCTAGTATGCATACACTATCACCAACTTACTCGAGCCTACCTTTTATTACTGAAATTATTGGTGCTTGCCAATGCTCTTCAGGACAAAGGTTCCACACATAAAAAACATGAAATACGAGGGAATAAATGTAACATTTAATGGCCTAAAAACTTATGTGTCGCGGAAATTAGCATGAACATAGTGGGCATTTCATTAGAATAGATTCCTAATGAGCATTACAAGAGTGCTTGGTTGGAGAGAGCAACAAAAAGCATAACACCTAGTTAGATAGCATCAACAATACTTTCAAAAGAGAGATAAATTAAGCTATTGACAACAGTTGAGGACCGGATTTGCATGAAGCTGGTCCGCCCTCCAAAAGGCTTTGTATTATGGTTTCTCCCATCAAGAGAGACATTGTACAATACAATTCTTTGTGTTCCTTCAAGACTAGCTAGTGCAATGAAGATGAAAGCTTCATGCACTAAGCAAAACACTTAGCAAACACAACATCAATTATCCCCGTTCTCAGACCCAAGACCTCACACACCTTCGAAGATGGTGAGAGCTAGCAGGGTAGATTGAGAGGAAGAAGGAGTATCTTACGAGAAAGATGTACATCTCCTCACATAATCACTCATATTAGCATAGCTTAGCTTAGTAATTAGCATGGTAGAGGAGATGAGCATGCATTGAATCTTGGCTCTTGGTTGGATTTGCATCCACATGCCAAGAGTGTGTCGATGTAGGCTTCTATCTCACAAGCTTGGAGTAGGTGATGAGCTCTCCATTAAAGCTTGGGAAGAGATAGTCTTTTTCTTGCTTCTCCCATCGACTGTGCGAGAGTGTGTGTGTGATACTGCCTTGCAAAAATCAGCCCCCTCTCTCTCTTGGGCGAGCCCTCTTGCTATTTGCTCTTGCTCAACCCTCATTGGCCCTCCCCAAGTCAAGCCAATGACTATTAAGCAGAATAAGTGATAGCCTTCTGACATGTGTCCCCCTTTCCCCTTTTGTGAGAGCTTTAGGTAAATTAATAATTCAATTAAACTCTCATTGGATCCCTTTGCCTCCTGGACAATAGGAATCAGGCAAGCCATTGGGCTGCTAAATGCTCATTGGACCCCTTGGGAGACTGTCCAATAGTCTTCTAGAGGACTTAACTCTCATTGGTTCTTTTATTAAGTGTTTTTAAATTAATTAAACTAGATTTAATCTAGCCTAATTCTCATTGGTCCACCTCCAAGGCCATCCAATAGGAATTGGGTACACCTTGTGGGCATCTGGCCTAGGGAGCTGACATGTGTCCCTCATTCCCTTTGTGTAAAGGGGGCTTGTGTGTGTGTGTGGCTTTCTCTCTCATCCCCTACATGCTAGGATCGCCCCTTCCTATGTAGGGATATTTAAAGAATTTTTTGGTCACACACAAAGAATCCAATTCCCTTAAGGTTGACCTTTGGACACAACCTTTGAATTTTGGAAGTCTGAATGGGCTGAACCTTAGGGTCTTTTTAGCCCATTCTTGCACATGGCTCTTTTGCAGATGGCCCCCCCTTTGGATCCCTATTTTCCCTCCTTTGGATCCCTATTGTGGCCGGTCTGCTAGCTTAACCAATATTCTAGCTTTTTCTCCCCTGGCACTTCCCCATATTAAATGATCAGTTTTACATGAGAAAATAATTTAGGAGAATTAGATATTGATTATTATGACATTACCTCTCTTTTGAAATCATAGTCGTCCTCGACTATGGTGTAGAGAAGATAAAGCATATTCATGAGTCCTTTTCTTAGCGGGTAGAGGATCCCTATGTTACCCTACGACATCATTCCACAATGGATGACTAGTCCATTTGGCGCTTCAAGCTGTGCCATTCGGTAAGCACTTTGTCCTTTGCATCGCTTGCAAGGAATTGCTTCATGATGGAAACTCGTAGAGTTTTCCATGTCTTTGGAGCTTCACCATTTCCACGAAGGCTAGCCCACCATTGACGAGCTGATTTTTGGAAGTGCATAGCTACATGGCGTAGCTTGGAGGACTCTGTGAAGCCCTCATCTCCAAAGGCCGCATCAAATTGCTGGATGAAGGCCAACACTTTGTCGGTAGCACCGAACGTGCCATCATAGGTGAGAAAAGAGATACTCTTTCCTCCCTCCTTGAAATTCTTTAGCTTTTGTGACCTTCGCCATGCAGGAAATGATTTGCGATGTCCTCCCCTCTTGTATTCTCTAGGAGAACAGCCATAACTTTCGTCAGAAGAGGAGGAAGGTGAAGAAGAAGGAGAAGAGGGTGACCTCTTCCTAGCCCTTTTCTTCCTTTGTTTCCTCTCTTGCCTTTCAAAGTGATGAGGAGAAGGACTATGTGTTGATCTTTTCCTCTTGGGAGGAGTAGGCGATCGTCTAGACCACCGTCTTCGTGGAGCCACATCTTCAGAGGAACTTAGACTTTCATTGCTTTCTTGCTCTTTGGATTCCTCCTCTCGAATGGGAGAGAGTCTTCTTTTGGGGGTCTCTTCAAGAGGCCTCCTAAGCTCTCTCTCCTCTTGGAGAGGAAGGGAAATTCCATAAGCACGAAGTTGTTGAGTAACTTCGGCTTGCAAAGCAGGGTTGCCCATAGCTTGCTGCAACCTAGTGACGAGATAATTCACAAACATGGGAGCATCATCATTAGCACCTTCATGTGCAAAATCAAAGTTATCAATGTTCATTCTACTCTCTTGATTATTGTCAGTCATGTTAACAAAATTTATGTATGTACTTAGTGTATGCTTTGGCAATTCAAAACCTTAGTTGCCACTCCTCTTAGCCTTTGAAAATCGGCTCTTAAGTATCTACACCCATGGCTCAAAGTGGTTAATTATAGAGAGTAGAGGAGTAGGTCTAACATAGCAGAGTTTCCAAGGGTTAGCTCCTTTCGGACTTCTTATGGCTCAATAATGGTAAAGCTGTAGGCAACTCTAGAAAGACTCCATTATTAAGTCCAAATCTCCCGAGGTGTGCACCATCCCCCACATAGTGGGCTCAACAAAACCGATAATAGATCCCAGTTCCACTTACCCTATTATAATTAACAACATCAAACATTTATAGGCTACTTAAGGACCTCTCTTCTTAAGAAAAAAAAGAGAAACCAAATGCTCTGATACCAATGTAATGTAATTGGCCTATTCAACTTGAGAGTAGTGGAAATTAATGAGAGTACTTTTGAGAAATAACTTTGTGAGCATAACGGGTGAACATATTTGAAGATGGCAACATAATCATAGCAATTAGTTAACTTGGCATGAACAATACTTTTGCAAGAGAGAGAATTTAGAGAACATGACAACAGTTGAGGACCGGATTTATGTGGAGCTGGTCCCCCCTCCAATAGGCATTTGTATTATGATTTCTCCCATTAAGAGAGACTTGTTACAATACAGTCTTTGTGTTCCTTGTGACCTAGGTGATGCAATGAAGATGGAAAGCTTCATGCATCACAAACATAACATAAACTTGAAGAAAGCTTTAACTATCCCAAGCCTCAGTCCCAAGACCTCAAACACCTTTGAAGGTGGAGAGAGCTAGCAGGGAATGAGGAAGAAGAAACATTTCATAGGAGAAAGAATTAGTTCCTCACTTATCATACTCTTGTTGCTAGCATACATAATAGCATAGTAATGAAGAAGAAGGAGATGGCAAGCTTAAGCATTGAAGCATGGCTTTTGGTTGGATTTTCACTCCATAGCCAAGAGTGTTGGTGTAGGCTCTCAACCTCTACTTGCTTGGAGAGGGAGCTCTTGCACTTTGCATAGCACACAATGAGAGTTCTTGTGCGTGTGTGTGGGTGAGTATACCCCTCAAGCAAGCCCCCTCCTTGCTAGGTCGACCCCCCCTTCTAGCTCATAATTGAAGCTCATTGGCTCTTGCCAAGCCTAGCCAATCACAAGCTTGGGCCATTTCTAGCATTAGGTGTAGGCTTGGGACAAGTGTCCCCCTTTCCCCTTTGAGAGAGAGGACTTGATAAATGAAAAAACAATTAGATAATTCAAGTAATTTATCATTGGACCCCTTTGAATCTTAGCCAATAGGATTCAAGCAACACATGAAGGTAACATGGGTAGGGACCTGACATGTGTCCTTGCTGCCTCTTCAAGTTGGGGCTTCCCTTGTGTTTGTGAGTGTGTGTTCTCTATCTAATCCCTAGGAAAGGGGCTCGCCCCCCCTCTTGTAGGGATGCTTTTGACTTTAGGTGTTCAAGCACCTTACTCACCAAGCATGACAAAGAAATTGAACTAGGGGGTATTCCCACAAGCATCTCAGGCAAGCATGTCAAGGCACCTCAAGCACCTTAATCAAGCGGCAAGTCAAGCACCTCAATCATGGAGTAAGTCAAGCACCTCAAGCACCTTAATCAAGCACCTCAAGCATGACAAGCACCTCAAGCTTGGGCCGGGTTCCCACCTCAAGCTCAGCCCTAGCTTACCTAAGGTCAAAGGACTTTTACACACATTATTGGAGGTCTTCAATGAAGCTAACCCTAAGGTCTTTATGCTCCATTGGTTAGCATTGCTCTTTGATAGACCATCTCCCATTTGGGCCCCTTTACCATTGGCCCCGTGTTGAGATAGATCTATAAGCACATATCTATATCTTAACACTTGTTCCCGTTTACTCTCCCACATTAAGTGATCAATTTAATATGAGAAAATCATTTGGCTTGGTTAGATATTAGATTTTATGACATCCGCAAACTTGATCTAAGCATGCATACTACTTCATTTTTGTGCACAATAAAGAAAAAGAGAGTCTTATAAGACAAAAAGTTTGTTCATTTTTAACATTTTGTACATTTGCTTACTCTTGGGAAGCATCGTAAGCATTGACAAGGTTTAGGTTATCCTTTAATTGTATGGCTTGCATCCATCTAGCATCTTCAAAAGGATAATTCTTAAACTTAATAAGATATCGTCGGATAGTCTTACCGCCTCTTAGTATCTTGTCTTCATGTCGGAGAATGGACTCGGGCTGCAGCACCTCCTCTTGGTCCTCGATCTCCGGTGGGTCTTCAATAGTTGGTTCTTGAGGTGGCTCTCCTTTGTAAGGCTTTAATAGTCTCACATAGAAAGCATTGTGTATGAGCCAATGATTGGGCAACTTGAGTTGATAGGCCATCTCATTGATTGGCCTAAGAATCTGGAAGGGACCATAGTACCTTTTTGCTAGTTTAGCATAGTACTTTTGGTGTCCCGTAGGATTCTTGGCCGTCGTGTGCCTTAATCGAGCCTTGGGAAACTTTAATAAGACCAATCATTTTCTTTAAAGGCTTGGGCTCTTCTGTGCTTCTCAGCAGCAGCCTTTTGCCTTTGCTGTGAGATAGAGATAACATCCTTAATCTTTTGAAAAGATTCTTGTAGGTCTCGCCTATACTCATCTGCAACGAAGATCTTCCCATGTACCTTAAGTAGCAATGGACTTTTTGATCTCCCCTCAATTACCTCGAAAGGTGCTTTTCCCGTGGAAGTATGTACAGTGTTATTGTAAGCATACTCCACTAAGGGTAAGTACTTCTCCCATTGGGATCTCTGATCTACTTCCGTTACATAGGCTTTTAGTAGATCGAGAATTGTTAGGTTAGCTATTTCACTTTTGCCATCCGTTTGTGGATGATAGGCCGAAGAGAAGTTTAGCCTTGTAACTAAATTCTCAAAGAGACCCTTCTAGAAATTACTGGTCATTCTAGGATCTCTATCCGACACTATGGACATTGGCAAGCCATGGTACTTGGAAATTTGTTAAATGAAGAGGGTTGCCATTTGATGGGCTTTGATAGTCTTTTTGACAAGTATAAAATGAGCTTGTTTACTGAACCTTTCTACTATCATCCATATATCCCGTATTCCCATGGATAGACTTAGGCAATCCAAAGATAAAATACATGGATATGCTCTCCCATGGTGAATTAGGGATTGGCAAGGGTTGAAGAAATCCAAGTTGCTTCCCTCTATCAAATTTTGTCTTCTGGCATACCACCCATTTAGAAACATACTCTTGTATGTTCACTTCATGGTAGGCCAATAGAAATATGTTTCAATTCCCTTTAAGGTAGACTAAATCCTTGTATACCCCGCATAAGGTGGAGCATGAGATTCATACATTACTTTCTCACGTAGTAAGTTAGTAACGCATAGTCTACTGCCATAGAGAAGATAAAATTCTTGTAAAGTAAATGGTTCTTCTTTTTTCCCTAATGCAAGGGATGAAATCACATCTCTAAAATCGGGATCAATAGAGTACTCATCTATCACTGAAGATAGATCATTGTGAATTGCTATGGAAACCGCATTCACTCTCGGTCGTCTTGAGAGTGCATTAGCTACTTGATTATGCTTGCCAGCAATGTGAGCAATATGAAAATGAAATTGCGAAAGGAAATTTGCCCACCTCATTTGTTTGTCGGAGAGCTTGGTCTGCGTCATGAAGTACTTAAGACGTTGGTGATCCGTTCGCAGAATGAAAGGAGTCCCCAATAAATAGTGCTTCCATGAGTCTAAGGCATGTAGAACTGCACGGAGTTCCTTTTCGTATATTCCTAGAGCTTGCTCAACAAGGTCGAGCCTTCGACTCTCATAGCCTATGGCGTGCCTTTCTTGAAGCAAAACAACTCCAAGGCAATCACCACAAGCATCACATTGGACCTCAAATGGTTTTGAGAGATCCGGTAGTGTAAGCACAGGTTGAGAGATAAGCTTTTCGAAAGCATTGTCCTCCTTAGCAGACCATGTATACCTAACGATTTTCTTTGTTAGGTCATGTAATGGTCCCCCAATTTGTGAGAACTTTTCTATGAAGCGTCTATAGTATGCACACATACCTATAAAGCTTCTTAGTTCGTGAAGATTCCTTGGTTTAGGCCATCCTTTTATTACCTCTAACTTGGATGGATCCATTTGGATGCCATCTTGAGAGATAATGTGACCTAAATACTGAATCTCTTGCAAGAAAAATTCACTTTTCTTTCGATTAACATAAAGTTTATTCTCTCTTAAATTTTGAAATATTACGTGGAGGTGTTTCTTGTGTTCATCTAATGAATTAGAGTAGATGATAATATCATCAAAGAACACTCCAGTGAAGGTTCGATGAGGCCTGAATAGCTTCTCCATCAAGCGGTTGAATGTGGTTGGTGCATTGGTCAAGCCAAAAGGCATGACAATGTACTCGTAAAGACCAAATGTGGTGCGAAATGCGGTCTTTACAATGTCTTGATCAACTATCCTTATTTGATGATAGCCACTTTTTAGGTCAATCCTATTGAAGTAGGTCAATCCTTGTAGCTTATCAAATAGGTCTTCTACCCGTGGAACGGGAAACCTATTCTTGATAGTGATCCTATTTAGTGCTCTATAGTCGACACACATACGATATGTGCCGTCTTTCTTTTGCACTAATAGCACAAGTGAGAAAAATGGAGATGAGCTAGGCCTAACCATGCCTTTCTCAACTAACTCATGCACTTGCCGCATAATCTCCTCTTGTTGAGCTTGAGAAACTCTATAAGGAGGTTTGTTAGGCGGTGAACTTCCTGGAAGAAGTTCAATTGCATGGTCATCATTACCTCGTTTAGGAGGTAGCTCACAAGGAATGTCGTCAATAAAAACATCTTGAATTAACCCCTTGAGAAAATTGGATAACTCTAATTCCTTTTGGTTTCTTTTATTTTCTTTTGCTAAAGCATTAGGTTCATTTTTAGAATCTTTAACAAAAATCATGTACACGGAAATAGAGCTCTTTATTGACTTGTTGAAAGCTGGTGTATGTACAATGGGGATAGTGTTACCCATTTCCTTAGCATCTATATATATGTCTTTTTCCCTGAACTTAAAGGAGATTCTCCTTTCAGGAAATTTAACATTGGCATCCAGGCGATCAAACCATGGTACCCCTAGGATTACATCCTCATGCTTGAGAGGAGAGATAAAGAAGTCCTCTTTGTCCACATAGCTTTGAACATGAAGCCTCAATTTCCCAATTAAGGGAGTGACTGAAGCTTCTTGCTCGTTGAAAGCACTATCTGCGGGTAGGACATCTCCCATCTCGTAGGCTTCTATGCCTAGCTTGTTGGCAAACTCTATAGATATAAAATTGTGAGTAGAACGAGGGTCAAAGAGAATAAAAGCATCATGTTCTCTTACCTTTCCCCAAGCATGGCATAGAGGAGATCCTTTGTGGTGAGTTTGGTGAGTCTCCTCCTCTTGGATTTCAACCAAGGAAGCTCTAGGAGGATCTTGGCGGTTGTTCTTTTGGGGACAAGCACGGTACGCATGCCCTTGCTCACCACACTTGAAACACGGGTTATCCTTACGATAACGCTCAAGCTCTTCAGGAGAGAGTTTTTTCTTACCTTTGTAAACTCCCTTCTCTTTAGCTTTGTGGGAGTTGCCCTTAGGAGACTTTTGGACATTGTCCTTCCCCTTAGGCTCATTGGAACCCTTGTTTTCCGTGGGCTTATTATTTCTTTTAGCCCCCGTTTGGATATTGATTCGAGAGGCCACCATAGTATGGTGTATTACCGCCGATATGGTACGTGGCCTTTGGGAGTTGACATACTCCGCCATTTCTTTGGTTAAGCCCGCACAAAATTGTTGCTTTTGCTCTCCAAAATCCAACTTTTTGAAGACAGTGGCTTTGAGTTGTAGGTCCCAAAACATGTCTACATATTTGTGGATGGATTCATAGAGAGAGAGCTTTAAGCTTCGTCATTCGGTGAGTACTTTGTCTTTGGCATCGGTGGCCAAGAACTGCTTCATAATGGAAGCTCTTAAAGCTTTCCATGTTCGTGGAGCTTCAGCGTTGGCTCATAGGCTAGACCACCATTGGCTGAATGACTTTTGAAAGTGCATAGCTACATGGCGTAGCTTAGAGAACTTCGTGAAGCCCTCATCTCCAAACGCCGCATCGAACTGTTGGATAAAGGCCAAGACTTTGTCCTTAGCACCAAAGGTACCATCATAGGTAAGGAAAGAGATGCTCTTCCCTCCCTCTTTGAATTTCTTCAACTTGGACGACCTCTTCCATGCGGCATAGGATTTCCTATGGCCTCTTCTTTTTGATGGTTCAAAGGTTGCACCATCACTTTCTTCAGAAGGTGAAGAATTTGAAGAAGCTGGAGAAGAGGGTGACCTCTTTCTTGCCTTTTTCTTTTATTGTTCTTCGGCGCTTCACCATCGCTTTCATAAGAGGAAGAGGGTGAAGAAGATGGAGAAGAGGGTGTCCTCTTTCTCGCCTTTTTCTTCTCTTGCTTTTTATCATCCCTCTTTGAATTGTGGTGAGGAGAAGAGTGTGATGGTCTTCTCCGCTTTGGTGGTGATGGAGAGCGTTTAGCCCGCCGTCTTCGTGGAGCCATCTCCGCCGAGGTGGCGGGAGACTCCCTTCTTTCTTGTTCCTTCGGTGGAGGCTCTTGAGTTCTCGTTCGGTAAGGAGATACATCATCAAGAAGTAAATTCTTGAGCCCTTCATATGGATTCTCTTCTTCTTCCCGAATCGGAGAGAGACCTCTTTTGGGAGTCTCACAAGGAGGCTTCCTAGGTGTTCTCTCGTCATGGTGATGAGCTTGGAGAATCCCGTGAGCACGGAGCTGCCGTTGCACTTCCCATGGCTTGTTGAAGCCTAGAAACAAGATAGTTAACAAGGATCGGAGCATCATTAGTAGCTTCCTGATTGGAAAAATCAAAGTTATCAACATTAATTTCACTCTCTTTACTATTGTCAGCCATTCTAACAACTTTTAGGTGTAAACTTTTTAGGTGTACTTTGGCACTTCAAGCCCTAGTTGCTACTCCTCTTTACCCAGGCTTTAGAAAAAGCACTCAAGCTACTGTACCCGCGGCTCGAATACCATTAATTGCAAGGAATAGAAGAGAGGGTCTTTCATCACCAAAATAGCACCGGCTCCTGTCAAGCTCCTAATAGCTCAATAGTGGTTAAGCCGTAGGCAAGCCCCGTAAACTCCACTATTAAGACCATAGCTCTCGACGGTAATGCCCCGTTAACTGCACGAAGGCAGGCACATTACAAGGCTGAAAAATCCCTATTCTACTTACGCATAGGCAATAAATAATACCAACCATTTATAGCTAGCTTGAGGACCTCCCTTCTTGAGCAAGAAAAGAGAAACCTTGTGCTCTGATACCAATGTAACATTTAATGGCCTCAAAACTTATGTGTAGTGGAAATTAGCATGAACATAGCGGTCATTTCATTAGAATAGATTCCTAATGAGAATTACAAGAGTGCTTGGTTGGAGAGAGCAACAAAAAGCATAACACCTAGTTAGATAACATCAACAATACCTTCAAAACAGAGAGAAATTAAGCTATTGACAACAGTTGAGGACAGATTTGCATGGAGCCAGTCCCCCCTCCAAAAGGCTTTGTATTATGGTTTCTCCCATCAAGAGAGACATCGTACAATACAATTCTTTGTGTTCCTTCAAGACTAGCTAGTGCAATGAAGATGAAAACTTCATGCACTAATCAAAACACTTAGCAAACACAACATCAATTATCCCCGTTCTCAGACCCAAGACCTCACACACCTTCGAAGATGGTGAGAGCTAGCAGGGTATGAGAGTAGATTGAGAGGAGGAAGGAGTATCTTACGAGAAAGATGTACATCTCCTCACATAATCACTCATATTAGCAAAGCTTAGCTTAGTAATTAGCACGGTAGAGGAGATGAGCATGCATTGAATCTTGGCTCTTGGTTGGATTTGCATCCACATGCCAAGAGTGCGTCGATGTAGGCTTCTATCTCACAAGCTTGGAGTAGGTGATGAGCTCTCCATTAAAGCTTGGGAAGAGATAGTCTTTTTCTTGCTTCTCCCATCGACTGTGCGAGAGTGTGTGTGTGTGATACTGCCTTGCAAAAATCAGCCCCCTCTCTCTCTTGGGCAAGCCCTCTTGCTATTTTCTCTTGCTCAACCCTCATTGGCCCTCCCCAAGTCAAGCCAATGACTATTAAGCAGGATAAGTGATAACCTTCTGACATGTGACTCCCTTTCCCCTTTTGTGAGATCTTTAGGTAAATTATTAATTCAATTAAACTCTCATTGGACCCCTTTGCTGCCTGGCCAATAGGAATCAGGCAAGCCATTGGGCTGTTGAATGCTCATTGGACCCCTTGGGAGACTGTCCAATAGTCTTCTAGAGGACTTAACTCTCATTAGTTCTTTTAGTAAGTGTTTTTAAATTAATTAAACTAGATTTACTCTAGTCTAATTCTCATTGGTCCACCTCCAAGGCCATCCAATAGGAATTGGGTACACCTTGTGGGCATCTGGCCAGCTAGGGAGCTGACATGTGTCCCTCATTCCCTTTGTGTAAAGGGGGATTGTGTGTGTGTGTGTGGATTTCTATCTCATCCCCTATATGCTAGGCTCGCCCCCTCCTATGTAGGGATATGCAAAGACTTTTTTGGTCACACACAAAGCATCCAATTCCCTTAAGGTTGACCTTTGGACAGAACCTTTGAATTTTGGAACCTTAATATTTTGGAAGTCTTAATGGGCTGAACCTTAGGGTATTTTTAGCCCATTCTTGCACATGGCTGTTTTGCAGATAGCCCCCCCTTTGGATCCCTATTGTGGCCGGTCTGCTAGCTTAACCAATATTCTAGCTTTTTCTCCCCTGGCACTTCCCCATATTAAATGATCAGTTTAACATGAGAAAATCATTTAGGAGAATTAGATATTGATTATTATGACAATAAATATGTAAATAGTATCTCACAAAGGAACGGAATACTTCACACTGTGACTACTAGATAGCCTTGCTAAAATATTTGGACCATAATAGAATGTGAATTTAAATCACACCTAAGAAACTGAAAGGTATTGCTAATGGCTTCAAAAAAATTAAAAGGTATTCTTGATTCAAAGATTCCTCAACAAAAAAAACAAAGCGCTAATCTATAGCACATAGCAACGGGCAATGACGAAGCACATAGATTTGCAACAGTATTAGCTCGAAAGGACAAGTACAACATTGTGCACGCGAGAGAGAGAGAGAGAGAGAGAGAGAGAGAGAGAGAGAGAGCAAAAAACGTGAAAACGAAGAGACAAAGCATGTAGATTTTCAACAGTATCAGCTCATAAGGACGAGTACAACACTAAGAGAGAGAGAGAGAGAGAGAGAGAGAGAGAGAGAGAGAGAGGGGAAAACTCTTAAGAGAAGAGAAGAAAATGCTAAAGAAAAATGAAGGAGAAGAGAAACACCTCTTTATATGGAGTCATGGACACAAAAGGTCTTTTGACTTTTAATCCTCATATGTCTTTTGACTTTTCACCTTCATGTGTCTTTTCATTTCCTAAACTCACCCTTCACTTATGCACTTAATATGTTTTGAAAGAATTTTTATTTTTTTGAGATTGGGGAGACCTAATGGCTTCAAAAATATTAAAAGGTACTCCTAATTTAAAGATTCTCTCAAAAAAAAAAAATGATGCGCTAGTCTATAGTACGTAGCAACGGGCAATGACGAAGTACGTAGATTTGCAACAGTATTAGTTGAGAAGGACGAATACAACATTGCGAGAGAGAGAGCGAGAGAGAGGGAGAGAGGAAACTTTGAAGAGAAGCAAATGTTGTACAGAGAAAATAAAGAAGAAGAGAAGCACCCTCTTTATATGGACACAAAAGGTCTTTTGACTTTTCACTTTCATATGCCTTTTGACTTTTCACCTTCATATGTCATTTGAATCTCCACTTTCATCTTTCTTTTCATTTCCTAAACTAGCTCTTCACTTATGCACTTAATATGTTTTGAATTTTTTTTTATTTTTCTGAGATTGGGGAAACCTAATATGTGTACAAACATTTTCCACGAGAAGACATAGCCTTGCTATATATGTGTGTAATAGCTATGCAAAATTACAGCCTAAAAAGCTGAAACAACCATCCATCAATGTTGTTTACAAAATCGGTGACATTAACAATCCTTACTAAATATGTTACAATTTTTGGCCACTGAATTTGTTCCCAATACCATGTGCTCAAAGGGTGTAATAGATGTATTTGACCAACACCTAGGACTCTATTATGGCGCATAATTGAGGAAACAAGTATCAGTGTCAATCCCAGAGACTTATATTCTCCTCGTGTGGAATGTGTCTCATATGGTGATGTCATTAAATATGGGATCCATTGAGTGCGGGAAGTGCCTGGGTATGGAGATAATGTGAAACACTCAACGATAGGAATAAGAGGGACCCTCATAAACCCTACTCCACAATGGCTAAACCAAACTCCATTAGTTCCTAAACCATGTTGTACACCTTGTGACTAACAACACGTGCCAAAAATAATTGCCATCGTATTGGCTATGACCGTCGTAAGAGATGTGACCACAAAAGATTATAAAATACCCAGAGTGGACCCCACAATTCCATGATAAAGAAAAGTAATAGGTATACTAATCTCTAAGATTTTCCATACTCGCTACCATGTAGAGCGATGTCTGACCATGTCACTTGCATCAAATCCATTTGGGCAACAGTCTCCTAGGTCACGCATTCCTATTTTCTCGAGGGACTTGCCTCCTCATTGGGCACATTTTCTCGAGGGACTTGCATCCTCCTTGGGCACATTTTCTTCATGAGAGATCTCCTTGTTTTGCTTATTCCTGTCCTCATATGACTTGAGATTCATATTTTGTTGCTTGATAGTGTGATCTTCACATACAAAACAATTTTTATCCCTCAAATAAATCCAACTATTATCAAGGAAAATCTTTCATTTTGTCTCATCCGGCATGGTGCATACAATTGGCCGTTCTCTCGAGCAAGGAGTTGCTTGCTTATTTTGTGCTCCATAAAACATAAATCTTGACATGCCAAAGTGGATTTTGATAAAATATTCAATAGCAATGGCAAGAGAAGGAGGTGTCTCTAACTTATCGTCTAGAGTTACATAAATAACAATGTTCTTGGAAGGTCTCTCCCGTTCCATTCACTCTACTACATCCATGAGATAGAGATTACAAACCACATTGATACCACACTCATCATCCCAAGATTTTTTTGTGCGTACACTTTTCATGTTGTATACATACCAGCTCTGTTATGGATATGGGATCTGCACATTTATTACTCAAGTTGGCATTAGGAGCTATGGTCAGTTATGTCGGCCGGCCAATGTGTATTCATTTCTGAGCATTGAAGAATCTATAAATGAAATAGTGCAAGAGGGAATCAAGTGCTCATTAGGAGCTATGGTCATTTATGCCGACCGGCCAATGTGTATTCTTTTGTGAGCATTGAAGAATCTATAAATGAAATACGTGCAAGAGGGAAATGCTCACTCTTGCACGGCGGGAGATCGCACCCAATGTCTGTGTACTTCTTCTCTCGTCTCCTTTCTTCTCTCTCGCAGTGCCAGTGTAGTACTCCGCTTTAGGTGTTGTACCTGCATGCGATCTCTTGCTCTATCTCGCTCTCTGTCTCTCTCTGCCCGTGTATCATGTGATTATGCGCTTATGGGGTTGCTAGTAGAGAGAGGAAGGTACACCTCCTAGAGCGAAGTGCTATGTCGGCATAGCAAGAGAACAGAGAGAAGAGGAGAGAAGAAGACACAAGCACTGGGTGCAATCTGCCCCCGTTCAAGAGTGAGCATTTCCCTCTTGTTGCGGCACATCATTAGTGGCCACTACCAATGATCAACTTTCACATGCCACCACACTATTTCCATTCATTTTCACTATTCGTGCTCATTGAAAGACCTCTAAAAATCAATGGCGCAATTCATCTGTAGGGTTTTCAGTGGTTTTGCGGTGGTGTGAGGGAGTCAAGCAAGGAGTTTTTCAGTTGACAAGAAGTCATTTTTCATGCTTTGTCTTTGAGAATTACTATTACATACAACACTATGTGCAATGGTTTCCCATCAGAGAACCTCGAGGTATAAATTTTTCCACAATCCCTTGGACACATTACCCAGCACACTGGTTGCGACATTGTGCATTGTTTTGGCAAGGATATTATCAATTATCCTGAATGGGAATGGCAATCTTTCTACACATGTTAGGGCTGCTATGCCTGAATAGGGCAACACTCTCAACTCCAAACCTTGTTACAAAAACTTATGGTTATTGACACATGTATTAGAGCTCCTATGCCTTGTGAGGAATGACTCTTCGCTTTGAAATATTGTTATGAAAGTTTTTGGATGTGGATACATGTGTCCTAGAGTACCTACGCCTTGTGAGGCAGGGCTCTTTGCTTTGCAATAATGTTATGGGATGATGGTTGATACATGTGTACTAGAGTGCCTACGCCTTGTACGGTAGGAGTCTTTGTGGTTACATTATATGTGGAGCTGGCCCACCACATTTTGGATGGATTGATATAAAAGGATATGATGAATTGGTATGGAAAGGTGGACAGATGGAGGTCTACTTGGAACAAAAACTCTAAGCAAGGTTGGACTCCGCACCTATGAACATTTACTTCATTTTATGCACTTCCATCACACCATACACATGTTACACATTTTTGCACTTTTAAATTGCTTCCTACTAATCATTCTTACTCTTTTGGTTTTTAGTTACATATTGTGCTATGCAGGCATGTACTCAAAGTTTTCGAGAAAGTTTTGTACCTCGCACTCAACTCCACAACTTCTGAACCTCACAACTCCAAGCAGTTGCTTTTTCAACCCCAGAGTATGTTATGGATATGGGATCTTTACATTCATTACTCAAGTGCTCATTAGGATCTATGGTCATTTACGCCGGCTGGCCAATGTGTATTCATTTATGAGCATTGAAGAATCTATAAATGAAATATGTGGAAGAGGGAAATCCTTACTCTTGCACGGGAAGAGATTGCACCCAGTGTCTGAGTGATTCTTCTCTCATCCTCTCTTCTCTCTCGCGGTGCCGGTGTAGCACTTTGCTTTAGGAGGTGTTCCTGCACGTGCTCTCTTGGTCTATCTTGATCTCTGTCTCTCTCTATTCGTGTATCATTTGATTATGCGCTTATGGGATCTCCAGGTATGTTGACTAGTCTGTTTTATGGCTTGCAATACGTTATTGTTGGTATTCGCAGGGCCTTGGCGGTCCCATTTGTAGCAAGCTCAAATTTCTCCTCTTTCAATCTATGAACATACGTATGTGCTCCTTCAAAGCATTCAAGTCCATAAGAGAGCATTTACATTCCTTGAATTCCTCTTCAAGTTTCATGAAAAGTGTTGTTGCATCTCAATATCTTCTTCAGATTCTCATTCACAACAATAAGAACCCTCAATCATGCCATTCTCCATTGCAAGTTCCCGTAAGCCTTCACCTTTCTTGTTTATGGTCTCTTGCAATGATACCAAGTATGCCATAATCATGGTTTTCAATGTCGTTGGTTGAGTGGTTCTGTTGTTATCTCCATATTAAGGAGATTTTGGATCACTTTCTAAAATGGTTGTGGACCTTGTTGAAGAAGAATAACCCTCGCAAGTTCTAAACAACATTGTCTGTATCCCACACCAAGATTGGGAAATATGTGTTCCATTAGAAAGAGAGAGCAGTTCTCAAGCTATGGGATCTAGAGGAGGTATTGGAGGATGGACTTTAATGTCAGCCTTGCCAAACTCGTAATTGAAACTTTTGACACTGAACATAATCCTGCTAAAATCAATGCTTGGGGACTGTAAATTTTAACAACAGCTCCGAAACACATTCTCAGAATGCCATACAATGACAAGGCCAAGGCATGCACAACAGAAAAAGTCAACAAGTTTCTGGGAGAGGATGCTCAAGCCTTTAAGAAATGCAAAAAGGGGTGTAATGGAATTGGCCTATTAACTTGAGAGTAGAGAAAATTAGAGAGAATACTTTTGTGAAACTACTTTGTGAGTATAGAGGGTGAACATAATTGAAGCTAGCAACATAAACATGGCATTTAGTTAACTTGGTATGAACAATACTGTTGCAAGAGAGAGAGAGAGAGTCTAGAGAACATGACAACAATTGAGGACCGGATTTATGTGGAGCCAGTCCCCTCCAGTAGGCATTTGTATTATGATTTCTCCCATCAAGAGAGACTTGTTACGATACAATCTTGTGCTCCTTGTGACCTAGGTGATGCAACGATGATGGAAGCTTCATGCATCACAAGCATAACATAAAATTTGCAAAAAGCATTAACTATCCCAAGCCTCAGTCCCAAGACCTCAAACACCTTTGAAAGTGGAGAGATCTAGTAGGGAATGAGGGTAGGCAAGAGGAAGAAGAAACAAGAATTAGATCCTCACTTATCATCACTCTTCTTGCTACCATACATAATAGCATAGTAATGAAGATGGAGAAGATGGAAAGCTTAAGCATTGAAGCATGGCTCTTGGTTGGATTTTCATTCCATAGCCAAGAGTGTTGGTGTAGGCTCTCAACCTCTACTTGCTTGGAGAAGGAGAGGGAGCTCTTGCACTTTGCACAATACACAATGAGTGTGTGTGAGTGTGGGAGAGAGTATACCCCTCATGAAGGTCCCCTACTTGCTTTGGTCGACCCCCCCTTGTAGCTCATGCTTGAAGCTCATTGGACCCCTCCAAGCCTAGCCAATCACAAGCAAGAGTCATATCAAGCCCAACAAGGGTAGCCTTGGGACAAGTGTCCCCCTTTCCCGTTTGAGAGAGAGGACTTGAAAAATGTAAAGACGATTAATTAAATCTCCTAAATTATCTTTGGACCCCTTGGGTGGAAAACCAATAGGCTTCAGTCACACCATGAGGAGGAACTTGACAAGTGTCCCTTTTTCTTTCTTTTGTACCAGGCATGCCTTGTGTGAAAGTGTGTGTGTGTTCTGTCTCACCCCCCCTGTTGTAGAGCCCACCTCCTCCTTGTAGGGATTCAATATTGAATTTTTGGCACACCTTATCTCAAGCACCTTAGTCAGCAAGCATGACAAAGCACCTCAAGCTTGGGTGGTGTTCCCACAAGAACCTCAAGCTCCCTAGCCGGCAAGCACAACAAGCACCTTAATCACAAAGCACAACAAGCACCTTAATCACAAAGCACAACAAGCACCTTATTCATCAAGCACGACAAGCACCTCAAGAACCTTAGTCAAATCAAGCACGACAAGCACCTCAAGCATCTTAAGCTTGGACCGGGTTCCCACCTCAAGCACAACCCTAGCTTACCTAAGGTCAAAGGAATTTTAACACTAAGTATTGGAGGTCTTCAATGAAGCTAACCCTAAGGTATTTATGCTCTATTGGTTAGCCTTGCTCTTTGACAGACCATCTCTCATTTTGGCCCCGTATTGACATAGATCTATAAGTACATGTCTATATATTAACTCTTGTTCCTATTTATTCTCCCACATTAAATGATCAGTTTAATATGAGAAAATCATTTGTGTTGTTTAGATATTAGATTTTATGACATTACCTCTCTCTTGAAATCATAGTCGTCCTTGGCTATGAGGTAGAAGATATAAAGACTTAGTCATTAGTCAATATTACTTAGTGGGTAGAGGATACCTTTTTACCCTATCACATCTTTCCAAGATGGATGACTAATGCATTGGTGCTTGGGAGACATAACTGCCGCAAGCACGTGTGCTCTTTAGTCCATTTCATTCTCCCGAGTAGAGTGAAAAATTTGACTTGGTGTTTGAGAGACGTTGTCATCACAAACATGATCTTAAGCATGCATACTAAGTAAATTTGTGCATAATAAAAAGATAAGTAGTCCTATAAGACAAAAATATTGGTCATTTAAGAGAAATTTGTACATGTGCTTACTCTAATGTAGCATTGTAAGCATTGACAAGGTTCATACTATCCTTAAGGTGTAATCCTTGCATCCATCTAGCATCTTCAAAAGGTAATTTTTGAACTTAATAAGATACTGTCGGTTAGTCTTACCATGTCGTAGTACCTTGTCTTCATGCCGAAGAATAGCTTTGGGTTGTAGCACCTCTTCTTTGTCTTCAACTTCGGGAGGGTGTTCAATAATTGGTTCACTTGGTGGATCTCCTTTGTAGGGCTTTAGTAGGCTCACATGAAAAGCATTGTGTATGAGCCAATGGTTGGGCAACTTGAGTTGATAAGCCGTCTCATTGATAGGCTTCAAGATTTGGAAAGGACCATAGTATCTTTTTGCTAGCTTAGCATAATACTTTTGATGGCCCATAGGATTTTTGCCCGTCGTTTGCCTTAATCGAGCCTTAGGAAACTTAAGTAAGACCCAATCATTTTTTTTGAACATTACGGCCCTTCTACGCTTGTCAGCAGTAGATTTTTTCCTTTGTTGAGAGATGGATATAGCCTCCTTAATCTTTTCAAAAGATTCTTGTAGGTCATGGATATATTCATCGGCAGGGAATATCTTCCCATGTACTTTGAGTAGCAAGGGACTTTTAGGTCTTCCCTCAATGATCTCAAAAGGTGTTTTTCCCGTAGACGTATGTACAATATTATTATAGGCATACTCTACAAGAAGTAAGTACTTTTCCCATTGTGAGCATTGATCTATTTCTATAATATAAGTCTTTAGTAGGTCAAGTATCGTAAGATTGACTATCTCACTCTAGCCATCCGTTTGTGGGTGATAGGCTAAAGAGAAATTCAATCTCGTTCCTAGATTTTCAAAGAGACCTTTCCAAAAACCATTCGTCATTCTAGGATCTCTATCTAACACGATGGATGTTGGTAATCCATGGTGTTTGAAAATCTGTGATATAGAGAGAGTTGCCATTTGGTGTGCCTTAATAGTCTTTTTGACAAGAATTAAGTGTGCTTGCTTGCTAAACCCGTATTCCCATATTCCCATGGATAGACTTGGGTAATCCAAAGATGAAATCCATGGATATAATCTCCCATGGTGAATTTGGAATAGGCAATGGCTGGAGTAATCCAGGTTGCTTCCCTCTATCATACTTCGTCTTTTGGCATACTACACATTTTGAAACATACTCCTGTATGTTATGTCCACTTTCATGGTAGGCCAATAGAAATACATTTCTACTCCACGAAGAGTGGGTTGAATGCCTCTATGCCCCGCATAGGGAGGAGCATGGGATTCATACATAACTTTCTCACAAAGGGAATGGGTAACACATAGCCTATCACCATTGTAGAAGGCAAGGAAAGTCCTAGCAGGTTGGAACTGCCCCTTAGAAGGCTGAGGAACAAGAAGCGAGAACAGCTACACAATAGTAATTACCGTAGGTAGTTATTGTAGTAACTCTTGAGAGCTATAAATAGGACCCGCTACACTGTAGCCAACTGCTTGAATTTTTGTCTTTTGGCTTCCTAAACACTTTTGGGTTACGAGCTCTTAGCTTCTAGATTCACCCTTGTAATCATTACTCCTGTAATCATATGAGCTTAAGCCTATTGTACTATGTATTGGTTATTCATGCACTAATGATCTGAATCTACAAATACTATTTCCAGTCTTCAAGTGTGTCTTTCATTTTAGTATATCATTTCATTTTAGTTCTCTATTTAGTCAAGTACTTTGTTTCAGTTCTCATTAACTGAACTGCCTATATACAACAGTAGCTCCAAATTCTAACAATGGAATAAGCCGTTTGAAGAGACTAGCTTTCATTCCATTTTGGCGATCATGATGATTAGAGATGATTGATCTTAGACCAGAGAGATCAATCTCCCACTTGGAATTCTCAGCAACAGACATGGCATCCAATGTAACATTTAATGGCCTAATAACTTATGTGTAGCGGAAATTAGCATGAACATAGTGGGCATTTCATTAGAATAGATTCCTAATGAGAATTACAAGAGTGCTTGGGTGGAGAGAGCAACAAAAAGCATAACACCTAGTTAGATAGCATCGATAATACTTTCAAAAGAGAGAGAAATTAAGCTATTGACAACAGTTGAGAACCGGACTTTCATGGAGCTGGTCCCCCCTCCAAAAGGCTTTGTATTATGGTTTCTCCCATCAAGAGAGACATTGTACAATACAATTCTTTGTGTTCCTTCAAGACTAGCTAGTGCAATGAAGATGGAAACTTCATGCACTAAGCAAAACACTTAACAAACACAACTTGAATTATCCCCATTCTCAGACCCAAGACCTCACACACCTTTGAAGATGGTGAGAGCTAGTAGGGTATGAGAGTAGATTGAGAGGAAGAAGGAGTATCTTACGAGAAAGATGTACATCTCCTCACATAATCACTCATATGTAGCATAGCTTAGCTTAGTAATTAGCTTGGTAGAGGAGATGAGCATGCATTGAAGCTTGGCTCTTGGTTGGATTTTCATCCACATGCCAAGAGTGTGTCCATGTAGGCTTCTATCTCACAAGCTTGGAGTAGGTGATGAGCTCTCCATTAAAGCTTGGGAAGAGATAGTCTTCTCTTTCTTCACACATGAGCTTGTGTGAGTGTGTGTGTGATAATTCCTTGCAAAAATCAGCCCCCTCTCTCTCTTGGGCGAGACCTCTTGCTAATTGCTCTTGCTGAAGCCTCATTGGCCCTCCCCAAGTCAAGCCAATTACAATTAAGCAACATAAGTGATAGCCTTCTGACATGTGTCCCCCTTTCCCCTTTTGTGAGAGCTTTAGGTAATTAAATAATTAAACTAAACTCTCATTGGACCCCTTTGCCTCCTGGCCAATAGGAATCAGGCAAGCCATGGGGCTCCTGAATGCTCATTGGACCCCTTGGGAGACTGCCCAATAGTCTTCTAGGAGACTTAATTCTCATTGGTTTCTTTTATTAAATGTTTTTAAATTAATTAAACTAGATTTACTCTAGCTTAATTCTCATTGGTCCACTTCAAGGGTCATCCAATAGAAATTGGGCACACCTTGTGGGCATCTGGCCTAGGGAGCTGACATGTGTCCCTCATTCCCTTTGTGTAAAGGGAGCCTGTGTGTGTGTGTGTGGATTTCTCTCTCATCCCCTACCTTTAGGTCTCGCCCCCTCCCATGTAGGGATGTGCAAAGACTTTTAGGGCATACACAAAGCATCCAATTTTCCCTAGGGTTGACCTTTGGACACAACCTTTGAATTTTGGAACCTTAGCATTTTGGAAGTCTTAATGGGCTCAACCTTAGGGTCTTTTTAGCCCATTGTTGCACATGGATCTTTTGCAGATCCCCCCCCCCCCTCTTTTGATCCCTATTTTCCCTCCTTTGGATCCCTACTGTGGCCGGTCTGCTAGCTTAACCAATATTCTAGCTTTTTCTCCCCTGGCCTTCCCCACATTAAATGATCAATTTAATATAAGAAAATCATTTAGGAGAATTAGATATTGATTATTATGACATTACCTCTCTCTTGAAATCACAGTCGTCCTCGACTATGGTGTAGAGACGATAAAGCATGTTCATGAGTCCTTTTCTTAGCGGGTAGAGGATCCCTATGTTACCGTACGACATCATTCCACAATGGATGACTAGTCCATTTGGCGCTTGAGAGCCTGAGGTTTTCGCAAGCATGTCTGCACATTAGTCCTATCAGTCTTCCATAGTAGAGTGACAAGCTCTACTTGGTGTTTGGGAGACGTCGTATCCACAAACTTGATCTAAGCATGCATACTACTTCATTTTTGTGCACAAATAAAGAAAAAGAGAGTCTTATAAGACAAAAATTTTGTTCATTTGTAACATTTTGCACATTTTCTTACTCTTGGGAAGCATTGTAAGCATTGACAAGGTTTAGGTTATCCTTTAATTGTATGCCTTGCATCCATCTAGCATCTTCAAAAGGATAATTCTTAAACTTAATAAGATATCGTCGGATAGTCTTACCGCCTCTTAGTACCTTGTCTTCATGTCGGAGAATGGACTTGGGCTGCAGCACCTCTTCTTGGTCCTCGATCTCCGGTAGGTCTTCAATATTTGGTTCTTGAGGTGGATCTCCTTTGTAAGGCTTTAATAGGCTCACATGAAAAGCATTGTGTATGAGCCAATGATTGGGAAAGTTGAGTTGATACGCCATCTCATTGATTGGCCTAAGAATCTGAAACGGAACATAGTACCTTTTTTCTAGTTTAGCATAGTACTTTTGGTGACCCATAGGATTCTTGCCCGTTTTGTGCCTTAATCGAGCCTTGGGAAACTTTAACAAGACCCAATCGTTTTCTTTCAAGGCTTGGGCTCTTCTGTGCTTGTCAGCAGCAGCCTTTTGCCTTTGCTGTGAGATAGAGATAGCATCCTTAATCTTTTGGAAAGATTCTTGTAGGTCTTGGCTATACTCATCTGCAGCGAAGATCTTCCCATGTACCTTAAGTAGCAAGGGACTTTTTGATCTTCCCTCCATTACCTCGAAAGGTTCTTTTCCCGTGGAAGTATGTACAGTGTTATTGTAAGCATACTCCACTAAGGGTAAGTACTTCTCCCATTGGGATCTTTGATCTACTTCCGTTGCATAGGCTTTTAGTAGATCGAGAATGGTTAGGTTAGCTATTTCACTTTGGCCATGAGTTTGTGGATTATAGGCCGAAGAGAAGTTTAGCCTTGTTCCTAAATTCTCAAAGAGACCCTTCCGAAAATTACTAGTCATTCTAGGATCTCTATTCGACACTATGGACATGGGCAAGCCATGGTACTTGAAAATTTGTGAAATAAAGAGGGTTGCCATTTGATGGGCTTTGATAGTCTTTTTGACAGGTATAAAATGAGCTTGTTTACTAAACCTGTCTACTATCGTCCATATTCCCGTATTCCCATGGATAGACTTAGGCAATCCAAAGATAAAATCCATGGATATGCTCTCGCATGGTGAATTAGGGATTGGCAAGGGTTGAAGCAATCCAAGTTGCTTCCCTCTATCAAATTTTGTCTTTTGGCATACCACACATTTGGAAACATACTCTTGTATGTTCACTTTCATGGTAGGCCAATAGAAATATGTTTCAATTCCCTTTAAGGTAGACTGAATCCCTCTATGCCCCGCATAAGGTGGAGCATGATATTCATACATTACTTTCTCACGTAGTGAGTTAGTAACGCATAGTCTATTGCCATAGAGAAGATAACCATCTTGTAAAGTAAATGGTTCTTCTTTCTTCCCTAATGCAAGGGCTGAAATCACATCTCTAAAATCGGGATCAATAGCATACTCATCTATCATTGAAGATAGATCATTGTAAGTTGCTATGGAAACCGCATTCACTCTCGGCCATCTTGAGAGTGCATCAACTACTTGATTATTCTTGCTAGCAATGTGAGCAATATGAAAATGAAATTGCTAAAGGAAATTTGCCCACCTCATTTGTTTGTCGGAGAGCTTGGTCTGCGTCATGAACTACTTAAGACATTGGTGAACCGTTCGCAGAATGAAAGGATTCCCCAATAAATAGTGCTTCCATGAGTCTAAGGCATGTAGAACTGCAAGGAGTTCCTTTTCGTATTTGCCTAGAGCTTGCTCAACAAGGTCGAGCCTTCGACTCTCATAGCCTATGGCGTGCCCTTCTTTGGAGCAAAAGAGCTCCAAGGCAATCACCACAAGCATCGCATTGGACCTCAAATGGTTTTGAGAGATCCGGTAGTGTAAGCACAAGTTGAGAGATAAGCTTTTCTTTAAGCTTTTCGAAAGCATTGTTCTCCTTAGCACACCATGTATACCTAACGCTTTTCTTTGTTAGGTCATGTAATGGTCCCGCAATTTGTGAGAACTTTTCTATGAAGCGTCTATAGTATGCACACATACCTATGAAGCTTCTTAGTTCATGAAGATTCCCTTGTTTAGGCCATCCTTTTATTACCTCTAACTTGGATGGATCCATTTGGATGCCATCTTGAGAGATAATGTGACCTAAATACTGAATCTCTTGCAAGAAAAATTCACTTTTCTTTCGATTAACATAAAGTTTATTCTCTCTTAAAACTTGAAATATTACCTGGAGGTGTTGCTTGTGTTCCTCCAATGAATTAGAGTAGATAAAATATCATCAAAGAACACTCCAGTGAAGGTTCGATGAGGCCTGAACAGCTTCTCCATCAAGCGGTTGAATGTGGCTGGTGCATTGGTCAAGCCAAAAGGCATGACAATGTATTCGTAAAGACCAAATGTAGTACGAAATGCGGTCTTTACAATGTCTTGATCAACTATCCTTATTTGATGATAGCCACTTTTTAGGTCAACCCTACTGAAGTAGGTCAATCCTTGTGGCTTATCAAATAGGTCTTCTACCCATGGAACGGGAAACCTATTCTTGATAGTGATCCTATTTAGTGCTCTATAGTTGACACACATACGATATGTGCCGTCTTTCTTTTGCACTAATAGCACAGGTGAGCAAAATGGAGATGAGCTTGGCCTAACCATACCCTTCTCAACTAACTCATGCACTTGCCGCATAATCTCCTCTTGTTGAGCTTGAGAAACTCTATAAGGAGGTTTATTGGGCGGTGAACTTCCTGGAAGAATTTCAATTGCATGGTCATCATTACCTCGTTTAGGAGGTAGCTCACAAGGGATGTCGTCAATAAAAACATCTTGAAACCCCTTGAGAAAATTGGATAACTCTAATTCCTTTTGGTTGCTTTTATTTTCTTTTGCTAAAGCATTAGGTTCATTTTGAGAATCTTTAACAAAAATCATGTACACGGAAATAGAGCTCTTTATTGACTTGTTGAAAGCTTGTGTATGTACAATGGGGATGGTGTTACCCATTTCCTTAGCATCTATATACATGTCTTTTTCCCTGAACTTAAAGGAGATTCTCCTTTTAGGAAATTTAACATCGCCAGCGAGGCGGTCAAACCATGGTGCCCCTAGGATTACATCCTCATGCTTGAGAGGAGAGATAAAAAAGTCCTCTTTGTCCACATAGCCTTGGACATGAAGCCTCAATTTACCGATTAAGGGAGTGATTGAAGCTTCTTGCCCCTTGAAGGCACTGTCTGCGGGTAGGACATCTCCCATCGCGTAGGATTGTATTCCTAGCTTGGTGGCCAACTCTATAGATATAAAATTGTGAGTAGAACCAGGGTCAAAGAGAATAAAAGCATCATGTTCTCTTACCTTTCCCCAAGCATGGCATAGAGGAGATCCTTTGTGGTGAGTTTGGTGAGTCTCCTCCTCTTGGATTTCAACCAAGGAAGCTCTAGGAGGATCTTGGCGGTTGTTCTTTTGGGGACAAGCGCGGTACGCATGCCCTTGTTCGCCGCAATTGAAACACCGGTTATCCTTACGATAACGCTCAAGCTCTTCAGGAGCGAGTTTATTCTTACCTTTGTAAACTCCCTTCTCTTTAGCTTTGTTGGAGTTGCCCTTAGGAGACTTTTGGACATTCTCCTTCCCCTTAGGCTCATTGAAACCCTTGTTTTACGGGGGCTTAATATTTCTTTTTGCCCCCGTTTGGAAATTGATTCGAGAGGGGACCATAGTGTGGTGTATTACCGCCGATATGGTACGTGGTCTTTGGGAGTTGACATACTCCGCCATTTCTTTGGTTAAGCCCGCACAAAATTGTTTCTTTTGGTCTGCAAAATCCAACTTTTTGAAGACAGTGGCTTTGAGTTTTAGGTTCCAAAACTTGTCTACATATTTGTGGATAGATTCATTGGGAGAGAGCTTTAAGCTTCGCCATTCGGTGAGTACTTTGTCTTTGGCATCGGTGGCCAAAAACTGCTTCATAATGGAAGCTCTTAAAGCTTTCCATGTTCGTGAAGCTTCACCGTTGGCTCGTAGGCTAGACCACCATTGTCTGGTGGACTTTTGAAAGTACATAGCTACATGGCGTAGCTTAGAGGACTCCGTGAAGCCCTCATCTCCAAACGCCGCATCGAATTGTTGGATAAAGGCCAAGACTTTGTCCGTAGCACCAAAGGTACCATCATAGGTAAGGAAAGAGATGCTCTTCTCTCCCTCATGAATTTCTTCAACTTGGACGACCTCTTCCATGCAGCATAGGATTTCCTATGGCTCTTCCTTTTGATGGTTCAAAGATTGCACCATCACTTTCTTCAGAAGGTGAAGAATTTGAAGAAGGTGGAGAAGAGGGTGACCTCTTTCTCACCTTTTTCTTGTCTTGATCTTTGTCGTCTTCACCATAGATTTCATAAGAGGAAGAGGATGAAGAAGATGGAGAAGAGGGTGTCCTCTTTCTCCCCTTTTTCTTCTCTTGCTTTTTATCATCCCTCTTTGAATTATGGCGTGGAGAAGAGTGTGATGGTCTTCTCTGCTTTGGTGGTGATGGAGAGCGTTTAGCCCGCCGTCTTCGTGGAGCCATCTCCGCCGAGGTGGCGGGAGACTCGCTTCTTTCTCGTTCCTTCGGTGGAGGCTCTTGAGTTCTCCTTTGGGAAGGAGATGCATCATCAAGAAGTAAATTATTGAGCCCTTCATATGGATTCTCTTCTTCTTCCCGAATCGGAGATATAACTCTTTTGGTAGTCTCACAAGGAGGCTTCCTAGGTGTTCTCTGGTCATGGTGATGAGCTTGGAGAATCCCGTGAGCACGGTGCTTCCGTTGCACTTCACTTTGGAGACATGGATTGCCCATGGCTTGTTGAAGCCTAGAAACAAGATAGTTAACAAGCATTGAAGCATCATTAGTAGGTTGCTCATGAGCAAAATCAAAGTTATCAACATTAATTTCACTCTCTTTACTATTGTCAGCCATTCTAACAACTTTTAGGTGTAAACTTTTTAGGTGTACTTTGGCACTTCAAGCCCTAGTTGCTACTCCTCTTTACCCCTTTAGAAAAAGCACTCAAGCTACTATACCCGTGGCTCGAATACCATTAATTGCAAGCAATAGAAGAGAGGGTCTTTTGACACCAAAACAGCACCGGCTCCTGTCAAGCTTCTAATAGCTCAATAGTGGTTAAGCCGTAGGCAAGCCCCGTACGACTCCACTATTAAGACCATAGCTCTCGACGGTGATGCCCCGTTAACTGCACGAAGGCAGGCGCACTGCAAGGCTGAAAAATCCCTATTCTACTTACTCATAGGCAATTAATAATACCAACCATTTGTAGCTAGCTTGAGGACCTCCCTTCTTGAGCAAGAGAAGAGAAACCTTGATTTCTGATACCAATGTAACATTTAATGGCCTAATAACTTATGTGTAGAGGAAATTAGCATGAACATAGTGGGCATTTCATTAGAATAGATTCCTAATGAGAATTACAAGAGTGCTTGGGTGGAGAGAGCAACAAAAAGCATAACACCTAGTTAGATAGCATCGACAATACTTTCAAAAGAGAGAGAAATTAAGCTATTGACAACAGTTGAGGACCGGATTTTCGTGGAGCCGGTCCCCCCTCCAAAAGGCTTTGTATTATGGTTTCTCCCATCAAGAGGGCATTGTACAATACAATTCTTTGTGTTCCTTCAAGACTAGCTAGTGCAATGAAGATGGAAACTTCATGCACTAAGCAAAACACTTAACAAACACAACTTGAATTATCACTACAAGAGGTTGTGTGCTCTTGTGACGCTATTAGCGACGGAAATACACTGGGTTTTTATAACCCCCGGCGTCGCTAAAACCGTCGCTAGTAGCGTCGCTACGAGAGCGTCGCTATATGCGTCACTATGAGCGTCGCTATATAGCGGCGCATATAGCGACGCCTATAGCGACGGTTAAAGCGACGTTTACACAGAAGACTATAGCGACGCTACAGAGCCATAAATAGCGACGGTTATAGCGACGCCCGAGAGAATTTTTTTTTGGTGACAGGGCATTGAATGCCCTGCCACCCATCAACCATATTGTACTTGATTCACTTTTTAAAAAAAGTGCAAGGGTAGATAATAGACCCAAAATAGTCACCCACAAGACGCATTGTTTGCAAAATTGACAAGTGTAAAATTGACAATTGTACACATCATAGGCAAAATGAATTGATTGGCAAATGTAATAATGACAATTGTACAACATCATAGGCATAAAGAATTGATTGGCAAAATGAACTGCGGTGACAAATGTAATAATATACATGGTTCAAAAAGACGTATAAAATCCGTCTCATGATACATAAGCTATGAGAAACCCTAAACTAATGCTATCTAGCTACGGCTAAACTGACGTCGTCTAGTCAGACGTCTCATCGCGTCCAAGCGGCGTATCTGTCGGATTCTGCAAAAAAAGACAATAAGACAGCTTTCAGTAAGTATAAACATATAACGACATTTATAAAACAATACAAAAAATAGAAAAGAGTAAACCCTAATACTAACCATGCCGCCGCGAGAACTGAGAATGTTCATCAGGGCGTTTAAGCCCTTCCTGCCTACGTACTCGCGCTCGTACGGTGTGGGATCACATCCTGTCATCGACCACTGTCAAAACATACAAAGATTTCATTATGTTAGAATTAAAAAACTCATAAACCCTAAACTATCGAACATAAAGAGCAATGCGAAAACACTTACAAAATCGGCCTCAAATGATGCCCATCCACCGCTCCCCAAGTGGTGCGAGCTCCCTGCCTCTACTCACGCTCTGGCTGCATCCTTTTGTTGCTTCCACTTGTCGGGATTCTCGCGCGCTGCTTTCTTCGCATTCTTCCAATCTTCTTTGGCCAGCCAATCTGGCCTGTTCCACCCATTCTTGATTGCTTTTTGCACTTCGGAACGCTTGTGTTTGCAGTATTCGCGCATTCGAATCTTCATCAGGTCTTCATTGAAGCGTTGATCCCGTGTTGGAATGGGAAACTCATCATGAAGTATACTGATGACTCTGTTTTTTAAATCACTTGGTACTTCACTCCATTTGTTTAGTATGTAGTGTCTAAACAGTTGAGAGCAAAGACCACGCATGCGCGAGATCACCTTCTTGCCGTCATCATCCATGATGATGCCGCCGCTGAAGTCGACGGAGTAAGGCAAGCCCTCTGGCCGGTGACGCGTGAACCTGGGTGTCCCGGCAGGGTTCTCTAGCGGCGTGTCGATGGGGGTACGGACGTCAGGTGTCTCCACCGGCGTCTGGGCCCCGAAGCGAGGAGTGTCGAGTGGGGTGGCTCCTGGCGGAGTAGGTAGAGGTGTGTAGCTGCTAGGAACAGCCAGCCGCGCAAAACCTGGCGTAGATGGCGATGCTGTGGCTGGTGTGGGGGCGGGCAAAGAAGGGGAGGGTAAAGAGCCTCGTCGAACACGAGGCGGTGTGGAGGCATCGGCGGCGGAATCCCCACAACAACCGCCACCGCCACCACTAGAGCGCCGGTGTCTAGACGAGTGTGAAGATCGTCTCGTCGACGCCGAAGCTTCGGAGCGCGCCGAATGCTCCGAAAGAGAGGGAGATGCGGATGGAGTAGGAATGCGTGATGATGCGCCAGAGCGATGACGCTCCACGTACCACTGTCTCTGCTGCGGTGACAAAGAAGAAAGAAACTCCTCATCATCCATACCTGCATTAAACACACGAATATTTAAACTTAATATTGAATGAATAGAGTAGACAATGGCGCAAAGACCATTAAATACAATGACGTAATGACACATATAAATACAATGACGCAATGAATTGAGTGATAGAAGAGGCAAGTCGAAAACTTAGAATTTTCAATCAAAAGATGTGAGCGCGAGTAGAAAAGAGCGTTATACACCATGGAAGGTACTTAGAGAGCCAGAGCTTTTACAACACGGAGCAAAATTGTTAAAATACAATATTTGTGGCTTTAAGAGATCTCTCTCTCATCCTCGCATAACTTAGCATAACTTCCTATATCTATATAGAGCTCTCCGTTTAAACACATATCCTCTGTTTCATTTTGTAGCTCCTCTGCATGCACCCCATATAGAGTAGTAGCATCTTGATGCTCGTCTGGCACCACCACAACGGCTTCTGATTGAGCATCTTCTCTGATCTCCTCCATGTTGTGATTGGCACATGGCTTGCACTATGAGGGGCTACCTCTATGACGTACCACCAGTTTGATGTAGACTTTGTAGGATGAAATATTACCTGCCAGAGCCACATAACTTACATGAGAGCTTTGAAGCACATAACTTGTAAAAGGGGGATGTTAACTATTTACATACTTACTTGTTCACAATGCTCTGGTAGTACGAAAGTGTCTCTTAGGTCAGTCCATTTCTTAGTAGAATCCACCTCAAGAAAACCAGACTCTACTCTACGCACAGTAGCGTTGCGACCCTCCATGATTATCTTGAACCATTGCACGTCGAACAAGTCGACAAAAAATCCTCTGTAATCGATCCTCAAAATCTCTTGCAGCGTGCCGAAGTAAGTGAGTTCCGCCACCACAGGATCTGCATCAGAGGAACGTTGTCGACTAGATTGTTCAAATTTTTCCATGATTCCACAATCTTGAGTAAAACGCTTTTTGTCGATCCGTTCCACCCTAAAATGTCGACCTTTACACCATGCTGCTGTGTATGACTTATACTACAACGAACAAAGATTATGAGTGGCCGTTCAAACGTTTAGAAATAAAGTCACTAGCATGTCGTACATTGCAAACTTACCTTGGTCGCGCAACCTCGAGAGTACTCCCACTCTTCCTCAGTCACTTCGTCACCGCATTGTTGTGCGCTTTTCAATTGGTTGTACAACCATCTTAAGCTCATGAAGGTTGGTAGGCTCTCCAGACCCGTCGGATAGTGCATCGGTGGTCGTCTTCCCCGTCTCCACTCGATTCGTGCCCTTTGTCGCTCTTGCTTTGCATCCTCATATTGTGAAATCCACTTTTGCATCACTGGATTGTGAAGCATGCAAAATCGGTTGATTTTAGCCTCTAGATCTTCCGTCATCTTCTTCTCAACACCGAGATTGCACATGACAATCCCAGATATGCGCTCATCATCTATGGTTCGCCATAGCGTGTCCCGGGCTTTATCAAATCCGTCTAGCCACTCTCCAATGTACACTAGGGACTCTGATACCAACCAACCTTCTGCCATGCTACCCTCCGGACGTGCCTTTTGACGCACATATCCCTTAAGCGTTTTCATGAAACGTTCTAAGAAGAACATCCATCTGGAATGAACTGTGCCAGCTATTTCCACCTCATCAACTATGTGAACAAGAAGATGCACCTGAATGGTTAGCATGGTAGTAGGAAAATGTTTCTCAAACATGCACACAAGCTCCGCAGCATTTAGTTTTGCGAATGGTATGGAGTCTATGTTGATCTCCTTTTGTGAGATCCATTGCACCAGCTTTGCAAGTTTGTAGATTGTGTTATGGATGTCGAGAGACAAACGTCCCTCAATGGCAACCGGTAAAATAAACTGTAAAGTATGTGCAGCAATGATATTAAAGTCCACATTTTATGCAATGATATTAAAGTCCACTATGAACGTACCTGACACATTTTATGCCAATCGTGTGACTTCAAACCGGTAAGCTTTCCGTCTTTAGTAAAACACGTTCGGAGCGAGTGCATTACGCCAGTGGAGGTCCGCAAAGATCGAATGGTCTCTTTTACTTTGCGTTCTTGGGCTCCTGTGAAAATCCATGGTGCTTTAGGGAGTTTTATCGATCCATCAGACGCTGTTTGCGGCCAATATTGCTCCATACGATCCACATTTCTAAGGTCAACTCTGGCTCCCAAAGTATCTTTCTTGCTGGTCAGATGGTCCCATAGTAGATTACCCACATTCTTGAATATGTGCATTGGATCGAGCAAGTGATTGATCATGAGTCGGGGACAGTATGGTAACTCGTACCATAGAGATAGTCTCTTCATCACTGGAGGCAATCCGTCATCGCACATCTCCTATTGCTCTAACCATGCTTGTGCAGACATCCTTGGTGGCTCTCTTCCCAAAAATCCGTCGCGTAACACATGATTCTCTGGAACATACGCTTGATGACCTTCGTAGATTTGCTTCTTCAGTGAGGGCGCCCTACGTGCATTCAGTCTAGGTCCACATGTGACACATGCTCTGTATCCGCTTGTTTGAAGCCCTGCATGTATACACATGATAATAGATCAACTATGGGAAAAAACAAGATTTACAGTGTCTGAGTGAGGAGTGTCAATAGATCACCTGAGCATTCTGTTAGCCCGGGATAGTCATGCATGGTACACATTAGAATGCCTCTGATCAAAGCATTCCGTCGTCCTGTGTGTCAGCTCATATCCACCACCTCTATGCCAATCCACAATTGTTGTAGCTCTTCCAATAGTGGACGAAGATACACATCCATATTCTCCACTTTATATCACCCTGGCACAATCAAGCTTAGCCATAGGTGCCCCTTCTTCGTAGTCAACCACGGGGGAATGTTGTAGTTGATGATGACAACGGGCCATACACAGTAAGATGTTGATCTTTGACCAAATGGATTTACGCCATCCATAGCCAGGCCTAAGCGCAAATTTCGAGCTTCCCTGGCAAAATCCGACCATGTTCCATCTATATGTTTCCAGGCTGCGCAATCTGCAGGAATTCGTAGCACACCATCCGAAGATTTATTCTCCTCATGCCATGATGCTAGGGCGGCCATGGACTTACATTCGAAGAAATGCTTGATGCGAGGAAGTAGAGGAAAATGTCGCAAAACCTTTTGTGGAATTAAATTTGTCCCGTGGAGATCTACTCGATATCTTTTGGAATCACATTTCGGACACTTCTCCATGTCTATGTATTCCCCTCTGAAAAGAATGCAGTCATTAGGACAAGCGTGGATAGAATTGTAATCCATCCCCAAGTTTCGCAAAATCTTTCTTGCTTCATCTTGGGAATCTGGCATCACATTGTCAGCTGGTAGTATGTGCTCTTTAAGCAATCTACACAACATAAAAATACGATACAGTCGTGTAAAAATCTATCAGATCATTATACATTTAGAGTTTTATAAAAGTAAACTAATTGTAATAGATCACCTGAAAAGCGCTGTGACGCTAGTGTCACTCCATCCAAACTTTGCCTGCATGTTGAGAAGAACCAGGAGTGCTTTCAATCTAGACATACGTGCTCCATTATACAATGGCGTATCGGCTTCACTTTTCATATCATCATAGATAAGCCTTTCTGAATCCATGATCATCTCGATCATTTCATCAATCTCGGGCTCAAACATTGCCTCATTGGGAATGTGCTCTGCATGATCATCCCCCGAGCTGTCAGAGGCTACATCTTGTGGCCTCACATGTGCTGCTTGACCAAAGCGCCTACGAACACGTCTATTGGGTTGCAAGATTGCTGCTTGTTGGCCAGCGTCAGAGTCCAGCGAGTTATAATTGGCAACAACTCGATCTATAATAGATGGATCGAACTCGCCAAATTCGCGAACGTGCTGCAAAGAAACACGTGTTGTCCGTCGCACAGCATGCTTGCATTGATTACAAGGACATAAGACCCTCGTTGAGAGATAGGTGTTTCGGTTGGACGGTCCCACATCCTCGTCACTACTCATAATGAGGATAAAAATCTTATAACCTGGACAACAAATTTAATATTCTATTGGCATTCTTTGTCTCTCTCTCTCTCTCTCTCTCTCTCTCTCTCTCTCTCTCTCTCTCTCTCTCTCTCTCTCTCTCTCTCTCTCTCTCTCTCTTTACCTCACATTCTCTAGTCATGTCCAATCCCCGCACACCTCGGTCTAGAGGTGCACGGAGATCAGAACCACCGGGTTATAATCTCGTCTTTATTGGTCAATACCTATATTTGTGGGTACAAGAAATCTACAGACCCACGTCTACATGATACTGCATGTAGTGGACAAAACCCCTTTGCCTCTTCTCTAGCTGTAGCACTTCACAGCATCTTAACATCTTTTCACAGTAGATCTTTTCACTGTTCGTCTAACTCTAAACCCTAAACCGTAAGTAATTCTTACGTGGACTCGATCTAACGTAAATAAGCGTAAATCTAACTAAAAATAAACCTAAATCGGCATAATTTTTCACATAATTCGGCATTTAACACATAATTTTTTACATAACTCGGCAAGAGTTGGCATTCTCATCACTAAAGATGTGAGAGTTAACTTCCGGCGGTGACGCTGCCTCATCTCCATCCACATCTGACGACAGCAATTGGCCCTTTAGACCGTTCTTGCTCTTGTTACTAACTTTGAAGTTGCTGTTGAATGACTAGAGGTTGTCTAGATGGTCATTGTGTCGGGGATGTAGTGACTCTTGCCGCCCTGAAGATCCACCTTCTTCCCTATCTTCTGAAGAAATTTCACCAGTACTTTTGGATCGACGGAGCCCACCATGAGTGAAGGCAGCAATACCCTATATTCCATTGAGGGCTTTCTTCACCCGCTTCATGCAGGCATCGCAGTCTATGGAGACCTAAATCTAATCTAATATAACGTAAATCTAAATCTAGCGTAAATAAACGTAAATATAATTAAAAATAAACCTAAATCTAATCTAATTTAACTTAAATAAACCTAAATCTAATTTAATGTAAGTCTACATCTAACCTAATCTTTAACGTCTTTTAGGATAGTTTACTACGACGTTATAACTCTCTTCTTCTTGTGTGTGTGCGCATGTGTGGATGTGTGTGCCAATAAAAAGAGATAAATGGTATAACCTTTCTATCACCCATGCCAAGTATGATAGATTGGTTATGCCATTTCCCTCTTGAATAATAGGTCTTGAGTTCAACTCCTCGTCGGCTAGATCTTTAGGTCTTTTAATTTTAATTAGTTTCCTACGACGTTAAATTAGTTTCTCTCTCTTTCTCTCTCAATGTGTGTGCGTTTTTTTGGATCGTATGCATGTTTTCTCTCTCTTTTCCTCTCTCAATGTGTGCGTTTTTTGTTTATGCATGTTCTCTCTCTCTTTTCCTCTCTCAATGCGTGCGTTTTTTGTTTATGCATGCTCTCTCTCTCTCTTTTTATCTCTCAATGTGTGTGTGCATTCTTTGTTTATGTATGTGTGTGTGCGTTTTTGTTTATGTTTGTACTCTCTCTCTCTCTCTCTCTCTCTCTCTCTCTCTCTCTCTCTCTCTCTCTCTCTCAAAAACACTATGTGTGTGTGTGTATGTGTGTGTGATAGAGAGAGAGAGGGAGAGAGAAAGAGGGGAAGGGAACATGAGAGTGAGGAGAGGGAGGGAGCATACCTGGCTCTCCTTCCTCTCCTCATGTGTGTGTGTGTGTGTGTGTGTGTGGAGAAGAAAAAGAGAGAGAGAGAGAGAGAGAGAGAGAGAGAGAGAGAGAGAGAGAGAGAGAGAGAGAGGGAGAGCGTTACCTGCTCCTACCTTGAGGGCGCCGAAAAACTCAGATCTGAGATCTGAGTTTTTGGGCGAGCTCTGTTAATTTTTTAGCCCAGTCGGCGTGGCTATGAGCGTCACTATGAGCGTCGCAAATTTCTTTGGAAATTTGCGACGCTCATAGCGACGCCGGGATTTTTTTTTTTGAGCGTCGCTAATATGAATAGCCTCTTGTAGTGTATCCCCGTTCTCAGACCCAAGACCTCACACACCTTCGAAGATGGTGAGAGCTAGCAGGGTATGAGAGTAGATTGAGAGAAAGAAGGAGTATCTTACGAGAAAGATGTACATCTCCTCACATAATCACTCATATGTAGCATAGATTAGCTTAGTAATTAGCTTGGTAGAGGAGATGAGCATGCATTGAAGCTTGGCTCTTGGTTGGATTTGCATCCACATGCCAAGAGAGTGTTGATGTAGGCTTCTATCTCACAAGCTTGGAGTAGGTGATGAGTTCTCCATTAAAGCTTGGGAAGAGATAGTCTTCTCTTTCTTCACACATGAGCTTGTGTGAGTGTGTGTGTGATGATTCCTTGCAAAAATCAGCCCCCTCTCTCTCTTGGGCGAGCCCTCTTGCTAATTGCTCTTGCTGAAGCCTCATTGGCCCTCCCCAAGTCAAGCCAATTACAATTAAGCAGCATAAGTGATAGCCTTCTGACATGTGTCCCCCTTTACCCTTTTGTGAGAGCTTTAGGTAATTAAATAATTAAACTAAACTCTCATTGGACCCCTTTGCCTCCTGGCCAATAGGAATCAGGCAAGCCATGGGGCTCCTGAATGCTCATTGGACCCCTTGGGAGACTGCCCAATAGTCTTCTAGGAGACTTAATTCTCATTGGTTTCTTTTATTAAATGTTTTTAAATTAATTAAACTAGATTTACTCTAGCTTAATTCTCATTGGTCCACTTCAAGGGTCATCCAATAGAAATTGGGCACACCTTGTGGGCATCTGGCCTAGGGAGCTGACATGTGTCCCTCATTCCCTTTGTGTAAAGGGAGCCTGTGTGTGTGTGTGTGTGGATTTCTCTCTCATCCCCTACCTTTAGGTCTCGCCCCCTCCCATGTAGGGATGTGCAAAGACTTTTAGGGCATACACAAAGCATCCAATTTTCCCTAGGGTTGACCTTTGGACACAACCTTTGAATTTTGGAACCTTAGCATTTTGGAAGTCTTAATGGGCTCAACCTTAGGGTCTTTTTAGCCCATTGTTGCACATGGATCTTTTGCAGATCCCCCCCCCCCCCTCTTTTGATCCCTATTTTCCCTCCTTTGGATCCCTACTGTGGCCGGTCTGCTAGCTTAACCAATATTCTAGCTTTTTCTCCCCTGGCCTTCCCCACATTAAATGATCAATTTAATATGAGAAAATCATTTAGGAGAATAAGAGATTGATTATTATGACATCCAAAGTCAATCGTGGTTGCAAACCATCAACCCGGTTAGGCACTGATTCCACCTGTGTCGACCCTATTTCTAAGGTGTCAGAAAGAGATTCTGATACCAAGAAGGATCTTGAGAGTGATATTGAGGCTCAAGAGGAGCACAGTAATGATGACGAGGCAAGGGACTCTCAGCATTCCAGTCACTCAAGAAGGAGAAGGGTTGAACGCGAGGAACGCAAAACCAGATGTTCTCGGTCCATAGATAAGGCAGATGAGGCCAAGGGCAGTCGTCACACTTCCAATAGGATAGCCAAAGAAGAGATAGAGAATCAAACTGAAGAGGAGGTGATACTGATCAGTATAGGAAGTCCTCACAACACAGTGAAGCTTCAAAGGCCAGAAGAAGTAGAGTCGATGAGGATCGACATGATTATATTTCTTCATTGAAGATCTCTTTTCCTGTGTTCAAAGGTGGAAAGAAAGATGACCCTGATGTCTATATTCAAACCGTTGAGCAGTATGCTGAGTGGAAGAATATTGATGAAGATGACTGGGGAAAATAGTTTTCTCAAACACTGAAGGATACGACAAAGAAATGGTATTACCATTATCCATCTTGCTAGCTCAAATCATACAACAAACTGATCAAGGATTTCAAGATTCAGTATTCAGATAACAGAGGTGATGAATACATCCTCTGTGAGCTAGACAAGATCAGACGAGGAAAATTATATGTGAGAAGTTATATTGAGAAGATCAAGGAGTTAACCAGATAGTTGTTGCAGGAGCCACCCTCAGACAAAAGGCTATGCGCATGGTTTCTGAATGGGTTCTACAGCAAGAAGCCGAGAGACCAAGAGGTATCTGCACCAACAAATAAATTTAATGACCTGGTGCAAAGAGCTTGAAGCTAGAACAACAAGCTAAGCAGGAGAAAAGCCACATGAAGTGCAAGTCTAGCAGTAGTAGTTCTTCTACTGAGAATTCCAATTCTAGTGAGACCTCGAGTAGCTCTGACAGCAGATCAGATGAAAAGAGCAAGGACAAGGCTAAGAAAGGGTCTTAGTCCAAGAAACTTGATGAAATGGCTAGGCAGATTGCTAAAATCATATAGACTAGACAACCAGTTAGGAGAATGGAAACTTGGTGTTCTAAATACAAATCTAAAGATCATGTTTCAACCATAGGGGAATTGGATGCTTTGTGTGTGTCCAAAAAAGTCTTTGCACATCCCTACATAGAAGGGGGCGAGCCTAGCATGTAGTGGATGAGAGAGAAAGCCACACACACACACACACACACACACACACACACACACAAAGGGAATGAGGGACACATGTCAGCTCCCTAGGCCATATGCCCACAAGGTGTACCCAATTCCTATTGGGTGGCCTTGGAGGTGGACCAATGAGAATTAGGCTAGAGTAAATCTAGTTTAATTAATTTTAAAAACACTTAATAAAAGAACCAATGAGAATTAAGTCCTCTAGAAGACTATTGGACAGTCTCCCAAGGGGTCCAATGAGCATTCAACAACCCAATGGCTTGCCTGATTCCTATTGGCCAGGAGGCAAAGGGGTCCAATGAGAGTTTAGTTGAATTATTAAATTACCTAAAGCTCTCACAAAAGGGGAAAGGGGGACACATGTCAGAAGGCTATCACTTATGCTGCTTAATAGTCATTGGCTAGCCGTGGGGAGGTCCAATGGGAGGATAGCAAGAGCAATTAGCAAGAGGGCTCGCCCAAGAGAGAGAGGGGGCTGATTTTTGCAAGGCAGTATCACACACACACTCTCGCACAGTCGATGGGAGAAGCAAGAAAAAGACTATCTCTTCCCAAGCTTTAATGGAGAGCTCATCACCTACTCCAAGCTTGTGAGATAGAAGCCTACATGGACACACTCTTGGCATGTGGATGAAAATCCAACCAAGAGCCAAGCTTCAATCCATGCTCATCTCCTCTACCATGCTAATTACTAAGCTAAGCTATGCTAATATGAGTGATTATGTGAGGAGATGTACATCTTTCTCGTAAGATACTCCTTCTTCCTCTCAATCTACTCTAATACCCTGCTAGCTCTCACCATCTTCGAAGGTGTGTGAGGTCTTGGGTCTTAGACCGGGGATAATTGATGTTTTGTTTACTAAGTGTTTTGATTAGTGTATGAAGCTTTCATCTTCATTGCACTAGCTAGTCTTGAAGGAACACAAAGAATTGTATTGTACAATGTCTCTCTTGATGGGAGAAACCATAATACAAAGCCTTTTGGAGGGGGCGGGGGGGGGGGGGGGGGGGGGGGGGGCTTCATGCAAATCCCGTCCTCAACTGTTTTCAATAGCTTAATTTCTCTGTCTTTTGAAAGTGTTGTTCAGGCTATCTAACTATGTGTTATGCTTTTTGTTGCTCTCTCCACCCAAGCACTCTTGTAATTCTCATTAGTAATCTATTCTAATGAAATGCCCACTATGTTCATGCTAATTTCCACTACACACAATTTTTTAGGCCATTAAATGTTACATTGGTATCAGAGGACAAGGTTTCTTTTTTTCTTGCTCAAGAAGGGAGGTCCTCAAGCTAGCTATAAATGGTTGGTATTATTAATTGCCTGTGAGTAAGTAGAATAGGGATTTTTCAGCCTTGCAGTGCGCCTGCCTTCGTGCAGTTAATGGGGCATCACCGTTGAGAGCTATACTCTTAATAGTGGAGTCCTACGGGGATTGCCTACGGCTTAACCACTATTGAGCTATTAGAAGCTTGACAGGAGACGATGCTGTTTTGGTGTTGAAAGACCCTCTCTTCTATTCCTTGCAATTAATGGTATTCACGCCATGGGTACAGTAGCTTGAGTGCTTTTTCTAAAGGGGTGAAGAGGAGTAGCAACTAGGGCTTGAAGTGCCAAAGTACACCAAAAAAGTTTACACCTAAAAGTTGTTAGAATGGCTGACAATAGTAAAGAGAGTGAAATCAACGTTGATAACTTTGATTTTGATAATGAGCAAGCTACGAATGATGCTCCGATGCTTGTTAACTATCTTGTTTCTAGGCTTCAACAGGCCATGGGCAATCCATCTCTCCAAAGTGAAGTGCAATGGTAGCTCCGTGCTCATGGGATTCTCCAAGCTCATCACCATGACGAGAGAACACCTAGGAAGCCTCCTTGTGAGACTCCCAAAAGAGGTCTCTCTCCGATTCGGGAAAAAGAAGAGAATCCATACGAAGGGCTCAAGAATTTACTTCTTGATGATGTATCTCCTTCCCAAAGAAGAACTCAAGAGCCTCCACCGAAGAAACGAGAAAGAAGTGAGTCTCCCACCACCTCGGCGGAGATGGCTCCACGAAGACGGCGGGCTAAACACTCTCCATCACCACCAAAGCAGAGAAGACCATCACACTCTTCTCCACACCATAATTCAAAGAGGGATGATAAAAAGCAAGAGAAGAAAAAGGCGAGAAAGAGGACACCCTCTTCTCCATCTTCTTCATCCTCTTCCTCTTATGAAAGTGATGGGTGGTGAAGACGACGAAGATCAAGACAAGAAAAAGGCGAGAAAGAGGTCACCCTCTTCTCAACCTTCTTCAAATTCTTCACCTTCTGAAGAGAGTGATGGTGCAACCTTTGAACCATCAAAAAGAAGAGGCCATAGGAAATTCTATCCCGCATGGAAGAGGTCATCCAAGCTGAAGAAGTTCAAAGAGGGAGGGAAGAGCATCTCTTTCCTTACCTATGATGGTACCTTTGGTGCTACGGACAAAGTCTTGGCCTTTATCCAACAATTCGATGCGGCGTTTGGAGATGAGGGCTTCATGGAGTCCTCTAAGCTACGCCATGTAGCTATGCACTTTCAAAAGTCCACCAGACAATGGTGGTCTAGCCTACGAGCCAACGGTGAAGCTTCACGAACATGGAAAGCTTTAAGAGCTTCCATTATGAAGCAGTTTTTGGCCACCGATGCCAAAGACAAAGTACTCACCGAATGGCGAAGCTTAAAGCTCTCTTCCAATGAATCTATCCACAAATATGTAGACATGTTTTGGGACCTACAACTCAAAGCCACTGTCTTCAAAAAGTTGGATTTTGCAGACCAAAAGAAACAGCTTTGTGCGGGCTTAACCGAAGAAATGGTGGAGTATGTCAACTCCCAAAGACCACGTACCATATCGGCGGTAATACACCACACTATGGTCCCCTCTCGAATCAATTTCCAAACGGGGGCAAAAAGAAATAATAAGCCCACGGAAAACAAGGGTTCCAACGAGCCTAAGGGGAAGGAAAATGTCCAAAAGTCTCCTAAGGGCAACTCCAACAAGGCTAAAGAGAAGGGAGTTTACAAAGGTAAAAACAAACTCTTTCCTGAAGAGCTTGAGCGTTATCGCAAGGATAACGGGTGTTTCAAGTGCGGCGAACAAGGGCATGTGTACCGCGCTTGTCCCCAAAAGAACAACCGCCAAGATCCTCCTAGAGCTTCCTTGGTTGAAATACAAGACGAGGAGACTCACCAAACTCATCACAAAGGATCTCCTCTATGCCATGCTTGGGGAAAGGTAAGAGAACATGATGCTTTTATTCTCTTTGACCCTGGTTCTACTCACAATTTTATATCTATAGAGTTGGCAACCAAGCTAGGAATACAAGCTTACGAGATGCGAGATGTCCTACCCACAGACAGTTCTTTCAAGGGGCAAGCAGCTTCAGTCACTCCCTTAATCAGGAAATTGAGGCTTCATGTCCAAAGCTATGTGGACAAAGAGGACTTCTTTATCTCTCCTCTCAAGTATGAGGATGTAATCCTAGGGGCACCATGGTTTGATCGCTTGGCTGCCAATGTTAAATTCCCTGAAAGGAGAATCTCCTTTAAGTTTAGGGAAAAAGACATGTATATAGATGCTAAGGAAATGGGTAATACTATCCCCATTGTACATACACCAGCTTTCAACAAGTCAATAAAGAGCTCTATTTCCGTGTACATGATTTTTGTTAAAGATTCTCAAAATGAACCTAATGCTTTAGCAAAAGAAAATAAAGGCAACCAAAAGGAATTAGAGTTATCCAATTTTCTCAAGGGGTTTCAAGATGTTTTTATTGACAACATCCCGTGTGAGCTACCTCCTAAACGAGGTAATGATGACCATGCAATTGAACTTCTTCCAGGAAGTTAACCGCCTAACAAACCTCCTTATAGAGTTTCTGAAGCTCAACAAGAGGAGATTATGCGGCAAGTGCATGAGTTAGTTGAGAAGGGCATGGTTAGGTCTATCTCATCTCCATTTTTCTCACCTGTGCTATTAGTGAAAAAGAAAGACGACACCTATCGTATGTGTGTCGACTATAGAGCACTAAATAGGATCACTATCAAGAATAGGTTTCCGGTTCCACGGATAGAAGACCTATTTGATAAGCTACAAGGATCGACCTACTTCAGTAGGATTGACCTAAAAAGTGGCTATCATCAAATAAGGGTAGTTGATCAAGACAATGGAAAGAACGCATTTCGCACCACATTTGGTCTTTATGAATACATTGTCATGCCTTTTGGCTTGACCAATGCACCAGCCACATTCAACCGCTTGATGGAGAAACTGTTCAGGCCTCATCGAACCTTCACTGGAGTGTTCTTTGATGATATTATCCTCTACTCTAATTCATTAGACGAACACAAGCAACACCTCTTGGTAGTATTTCAAGTTTTGAGAGAGAATAAACTTTATGTTAACCGAAAGAAAAGTGAATATTTCTTGCAAGAGATTCAATATTTAGGTCACATTATCTCTCAAGATGGCATCCAAATGGATCCATCAAAGTTAGAGGTAATAAAAGGATGGCCTAAACCAAGGAATCTTCATGAACTAAGAAGCTTTATAGGTATGTGTGCTTACTATAGACGCTTCATAGAAAAGTTCTCACAAATTGTGGGACCATTACATGACCTAACAAAGAAAAGAGTTAGGTATACATGGTCTGCTAAGGAGAACAATGCTTTCAACGATCTTAAAGAAAAGCTTATCTCTCAACCTCTGCTTACACTACCGGATCTCTCAAAACCATTTGAGGTCCAATGTGATGCTTGTGGTGATTGCCTTGGAGCTGTTTTGCTCCAAGAAGGACACGCCATAGGCTATGAGAGTCGAAGGCTCGACCCTGTTGAGCAAGCTCTAGGCATATACTAAAAGGAACTCCTTGCAGTTCTACATGCCTTAGACTCATGGAAGCGAAACGGATCACCAAAGTCTTAAGTACTTCATGACGCAGACCAAGCTCTCCGACAAACAAATGAGGTGGGAAAATTTCCTTTCGCAATTTCATTTTCATATTGCTCACATTGCTGGCAAGCATAATCAAGTAGTTGATGCACTCTCAAGACGGCCAAGAGTGAATGCGGTTTCCATAGCAACTCACAATGATCTATCTTCAATGATAGATGAGTATGCTATTGATCCCGATTTTAGAGATGTGATTTCAGCCCTTGCATTAGGAAAGAAACAATAACCATTTACTTTACAAGATGGTTATCTTCTCTACGGCAATAGACTATGTGTTACTAACTCACTACGTGAGAAAGTAATGTATGAATCACATGCTCCACCTTATGCGGGGCATAGAGGGATTCAGTCTACCTTAAAGGGAATTGAAACATATCTCTATTGGCCTACCATGAAAGTGAACATACAAGAGTATGTTTCTAAATGTGTGGTATGCCAAAAGACAAAATTTGATAGAGGGAAGCAACTTGGATTGCTTCAACCCTTTCCAATCCCTAATTCACCATGGGAGAGCATATCCATGGATTTTATCTTTGGATTGCGTAAGTCTATCCATGGGAATACGGGAATATGGACGATCGTAGACAGGTTCAGTAAACAAGCTCATTTTATACCTGTCAAAAATACTATCAAAGCCCATCAAATGGCAACCCTCTTCATTTCACAAATTTTCAAGTACCATGGCTTGCCAATGTCCATAGTGTCGGATAGAGATCCTAGAATGACCAGTAATTTCTAGACGGGTCTCTTTGAGAATTTAGGGACAAGGCTAAACTTCTCTTCGGCCTATCATCCACAAACGGATGGCCAAAGTGAAATAGCTAACTTAACAATTCTCGATCTACTAAAATCCTATGTAACGGAAGTAGATCAAAGATCCCAATGGGAGAAGTACTTACCCTTAGTGGAGTATGCTTACATAACATTGTACATACTTCCACGGGAAAAGCACCTTTCTAGGTAATTGAGTGAAGATAAAAAAGTCCGTTGCTACTTAAGGTACATGGGAAGATCTTCACTGCTGCAGATGAGTATAGCCGAGACCTACAAGAATATTTTCAAAAGATTAAGGATGCTATCTCTATCTCACAGCAAAGGCAGAAGGCTGCTGCTGACAAGCACAGAAGAGCCCAAGCCTTTAAAGAAAATGATTGGGTCTTATTAAAGTTTCCCAAGGCTCGATTAAGGCACAAGACGGGCAAGAATCCTACGGGACACCAAAAGGACTATGCTAAACTAGCAAAAAGGTACTATGGTCCCTTCCAGATTCTTAGGCCAATCAATGATATGGCCTATCAACTCAAATTGCCCAATCATTGGCTCATACACAATGATTTCCATGTGAGCCTATTAAATACTTACAAAGGAGAGCCACCTCAAGAACCAACTATTGAAGACCCACCGGAGATCGAGGACCAAGAGGAGGTGCTGCAGCCCGATTCCATTCTCCGACATGAAGACAAGGTATTAAGAGGCGGTAAGACTATCCCATCGACGATATCTTATTAAGTTTAAGAATTATCCTTTTGAAGATGCTAGATGGATGCAAGGGATACAATTAAAGGATAACCTAAACCTTGTCAATGCTTACAATGCTTCCCGAGAGTAAGAAAATGTACAAAATGTTAAAAATGAACAAAGTTCTTGTCTTCTAAGACTCTCTTTTTCTTTATTGTGCACAAAAATGAAGTAGTATGCATGCGTAGATCAAGTTTGCGGAGACGACGTCTCTCAAAAACCAAGTAGATCTTGTCACTCTACTATGGAAGATTGATAGGACTAATGTGTAGAAATGCTTGCGGCAGCCTCAGGCTCTCAAGCGCCAATTGGACTAGTCATCCATTGTGGAATGATGTCGTAGGGTAACATAGGGATCCTCTACCCGCTAAGAAAAGGACTCATGAATATGGTTTATCTTCTCTACACCATAGTCGAGGACGACTATGATTTCAAGAGAGAGGTAATGTCATAATAATCAATATCTAATTCTCCTAAATGATTTTCTCATGTTAAACTGATCATTTAATATGGGGAAGTGCCAGGGGAGAAAAAGCTAGAGTATTGGTTAAGCTAGCAGACTGGCCACAGTAGGGATCCAAAGGAGGGAAAATAAGGATCCAAAGGGGGGGCCATCTGCAAAAGATCCATGTGCAACAATGGGCTAAAAAGACCCTAAGGTTCAGCCCATTAAGACTTCCAAAATGCTAAGGCTACAAAATTCAAAGGTTGTGTCCAAAGGTCAACCATAGGCGAATTGGATGCTTTCTGTGTGTCCAAAAAAGCCTTTGCACATCCCTACATAGGAGGGGGTGAGCCTAGCATGTAGAGGATGAGAGAGAAAGCCACACACACACACACAAGCTCTTTTTACACAAAGGGAATGAGGGACACATGTCAGCTCCCTAGGCCTACCCACAAGGTGTACCCAATTCCTACTGGATGGCCTTGGAGGTGGACCAATGAGAATTAGGCTAGAGTAAATCTAGTTTAATTAATTTTAAAAACACTTAATAAAAGAACCAATGAGAATTAAGTCCTCTAGAAGACTATTGGACAGTCTCCCAAGGGGTCCAATGAGCATTCAGGAGCCCAATGGCTTGCCTGATTCCTATTGGCTAGAAGGCAAAGGGGTCCAATGAGAGTTTAGTTGAATTATTATTAAATTACCTAAAGCTCTCACAAAAGGGGAAAGGGGGACACATGTCAGAAGGCTATCACTTATGCTGCTTAATAGTCATTGGCTAGCCATGGGGAGGTCCAATGGGAGGATAGCAAGAGCAATTAGCAAGAGGGCTCGCCCAAGAGAGAGAGGGGGCTGATTTTTGCAAGGCAGTATCACACACACACTCTCACACAGTCGATGGGAGAAGCAAGAAAAAGACTATCTCTTCCCAAGCTTTAATGGAGAGCTCATCACCTACTCTAAGCTTGTGAGATAGAAGTCTACATGGCACTTCCCATTGAATTTACTCTAAAAGTAGGGCATTCACTGGTACTATGCGGTCCATAGCATACTGAGCACGATTGTTGCTTCCTTCTTGTATACACATGATTGTTTTGTGGAGCACGATTGTCTCTAAGACTCTCTTGAATAGCCTTGGTGAGATCTGCTAAATTCATCTCAGGTATCTTTGGCTCCTTAACAATAGGCTTTAGGGTCATTGTCTAATGCCCCGATGCTTGTGAGTTAATAGATTTTGGCTCAACGGACACTCTTTCTTCTTGAATCATTAAATTATCCTCCAATTGGATCGCATTGGTGGTGACTGCTTCCCAAGTGGTGATACCTCTAATGACTAGTGCATTGTAGATATCCTCATGTCGTAATCCCCTAATGAATCTATCAAGAAATTGATTATTTTTGAAGAACTCATTTGGATTACAACGAGAATTCAAATGCTTCAAGCGACTAATAAAGTCTCTCACCGATTCTCCTTCCTCTCGTTGGGCTTTTTGGAGCTGAGAGGCTACACCCCAAACCACTCCCTCTCGTATGTATTCTTTTAAGAACGCTCTCCTAAGAGTAGGGTAAATTGTTTTTCTTCCACCCTTAGGGTCCTATATCAATCTCCAGCCTTCCCACTTAAGGTTAGGCTTAAAGCATTACTCTTATGTAGGTCATTGTGTTCTCCTAGAGAATTACATATTTGTTCAAACACTTCAATATGCTTTCTCACATCCCCGTCTCCACTAAATTTTTGTGTGAGTTTGGCTATTTGTATTGCTTTACCTCTAGGTTCTCTATCAGGCATGTTACACATATTCTTAGCAATAGATCAATCGATAGCTTGAGAAAATATTTCCAAGTCAACTAAGTGAGCAAGTAGCGTGGGTGAAGGCTCTCCAGAGACTACATGTGGAGTAGGTATTGGCATTGTGCTTGGCGTGTAGGAAGCCCTTGGGTTCTACGTTTGGTACGGTGTTGTGCCATGTGGTGGCCCAAAGTTCATATGTGTGGCTCTAGGCATAGCAGATGTCGGATGTGACATGCTAATGCTAGCTAGTATGGTCCCATGGAAATAAGAACTTGGGTGTTGTGGTTGTGGAGAATAGGTTGTTGAAACAATGGGAGGGGTAGGGGCTACATGAGTGTGATGTTCCATAGGTGTGTATGATTGGTACACACTTGTAGGGGCCATTGTCGGCATTGAGCTACCATGTAGCGGTGCTTTACTAACAAATGAGGTCCATGGAGTGTTTCTTGGAATGCCCATCATTGAGGTAGGCATGGTAGCCGTGGTGTCATCAAGGGAAAGATGAGCTAGACTTGGAAAAGTAAAGCTATCACTTGTGGGCTCAAATTGCACTGAGACCCCTGGCGAAACAACATATGGGGGATCCATCGGACTTACCGAGGGAGTCTCCATTTGCAATAAGGTTGGTTTTTTAGCCCGTTGAAGGCATATGGATCCCATTGTTCTGTCTCTCTAGCTCAATAACCCTATGGATGACCTCACAAACTCTTTGTTGCTGATCCTCCATGCTAGTAGCACCCGTTGTGGATTGTAGGACATCTAACCAACCCACGTGATAGGTGTGACCTTTGTATAGGTCGGTTAAAGTTTCCGTTTGTAGTTCCTACTCCCAGTTCTCATTTAGGAACGCTCCATGTAGGCTTCAGGTTCTTGGGGTGTCCTTTGAACTAGATGCAATGTGGCGCTCTATGGGTTGACCCTTAGTGGTCGCTAATTCAAGAGCACTCGATTGCTCTCCTAGCAAAGATATTGACATAGGGGCTTTTCCTTTTAACTCTCTTCGTTGCTCCACCTTGCGTAAGCTCTCAATTTCTTTTTTCCTAGCCGCGATGATATACCGCTCATCTTCTTGTACTTTGGCAAGGCTTATACCATTAGGTAATATGACCTCCGAGGGGAATATCTCTGAAGAGTCAGGGGGTGCAAAGAATGAAGTATTCACGTGCACACTCTCTAAGAGCATGGGGTCTACATTGGTCATGAATGGTGAATTTACTTCCCCACCCCCCTCATTCACATCATTAGCTCCATGTTCGGAGCGAGTGGCTCTACTAAAGGTTTCCTTCAAGCGGCTAAGCACGCTGGGCCCGGACCGTGGACCCATGGGCAATGTATTTTTTTTGGGGCAGACCCTAAGATTTTCGCTCAACTATTTGGCAATAAAATATAAGTTTTGGAGAAAAATTATCATTTTTTTCAAGGCTTATAATAGCATTAGAAACAAAATTAGCTTCACAAACACTATTTAAATCAAAATGATTAATACATTGTGGTATGATTTTCATTTATAAGAGGTAATTTTCTAAATCTTAGCATAATTTTACTAATTTACAATATGTTCTCAAGATAAAACATTACAAATTGGCCATAAAATTTTAAACATCTTACCTAATGCTCATATTTCTGGCGATAATATATAAAATTTTACTTCTAGTTATAGCCAAAACCTTGGGTTCAAATTGTGCTTTTAGCCAAATTAGCAATATTTAGCCAAAAAAATTTACACTGCCCATGGCATGCATGTCTTGGCTTGAGCTATCGGGATTAGGCATTGGGAAACCCTCCATGACTTCACAATCAGAAGAAGAGTCACTAGCCGCTATGTTTGGGTCTTGGTTTGTACTACCTTGGGTCCCCGCCGAGGGCCCGGAACCTAAGGTAGGTGGATATTGAGAACTCACATAAGTCAAAATGCTCTCTAGTTTCTCGGCCTCTAGCACACAACGAGAGCGTAGATGCATGTTCCTTTGTCACCCTACAAGCGTCAGCAGAATAACCTTGAAGGTGAATCGCTTATTTTTTTAGGCGTCCGTTTTCACTCGTTTTTTAATGTGATCGGTTTTTGGATTAGAGCGTGTGATAGCTCGAAACAAGCATATTGCTCAGGGGGTTGTGGTGTGCTTTATAGCACAATGCTTGATTACCTGATGCTCCGTTGGTCCTCAAAAAGGTTGATTTTTACCTACATGTGAGACTAAAATACGTAATTTTAAAGGGGGGCTGAGGCTTGAGCCTGAGCGTGGGCTTGGGCCTGGGAAATATTCCCGAGCCCGGTGGATCTACTACCTTAATTCTAACACCTTATCACAGAGAGAACACCCTATGCACAGAAAAAAACACAGTACGTTTCAATACCTTATTAACAAAACAATACACAACAGCAAAACAAACTTCTTCTCAACACACACACCTTCCTTCTCTACCTTTCCTACATCTAAAATTGCACCACAACGCAGCACAGAGTGCCTCTTGAGCTTAGTGCAGAGTGATTCCCCGGAAACGGCGCCAAAAATGTGGGCTTCTGCCACATGTATCGAAGCAAGGGCCTTTCCTAGCATTGTGTGCTACCCACAGATGGCTCCAAGCACACAACTAGCCTAAACTAGTAAGCTCAAAGATGGCGATGGTGTGTCACTCACCACTGTACGCTTTTTGTCATGGAGGATTCCTCGCTGCGAAGAAGAAGGAGCCACCGCTACACGCTCAACCGCTTCGCCGCCGCCGTGCCATCGTCACAATGCTCGATCACTCTCTCTCTCTCTCTCACGCATACACACACACACAAGGAGATGAAGAAGAAGAAGATGGAGATGGAGTAAGAGCACTCTTCAATTGCACAAATGAAAGAATGAGATATTTTCAGGTTTAGGTGACTTTTATATGAACTAGCTCCATTCACACTTGGGCGCCCATACTTAGCCAACTAACCGTTGAATGTTCTTGTTAGAGTGCGCCTGTCATCGAAGATCACTCTTACCCTTTTCCTACTGAACTGACAAGCCCGGTCCCTGACTCTACCAAATAAATAACACGGCGTCTGTCGTAGGTGATAGGAATGTGCGTGAGGGTTAACACTCTATCCCTTCTCTCTTGAATCCTTATTATTATGTGTATTAAACCATTAATTACATCTCTCTGCACTCTATTATCCTAATTTGAACACCTGTTGAGCTCTTGTCTACAACAAGAGAGGCCCGGCGCTTTCCCGGTCAACCCTAGAGAACCGCGCATTATGACAATTTGGCGAACTCGATGTGAAATTGACCGAGGTAGACGAAGCCAGACATGGTGACAAGCTAAGTGAAAGCGATGCAACAAATTATAGGGCTAATGGTGGCTATTTTGTAGCAACAATATACAAATCAAGTGTAGTTTATGCACCACAATTTTGGTGCCGGTTTGAAAATTGAGAACTGGGAATTGCAGTAGTCTGTAAAAGGTGAACTAGGTGGATTTCCAAAGTAGAGAAAACTTGAAAATTTTCAAGTATCAAAGTCAGCAATAGCAAAAAGGGAATTTAAAGAGGCAGAAAGCTGGAAGCGGGAGATGATGGAGCAATTGGCACTTGAAAATGCCAAATGCTTGGTTTTTTAGAAACATAGAATTTCTGATGGCTATGATCCTACAGGTTACTTGTAGTGCTATGAAGAGGAACTAGAGCTGCATGGGGTGCCAGTGGATTCTAAAGTTAGACAGGTTTGTGATTCCATATTTTATTGAGTGTGTTCAGGAGCTTCAACAACAACAACATCTTCATAGCTAGAGCAAGTTTAAAGTTGCTGTTATCCGTGAAAGATGGGATCGAAGCATGTATGAAGATGATAAGAATTGTGATAATGTGCCTATTTATGTGGAGGGTTGCAAATCAGATTTAGTCTAAGCTTGACACTATTATTGATGCTGAGGATGGAAGGTTATTATAGGCTGAAGATGATGAAGAAGTTTTTTGGGAAGTCTATGCAAAGCTCGGGATTATAGATTTCATGATGAAGGTTGAGTCTAAAGACTTACAAGGTTGAGGAAGGCATGAAGATTCGCAGGTGTTTACACATGAGGGATCACAGGGTGTAGTTGTGCATGAGCATCTACAAGGTTTGGATACATGATTAGGAAGAGAATGGAGTGTAGGAGGGCCTCTTTATTTGGCAGTTTAAGGGAGTCAAACCTTTAGTATTAAGAAAGCAATCAAAGGACAATTTTTGAATTCAAAAGGTAAAACGGCTAGTTATTTGAATTCAAATTTTCCCCCAAAAATGAAATTTAAAATCTAGTGGGCAAAAGTATATCAAGTAGCATATATATGGAAAGAGCTTGGCATGTAGATTCTAGATCTATAATCTCCGCTCAAATCGGAGATTATATGTAGGAGTTATGGAGGGGAGAAAATCATAAATTTGTCCTCCCCCTTTTTGGGGGGAAAAGTGCATCCTTTGACCACTCCTACACCTCTCTTACACATCCACCATTCTTGCACACATGGCATGTATCTATTTGTCCAAATGTTAATCACCTCCATAATCTCATGGAAAATAAAGAGGCCCTCCTAGATCCCATCCTCTTCCTAATGCAGTGGATTCCGTGGGCCTGAATGTTCAAGCAAATGTGTTTGAAGATCCACAAGGTGATGATTTAGAGGGGGTGCATACACCTTCTTTATCAAGCTTTGGTGATGCACGGGACACAATGTGGCACATTGATTCCCAATTTGATGGTGCTTATTCCGAGGGGGTGCATGATCAAGTGCAATTTTTTGGTGATGCCTATGATTGGGTTCATTGTGCTAATCATATGGATAGGGTGGTGGATGCAATTTTCCATGAGCATGCTGAACTTTGTGCTACAGAAGTTCAAAGATATTTGGATGAGGAAGAGAGGATTCAAGATTAATCTATAGCAGGTATGGCTAGTGTTGTGTATGCCATATGTGAAAAGCCTAGGTTGCTACCTAAGATGTGCAGGGTAAATAATTCTTGTGTGAAGCGATGGACCCAGAACTTATGTGTTTATTGGACAAAGCTTTGGAAGGATTCTTAGTCATGGATACTAAGGGTACTAAGCAACCTAATTTTGTGCATAAGCCAATTTACCCAAATGTAGTTGATGAGGACCTTATGCAATTGCTTGATGAGGTTCTTTTAGATTTTGGGTATGTACCAAAAAGGAAAACTATTCTTGAGGATTCTCAGGATCCATATGGAGAGATTTTTTCCAGATCACTCATGGATTCAGATGAGCAAGACCAAAATTTTGTTTCTCGAGGGGATGAAGCTGCATTACCAATGCTCTTACCTGTAATTGATGATCAACCATTGGCAGAGCAGGCTGCACAAGGGATATGGCAGTATCTAATGATTCCTAATTCTTTATGGGACTTGGTGTTACCCTATGATATAGGGAATTTCAACTAGCTTTTGATCCAGGCAGGGCGGTTTATATGCATGGTGCAAGCCAATTGATGGGTATTGCACTTGATCCAGGTGGAGCTGGAGATGTTCATCACCTGGAGTGGTTAACTTCCATGCCATATGATCCAGGTGGTGTTCATTACAATTTATGGGCCAATTTATACTTATGTTCTACTATTGGGAAACTCTTATGTTTTTCCTATGAGCTTGAAGAGGCGCGCATATTCTAATGAAGCCACAGGTTGAATTTTTTTTCAAAGCATGCATGCAATGGGATAGCAGTTATGTGTTTACAAGTTTTTGCTTCTAAGTTAAATAAAGATTGGCACATGCCGAAGGATGTGCAGGTTTAGAGGGGGTGGATGTCGTACCGCTTTGCAGGCACGGGGTGAAAGACGAGGATCTGCCTGCATTTTCAAGGTTTTTCCCAAACTGTTGATTTGCGCCAGATTCTGCCATGATATCAGGAGATGATTGGAATGTATGCATTATGTGGTTTTTAAGACCAAAAGTTCCACAAAGTGAACCAATTGGCCTGACACATGAAGAAGAAAAGCAGGGCTGGATTTCTACTGAAAAATTTAGAGCTTGAAGTGCTGAAGGAGCACGTCCAGACGGCTCATCAAACCGAGCTACAGAGCCCAAGATATCAAAGTTTGAAGGTTCAGTGTGTTGCAAATTCTTGCCGGACAAGGCAGCTAGGGACAGGTGACCCAAATGGATGTGAATGTACAAGTGCGTAGTGCTCAATTTATGGAGCCTACTCGTCTTTCCAGATTGCAGACCAAAGCCATGGATTTCAGTTTATGGCTAGTTCAAGTTTTGTCGGGGGCTAGGTTTGTGCCCACCTCACCACATGGGGAATCGTACAATCTGGTATCTTTTGAGCCTTGACAAGGTCCTAGCATAGCGTATGCATCATACGGAGCTAGCAAGAATTGATTGCACGTTAAACGGAGCCCGGAGTAGGAAGTTAAAGCAGTCCAAAGATTGGGTGCAATTTCTCGATTTTTGTGGCCTTGATTCGAGGACTCAGGGAGCTTTGAGGTTTGGCTAGAGTTGAGGGTGTTCAAGTCGACACGATGAAATTTTGGCCGGTTTTTACAGCTCTGGAATCGGATTGCCAATGAATAACTGACAAGCAGTTCAAGTGGGGAAGCAAAGATGGGTTTTTTTTTAAAAAGTTGGGGTTTTATAAAGGTTTTTGCATTTCTTGTTGAAGGCATGGAAGCCAACTGACAGGAAATTTCCTCGTGGAAGAGGAGTAATCCGGTATGCATTATCAAGGCATGAGGGCTCATGGTATGAAGGCCAGAGAGGGTGAGCCATATGGAGTGTGTTCAGGTGGGCGTGAGCTGAGGCTATGGCGGGTTTTGGTTTAGTGCTGCCTGAGCGTGCACGGCGGCGCAGGGCACTGTTTTTGGGCCAAGAAGGTGGCGCAATAGGCATGCTACCACTGGCATAGCCGGCGGCCATTAAGAGTCAATTGATGAAGTGGCCGATCAATGGAGCGGCGGTTCCCGCGCCCACTAGGGCCAATTATTTTTTAGTGCAGGAGTCCCCCCCAATAGCAATGTCGCTATTGCCTAGAGGGGAGGGTTCCTGCGATGGAGGGAGAGGCAGCCCGAGGCAATACAAGGGGCTTATCCCACAGCAAAGGCCAAAGAGAGAGAGAAAAAGGGGCTTATCCCTAGACTCCCTCTAAGACCTAGAGATTCCTCCACCTTCTGATCCTATCTAAATGTAAAACAAGACTTTGGCAAGCCAGAGAATCCCTATCCTCAAGGAATAGTCTCGGTCACCTACCTAGGGTTTTCGTCCCCGACAGCGGCGCCAATGTTGGCGGATACGGACGGACGTCAGCGCAGCGAGAACTCACCTAACAAGATTTGTTAGCTAAGGATGAAGCTCGACCCACAGGCGCGTGGAAGTAAGCATAGGGTGTCAACTGTTGGACGGGAGTGACTCACACACCCATGAAGTGCATGCAAACACTACCTAGATCAACATAATGTCAATCGAGGACACAGATGACACGATAGGCACACGGAGGAAATCTCTTTAGCTCATCAGGCTGAGACCATCCTACACATACAACACTCTGGAAGGCCAACTAAACCACAATCAAGAACCTCACTGCTCTCAACTACACCACCTAGCCACATACACACATACGGAAGGTAACTCACCTAATCATTCCAGATTCGTACGAAACTTAAGGAACACCATCCCCTCACTAGGATACACCTGTCCCTAAGCTTCTACACTCAAAACCCTCACTCTAAACCCGTTTGCGGAAAACGCGTAGCATGACAGAGCAGAATTTTGAAAGTGCGCGAAACTGGAATTTATGAGTACCTATGCGTAGCTTATGTCGCCACGATTCTATAGACTACTAGCACGCAAAAAACAGACATCGTTTGATACACTTACGACCACAAATAGCTCGTAGATGCGTCGGCATGTGCGCTTCGTCTCGCGTGGAATGCTTCACGTTGTTGCGTAGCTCTCCTCGAGCCTACAACAATGGTGCAGTCGGATCTCCAATGTGTTGAGCGAGCCGGGCATAGCAAGAGGATGAAGGTCATGCTCACTCTCTTTCTCTCTCACACACAGTAGACGGCAGCGCTTAAGTTTTGATTATGATAAAAGTCTTTTCTACAAAATGACCTAGGTACCTTATATACTAAGGCTACCTTAGGTTTCACCAAAAATGGGGTTGAAAGGGGCAAATGGCTTTGTATTTACAATCTGGAAGTGCCATTGCACCCCGGCGTCTGAAACTAGAATAACTACTCATTACAAATGACGTTTATAGCCATAATCCACAGCATTTCATAACTCGCAAAAGATAAGACTTTGGTACAAAACTTGAGTTATGTTGTGTTGTTGACCCAGCGGTCAACATTCCCCCCTTCCGCGTTCATGTCGTCCCCGACATGATCTGATTGTCGATGGCGATGCGTGCTTTGTTGTCGTTTTCTTGTTGTAAAGAAAGTATAGACTATAGCCTTTGCAGTAGCTTGTCTTGTTCATCCAATCCGATGTACATAGTCTTCGCATGATTCCGGAAAATCATAATTGATGATGAGCTTTATATCTTTCACATCCATGCTCTGAGCTGCAGCATCTGTTTCTGTCATTATAGGTCTACTGCTAGATCTAAATTCAAAAAGAACCCAATGTCGTTTAACTTGACTCTTATCATCATGGATAGAGAAAGCTCCATCCATCATTTGCTCCAGCAAATCTGTCAATTCGGAGTATTTGTGATTCTCAGAACCAACTTCTACAATCTGTAGAATTGAGTGATTGGCTTTCTGATCTTGTGAGCCAATGACAACTTTGTAAGGATTTTGTAGAAATTGTATGGCTAAACCCTTAACCCTGCCGAGCATTCGGTGCGCATTATCAAGGACAAGCTTTTGAGATCCTCTGATTACCCTTATGTCTGCTCTTTGTCATTAAGGACTTCTTTGTTCTTGAGTTATGTTGTGTTGTTGACCCAGCGGTCAACACTTTGCTGTTGTTTTGGCTTCATCTGTTGCACTGCTTGTATCTTTGTCAAACCATAACAAGAACTATGATCCATTAGAGCGGACGTCTATCATCGCAACCATTCATCTTTTGAGATCCTCTGATTACTTTTATGTTTGCTCTTCTTCATTGGGGTCCAATTCATTTGTCAATTGATGTGAGTAGCATTTCCTTATTGCTGATGTAGAAGGAATATGTACAAGAGGATGGTGATAGGTGTCTTTAGCTTAGGGTCTAAAACCTGGATGACCAAAGGGAAAAAACCCGGTGGGAAAAAAAATTCCTTTGGTATACGCTCTTATTGGAGTTGAGCAGTTGAACGTGAAGTACATGTTCATGAAAGGTGAGTGCTTGGGTGAAACACGGAAAGAGTGCCTGATGCAAGTGCCAATTATGGGACACCGCTATATGCATATGAGAAATTTTTCAACAAAAGCATGCAATGTGAAAGAAGGAGATGATGGGTGTTTCGAGGAATAAATGTAGCACATGTGACATCAAAAGATGTCTCAATAGCTTCCACCTTTCCAAGAAGGGTTTTCGATGTAAAAGTTTCTCCACTCATATCTCACTGTGCTCAGTACGTGAGTGTATTTTGGACCTTCTCCTTCACTTCACCAGACTTAAGTACTTAGAATTTGACTCTTTTGCTCACCTATACTAGCATGAGCGACAAAACATAAATATGCTCAACTCTTCCAGCTTGAGCAGTACCTAGAATAGCTAAGACGCTTAGACCACAGAGAATATTACTTGAAGCTTTGGGACTAACACCTCACTCATTTTGTGTCTTAGCTACTCGATTCTGACTTGTATGACTTGTCGGTTGCATGTTGAAACTGCTTTGTGACAAGTTCTTCGGCTGTTGTATTGGCTGTTGAGACATACTTCGTGAAGTTTCATCGTTTCCCTGTACCTTCTTCTCTTTGTAGTACTTAGGCCTCTCCTCAGTCTTTTCTTCATGTGGATTATGGATTTTTAAAATTTTTTTCTTAATAATAAACAAAGAAAATCTCAAAAAAACTCAACAAAAGAAAAATCATTCAAATAGAAATCTTAATGCTATGTACACTATACACATGTCCCTAGGGGCTCATATATGGATTTTGTCCCCATACTCCTCTGTAACACTACTATGAGGGCATATACTCTAAATTTCATCAAAAACTTGTCACAATAAAATGAAAAAATTCAATGCATCTCACAAAACATTTCCCTCTAATAGTCATAATATTAGGCCCGCATTCAGAATGCCTCCCCCCTTCCTATTTGGAGTCATCCTTTACGAGACAGGGTATCGCAAAGGCTATGTGTTGTGCTTGGGCAATTAAAATTTTTTCCTATGCAGGCCTTGTAATGTAGCCCTATTATGCATACACAGTCAATGCATGGAAAAGATTTATGTGGTGTAAGATGTGGGTATAAGCAATTTGCTTATTGGCATTTGTTGGCGAGGCTTCCTATTCTAAGCAATGTAATGGTCTTTGAAGCTCCTGTATCGTTGCTTGATTGAAGCGACTTGCTCTCTTCTAACTGTACTGTAATCGTAGGAAGAATTGTAAGAATTCAAGCGGCGATGCACTGACAGCATTTTTGTTGTTCTTCTTTGGGACCCATTTCTTTGCGATTATTGGCTGTTTTGTTGCTGACGCTCGTTTGGGAACCCATACTTTCCCGTGCTTCGTTTGTGTTTGAAGAGACTTCTTTGGGATCCACCTTTTTGTTGTGTGAGTCAACAGTGGTCTTTGCCTCAGCGCTTGTATGTTTGGTTGGGGACACGATTCAGGCTTTGAAAGTTGATACTGTGGTTGTTTTGGAATCCAAATGAATTCTTGACTTTTTTGTGTTTGAATCAACTTCTTTGGAGCCCAAACCAAAGTTGTGAAAGCTTGCGACTTTGTGATATTCTTACCCGTTCGTGCACGCTTTCCTTGTTTTTGTTTTGGTGTTGGATCTTGTGATTTGTCATTAGAGATCTTTGTCTTCTTGATCCATATCTGTTTTTGGCCGATCTGGCTTTTTGGTATCCAGATTTGTCGAGCTTTTTGGCTATGACTTGTTGTCCTGTTCTTTTGACCAGTCATGGTTGTTGCTGAAGGGGTTGGTGATAGTGATGGCCTGAGTTGATGATAGGGATGTCGTAAGATTCATCAATATCGCTACTATCCTCAGCAAGGTTGACTTCTTGTACTTTCTCTTGATTTTTTGGCTGGTAGTGGAAAGTTACTGTCTGTTTGCTCGTGGCTGGTAGTTTCTTGGAGGACTTTTCTAGCCCATTGATTAGAGCATTGTTAGCTCGTTGCTCTGGTCGTATTCCTCCTAGCTGAGTCTTTGCATCCTTATTAGGAGCCATGTATGAGGATTCTTGTGGTGGCTGTGTCTTCACCGAGGACTTTGGAATCCACTCTTGATGCACTTTATTCGTGTAGCGATGACATTGATTCCCGGGTCGTTGATCTTCTTGAAGTTTGAAGTGTTCTACAGAGTCATAGAACTCGTCGTCTTCTTCATCTTTTGATTCTCCACATTTCTTTGTTTGCTCCTTATTTCGAGAGCTTGTTGATGTTGTTACCATATACATGTGGTAGTGATGTGTGTGAACACACTAGGACCGCCGGGGCATTGTTTCCCTCTTTAGGAGGTTTTTTCCCACGTGCATCGTACATACGCCCATCACTCTAGGGCTATCTATCTTTCCATTGCACACCAAGTAATAAACTCTCTATTGTGTGCCTTGAGCTTCCTTCCTCTTCTCCAAGCTGTGTGTGTTTCTCTGCAACCCTAATTCCAACAACTGGTATCAGAGCAGGTCACGTCCTCCCGGGCTTAGTCGCCAGCTGCTCGAGCACACGCCTGCTCACTTTCTCCGATTTTAGTGAGCTTTGGTGAGCATTGGCAGGTCGACAAAAATTTTGGGAAAGCTTGAAGAGCTCGGTCTGCTCAGAATTTTGAGTTGGGCTCATTTCGGCCTCCGTTTCCACTACAGGCAGTACTGCACATGCTATTTTGTCATTTTGTGCAGAATTTCTGCCAGTGCCATTTTCTACATAGCAGGTGCCTTATAGTCTTCTACGGTTTGTGCTAAATAGCACAGGTTGTTCCCGCTCCGTTTCTCCTATTTTCGGGCGGTTTTCACATCGGGTGAAGCATTTACCATGGCTGACAACAATAGTTCAAGATGTTTGCTGCTGAGGACAGGTTGGATGGGGACAACTACCCTATGTCGGCTTATATGATGCAACATGTTGTTGTGTCAAAGGGTGTCTGGAACATTGTGCAAGGCATTGATGTACGTCCTGGTTCTGAGGATGTAGGCGATGTTGAGGATGTTGCAGGTGTTGCTGCAAGGATTGCAGCTGTTAGAGTTGTTTTTCCTACGGCAAACAAGCTCTTTGGGATGTTAAGGATGCGCACGCTCATGCATTGATTGCGTTGTCTGTGAAGCGCACCATTGTTCCTCACATCCATTCAGCAAAATCTGCAAAACAGGCTTGGGATATTCTAGCAGGTCTTTATGCAAGCCGCAATGAGGCTAAAATTGCTTTGCTGCGTAAAGAGCTGGAGTCGAAGATTATGCATGAGGAAGATGATATGGAAACTTTCCTTGCTAGTGTCAAGGATATCAATGAGCAGCTTATTTCTGCACGTGAAGTTATTTCAGATAGTTCCCTTGTGCAGACTGCTCTTGATGCCTTACCAGATTCCTACCAGACTTTTGCTAGTACTTGGAGACTTATGACCCAAGGAAATCCTGAAGTTGTCAAGTTTGATGCATTATGCACATTGCTGTTGCAAGAGTCACTTTCTAGAAAAAACAGGACTAGGCAGCGTGCAGTTGAACAGGCTTTTATTGCTTCTCAAAGAAAGGGTGGTAACAGTAATGCAGCCACTTCTTATGGTTCTGGTGCGAGTGGCAAAAATTATGTTCCTAATGTTTCTGCTGGCAGCACTTCGTCTGGAAATTCTGGTGATAAGGGCAAAAAGAAGATGCGTTGCCATTATTGTAAAGCCAATGATCACTTGATCAAGTCGTGTCCTAAGTTGAAGGCCAAAGAGGCTAAGAAGAAAGAGGGTGGTTCCACTGCAAATGCTGGTTCCACTACAAAAGCAGCCATTGTTGAGTCTTCTGTGAAAGGAGACTGTGTTGCTGATGTTGATGCAGAATGGGCGTTTAGTGCAGAGTGCACTTACAATCCTGCTGTCCATGATGCATGCTTGTCAATTGCTGCAGATCACATGTGTGGTATTTCGACAGTGGTGCTACAAAGCACATTACCTCACATCGTGAATTGTTTACCTCTCTCGAGTCTGCCCCTCATGGGAATTCAGTCACTTGTGCCACCAATGCCTCTTATCCAGTTCAGGGAGTTGGAAAGATTGTGCTCACTGCTGCTAATGGCAGTTCCTTTACACTTGTTGATGAAATTTATGTACCTGGGATCAAGAAGAATTCTCTTGTCTATATCCGCACTTGCTAGACTTCGACTTGTAGTCAAATTTGTGGATGACAGATGTACAGTTCATGATCTCAGTTTTGGTGATGAAATTGTTGCATCTGGCCTTTTGTGCCGTGGGCTGTATAAGCTCACTTTGTATGACAAGTGTGGACAAAATTTGCAAATGTTGTTGCAGATTCAAGGGCTATTTCAGATGCAAAACTTTGGCATGCATGTTTTGGTCATCTGAATTTTGCCAGTTTGCTGCATTTGCAAAAATCTGATATGGTTGCTTCTTTGCCGCCTCTTGAAGCACCTATCAAACATGTTTGTGAAGGCTGTATTTTGGGTAAGATGCAGCGTTCTAAATTTCCAAAAGATGGTTCAGTTCAGGCCACATACAGGGTTGCAGCTTGTACATAGTGATGTTTGTGGGCCCATGCAAACTGCGTCCTTGGGAAATTACCTGTACTTCGTGACTTTCATAGATGATTACTCTAGGCATGCATGGGTATTTCCGCTTAAAGAGAAGTCCGAAGTTTTTATGTGCTTCAAACAATTTCTGGCTATGGCTGAAAATGTCTCCAAATGTACTATGGGCACCCTCCGTTCCGATCGAGGGGGGGAGTATATGTCTCATGAATTTAATGCATTTCTGGCTAGTCGTGGGATAAAACACCAATGTACAGTGCCTTATACACCTCAGCAAAATGGTGTTGCTGAGAGGAAAAACAGGTCACTGACGGAAATGGCACGATGTATGGTCAAAAGTCAAGCTTTGCCGCATTCTTTTTGGTTTGAGGCCATTATGTGTTCCACTTATGTACTTAATAGGTGTCCTATGAAAGCTTTGCAGTCTATTACTCCATATGAAGCATGGCATGATAGAAAACCTTCTATTGAGCACATGCGTGTTTTTGGCTATTTGGCATATGCTTTGGTGCCTCAAGTGCAGCGCAGAAAATTAGATGATAAGGCTGTCAAATGTATTTTTGTTGGTTATAGTGCTGAAAGCAAAGGTTACAGGTTGTATCATCCGCAAACAAAACGTATTCTGGTTTCTCGGGATGTAGTGTTTGTGGAAGATTCTGTTCAGCCCTTGCTGTCATGTACTAGAGACAGTAATGTAAGCTCACAGGACATTTATGACACTTTGTTGCCTCTTTTCAGTGGTGGAAATACGAATGTAAGTTCCAATGAGGCAAATGTACAGCCTATGGGGGTTTCTGAAAATGTTCTAGATCAGCCTATTACTGATGTAGATGTACATGATGTACTTGATGAGGAAAGGGCTGAAAATGAGTAGGCTAGAGGTATGCCAAAATGGCTGGTGCACACTTTGCGTGACAGTAAATTGGATGCACCTTTGTGTAGTCGTACTCGTTCAGGCTCTCGCCATGCATCTTATGCATCAGATTGTTATGCTTTGGCTGTGCCTAGCTTACATGATGTTGAGGAGCCTCTGACTTTTGATGGAGCACAAAATTCAGAAAATTGGATGGCTGCCATGCAATCAGAATATGATGCACTTATAGAAAATGACACATGGACTTTATGTGATTTGCCTTCTGGCAAAAAGGCCATTGGTACGAAGTGGGTTTACAACTTGAAACGCAAGCCGGATGGTGAGATCGATCACCATAAGGCTCGAATTGTTGCAAAGGGTTATGCACAGCAAAAAGGCATAGATTATGAAGAGACTTTTGCTCCCACTTGTCGTATGACTACTGTGTGTTTTCTATGTGCATTGGTAGCTCATTTTGGTTGGGATGTACATCAATCACACATTGTTACTGCTTTCTTGAATGGTGACATATTTGAGGAAGTTTATGTAACGCAGCCTCGCGGTTTTGTCATAAAAGGACAAGAGGACAAAGTGTGCAAATGTAACAAGGCTTTGTATGGGTTGAAGCAATCTCCTCGTGCTTCGTATGAGAAAGCTGACACTCATTTGGTCAAACAAGGCTTTCATAATAGTGCACATTGTATGTAAAGCATGAGGGTGATGTACTTCTCATTGTGGTTCTTTATGTTGATGATTTGCTGATCACTGGACCAAATGAGAGACAAATTGCTGAATTTAAGGCTGATTTGAATGCTACTTTCAAGATGAAAGATTTGGGGCTGTTGTATCATTATTTGGGTATACAGTTTAAGCAGTGTGATGGTGGTATTGCCTTGTGTCAGAAAAGTTACATAGAGACGTTGCTATGTATGTTTGGACTTGAGGATTGCAAACCTATTGCCACTCCCATGGAAACAGGTTTGAAGTTCAGTCTACATGATGCTGGTGATCCTGCTAATGTCACTCTTTACCAAACTGATGTTGGCTGCCTCATTTATGTGCAACACAAGGCCAAATATTCAGTTTGCAGTCTCACACGTCAGCAGATTTATGCATAGCCCAGGGTCTAAGCATTAGCAGGCTCTCAAGATGATTTTCCGCTACCTTAGTGGCACTTTACATCTTGGCTTGTTTTATCCCAAGGGGGGATCATTGCTGCCAAACTTACATGCTTTTTCGGACTCAGATTGGGCTAGTTGTTTTGACACGCGAGTGTCCACAAGTGGTTTTTGTTTCATGCTTGGTAGTTCATGTATATCATGGTTGAGCAAGAAGCAACCTACTGTGGCCACTTCGAGTTGTGAGGCTGAGTACAGGGCAGTCTTTACAGCTACGGTTGAGTGTGTATGGCTCAGACGCCTTATGGCTGATTTGGGTGTTGGACAGGACACTGCCAACACTATCTACACTGACAGTCAGAGCGCATTGGTAGTTGTGAGGAACCCAGTTTTTCATGCTCACACAAAGCACATTGAGGTGCATTATCACAATGTAAGGGAGAGGCTCTCAGTAGGAGAGATCAACTTGGCTTATGTGCCAACACAGGACAACAGGGATTTTAATTACGCAATGATGCATTTTGTTAAATGTTAATTATTGTTGTTATTATCACTATTTTTTTCATGTTAATAACATATCTAATGTCATGACTTACGAAAACTGGTAGAAAACGTAGAACCGGCGGGGCAACCACAAACCCCGGCAGGCCCGGCGGGTATATTATGAATCCCGGCGAGCCCGACAGGCAAAGCAAGAATCCCGCTAGCCCCGTCATGTACCCCCTCCATATTTGGCGGCTCTATATAACCCCGTAGTAGACATCACATCACATCATCGCTTCCTCTAAATTTGGTCATCCTTTAAAATTTAGAAGAAAAACTAAAGGTAAAAGAATGAATAGTCTTTAAAAAAAATTAAAATTTAATGAAACTCTGATCATGGATCATTAGTTCTTTTTTGGACTGAACTGGTTCTTGAAAGGAGGTAGAAAGGTGAATCTTTGGGTCGGTATCTCTACATTTGGGATGGACTAATCTCATGTTTGGTTCACCGTTATATTTGCTAAATTGATTGCTATATTGATTAGAACTTCTATCATGGGTCATTAGTTCTTTTTTGGACTGAACTGATTCTTGAAAAGAGATAGAAAGGTGAATCTTTGGGTCGATATCTCTACTTTTGGGATGGACTGATCACATGTTTCATTCACTATTGTATTTGCTTGCTATTCCGATTAGAGCTCCAATCATGGGTCATTAGTTCTTTTTTGGACTGGATTGATTCATGAAAGGAGGTAGGAAGGTGAATCTTTGGGTCGATATCTCTACTTTTGGGATGGACTGATCACATGTTTGATTCACCGCTGTATTTGCTTGCTATTTCGATTAGAGCTCCAATCATGGGTCATTAGTTCTTTTTTGGACTGGACTGATTCATGAAAGTGGTAGGAAGGTGAATCTTTGGGTCGATATCTCTACTTTTGGGATGTACTGATCACATATTTGATTCACCGTTGTATTTTCTTGCTCATGTTTGAGTAGATTGAGGTTATTCCCTTCAGGATTCACTACTACGCTTGTGTGTGATATTGATTATAACACTAATGTTTGGTTTGAATAATACTTGAAAGAAGAGATAGCATACTGAGCTATGTTTATTGGTATTGCAGGCATCCAATAAGTATGTCTTCCACCGGGAATGTCAGCGGTGGTGTTGGTGTCCCAAGCCTGGCTTCCTTGAGGAGACCTCCTACCTCGATGCCAGGTCCTGCTTCGCAGGGCACCACTTTGCAGAGCAAGCGAAAGGCAGGTGGAAAAAGTCCAGGACCCGAGTGGAATTTTGCCACAAATTTAAATAAGTATCAAGATTGGAAATGTAACTTTTGTGGAGAAGAGAAATCTGGAGGAGCACCAAGAATAAGGGATCATTTGCTAGGTGGCAATACCAGAATTCAAGGAGGAAAGTGCAAGGGCTTAGGTGCAGAAGAAGCAACTATGCACTTAAAAGCTTTAATTGGTAAGCTAATTCCCACGAGCAAAAGATCAAAACTCTCTACTTTCAACCATCACACCCCCGTATCGATAAGATCAAACCAGTATGAGGGATCATTGGGTGTAACGCCCACCAATGGAAGCACTCAAAGTAGGGAACCAACTTCTCATATCGATGGAAGCACTCCTCCAAACCATGGATCTCCTGACTTTCAGGTAGGTTCGTCAAAAAGTAGACAGGTTAGCTTACAGACGAGCTTCAAAACACTTGCCTTAGAAGAAGCACAACTTGCACTAGCTAAAGCCGTCTATTTCACTGGGGGATCATTGGCCATTGTCACCCGTGATGCATGGAAGTCAGCTTGGAAACGCATTGGGGAGTATGGTGCTGGATTTACCCCTCCAACATATCACCATATAAGAAACCAACTGTTGGATAAATGTTACACAAGCACACAACAGGATATTCAAAGGGTAATATTAAATGCAACAGAACAATCTGGATACACCATAGTTAGTGATGGTTGGTCCAACGTTCAAAGGCGGCCATTGATCAACATCATGCTTGTATGTCCTGATGGTGAATGTTTTATCAAAGCTGTGGATAGCTCTGGTCAAATAAAGTCTGGCAGTTTTATAGCTGACATCATTGGCGACGCAGTTGAGGAACTTGGAAAAGAAAATGTTGTCCAAGTAATCATGGACAATGCCAAAAATTGTAGGGCTGCAGGTAGAATACTTGAAAGTCGCTTCTCTCACCTATATAGTGTTGGTTGCAGTACACACATCTTGAACTTGGTATTGCAAGATTGGTACAAGAGGGAGGACACAGAGTGGTTCAAATGGATAGTAGACAATGCTCGCTTAATAGTCAAGTTTGTTTTGAAGCGTCAGAGGGTTCTTGACATGTACCGTCAGAGGATGTCTACTATGTTAAAACTGTCGTGCGAAACTAGATTTTGCACCAACTACTATACGGTAGAATCACTAATAAAAAATAAGAATGTTGTGATGGAGACATTTGTTTGTGCCACTTTTTCAGAATGGGAGGCTGGTCAAAGGGAGAAGATAAAAAGCAAAATAGGGGTGATCAGAGATCTACTAGCTGATCGCCACTTCTGGGATGATGTGGTGGATGTGCACAATGTCATGATTCCCATTATGCTCGCATTACGCCAACTGGATTTTGCCTTGCCTAACATAGGTAAGGTGTGGATGGCTTGGTGGACTGTTCAAGAAAGCCTTGCAAATCCAGAGGAGCACCAGGAGCCAATTGTGAAGCCTTGGAAGACACCATTCACTCAAAAGAGGAGGGAAATTTTGAGAAAGTATGTGCATGGTCGATGGGTTGGAGCACATAGTCCACTACACAGCGTAGCTTTCTTATTGGATCCAGAGTATTGGGCAATGGAAATAGACAAACTTGATGAGGAGGTGTTGGAAGACTTTTATGATGTGATAGGCAGATTTTATGATGATCCTGATGAGCATGCATCAGCTGTTACTGATCTTACGAAGTTTAAACTCAAAGAGGGTAAGTTTGGTACAGAATTTGCGCAGAAACTTTCCACGGAGCAACCAGCGTGGACGTGGTGGATGATGAATGGTGGTAGTGCACCCACCCTTAAACGCCTAGCTATTAGAATCCTAGCCCAATGTGCATCCAATTCAAGTTCTAAGAGAAACTGGAGTACATATAAATATGTACATTCCACCATCAGAAACCGCCTTCTAAATTCAAGAGCTGAAAAATTGGTGTATATGTACTGCAACCATCGGCTATTGGCAAGAGTGCAAGCTGAGAACTACAAAGAGGAGATGCCGCGCTGGACTTATGATGTAACCAATGATGAGGTGGACGAAGACAGTGAGTTGCAAGGGGAATCTCATGAAGTAGAAACTACATGTACTTTAGAAGATATTGAAGAGAATTTGGAAATTGAACCAACTTTGACCCGTCGCAGCAAGCGACAATGGTTTAATTAATAGATCATCAAATCCATTGAGTGACTTCTGCTTAAGTTCAGAAACTGTTTATCTTATAAGCTTTTTTTTATATTTAGTTTAAGGTTTAGACATTTGCTTAATAATAAACGAAGCCGTTAAAAACCTTTACAAGGCCACAAATATTAAAGCTTCATAATATACAAAGCCCTAACAAATCGTTGCATTATCACATATCATAATTGAAGCTGAAGAAAAGACAATTCACAATTCACTAATAAATTCTCACAAGACAACGAGTCAATGTTATCAAATGTTACAAAAAACTATCCAAGTGATAGTGAAATATTTGTGAGAATATCTTCATTCTCCTGTTCACCCTGACATTTAAGCTTATTATAGTCTTCGGACATTTTAAACATTGCATATAGCTTTTTGGATATCTCAAACTCACTTATAGCACAATGAAAGTTATTCATCATGCTTTGCATCAAGCATGATATATGATACATATGTCCGCATGGCAAGCTGAAGTGACCACACCACTCATGAAAGAATGATCTACATATGGGGCAAGGACCACCCTGCTCACCAGAAGTTGGAGGGGCCTCATAGATGTTGGGTGCTCAATCAATGTGGCAACATTTTGTTTTTTTATAGTCCCCTCTAACTCTTTTACGTGGCGAGATAGCACCTTCAACTCCCTTTGCAAGTCTCTATTTAGGGTTTCTTCTGCATGAGACCCTTGTGAGCTTGTGATGCTTGCCTGAGTTGAGTTTGAAGCTCCTCCTTAACTTGATGCACTTCCATTGATGCACCTTCTAGTGCCAATGACATCTCTTGCCGTGTGAGGGTGATTGCAGTACTGCGAATGTCCTCAACCGTCATGTGAGGTGTCCTTGAGCTAAAGACCACTGCTTCACCCAAGACATAATGCATGTATAACATCTTGGCAAACCACAATGGACAATCCATATGATGCATAGGATGACCCATAACATCGAGATATATGTTCTCTCCATTGTCTCGTATGTCTGCATTAATGCATTGTGATAGTGATAGCCGTTTTTTCGGCTCTTTGTAATTGCCACAGTGAGTTACCTCACCCTACCAAAATCACCCAAACACTGTGGCTATCCCTACCATTTCACTGTACATAGGCGTGCGTGAGTCACGGGACTTTTCCCATATCTTCTTAAAAACCCTCAGCTAGCTAGTCACTGGGCTAGGTGAGCCAAAAAAAATAAAAAAAATAAAAGTATATTATGGCCTCTTTGTGTGTAAATATTTCATTGTATATATGGCCTAAATATAGGGATTTTTAATAATTATTTTGGTATTTTATTTAAATATTTCTACTTAGGTATGTGTTTTATTAAACCTATGTACACCTTCTTTCATCCTCTTACACCATAATTATATTTTTTTTTTTTGCCAATATGTACATACTCTAACCTCATATTTTTCCTTCATACAAATCACTCCCACATTTTCACCCTCACCCTCGTGAAAACAAAAAATTGATTTCTACTCATTGGTTACTTTTATTATATTATTTACTTGCATACCTTTTCCTCTTTCACCCAAAATAATTCAAGGAGGGACCATATCATATGATTCCAATATCTTTCCATATCCATAACTCCTCCATATTTTTATTATTATTTTTACTCATTATTCTAACACCATGTGCTCATTGAGCTAAAGTCCATGAATAGTCCATACACTAGTCCCACCATGTATATATTTCTTATTTCACCAATAATCCTCCTCCATGCATGGGTCAAGGGCAACTTGAATGCTTTGTATTATAATATGACAAAGGAGGGGCTCACTCTTGGATGCATTGTACAAATTCAACAAAGGAGGGGACCACTAAAAGACTTTTGCAGGCATAAAAAACAGGCTTTTTGGTGAGAATTTTGGCACCTATCTCCACTCCGAAATTGGAGCGGTGGTCAAAAGAGAAAATGTAGCCCACGCTCTGAATAATCACCCCAAATGTTTTCATGATTTTTGGAGCTACCAGCTGTGAGCTATGATTTTTTTAGTGGACCCCAGTTTTCCCATGCTATGCAGCCACACTCTCTCTTCCACTTTATCATTTTCCTCTTTCACACACACTTCTCCACTCATCATCCCCATCTCTCTCACCACTCCTCTCTGCACACTACTCACCTTCTCCTCAACCTTGAAGAATAAGAGAAACCATGGTGAACTCATACCTCCCACACACAATTCCATTCCAAAATTGACCACCTAGTCTCATTTTTCCTCCTCCAAATTACCCATATCTATCAAAAAACCACAAAATTCAGCCTCTTCTCTTAAAAGATAGCATCATGGTGGTTGATTACTCAGCTTCAATTACCTTGTCTCTCAAGGAAGGTCAAGAGTGGAGAAAAAATGTACCGTCAAAGCTAGTGGACCGTCAACAAGCGTCAAAATTGGCCCTACTCAAGACACTTGGAGCATCAACCTTGTAAGAAATCCACCTTTTCTTACCTCTTAAGAGTTTTTCTTCCTTATTTGTATCCTACATGGATACTCCCATTGTAAATATTCAATTCCATTTGTAAATTAATACTAACTCTACTAACACTAACCCACTATGAAAAGTCCTATCACCTCCATTTCTCTCCTCTCTCTTTCCCCACCAACTTCTTGATAATTCCAAGCAAAAGAAATTAGATAAATTGCTGAAAATCTAACTCAACCATGGTTAGAGGAGTAACCCTAGCCTTCAAAATTGCTATAAAAGGAGGGTGTAGCTAGCATAAAAGGGGAAGCCATAAGCAAGAGCACTATGCTATAGCTTGAGAAGCCAAGCTCAACCTCTCTAGAAGGAGCTCTTGAGTGGAAGCTCATTGTCTTATGCATGTGCATGTGTTGTAATAGGGGATTAGCAAGGGAAATCTATGCCATTGTAAGAGAGAGAGTGATCATTCAATTGAGAGTAGGAAATCTATCATTTCTCCTACTAGTGTAAGCCCAACATTCGCTGAATCAAGGAGGGTGGATTTGGACTAATCTTGGATATTTTGTCTCCTTTCCAACGTGAAGTAATGGACAACAATGATGCGTAAGTGTCTTGGTTTTTTTTAAGTTCTTGATAGCTTGTCTCTGGTGTTGTCATCAATCTAGCCATAAATCCCACATACTGTAAGAGGGCGACAGGGTGGAGAGGACTCCCCTGGCCTTAAGACAGTGATTGGGGTGGCTTTTCTAGTGATGTGTTGTGGTGAAATTTACGCAAGCTATGTTGAACAAGTACTAATCTCACTTTGATTTGTCATGACAGATTTGTAAGAAGGTATTAATGCAACAAGCACCCCCTCCCCCTTTCTCTCTCTTTCTTAAATATATAGTTATGTTTGCTTGATCATTGCCGATACGTTTCAAAGCAGCCTGAGCACTATCTCTCTCTCTCTCTCTCTCTCTCTCTCTCTCTCTCTCTCTCTCTCTCTCTCTCTCTCTCTCTCTCTCTCTCTCTCTCTCGTGTTTTAGTGTGTGAGAGTATTCCATTGGTGTTAGGGTTAGTGTAAATTCCTTGCTTGTTTGTGGGTTGCTCTAACGATTCTCCTCTTTTGCGTCCTAGTTCGCTCTTAAACTAGGTGGTGCCCCTTGTGTAGTTGGGATTTGGCGGTGGGTTTGTTGTTTTGGTTTGTGTTGTGTTGTGCCCCAGCCCCATTGAGCAGCACGGGAGCCTTGAAGGGTGTCTAGAGGCCACTCTTCTTGTTGCCCGCCCCGGACCGCCTCAATTTTGGTGCCCCCACGGAGGACGGCTTGTGTATTTTTGTGTAGAATCAACCTTTAGCATAGTCAAGTAGTTTGCATGAATCACGAAGCTTTGTATGATCCCTTCATTCCCATTGCAAGGCAAAAGGTACACATAATTGTTAGTACTAAGTTGCAATTTCAACGTGTCATTCGTAGAATTTTAGGTCCTCTTAGGTTGGCCGAGATAAACGCTTCAGTAAATCCTTTTATTTTGCCTCTCATTAGGTACGACCTTAGTTTGGACGTCTATATTTTTGTTTTGTTGTAAGCATTAGGACATGCATAGGCCATGGATAATGGCCCAGGAATAGAGGTTTTTCCCTTTCATTTTACTCCACACATTAGAATAAACGTTGCAATTAGTAGAAAGATCCATTTTCAACAACGAATGGTGTTCATGTTTGGTGCCCAAAGAGCAGGAGAAATTCTTGCATCACCAAACCCTGTCATTCTACCTCTCATCAACTACCACACTTCTTTTGATGTACATGTGTTCATTTTATTTTAAAATGAAGTGCAGCCCGGCAAAGTAGTGTGTATGTTTGTTTTTTCTTTGTCCAAGTTGTTACAAGAAACAAGAAAACGATCATTTGTTCTAACTGGGAATGTGTGTGCAGTGAAAGTTCAATCCTTAGAGATCTAGCTCTATTACCAATTGAGTTGCAGGAGCAAGTAGTAAGGCGTCTCCCTCATAACAAGAGGGTGGTGAAGTTAAGACGGAAGGTCCTACGCGTTGATTCCATTTTCCTCTTGTTGTTGGGCACTAAGGAAGGCCGCGCATTCATCCAACTAGTGTGTGCCCTAAGATTGGTAAATAGAGTGAAATTTGGCGTTTGGCGAGTGCATTTCACCATTGAGGAAGACTCTTCAGGAAACTTGCGGCCAGAGTTCATGCTTCATAGACTCACATTTGGTGAATTTTTCCCTCATTTGCATCTTATTAATAGTCTTCCTTTCGCTTTCAACAAAGGAGATAGGGAGCTATTCAGAGCTTGTCTTAATAAAGAGAGCATAGAGAAGATTGCAAATTTGTATAAATTCTCATCCTTCTCTACTTTCTATGACACTTTGTTCATAGAGACATTGTAAATCTCTTTATGCTTTTGAATGATTTAACCATAATCCTAAGGAGTTTTTGTCCAGGAATTTTGTAGCACAAGTGGAGTCTTTAAATCTTGCAAACTTGATTGGACTTGATGAGGATGTTCTTTATGAAATTGTGAGAAGGTTGCCTCACTCCGACTATGTGGAACTCGAAGGAAAGGAGCTCCTAGTCAATTGCTACTTTCTCACGGCCTTCGACGAGCATGAAGATCTAGTTTTTATACAAACCGCTTGTGCATTGGGAATTGTAGAGCAAGTGCAATTTATCACTTGGGACGTGGTTGCTCTTTTGGATCCAGAAAAGGAAGTTCTAGAGATTTCTGTTTATCGCCTTAGCTTTGAAGAATTTCAACCCTTCTTAGAGCTCATCAATAGTCTACCCTTTTGTTTTGATCAAACAAATCGAGACCTTATTGAAGCTTGGATAGCTGAAGAAGAAAACCTAGAGTGGTATTTTCTCACTTCTTCATTTGCAGGCGAGTGGTTCTAGATCTCTATTGTATCCCTTATTGTAACTCGTGTTGTAATCTTTCATAATAATGGAGAGCCAACGCCAAATGTCTGGATATCCTCTTTTCTTTGGAGAGCCTGGAGAGGATGCAGAATTATTTTTAGCAAATTTCAAGATGTCTTGCCGTATCAAGAGGATAGTAACCGATCAAGAACGTGTAGAAATGTTTGAGGTGGTCCTTAGGAAAGATGCTAGTACTTGGTTTGACTCTTTGCCTGAGGAAGTTAAGGGGAATTACACAGAAGTTTTAAATCGTTTTAAGAGATACTTCTTTGATCCCCAAAACACTCAGAAACTATGGCAAGACATTGTTTCTCATAAGCAAAAAGACTTAGATGACTACTACTTGTACAAGCAAGAGTTTCTACGTCTTTGGGCTCTATGGATACGAAATGTTGCTAACCCTGGTGATGGTGCAGAATTTTTAAAGAAGGAGAGGTTCATAGCCGGACTCTTTCCTGACCTTAAGGTAAAAGTTGAGGCGGGTGCACCTGCTACTTTTGATGCAGCTGAAACTAGGGCTGCTGAGAAGTATAGGAAACTCAAGTGCTTAAGGGGAGAGGTTCCAATAGAAGGTCTTAGACCCAAAGGTAAGTCACAAGCATCAACATCGAGGGAGCTTCCTGAGGTAACGGCGGAAGTAATTGAGAAGTTAAACGAATCTTTAAGCAGCCTGTCAATTCACCTTGCACAAGCTGTAGGTCCAAAGGGACAAGCAAAGAAGTCTGAAGAGCGAGATCCACGACCTAGGAGAGTCTTGCAATGTTGGAATTGCGGAGAGTCTGGACATGGGATGTATAATTGTCCTTGGCCCCGTGGGGAGCCAGGGAGGCCTAACTTGAATTACCCAGTGATGAATGCAGGTGAAGGAACTGGTCAACAACCAAGGCTTCTACAAAGGCCAAATGGACCAAGACCACCTCCACAAGGGGTAGAAGGAGTTCCACCTTTGCCAGATCCAAATGTGCATGTGGTAGAGGTGACAAATTCAAATGAGGTTGACATGGAAGCCAATGGAATTAAGCGTGGCCGAGGAAAAGGTAAAGAGAAAGAAGGAGTCACATCACAGAGTGACCATGGACAAGGCAAGAAGGCAAAGGGAACCAAGGAAACCAAGAGGACTCGATGTCGTATCAACCTCCAAGACTTCCCTCTTGGACATGGTATGGCTCCGTACAACTTGTTGGAAGACATGAGAGGTAAGGGTCCTGATATTTCATGGCCTCAATTTCTTGCATTATGTCCACAAGTTAGGAGGGATTTAACAAGGGCAGTTAGCACTAGGAGAAAGGTAAAAGAGAGTGTGCCTGTTGTAAAAATTGCACAAGCTAAAATGAATGAGGACATTACACCGGTGCTAGACTGTTACATCAAAGGGAGATTGGTTAGGAAAGGTCTAGTGGATGGGGGTGCACAAATTTGCATCATGACAGAGGGACTCATGCAAAAACTAGGCATGCACATCCATGAGACACCTGAAATTAGGGTCAAGATGGCAAACAATAGCAAGGCTAGGTGCGTAGGCATTTGTAAAAATGTTTTTGTGGAGGCCTTTGGCATTAAGAAGGCAGTGGATTTCTATGTCATGTCTACCAAGGGAAATGGTTACCCATTTATCCTAGGAAGACCATGGCTAATGAAAATGCGAGCTTTGCAGGATTGGGAGAGTGGAAAGCTAATTTGCAGGAATGACAATCACAAGAAGGTTATCTTTGACATGAAGGAGCAACGCCAAGAGGAGCTCCATGAAGAATCATCTCAAAGTGAGACGGAAGAAGGTTGGACCGATAGCACTTCAGAAGAAGAAAGTAGCGGTAGCATTACTGAAGAGGAGTCTTCCATCGAAGTCATGGGGGTAAGGTTTAAGCCAAGCAACCAAGAGACCTCTTGTCAAGGCTTGGAGGAGGTAGGTCCTCAAGAGAACGAAGGTGATCAAGATGAAGGGATGCTGGAAGGTATGCTATCAACAACACTTACAAAGAATGAAAGAGAGGAGTTCAAATGTGTGCTAAGGAAGTTTCCTAGGCTTTTTGCTAAAGACTACACCGATGTGCGTGGAGTAGATGTTGTTCAACACAAAATTGAGTTGAAGCCAGAGGCCACACCTAAGGCTCAGAAGCTACGAAGGCTAGGAGTCATCAAGGAGCAGGCTTTACTCAAGGAGGTAAGAAAGCTTCTAGCAGCAGGGTTCATTTATCCAGTGGAGAATTCAGAGTGGGTCTCTCCTGTTGTTGTCACTCCTAAGAAGAACGGCAAGTGGAGGGTGTGTGTGGATTACCGTCCCCTCAATGAGGCAACAAAGAGAGATCACTTTCCCCTCCCATTCCAGGATGAGATACTAAATGAGGTAGCTGGTCATGAGAAGTACACTGTGTGCGATGGTTACTCAGGTTACTTTCAAATAGGGATTGCACTAGAGGATCAATTGAAAACAACCTTTATCACTCCTTGGGGTTGTTATGCTTTTAGAGTCATGCCATTTGGTCTGACAAATGCTCCTGCAACATTCCAACGTTTCATGAATATGGTGTTTCAAGCATTCTTTGGAAAGTCAATTAGGGTGTTCATTGATGATTTCTGTATTTATAGCTCAAAATCATTGCATCTACAAAGGGTAGAAGAAGGTTTAAAGAAGCTCTACGACATGGGAGGTCAACTCAACCCCGACAAGTGCCATATAGGTGAGGATGAAGTAATCTTGCTTGGTCATAAAGTTTCTTACAAAGGCATTGAAGTGGATCCTTCGAAGGCAAAGGCTCTTATTGAGCTACCATCACCCAAGAGTCTTAAGGAGGTCATCTCATTCATTCAAAAGGTGAAGTATATGTCACGCTTCATTCACTTAGCCTCGGAGTTACTTCACCCTTTGCAAAAGTTGACACAACAAGTAGAATTTGCATGGTCTGATGAGCTTGAAGAGTGCTTTTGTAACATTAAAGTCATTTTGTCAGAGATACCAACACTCATGCCTCCTTGTTGGGAGTACACATTCTTTGTTAGCTCTAGTGCTGGGAAAGAAACAATTGGTGCGGTGTTGCTACAACAAGATCCCCACAGTACAAGGATGCGACCCATCTACTTTGCTAGTAGGGTCATGAATGCTTTGGAGAGAGACTACACAGAAGCAGAACTCATGATGCTTTCTCTCATGTTTGCGGTGAGAAAGTTTAGATCCTACCTGCTACCAAAACCTTTTGTAATTCTCACTGCAGAAAATTTGTTCCCGTGGGTGTCATCTCAAATGAATCTTAGTACTAGGATCTCAAAGTGGATTATGGAGTTGCAAGAGTTTCAATACTCTTTCAAGGTAGAAGATAGTGTGCGTGCACAATTGGCAGGGATTCTCACTTATAGGGTGCACGAAAAGGAGATTAAGGTGCCTGAAGTAAAGACCCTACCATTGCCACCACCAAAAAGTATTCCTAATGCTTTTACTTTGTTCTTTGATGGAGCTTTTCGTCGAGCCACAGGAAAAGCAGGGGGAGGGCTAGTGTTGCTCAACCCAAGTGGAGAGGTGGTCATGAAAGAGAAGTTCAATCTACCAAGTTCAGCTAGCAACAATGAAGCAGAATATGACACTCTACTTCATGGTTTGAAGATGTGCATTGGCCAAGGGATACAACGCCTCATGGTAAAGGGAGATGCACTTCTCATTGTTAAACAGATTTTAGGCATTTGGGCATGCAAGAATGAGAGCTTACGGACAAAAGTTCATGCCATTCGTAGATTGTTTAATCAATTTGAAGAAGTGCAACTATATCATATTCCTAGGAAACAGAATGAAGATGCTGATTTACTTGCACAACAAGCCGTTGCATGTGTAAAGAAAGAAGTGCAGGTCATCATGGTGGCGGCTGCTGTGAAGCAACCGAGGTACCAGGGATTGGAGTCATTGGCTCCCATCATTGGCTACATTTTGGAGGGTGAGTTTCCACCAGACTTCACAAAAGCTCAGAAGAGGATACTCATGAAGAAGGCAAGCGTATATCTCTTCCTAGAAGGCTCCCTCTATCAAAGAGGGAAGGATCAAGTGTGCAGACGAGTACCAACTATTAAGGAAATTCCAGCCATTCTAAAAGGTTTGCATGAAGAGGCATGTGGTGGTCATTTTGCCCAAGAATTAACTGTGAAGAAGATTTTGCTTTCGGGGTATGTTTGGCCAAGTTTGCATGTGGATGTTCAACATTGGTGTAAAAGCTGTCACACTTGTCAGATAAATGGAAATAGAAGGTTGGTGCATGGCCGGTGCATGGCCCGAGGCAAATAGTGCTTGCAAATGGACCCTTTGAAAAGTGGGGCATTGATGCTATGGGTCCTCTGCCTAGGACAAAAAATGGTAAACTCTACATTCTAGTGGCTGTAGACTATATGACTAGGTGGGTGGAAGCACAAAGTGTGGCAAAGGTAAATGAGAAGACAATAAGCAAATTCGTCTACACTCACATTTGTTGTAGATTTGGCACACCTTTGGAGATTGTTTCTGATAATGGTCCAGGGTTTAGAAAAGGATTGCTCATAGAAGTTTGTGAAGAGCTTCACATTCTACATCGTCATAGCACACCATACTACCCACAGTCAAATGGTTTGGTGGAGAAGGCTAATGGTGTCATTGCAGGAATCATTAGAAAGATGGTGCAAAACAAGAAAAAATTATGGGATGACTTCTTGGATGGTGCCTTGTGGGCGTATCGAACCACATATAGGGAAGCCACGGAGTTCACACCATTTCACTTGGTCTATGGTCAAGAGGCTTTACAGCCAATTGAGCTAAACATTCCAACAATGCGACTTCATGGCAAATCAGCACAAGATGATCAAGAGGTATGGATGGATCGACTTCTTACGTTAGTGGAGCTTGAGTGGAAAAGAGAAGCAGCATACGAGTGCTACAAGAGGAAAGCCACACAAGCGAAAGAAACGCACGACAAGAAACTGAAGGACAAAGGCATCAAGGAAGGAGAGCTTGTGCTAAGGTATGACAATCGACTTGACAATCGTTTTGATGCCAAGTTTGAAACTAGATGGCAAGGGCCATACATAGTCAAGAAGGCTTTCAATTCTAGCTACTATCAGCTTATGGACTTGAATGGTAAAGAGCTCTCCAGGAAGGTAAACGGGTATCGCTTGAAGCCCTATTTGAGTCGCCTTCTACCAAAGGATCTACCAAAGATCTGTCCAAAGGCCGCTGTCTCATGTAAGTATTGTTACATGAAGCATGAGTGTAACTCCAGCCAAAACTATGAGGGGCCAAACAATGAAGATCTCGTCAAGGACTCTGAAGCACTCTCTTTGGAAAAGATGCTCTATGATGGTACATGAATATACCATCATCCAGGGGGAGGGCTAATGATAGCCGTTTTTTCGGCTCTTTGTAATTGCCACAGTGAGTTACCTCACCCTACCAAAATCACCCAAACACTGTGGCTATCCCTACCATTTCACTGTACATAGGCGTGCGTGAGTCACGGGACTTTTCCCATATCTTCTTAAAAACCCTCAGCTAGTTACTCACTGGGCTAGGTGAGCCAAAAAAAATAAAAAAAATAAAAAAAATAAAAAAAATAAAAGTATATTATGGCCTCTTTGTGTGTAAATATTTCATTGTATATATGGCCTAAATATAGGGATTTTTAATAATTATTTTGGTATTTTATTTAAATATTTCTACTTAGGTATGTGTTTTATTAAACCTATGTACACCTTCTTTCATCCTCTTACACCATAATTATATTTTTTTTTTTTGCCAATATGTACATACTCTAACCTCATATTTTTCCTTCATACAAATCACTCCCACATTTTCACCCTCACCCTCGTGAAAACAAAAAATTGATTTCTACTCATTGGTTACTTTTATTATATTATTTACTTGCATACCTTTTCCTCTTTCACCCAAAATAATTCAAGGAGGGACCATATCATATGATTCCAATATCTTTCCATATCCATAACTCCTCCATATTTTTATTATTATTTTTACTCATTATTCTAACACCATGTGCTCATTGAGCTAAAGTCCATGAATAGTCCATACACTAGTCCCACCATGTATATATTTCTTATTTCACCAATAATCCTCCTCCATGCATGGGTCAAGGGCAACTTGAATGCTTTGTATTATAATATGACAAAGGAGGGGCTCACTCTTGGATGCATTGTACAAATTCAACAAAGGAGGGGACCACTAAAAGACTTTTGCAGGCATAAAAAACAGGCTTTTTGGTGAGAATTTTGGCACCTATCTCCACTCCGAAATTGGAGCGGTGGTCAAAAGAGAAAATGTAGCCCACGCTCTGAATAATCACCCCAAATGTTTTCATGATTTTTGGAGCTACCAGCTGTGAGCTATGATTTTTTTAGTGGACCCCAGTTTTCCCATGCTATGCAGCCACACTCTCTCTTCCACTTTATCATTTTCCTCTTTCACACACACTTCTCCACTCATCATCCCCATCTCTCTCACCACTCCTCTCTGCACACTACTCACCTTCTCCTCAACCTTGAAGAATAAGAGAAACCATGGTGAACTCATACCTCCCACACACAATTCCATTCCAAAATTGACCACCTAGTCTCATTTTTCCTCCTCTAAATTACCCATATCTATCAAAAAACCACAAAATTCAGCCTCTTCTCTTAAAAGATAGCATCATGGTGGTTGATTACTCAGCTTCAATTACCTTGTCTCTCAAGGAAGGTCAAGAGTGGAGAAAAAATGTACCGTCAAAGCTAGTGGACCGTCAACAAGCGTCAAAATTGGCCCTACTCAAGACACTTGGAGCATCAACGTTGTAAGAAATCCACCTTTTCTTACCTCTTAAGAGTTTTTCTTCCTTATTTGTATCCTACATGGATACTCCCATTGTAAATATTCAATTCCATTTGTAAATTAATACTAACTCTACTAACACTAACCCACTATGAAAAGTCCTATCACCTCCATTTCTCTCCTCTCTCTTTCCCCACCAACTTCTTGATAATTCCAAGCAAAAGAAATTAGATAAATTGCTGAAAATCTAACTCAACCATGGTTAGAGGAGTAACCCTAGCCTTCAAAATTGCTATAAAAGGAGGGTGTAGCTAGCATAAAAGGGGGAAGCCATAAGCAAGAGCACTATGCTATAGCTTGAGAAGCCAAGCTCAACCTCTCTAGAAGGAGCTCTTGAGTGGAAGCTCATTGTCTTATGCATGTGCATGTGTTGTAATAGGGGATTAGCAAGGGAAATCTATGCCATTGTAAGAGAGAGAGTGATCATTCAATTGAGAGTAGGAAATCTATCATTTCTCCTACTAGTGTAAGCCCAACATTCGCTGAATCAAGGAGGGTGGATTTGGACTAATCTTGGATATTTTGTCTCCTTTCCAACGTGAAGTAATGGACAACAATGATGCGTAAGTGTCTTGGTTTTTTTTAAGTTCTTGATAGCTTGTCTCTGGTGTTGTCATCAATCTAGCCATAAATCCCACATACTGTAAGAGGGCGACAGGGTGGAGAGGACTCCCCTGGCCTTAAGACAGTGATTGGGGTGGCTTTTCTAGTGATGTGTTGTGGTGAAATTTACGCAAGCTATGTTGAACAAGTACTAATCTCACTTTGATTTGTCATGACAGATTTGTAAGAAGGTATTAATGCAACAAGCACCCCCTCCCCCTTTCTCTCTCTTTCTTAAATATATAGTTATGTTTGCTTGATCATTGCCGATACGTTTCAAAGCAGCCTGAGCACTATCTCTCTCTCTCTCTCTCTCTCTCTCTCTCTCTCTCTCTCTCTCTCTCTCTCTCGTGTTTTAGTGTGTGAGAGTATTCCATTGGTGTTAGGGTTAGTGTAAATTCCTTGCTTGTTTGTGGGTTGCTCTAACGATTCTCCTCTTTTGCGTCCTAGTTCGCTCTTAAACTAGGTGGTGCCCCTTGTGTAGTTGGGATTTGGCGGTGGGTTTGTTGTTTTGGTTTGTGTTGTGTTGTGCCCCAGCCCCATTGAGCAGCACGGGAGCCTTGAAGGGTGTCTAGAGGCCACTCTTCTTGTTGCCCGCCCCGGACCGCCTCAATAGCTTGAGTCGGCCTTTCTTGATGTTGTCATCTGCAACGCCTGGCCATATGGATTTCACCATTTCTCGGTCATCCTAGTGTTCACCTCTTTCCATTGTGTACCCACCGGGTTGGCCCACTGGGAGCAACGAGCAGCAATTCGAGTGGTGTCGTTCACTCCACCGCCTTGACACATGGATCTGAGACGTTCAAAAGCTCGCTTAGCCCTTTGATTATCATTATCCATATCCTGATTAAACACTATACTTCAGTTACGGCATACAAACTTAATGATAATCAATTGCTATAAGAGTAACCACCATTTTACGACAATCAATTGCTATAATTTTAACCACCATTTTACGTCAATCAATTGATATTAGAATAACCACCATCTTACGACAATCAATTGATATAAGAGTAACCACCATTTTTTAAATCAATGAATGACAATCAGTGACTCCACGTGGCTTATTGCTTGAAACTTAAGAGAAAAAACAAAACTCATAGAAAATTTGTTGTCTATTGAGATATAACAAAGTGTTTTTATTACTCATACATCATCCATTGCGCATAAAACCCAATTTTTAAAAGTGCTTTTATAAGTCACAAGTCTCAGAAAGCCCTGCTTAATAAAGTACATCATATATCCATCAAAAAAAGGCTACACTCATTTCAAAGGGAGGGCGTAAGCATCGTTCTGGCTGGGATTCAAATCTTTCTAATTCTTCGCCCAAAAGTGCCAAGGTCTTTCTGTCTGTGGATTTCTTCCTCACCCAACCTTCCACAACAATCCTAGATATGGCTTGTACCTCCACTGAAACCTTATGTTTGAACCAATCTGTGTTGTAGTAGTCAGAGAACTCTCCACAAAACTTACAAAAATGCCATATCACCCATCCTATGGCGTACACATCTGTGGCCTTGGTCCATGGGCATAAATTCTTGCCATCTAGTAACTCAAGAGCTCGCCAAGGATGAATCTTTTGCTAGTTTTCATCGGTATTGTTGGTCTTTTGTGTCTCTAAGCCAACACACAGAGCCAATCCCCAATCAATTATTCCAATACAGGGAGTGAGATCCTTGGTAAAGTCCAACATGATGTTCTGGATGGAGATCATTGTGGATCACTCCCTCGTCATGTGCGAATCGCAATGCCTTCACCAAGGCATGGATCAACGAGGGAGCATGATTGCACAGGCTCTTCATACGTTTTTCCTTGTCTTCAGAGGGCTTCTCCCATTTAAAGTCTTCAGGGATCTTTCCTTTCCCCTCTTGATCCGCTACAAGCGTCATGAAAGAGCCATGTCGAAGGGGAACTGTCTCCATAAGATCACCTAAAGTCCCCCATTGAAGTAGGGGAATATCAGAAACCATGGCAACGTTACAGAGTGGGCAATACTCCTCACAATCCCTCTATGGTTGAGATCTACTCCACTTTCTGATGCAAATCTTTTCCACTAATGCTTGGCCTGTCCTTTGAACTCCTTGGCACAATAAGTATTCGTTGCAGGAAGGAAACTGATCCCTTTGATTTGAACTTGCCACCTTGTGCCATAAGCCCCTGACCAAAGTTTCTTGATCTTCTTAATGGACTTATTTGGAATGCCCAAAATCATACTACATTCAGAATTGTATATACTACTCTCCAGGTGACTGGCAGAAGCAATAGCACCCGATGTTCCCTCAATGGCAGCCTCCTCAATAAACGGTTCTCCAACTTGGCTGCTCCCCACGACTCTCGTGATAGCCATTCGCATTTTCTTGCTTAGGCCAAACTGTGTGTCTATGTGGGATGCTCGCCTTGACCTCTCCTTTTCAGCTCTCCATCTCGTGTTCCAATCCTCTAGCTTACCCTTGTCTACTTCTTGAGGGAATTCCTCTTTCAAATCAGAGGTCACCTTGGGCAAATTGCCCACCCAACTGCTCAGTAATGAGATTATTGATTCGGTTGTTTTGTCTGGATATAACAACAAAATTTTGCGGGCAATCTCACTGTATAATGATTGCAATCTAGACTCATCTACAACAATCTGCGCTATATCGTCGGGATCTAGTGCACTGACGATTGTAATCAACAATTGTCTAATTTCCTTTTTGAACTCTATCACCGAGGTAGCAGAAGGATCCATTTTGCCTGCAATGGTATTATTGCAAACAACACATTGTGAAATATAACTATGTGCCACTCCATTTGGATCATTTCTACGTGAAAAAAAAAGTGCAGTATAGAAAAAGTGCAGTATGCCTCACCGTACAACAACTTACAAACAGATGCTCCTGTCATTCTAGCAGCATCACACCTAGTCGCAATTGCAACCATGTGCCGAAGCATGAATGACTAGGAGCAACATAAAACATAGTCACCCTACGCTTTTGCAATGACACACCTAGCCGCAATTGCAACCATGTTCCAGTGCATCCACGCACGATGAGTTCTTTCAAACAGATGCTCCTGTCATTCTAGCAGCAACACACCTAGTCGCAATCGCAACCATGTGCCGAAGCATGAATGATTGGGAGCAACATAAAACATAGTCACCCTACGCTTTTGCAATGACACACCTAGCCGCAATTTAAACCATGTGCCAGTCCATCCACGCACGGTGACTTCTTTCAAACAGAAGCTACTGTCAATCTAGCAGCAACACACCTAGTCTCAATTCCAACCATGTGCCGAAGCATGAATGACTAGGAGCAACATAAAACATAGTCATCCTACGTTTTTGCAATGACACACCTAGTCGCAATTGCAACCATGTGCCAGTGCATCCACGCACGATGTCTTCTTTCAAGATTCAAGCATATGAAACATTATGAAATTATTTGAGCACACATTCATGCATTAGATGCTACCGTCATTCTAGCAGCAACACACCTAGTTGCAATTGCAACCATGTGCCGAAGCATGAATGACGGGAAGCAACATAAAACATAGTCATCTTGTGTTTTTGCAATGACACACCTAGCCACAATTGCAACCATGTGCCAGTGCATCCACGCACGGTGAGTTCTTTCTAACAAATGCTCCTGTCATTCTAGTAGCAACACACCTAGTCGCATTTGCAACCATGTGCCGAAGCATGAATGACTGGGAGCAACATAAAACATAGTCACCCTACGCTTTTGCAATGACACACCTAGCCGCAATTGCAACCATGTGCCAGTGCATCCACGCACGGTGACTTCTTTCAAACAGATGCTACCGTCAATCTAGCAGCAACACACCTAGTCGCAATTGCAACCATGTGCCGAAGCATGAATGACTTGGAGCAATATAAAACATAATCATCGTACGCTTTTGCAATGACACACCTAGCCCCAATTGCAACCATATGCTAGTGCATCCACGTACGATGATTTGATAAAAGAAATTTTATACCTTTGATCTTTAACACAAAAAACTCAAAAAAACATCAATAAAATAAGGAAGGGATTAAAAAATTACCGCTACACTGTTTTGAGAATGTGGAAAGCTGCCAGAAAGTTTGGTGAAGAAGACTTTTCAATGTACCTCTCTTGTGAAAAAGACAAGCACCGGCGTCGTCTTTATATAGCCACGGCGGGCCCGGCGGGGAAGTGGCTTTACCCGGCGGGCTCGGCGGGTTAACTACTTAGCCCGGCGGGTCTTTAGCCGGTCTCCAAGTCTCCTTGCAAGTCAAAAAAGATGAATGTCAATTAACATAATATTTGTTATTTTGCATTTCTATTGTTATTAACCTGAAATTATAGTGTGATCACGTCATTTTGAAATCCCTGCAGGACAACCTTGTAGATCTTTTCACAAAGGCATTGTCTCGTGAGAAGCTTGAAGCTTTCCGCAAAGCTTTGGGCTTACTCCCCTTTGTGGACTGATCCTGTCCTCAGGGCATGGCACTTCCCTTTACTCATGTGCCAACTCTCGTTCACCGCATCACTCCAGGGGGGATTTGTTACCATATACATGTGGTAGTGATGTGTGTGAACACACTAGGACCGCCGGGGCATTTTTTCCCTCTTTAGGAGTTTTTTTCCCCCGTGCATCGTACATACGCCCATCACTCTAGGGCTATCTATCTTTCCACTGCACACCAAGTAATACACTCTCTATTGTGTGCCTTGAGCTTCCTTCGTCTTCTCCAAGCTGTGTGTGTTTCTCTGCAACCCTAATTCCAACAGATGTCTGGTTCTCTTCCTTTTCCTGGATTACAATCACTCCAACATAAGGAACGACATCATAGCCATTTTCATCACAAAACTTTGTTGTGGGAGCATCATCCACGGCGCACACATCAAGTGTAGCCAAGATGTGTTCCCATCCAAAAGTCTCTAACTCTTCTTCAGGAAATGGTTCTGGGATATAGTCCATATCCTCTATAACCCGCTCTAGGATACATTCCTCACGTTTCAAGCTACCACATTGTGAAGCTCCACACATCCACAGTTCTTTAGGATTACCTAACCAAGCTGGAAGTTTTGATCCTGCTACTGTGGCAAAATCAAACTCCTCAACCAGTGTTCTCGTCACATCCCTATAGCTATGGTCCCTCAAGTTTATCTTTGTTATATGTCTCAGGTATATATGGTCATAACCCCAATCTTGGACCATTTTCAATTGTCGCATGAATGGTCTTCCCAGAATGATTTCATAGTTATTCTTCTTGCCAAAGTCAACAACAACAAAAGTGTGTTCATATTCAATGCCACAAGAAGTAACAAGTACTTTTTTCTAGCAGTCCTAGGGGCTTTTCCTTGTGTCCGTCTACAAGCTGCAGGGTCATTCGTGTGGATATCAAGGCAGGTTTTCCCCATTTTTTCCAAACCTCTTTGGTTGCAATGGACACACCAGCTCCACTGTCAAGGATTGCCATGGTTTTTACACCATTGAATTCCATAGGAAGGGTGGTGTTTCCATCTTCTCCCTCGTAATACTCGCCTACCTTGTTTAATGGCACTGGCCTAGTATTTAGTTGAGGCATTCCAAGCTCTTTGATGCCTTCCTCGATTTGAGTCATTGGGGTTTTTTCACCAAATTTCTCTAGACATTTACCCACATTAGCCCACATGTTTGGTATTATTCTGAGAAACTCGGCTAACATTATTGTACAGGTGACTGGGGTAGATAGAATATCCATGGCCTTGAATCAATGGCCTTGTTGGGAGACAGTCTCTGTGATGGGACTGCAACCACATCTGACTTGGTCTCGTACTCTCCCATGTAGGACGGTAGTGTTCTTAGCGAATGGGGTTGACTATCCATAGATTGTACAGATCCTTTGTCGCCCCAATATGATCACACGTCTAGATTCATTTGAGATCCAGTCTCAAATTCCTCTATTGGTGGTAGAAACACTCCTCGTTCATCACCAGTGTTGTCTACTCGTCTTCTTAGGTCATCGGATTCATTGGCCTCTCTGACTTGTTTCCACAATTCATCAAGGCCATCTATCTCTTTACAATCCTCAGGTATAGCTTGGTGAAATCCCTCGGAAGAGTTATCCATGGTATTCAATACTATCCTTGGTTCTAATGCTGGGTCTTTGAGGTTTGGTCTGTGCTCATGACTAGAATATGGCTCTTTTAGTTCCTGGTTTGGTGGGATTACTTGTGTAGGCATGACACGGATCACATCCTCAGGTTTTGCAACTGGTGGTTCTAGTAAATCTTGGGCTGTTTGAATCATTTTTCGGCACATTTCAAACCTTTGATTTTCTAGTTCCGCATAGGGATATGTCATCCACCTGTGTTCTTGGGTTTGGTTGTTTTTGAGCCTCACATCCTAGGCTTTCAAGAGGGCATCTAATATCTCATTAACCTTCTCTACCAACACAGATCCTCCTGAACTAGCACTTCTCAGTTTCTCATCCGTGGATGGTTCTTCTAGAGGTTTAACCATCTGTGTAAGAGAAGGTGCCTCCTTTTCCTCATGTTGTTTTATCTTCTTTTCAGCTTCGGTAAGCTTCTCAGCTAGGGATTTTTTCTCTCGTTCCCTGCGTTCTTTCATCCTAGTCTTTCTAGATTTCCAACTATTTCGTTTGCTCTTGGTTTTTTGACTAGGTGCGTCTGTCGTTGGTCCATCATCCGTCTTTGGACTCATGTCACTTTCCGTATTCTTTGTCTCTAGATTCTCATCAGCTTTCTTTTGAGCTTGTGCTCTCGTAACTACTTGAACTGGTACAACATTCTCTGTTTCGGAGCTACTAGGTAGCTGAACAATCCCTTATACATTTGTCGTGATTTTTTTGATTTGGTTTGGTTTTTTTGGGCAATCGGGGATCAAGTGAGTGATGCCACACTCAAGACAATAGGCATTTACTTCAGTGATCTCCGTATGAGGACATTGTTTGACCAAGTGGTTGTCACGACTTTTGTGACAATCTATCTTTGGTTGAGGAGATTCTTTTAGCATTTCCTCTTGGCTATAAGCAAGCATTGACCTACATAAGCCTCTATTTGCAATGAATCGCAATGTCCTTTCGTCCATTTCATACCTTCTTTATTTTGACTGAAACCCAAGAGGTGGAGGTTGTACCGGCCTCACCACTCCATGTGTTTCTCTCACATTTTGTTGCTCCAAAGGGTAGTACTCACTTTGGTTGCTATACCACATTGTAGCTGGTACTGGCGTTGGTTTACTTGATGCTTTCATCATTGGCATGTATCTCGTGTCTACCTGCATTCTAGCACCTGGCAGCGGAGGTTGTTGTCCTAAGACAAGCTGTGGCCTTAAAACTCCTACTGGTCCTGGTGCGTTCCGCGTAATGTATCTAGGTGGAGTAGGTGCTTCTAGAACAGGTTGTACATACCTCTCCCTAGCATTTTCCATGCTATAATAGCACTCTTCCCCCATATGGTTCGTCCATTTTCTCTCAATTTCACACCACTTCGGCTCTCCCGAATCAGACCTTACAAGAGGAATCAACCTCTTGACCAAGTCGTCGATAAGCTTTTCTTGATCAATAGGTGCCGTTGGCTTGGCAGTGGACTCACTTATCTGTGAAACACTGTTCTGAGAGGATGTGTTATCTCCTTGACTCTTTAAGTCCTTTTCTTTGTATGCCTCACAGTTATCCACTAGATAAAGAGCTTCTTTGATCAACTCGTTTAGCATCATCCTCCTTATCATATGCAGATCCTTCTGAAGGCCTGCATGTCTCATTCCTTGGATAAAGATCAGCATCAGTTGTGCTTGCGTAGGTAATTCCGCTCTTGGACAGAGCTTAACATATCTCTTGAGCCGTAATGATGCTTTGCGTACTGATTCATCCTCTTTCTGTTTGAATCTATGGATTTGCGAGACCGTGTTGCGCAATGCCTTTTGGAGAGAATTCTTTAATAAACTCCTCAAACAGCTCATCTAGGGTCTCAAAATCCCATTTTTCCACTGAGTCGAACCATGCATCTGCATCGTCTTCTAGATTCAATCTGAATCCCGCAAACTATGTCGCAAAATCTGAAACTTCCTCTGCTCTAATCACTCTTCTAAAAGCCATTTCGTGATCTCTCGGATCTTTATCTCCGGAGTATTTTCTGTTTACCCATTTCTGGACTTGGGATGGTCTAACTCGTCGATTGTCTACAAGTCTAACCAGAGACTCTCCCAATACTTCTTTCGTTATCGCTCTTGAAGGGAATCCTGGTGGCTCTCTCCTTGGAATTCCTATAGGAATTCTCGTGTCTGGTGGAGGCATTTGTGGTCCTTGTTAACCCTCATGGCTCACGGACACCCCATCACCTACGACGGACGTGTATTATGTATTCGGTGGCTTGTCAGACCAATAGGGAAAGGTAGAGTGATCGCCGATGAGAGGCGCACTCTAACTGGGACATTCAAGGGATTAGTTGGCTAAGCATGGGCGCCCAAGTGTGAATGGGGTGAGCTCCTATAAAAGCCAACTAAACCTAATTTTTACTCATTCTCTCATTTGTGCAATAGAAGAGTGCTCTTGCTCCATCCCCATCTTCTTCTTCTTCACCTCCTTGTGTGTGTGTGTGTGTGTGAGAGAGAGAGAGAGAGGGAGAGTGTGTGTGCGATCGAGCATTACGAAGGCACGGCGGCGGCGAGGCGGTTGAGCGCGGCACGACTGCAGCTTCTTCTTCATCGCGGCGAGGAATCCACCACGAAGGCGAGCGTAGAGCGGTGAGTGACACACCCTTTGCTCTCTTGAGCTTGCTAGTTTAGGCTTGTTGTGTGTTTGGAGCCGTTTGTGGCTCGCACACGGTGTATTGGCAAGTCCCTTGCTTCGACAGTGCGGCAAGGAGCGCACATTTTTGGCGCCGCTGCCGGGGATATGCCCTACACTAAGCTCGGTTAGCACTTTACGCTTCCTTGTGGTGCAATTTCTATCATAGGAAAGGCAGGGAAGGAGTGTGTGGAGATTTCTGTTTTTTGCGTTTTCTGCATTTTCTGTCAAGTTTCAATTTCTGCTGTTGTCTGGGCTTTTTCAATTTTCTGCATTTCTTGCGTTTTTTCAATTTCTGCAATTTTTTGCATTTCTGCGTTTTTTCAATTTTCTGCATTTCTGCATTTTCAATTTCTACAATTTTTTGCATTTCTGCATTTTTAATTTCTGCGTTTTCAATTTTCTGCATTTAAAATAAAATAATAAAAATAAAAAATCTGAAAAAAAAAGTGATTTTAAAAAAAAAAATAAAAAAAAATTTCGAAAAAAAAATCTGGAAAATAAAAAGGAAACTAAAAACGCGAGCGAGCGGGCGGTTAAATTTTTCGAAAATAAAAAACGCGACTCTTAAAACGGACGGGTTGGTTTGTATAAAAGATAGATCGGGATCCTCAAGCCCAAGCCCAAGCCCAAGCCCAAGCCCAGGCCCACAGGCCCAGGCCCAGGCCCAGGCCTCAGTCCTCAGTCTGATGATATATACTAGACTCACTCTTATATATATACCCTACTCCCTCAAGAGAGAATGAGAGCATGTGGGACAAGTCCTCCACTCTCCTCCTTTCTCTTCCCACTTGCACCCTTAGACTTTCTAGTTTGGGCCTAGTTCCCTACTGGAAATTGACAGTTTTAGGGATTCCGAGGGCATAGAGTGACCAAACGGAGGGTTGTAAAGCACGGCACGACCCTCTGACCAATACGCTCGTTTCGAGCTATCACACGGCCCATTCCACGACACGCTCTAAAAAATCTAGCAAAAAAACAAACAAAAAACACGCTAAAAACTAGTCACAAGGCCTCCTAGAGCAGCTTTTTGACACCTTAGGGTATCAGAAGCACATGCACTTACGCTCTGGGCGGGTGCTAGAACACGAGCATATTGAGGGTGCCTCTGTTCATACGGACACCCATTACCCATCCACGATAAGCTCTAGACCCTCAGCGGGGACACAAGGTAGCACCACCCAAGACCCTAAAATAGCCGCTAGTGATTCCTCCTCCGACTCAGAAATCATGGAAGCATACCCTACCCAAAACACTGAGAGAGAAGGCCATGCACCTCCCGAAGCTCCACAGCCTAGTACTAGTATGTTTAGCCGTTTCATGGAAACATTAGGTAGAGCTACTCGCTCGGAACCTGATGCAAATGAAGCACACGAAGGGGGTGGGGAAGTGGACTCTCCTTTCACATCGCACGTGGACCCCACACCCCCAAAGAGTGTCCATGTGGATATCCTACCAACTTCTTACCAAGAAGGCCCTGTTGAGCTGCCTCCTTCAGAAGTTCCCTCTAGAGTACCGTTGGTGACAAGTAAAACCACGGGGAGCAACATTGCTTCTACCTCACAAGAAACCGTTAACATGTCGACTCTAGAAGAATTGTTCATTAACGACCATTGGACATACCACCTCCACACTGAGGTGTTGACGGATCTACACTCTAGCCACGCCTACCATGTAGGATGGATAGAGATTGTACAATCCACCTCTAGTGCCACGAGCATCGAAGATCAACAGAAAATGATCTGTAATGTTATCCATGGCATTATTCAATCAGAAAGGCAAAACCGAGGGGTAAATATACTCTCAACTGGCCCCATGAGATTTTTGGATACGAGCAAGGCTCAACAGCCTACTCTATCACAAATGGAGACTCCTCTAATGAGCCCCATGGACTCATCTTACGTCATTTCACCTGGGGTCTCTATGCAATCTGAGCCTCCGAGCGACAACTTTAGCTTCCCTAACTTGGCTCAACCCTCTATCAAGGAAAACACAGTGCTCACTCCAGGGATAAGCCTGACAGAGAATGTACCGATGACATCTACGGTTAGCGCAGTGCCACTACCTAGTGTCGTAGTACCTAATATGGGGCCTCGACCATATGTGCCTCTAGCCCCTTATGCACACATGGCCCCCACACCTCCAATTGTACCACTTGTTCATGCTCCTCGAGTGCCGCTCCCTAGCTCTTATCCGAGTGGACCTATGCCCGGTTATGTTCCATATCCTGCATCATCCACACATATGCTAAGACCGGCACCCGTCCCTCTCCCACATATGATTCCAAGAGTACCTCCACCGGCCCTGCCTCCTCACATAGGTGACTTGGCAGCGTTTGCTCAAACCATAGGTCGATCTATCGCGGAAAATATGCATCATGCATCTGATAGAGAGCCTAGAAGTAAGGCAGTACAAATTGCCAAACTCACGCAAAAATTCAATGGGGACGAAGATGCTAGAAAACACATTGAAGTGTTTGAACAAGTATGTGATTCCTTAGGGGAACGCAACGAACTACAGAAGTGCAATGCCTTAAGCTTGACATTAAGTGGGAAGGCTGGAGATTGGTATAGGACCCTAAGGGTGGACGACAAAACAATCTACCCTACCCTTCGAAGGTTGTTTCTAAAGGAGTACATACGAGAAGGTGTGCTTTGGGGTGTAGCATCTCAGCTACAGAAGGCCGAACGTAAGGAAGGAGAGTCAGTAAGGGACTTCATTAGTCGTCTAAAGCACTTAAACTCTCGCTGCTCTGTAAATGAGCGCTTCAACAATAACCAACTGCTTGATCGATTCATTCGAGGGTTGAGGAATGAAGGAATCTATAATGGACTAGTGATTAGAGGTATCACAACCTGGGAAGATGTCACTGCCAATGCAATCCAATTAGAGGACAACTTGATGATAGCAGGCATGAGGGTGTCTACTGACACGAGATCCACTAGCTCACAAGCCATTGAGTATGAACCCATGACTGCAAAGCCCATTGCCAATGAGCCAAAGGTATTTGAGACATTCTTGACAGACCTCACCAAGGCAATCCAAGAGTCTCTTAAGGATAATCGACCCCCTCAAAATAGTCACATGTATCCAAGAAGGGAGCAACAATGGTGTTCCATTTGCTTAGGTCCACATAGCACTAGTGAGTGCCCTACGTTTAGAGTAAAATTTAATGGAACTTGCAACGCATGTGGTAGGTATGGTCACCAAGCTAAGGATTGTTTAATGATCAAACATATGATGGCAAATAGACCACCTGTAGCCTGGACGGATGCACCTCGAGCTCCTGTATTGATGCCTGCTCCACCTGTTGAGCAACTACCGCAACACATGGTCCCTAGATCTCAAAATGTTGTACAAGCTACACCGCTACCACCTCCTGTGCTAGGACCGCAGCCCCCGCATCCAAGAGTCGCCCCTATGAACCAAGTGGGTTGCGAGCCATCAAATGCTTATCCAGATGGCTGTGAGGAGGAAATAGACACTAGTATTGCCTACGGACTTGATACATTGGAAGAGTGTCCTATATACTACATGGAAGATTGTTGGGGACAAGTCAAGCCGGTTTATCAAGCTGCTGCTCTCGCATCCAGAGGTCAAAATATCAACACCCAGGCTAGGAGGCCACCTCTTCAATGCTACGAGTGTGGTGGACCACATCGAGCAGCGGAGTGCCCTATTAGGCTGCAAAAGAATGCTGCACAGATGCAAATGAATCAAGGGAGCACATCTGCAATGCCAATACTCACATGTAATCGTTGTGGCATAGATCACTTGATTGCCCAATGCCCCTATAACCCAAATGCGCCTAAAATCACACCCCTAAATTTGGTCGAAATTGCTAGTGTGACATCGCCAATACCACCTGTCGCACCCGCTTATGCGATTACACGGTCCATGCTTCAAGGGCCAGGCCATATCCTCGAAGAGAGAGATACCGTGTCAGTTATCCAAGCAAAGAAAAAGAAGACACGAAGGAAGAAGTCGCAGAATACGGAAAATTCAAAGCCAAGTTCCAAAACAAACATAGGAACAGGAGATGACCCCGTGTATATGAATGACCTCGAGGATGATTCAGATTCAGCCGAGACAATGGAGACTAGAACCAATACCACAAAGGGAAAGACCGACAAAGAAATCCGTAACATGGAACCAAATGAAAACCGAATAAGAGAAAACCATAAAGAGCCTCTGAAAACACCACAAGTGTTTCCAAATCCAATCCAAGACCCCCAAGATAAACCGCAGGGGCAAAAAGGGAAGAATCGTAAAAAGAAGATTGGGACGTACCCAAACCCAGTAGACGAGATTGAGCAGGTGAAACATCTAAGAGGTTTAGTGGAGAAGACTCAAAGGAAACTAGAACCAGAACCCATGCATGTCAAAATTCATGACACAGTGTTTCCCACACAAGTTCATCCACCCCACATGAACCATAGACCGTTAGCCATATCTAGTATCATCCAAGAAGGGAGTGAGGACGGGACATCAGAAAGTGAGCATACACCCTTCTTGTTGGAAAGGATGTTTAACGAAGGAATACCTGATCCCATTGAGGAATATGAGATTCCATCCTCACCAGTTCCTAGTCAAGGACCTACACCCTGCAAAACGCCAATGAATGTTGCCAAACTAGTGGACTTCATGTCTTCTGAGGTCTGAACCACGATCATAGCAAAGCTGTATGGAGATCCTGAGTTATTCCTTGCACTTCGAGCATTCCTTAACGGAGAGCTACGAACGGGATTACCGCATTTTGCGTAACCAAATAGGCTTGACTCGATTATGATTGATGAGGAAAATCATGTGCAATCACTTGACTTAGATGGACACGAGTCTGTGATCGAGGTACCCATTAACGAATTAGGGCAGTATTTTGAAGGCGACGAGTCTAATGCGACCCTACCCATCACTACCAAGGGATTAACTATAAAGGGAATTCTTGATGGTGGTGTGGGAGTTAGCATCGTTACAAAAGATTGTTGGGAATCCATGGGAAAACCCCACCTCAGTGTTACTAACATTGTGGTAAAGATGGCAAACGGTACCATAGCCAAACCTATGGGGATGCTCAAGGATCTTAAGATCAAAGTTCTAGGACACAAGGTACGACATACGTTCATTGTAATGGATTTCTCTAAACACCTTATGTCATATGAAATGATTTTAGGACGACCATTCATGAGGGAAGCACAAATGGTTCATGATTGGTCTAAAAATCATGTCTATTTGCAATTCCAAGACTCTGTCCTTAGAGTGGATTTGGTGACTGGTAAGGTACACCCCTTAGGGAGTAAAACCATTATTGATCATCGCTCTGACACCACAGTTCACTCGGCCCCACTACAATATTGTTACACTTGTAAGAAGGATACAGACATTGGCCAAGATTCTCCTTATATGGATGTGTTACCGGGTATGACGGAATCAGACAATGTGGATTGGGTCCACCTAGAATCAACCATAGACACTTGGGGAAATAGGGGGACGACCTGGGTAACACCTGAGGGGGATGAAATGCCTATACCCTTAAATATGCTACAAGCAATGCATATCGCTTCCGACAAGACTCATCCTAATGTAACGAAGAAAACATACAAGTGGGTCCCTAAAGCTTCTTTAGTGACCATATCTAGTGCTAAAAAACAGAAACCTTGTAAGAAATGTACCACTCGCTCCAATAAAAGTAAGAAAATGTTGCGATGGATCCCTAAACGACTATTGGAAGCCCAAGGCTACTATCAAGGAAATGATCAAATCTGGGTGCCAAAACGTAGATTGTGCTCTTACCTATCACCTGACCCAAGTGAGCCCAACCCCGTAGCTCCAAAACGAATCAATGATCGTGAAAAGAAAAAAATCACAGAATGCTACACACCCGCTCCCGAGCTAGTTTGGGTACCAAAGAAAGAATGATTTGTTCCACCTAGCTCAGGAAGGGGGGAGTCCCATGAAGCTTCTAGCTCCTCATGTAATACATCCATAGAGGTAAAAGCTTCTACACAGCCTCCATCTATAGTAGTGGACCTCCATGAAGCTACAAAAGAATCCACACCTCCCAGTGTTCAAGAATCACCTGATGAACCACTTCAAGTTCGATCCTGGGAGAGTACCTTACCACCCTTGCAACTTGACGAGGCACCTAGGGTAATAGAAAACTACTGGCAAAAATCCTCACCTATTACCAACTGGAACAATTGGTTTCAAAGGGTGACAAGCTCATTTCAAACGGTATGATCTACCCAAGGAAGGGGGGAGTGTTTGCTGACATCCATTATTCACTTGTTTCCCTCTCAACCTTTTTCCTTGACCTCTTAATCTCCGATCTTAGGGAATGTACATATAAAGCTTTATACTCACAAAAAAATAAAAATAAAGAGCAAGAGCAATTAGCAAACGAGTATGCACAATAAAAGTCAAAACATTGACTCAGACCTACACATGTCACATCTGGTACAGTGAAACAGAAACCTATGCCATAAAACACCTTCGATCCTCATCACTTGAGTGATGGAGGGTAGGTAAGATTAGTACGATAGGAGTGTTTCTGTTTTAGAGTTGAGTGATTAGAAAAGTTCTCTTTTCCCACTGATGTGCCTCCTAGAGGTATTGTTTGTGTTTCATAGTGTGTACAGGAGCGTGTTGATATTGATAGGATTTGGACCTTCATGGAATCTTTCTCTCGTTCACACTTCAAATCAAGCACGACCATCGACACAAACAGGTGTTTCTTGTCCATTAGCATTGCCCTTATCTTTTTGCATCCATGTTTGTCTGCTTTGATTGTGATTGGTAGCATAATATTCAGCACATTTGCTTAGTATCAAACATTTAATTCAATGTAATGTTTTGTCATAATCACTTGTCTAGGTGTAAAAATCAAGCAGTCCGACTAAGCTAGTTTGACCAAGCTAGGTATTAGAAATCTTCTCTTGATACCATGGGGAATGCCTTCCTAATAAGCAATGGTTACTTAGGTTCTTAATCCGATTTAGGTAGCATTGTATGAAATGTACTAGGGCTTTCTAGTGGGCTTAACCCTAGTGACCTTTAGCTTAAGTATTATAAAGGGAGTTTACTAATGTGATGAGCCTGGGGAGGGTAACAGTGTTATATGACCCCCCAAAGTTACAAAATTAAAATGTTGAAAATGAACAAGCAGAAAAGCAAAGTGCCACAATGTAAAATCTTACGCTGGAAGAGAAATCTCAGCTTGATTTGGTACTTCACTCACATGTATCGCCTATGGTACTAGAGCCCTAGAGGTTCCCAGTGTGGGCGCTTTTCCTTGAAAAGCAAAAAACCCAAGGCATACAAAATAAGCACATACATCATAATTGAATCAATGTGAAAAGACTTGGGGGGGTCAAAGAAAAAGTAATCAGTCAGGCGATGATTTCATGAGAAATTCCTTTTATGGTAGCTTAACTACAAGGTCTTCTAGATATAGCCTCTAGTCAGCCCTCGAACATCAATACTTGTCTCTCGCGATTAAACAACTTAATTGACCACAGAAAATTAAGAAGCTTACCCATGGTATTAATATTCGATCTCTAGTGCCTTTCGACCGTCAAATTAGCGACCCCAGACTTGTCTAATTTTTTACCTTTACATCTGTTTATGCATTTGATTACATTGCAATTTAATGTTCATTGCTACCAAATTGTTTGAAATTCTTTGACCAATCAATTTGTCTACCTAAAACTGCATATGCTTTTTAAGAGAATGCAATTACTGTGCCAATGTTGTTTGATTTTGCAGTGACTAAAGAAGGCTAAGGACATTCATCTCAAATGCTCTTCCACCTCGACGAACCAGCTTCAACTCAATAGCTTCCGAGGACGGAATCTACATCAGGAAGGGGGGCATGTTAACCCTCACGGCTCACGGACACCCCATCACCTACGACGGACGTGTATTATGTATTCGGTAGAGTCAGATACCGGGCTTGTCGGACCAATAGGGAAAGGTAGAGTGATCGCCGATGAGAGGCGCACTCTAACTGGGACATTCAAGGGATTAGTTGGCTAAGCATGGGCGCCCAAGTGTGAATGGGGTGAGCTCCTATAAAAGCCAACTAAACCTAATTTTTACTCATTCTCTCATTTGTGCAATAGAAGAGTGCTCTTGCTCCATCTCCATCTTCTTCTTCTTCACCTCCTTGTGTATGTGTGTGTGTGAGAGAGAGAGAGAGAGGGAGAGTGTGTGTGCGATCAAGCATTACGAAGGCACGGCGGCGGCGAGGCGGTTGAGCGCGGCACGACTACAGCTTCTTCTTCATCGCGGCGAGGAATCCACCACGAAGGCGAGCGTAGAGCGGTGAGTGACACACCCTTTGCTCTCTTGAGCTTGCTAGTTTAGGCTTGTTGTGTGCTTGGAGCCGTTTGTGGCTTGCACATGGTGTATTGGCAAGTCCCTTGCTTCGACAGTGCGGCAAGGAGCGCACAGTCCTTCATTGACAAAATATCCACCTCTTTCTAGTACAGTCTGTGGATTTGTGCTTTCTTTAACTCTGTATTCTTGTCCATACTTGTCGACAACTATAGATCTCCATTGACAGTCGACTCCGTATGTGTAGACATATAAGAGCTTGTAATCCGTTATCTCTTCTAGGTATGGATCTAAGCACCTATAAAGATTGACCTCATTGTTGTCAATGTATCTATATAGTCCTTCACTCTCATGACCAATCATCCAAACTCTCTCAACAAGATGGATCTTTATCAATTGCAAGTTTGGAAGATCCACTGTGGGAGGATATTCCTATATCGTCGGGATCTCCAAGCTTGTGTAAGCTCCGTTTGAATCTAGGGTAGACATGATTTCTGGGCTTAAGAGCTTTTGCTTGGTTCAAGTAGACTTAGTCCACTGTGTTCAAGTTCTTTGGTTAGAGAAAAGTCGAAACTATTTCCAAAACCGCAACCGTGTTCTCACAATTCTCACAAATTGTCGCTTTTAGACACCCCTAACTTGCGGATGAGTTTTGAAGCCTCAAACGAAGTTTTTTTCAAAGTTGAACTAAGATCTATAGAGCAGCTCTCAGGCTACGTTTTGATATAAAAACTTTTCCGATCCGATACCGTTTGTGAAAGTTATGGCCAAAATAGTGAAATGCAGTTTTGACTGGTCAAAATGAGTCCAAATTCAATTTTAAAAGAAGATTTGGGATCTCTGTGACACTGTGAACACTTCTGTATGGTCAAAATTACAGTTGGACCCTAAAACTGGCCTAGAGACATCCTACGCGTAGGATGTCTATATGCTCAGAATTTAACAAAATTTGGTCTAGAGACTCCCCTTAAGTCCAGCAACACAATGATATGCTCAGAATTTCATTTGGACCTAAAAATTGCCTTAAGACATCCTACGCGTAGGATGTCTTTTTGCTCATAATGACTTGAAATTTTTAACCCAACTTCTCCTTGATGTGTTGATCACAGTGGTGTGCTCATACGTTGGTTTGGAGTCCTAAATCAAGCTGGAGACATCCTACGCGTAGGATGTCTAACTGCTCAGATTTTCTCCAAACTTGATCCCAAGATTCTCCTAGTGCTCAGCAACCCAATGGTGTGCTCAAAATTGAATTTGGATGCCAATAGGTCAAGATTTGGGTTGCATAAGCTTCTAGTGCACTCCAAGAGTAGGATGTCTGACAATTCTTGTCTTTTGGCTTGGTGAATGGGCCAAACAAGGTCCAAATTCACTTTTGAAAAAAGTTCTAGAATCCTTGAGACACTTAGAACCTCCCTATATGGCCAAAGTAGAATTTTGACCATTTTATGACCCTGAAGACATCCTACGCGTAGGATGCTTTTTTGCTCTATTTCAGCTCAAACTTGCACTGTAGCTTCCCCTTGATGTGCTAAACTCACAACAATTTTTACTTTTTTGATTCTGACACCTATAGGTTGGTCAAATGTTCAAGAATCTGTTCCAAAAGCCGGATGTATGTTCTGATGAATTCCCAAGTCAAATCAACTCCAAATTGGACCAAATTTGCCTAGGAGCTTATCTAAGGCTATATGACAGCATGGTATGGTCACATTAGAATTTTGGTTTCAGAATTATGCCTTAGACATCCTACGCGTAGGATGTCTAACTACTCAGAATTGCCCCAAATTTGAACTACAGACTCTCCTTAAGGTGCTGATCACTGTGGTATGCTCAGAATTTTGTTTAGAGTCCAAAATCACACAGAAGACATCCTACGCGTAGGATGTTTTTTTTGGCCTGTTTGACCCCAGACTTGTCCCACAGCTTCCCCTTGATGTTAGTAACCCAGTGGTATGCTTAGATTTTGGTTTGGATTTCAAAAGTCCCAAATTTTAGATGTTCTTGCCTTTTTCAATCAAAAGTGCTAAAGTCCGCTTTGAACCCAATTTTCACCCAAATGAGCTGAAAACTCTCACAGTCCCTCAATATATCATTCAAGACATGTTCATGCATCCATATTATGGTTTTGGTCTCAAAATAATGCTTTGGCACAAATTAGGTAGGATGTATGGCAATTTCAGTCTATCTGGCCTTATCCTGTTAAGATATGGTCAAATTTCCACTTTCCAAGTGAAAATAGGGTAAAACCTACCTCCTGAACACACTGGTCGACTCAGATTTTCAAAATTTCCACCAGATCACCCTGTAGACATCCTACGCGTAGGATGTCTACTGCTGATTTTTTGAGACTGAAGTGTCCCTGATGCTTCCTTATGCTCTCAGCAAGTGCAAGTATGCTTCACAATTGCAAAAACATGAAAAAATCACTCAATTAAGCCTTTACTCAAATTTTACATTTTCTGACTCTGCCTTTTGGCTTTTGGTCAACAGAAATAGGGAAAAACACCCAAGTCAATATGAAAACAGGGTAAAACCTACCCTCTGAACCCACTGGTGCAGTCAGAATTTTCAAATTTGGTCTCTAAAACCCCCTTGAGACATCCTACGTGTAGGATGTCTATGTTTACAGAATTGTAGGTTTTCTTCACAGAACCCTTGCAAATGCTCTTTTATATGCACAACATCAGTCAGTCATACAAAAATATCCACAAAAGCTTGTTTAATGCATTTTTACCCTCAAAAGCACACTTTTCCGTGATTTCAAATGCAATCAAGAACTTTAGCAAATAATTTAGTGCTGAATAGCTCTAGATTAGAATCAGATCACTTACCTAAAGCTACTCCTACAAACCATATGGGGTTTTGCATCTATGAGTAGAAAAATGCTTCACTGCGACACACGGACTAGTAAATGCTTTTATCACCTCACAAATCACTTGACCACCAACAACTACTCTAATCCACATATCCTAACTAAACCTATCTAGTCACAGACCCTAGGCAAGACACACGCTTCTTGGCTATCCACTTGATCGCGGAATATCCTCTTCCGGATCAAATTAAGAAAAAGGCTTTCTTTAGCCGAAACTAAATCAAGCAACCATCACACGAGTGTTAATAGGAAACCTACTTAGGTCCTTGTGTCCCTGGCAACGGCGCCAATGTTGGACGGGAGCGACTCACACACCCATGAAGTGCATGCAAACACTACCTAGATCAACATAATGTCAATCGAGGACACAGATGACACGATAGGCACACGAAGGAAATCTCTTTAGCTTGTCATGCTGAGACCATCCTACACATACAACACTCTGGAAGGCCAACTAAACCACAATCAAGAACCTCACTGATCACAACTACACCACCTAGCCACATACACACATATGGAAGGTAACTCACCTAATCATGCCAGATTCGTATGAAACTTAAGGAACACCATCCCCTCACTGGGATACACCTGTCCCTAAGCTTCTACACTCAAAACCCTCACTCTAAACCCGTCTGCGAAAAACGCGTAGGATGACAGAGCAGAATTTTGAAGGTGCCCGAAACTGAAATTTATGAGTACTTATGCGTAGCTTATGTCGCCACGATTCTATAGACTACTAGCACGCAGAAAACAGACATCGTTTGATACACTTATGACCACAAATAGCTCGTAGATGCGTCGGCGTGTGCGCTTCATCTCGCATGGAATGCTTGGCGTTGTCGCGTATCTCTCCTTGAGCCTACAACAATGGTGCAGTCGAATCTCCAATGTGTTGAGCGAGCCGGGCGTAGCAAGAGGATGAAGCTCACTCTCACTCTCTTTCTCTCTCACACACAGTAGACGGCAGTGCTTAAGTTTTGATTATGATAAAAGTCTTTTCTACAAAATGACCTAGGTACCTTATATACTAAGGCTACCTTAGGTTTAACCAAAAATGGGGTTGAAAGGGTCAAATGGCTTTGTATTTACAATCTGGAAGTGCCATTGCACCCCGGCGTATGAAACTAGAATAACTACTCATTAAAAATGACGTTTATAGCCATAATTCGCAGCATTTCATAACTCGCAAAAGATAAGACTTCTGTATGAAACTTGAGTTATGTTGTGTTGTTGACCCAGCGGTCAACATCAACCTACACTCGACCGACTCTGGACTAATTCCTACACAGGTCTCTACCCAATGTCTAAGCAACAACCTTCAGGAGTGCATAAGAGGAGGTTTCCTACAACGCTTTCAAGAGTCAAATATCCATCAAACGTTCTCAAAAGGCCACAGAACTTGAAGGAGACCCTACTAACACCAATAGGTCACTGTCCCTAAGGTCCATGAACCAAAATCCCAACTCTAAACACCTGGTGAAAAACCACGTAGGATTTCTGGTCGAAATTTGTAGGTCGTCGTTTCCAAAAACTAAAGTGCCTAATGTGTAGCTCTACTCGATGCGAACGCGTGGATATGCTGAAATGCAAAAACAGACAAGGTATGCTCACCGAATCACCAGATGTAGCTCGTGGATCGAGTTTGCAAAACCAGACCGTACACCCGGAATGTAGGTATCGGCGCGTAGCTGTCGTCGGGGGCAATACGCTGCACTTCTCTACACTCGATTTCGACCACTGGTGCGCGCGTAGCATCAAGATGAAACTTTCACTCTCTCTCGTAAACAATATGCTCACTCACAAATTGAACTTTTTTAAAATGACAAAGGTTGTTCTTCATTAAGGTTAGAAGTGGTATAAATACCTTACAATCTCAAACCCTAATGTTGTAATTGAACCATCTACTCAATCTAAATGTCAAAAATGGGATACAATCTGGAAGCTTCTACAAGCCCCACTATTTACAAAGGTGAAATGACGGTTTTTCTCAATTAAAGAATAATTTTAAAAAATAATATTTCACCGAGCAATCATTCTCCGTTGGGTGTGTCCAACTGCTAACACTCCCCCCCTCCTAGTTCATGTCGTCTCCGACATGGCTTCTTTAATGTAGGCTTTCACGCATCTTTAGAAGGGACTCATATCGCGCATGCTGAGGCAGTAGTGTCGGGTCAAATATATCTGTGTTGATGGTGAAGAAGCCGGTGTAGAAGGCTTCTTCAAAGGCCTGGAGGTGATAAGAAGGCAAAAACATAATTCTCTGATATAGTGCATGTATCACCTCGTGAGAAGGCTGAGCAGACACATCGTAGGCACATCTGTATGTATCTTGGAAGAAAAAGATACTGTCTGTCGCTTGGCAAGGTTTGAAGGTTTCGAAGACTGCCAGAAGGGTTTTGCATATTTTTCTTAGCATGATGCAAGATAGGTCAGGCAAGAAGAATTTGATGGTGCTCGTTAGGGTTTTCACCAGGTATTGCTCACTTATTCTCTCGCCTGCCTTTAAGCATGGCAGCTTTGGGTAATTTAGCCAAGTGGGTTGCATTCTCTGCAACAGCTCTTGGGCTTTCCATGTCCTCATCCTTGGTAGAGGGCAGAAATTGATGTTGTCTCTGATCACTTTAGGTGCCTCTACCAAATGCATTAAATATTGCGGATACTTTGTGAGCCATGCCTTTCTCCACCTGGGTTGAGAATCCACTATCAGATTGACCCCTTGAGGTTTGGAGATATCTGCTTCAATGGCTCCAAGTAATTTAGCCAAGTGGGTTGGCTTCTCTGCAACAGCTCTTGGGCTTTCCATGTCCTCATCCTTTGTAGAGGACAGAAATTGAGGTTGTCTCTGATCACTTTAAGGCCTCTACCAGATGCATTAAATATTGCGGATATTTTGTGAGCCATGCCTTTCTCCACCTGGGTTGAGAATCCACTATCAGCTTGACCCCTTGAGGTTTGGAGATATCTGCTTCAATGGCTCCAGGTGGTATCCTGTACTTTTGTGGCCGCTTTGTACACATGTGGAAGTATTGGTTGTAGAGTTGGCTCATGATAGCCACTTTTGGGTTTGCAATATCTTCAAATGTGTAGTTGTTTTTCTTTTTCGAGTAGACTTTGACTTCGTCTCACCTCTTTGTCACACTATCCTTTTGTTTGAGATGTCAAATGAGGCTGCCACCACCCTCTCTGTGATGACAATCATGGTATCTGGCTTGCCTTGCAGATCAGTGACTCGGGCCACTCCATCTTCTTTGATAGTGGTTACAAATTCCCACACTCTTTTGATGTCAATCCCCGCTGGCAAAGCTTCAAAGTAGTTATGTAGATCCAGCTTCTCCAGGTAATCCCCCATCTTGCTCTTGACAAATTCATTGAGCTCCCGTGGTATCATGGGTAGCTCCACTGCATTTCCTTCACGATCTTTGAATACACCTTGGTAGATTCTCAAATCATTAGACTCTAGCAAAATCATCCTGAATCCATGTGCTTGTGGGCTTCAGAGTTCCTTCTCAGATCACAAACGGCTCCACTTCTTCTAAGTAGTCTTTTATTGTCATCCTCTTCTTCTTTGCAGGTGATTTTGCGGCTCCCATGGATCCTGTTGCACTCAGTAGTCCAAAGTTAGTGTTTTTTTCATATCAGCTACTAATAAACTGAGTTCTAACTATCCAAATCACTTAAAAATTGAAAATAAAGCTCAAAAGAAACTCGAGAACTCTTCATGTGCTCACAGTAGCTTTTTGGCTAAAAATTATCATTTAGACATCCTACGCATAGGATGTCTACCTTGCCTATTTTTTATAAAACTTGGTAGGCTGGTGGCCCTTGACCTATGCAACATGGCTATGTGATTGGAATTGGGTTTGGTCATCAAAAAGTGCAATTTTGGGCAGATTCAGGCTTTAGGCTCACAAATTAGGTAGGATGTCTTCAACAGATGGAAAATGATATTCAAATGGGTTGAAATTTGATATAGAGGCTTCTTGCACCCTGTTAATGGCTCCCATGAGGTCAGATCCTACACAGTAGGTCAAAATCACACTGGAGACATCCTATGCGTAGGATGTCTATTTCATAAAAATGACTTGAAGTTGGTTCTGGGTGTAGCTCTTGGCATGTGGAACATAGCCCTGCTCTTAGATTTTGATTTGGACAAGAATTGATGTTGGTAAGAGCATGTGTAGTGTTTTTAGGCTCAAAAAGTGCATCTTGGAGGTGTTGGGGGCCAAATGTGATGAGAATGGCTTGAAACTTGATATATGGGCTCATGAAGGTGTTACAAAGAGATCTGGACTTCAAAAATGCTAGCTGGGGGCCAAATTGGTCATTTAGACATCCTACGCGTAGGATTTCTATTTCATCATTTTTCACATATGGCCCCACAGATAGCTTGGCAATGAGATCATGCATATATTGTGCAAGTTTCATGTGATTTGGACTAGTTTTGGTAGGTCTATGACGCATTATTGCCTCTATGAACTGCTTTTGCGTTTTTTGATGCATATGAGGTCATTTTTTGTCCAAATGTGATGAAACTTGGTGGCTAGCATGTACAAGCTATTCAGAAACTGTGTGTGATATGAGATGTTGAGTTTGGTGCCTAGATATGTCCTTGAGACATCCTACGTGTAGGATGTCTCCTGATGAAATTTTTAAGGGAGGTGCTATTGGTGCCTGCCCTGAGTACCCTTGAGTCCCATTTAAGCCCTATTTCAACAAAAAAGTCACATAGATAGAAAGAAACTCCCTGTGTGGATTTCAGAGCCTCTGAGCCGTTTTTTGACTTTTGGAGTGCTTTTCGGCAATGAAATTTCTTGATGTTGGTTTCCATAGCTTCACAGTCCCTTGGTGATCCTTGCCATATGGTTTTTGTTGACTTTGGCTTCATCGGAGCTCCGTTTGGCAATTTGTCGCTTTGGAAGCACCCGTGGTTGCGTTTACATGTCGTCGATGACTTGTGGTAGTCTACCACCATAGGACTTGGTTGTTGATGGTCTAGGAAAGCCGCTCGTGAAGTTTGGTGGGAAACGGACATGCGGTTTGGCCATGAGAGCTATTTGACGCTTTGTGTGTCTGATGCCATTTCTAAAGTTTAGTGCCGCTTTGGGTCACCGTATGGCCATGTGGGCTATATAGACTTGTCGAGCATGTCGAGATGCTCCTACCCACGAGTTTTGGTAGCATTTGGGTGCCTTTCCGCCGATTTACCATTTGGTGGCCTCTTATAGGGCTCTAGAAGTTAGGGTTTTTTCCGATCGTTTTCTACCTCCTTTGGGCATTCAAAAGTGGTCTCCTATGCTAGGGTAAGCCGCCGATGAAGTCTCATTGCTTTTGGGTTAGCCGTTAGGTGGCCACTTCTACCTGTAGGTCTCTACTGCTCGCTTCCCGTGTGAACCCTACGCTAGTTTTCGCGACAAAACATCAAACATACGCGAAGAGCTCAAGGTCGTGAGCGTACCTCTCATGTCTGGAGCCTATCGGATAGTAGTGCCCGTTGTAGAAGCCGCTGGAAGTCCCGTTTGCTCTAGGTGGCAGGAGCTCTCTCTCAAAAGGTAATAGTAGAAATGAGCTTTAAATGAAGTGAAAAAATCTTATAATGGGGGTCCCCGAACCACTTTTCATGAAATTTGACATGTGCTCCCAACTCCTTGTGAGATGCTGTTTAGGCTCGAAATTTTTTTGATTTGGACTCCATTTGCCCAGTTTCCGAGAAATTTGACCTTTCGGTCAAAATCCGGCCAAAACACGCTTTCCGCTCCATTCACATAATTGCACCCCGATTGTGCCATAGGTTGTCCTATAGTCACTGAATATCCCCATATATTTTTTTTCATTACGACTGTTTTTCGCCTGCTTTTTGTATTTTTGAAGTTTTTCTGCCGATAATTAGTAAAATTAAAAAGAAAATAGCAAATTAAACCCAAAAAATTCCCAAAAATCATAATAACTCAAAAACATCACCGCAAAACACTATATACACTAACATGCAATTTTTATGGCCGGATTTCTCCGTTTTACCAATATTTTGTCCGAAAAATGGCTATTTTTACTTATGTACACACACCTAGGGGCTCGATTTGGCGTTTGGCCCCATATACTTGTCTATTCATGCTGTATAAGGGCATCTGTACTTGGGTTAGTCCAGAAATATTCACAATCAAACGACAACCCTTTAAAATAGTCGAAAAACATGCCCTTTTTTGCTCTCTTTTTTTTTTTTCCATTGGGTCCGCATTTGAGAATGCCTCCCCCCCTCCTAGCCGTAGTCCTCCCGGACGACAAGGTATCGCCTCAATGTATGTGCCGTGCATGGGTGAAAAATCGTGCTAATGTGGCTCTATATAATGCATACTCGGTCAATGCATGGAAAAATCAATGCTGTGCAAGAGGAGGGTATAAGCAAGATGCTTATTGGAATTCGCCGTCGAGGTTTCCTGTTTGATGTTGATTTGGTCGGCAGATTTTCTTTGCAAGTAATAGTTGTAACGCTCTCTGTTTGATTGTTTTTCTTGCAAAAATCACTTAGTTTGCCACTACTGTCGATATGGCCATGGTTGTCTCCTTGGAGAAAATTGTCGTGGTGGAGTTGGAAGTAGTCTTTGTCTTTTTTGCTTTCCATTTGTATCTTTTCTTTGGAGGTTTTTGTAGGTTTATTGCTACTTCTGCGGTTGTCATTGTTTTCCTGCTTGGCACCCACATAGATCGATTTGCCGGTTTCATATGTAGTGTGTGTCTACCTTCCACGATGTTGCTTGTATTGAAGGGAGTTCCTGTTGCTTTGGTTTTGGGATCCAAATGCGAGTCGCATTTAAGTTGTTGCTGAGCATTTTCTTTGGGATCCATATCTATTTTATCCCCTTGGTTTTTGGTTGAACTGTATGCTTCTATTGACTTCTTATTTTGTATTGTGGTTTGTCTGCCATGTCCTCTCTATCCTTCCGGACCCATACTTGTTTTTCACGGGTTGCTAACCTTGATATTTGCACTATGGTCTGTGTTGTTTTATGTTTGTAGTGAACATGGTTGGCGGTTCCCTGTTTGTTCGCCATGTTGTTCTTTAGTGGCACCATTTCTTTTGGCTCTTATCTAGTGACTGTGTTGCTGCCATCTGGTTCTTCCGGGGTTGCTGAGAAAAGGCTACCACCTGTTGTTCTTGTGCATGCTGAATTTTTACTGCACCCGCATTCCAATCTATCTGCACATTATACTCTTTTTGCCAAGGTTGTCCCAACAACTTGGGGTGTTGTGTGCTTTCATCCTCAACCACATAAAACTTGTGTGGGTAGATATATTGATGTATTTGTACATGCAATATAGTCCATCCCACTGGTTTTAGCGAATGTGATGTACTACTTTCCAGCACTTGTGGAGTAGGATGTAGTTGAACTTTGGGCTTGAGCTATTTGTATAATTTGTAAGAGATCAGATTCGCTTGAGCTCCAGAATCAAGCAATGCCGTCGATTCAACTTGACTGCTACCCACTTTGATTGCAATTATTGGCTCCACTGTGTCTTCATCAAAATTCGTTAGTCGAATAGCATTTATTCGCAACGGTGATCCACATTGTTGTTGTTGTCGTAGAAGCCGTCTTTTTGCAATGCGTTCTTTTGCTTCTGCTTGAGCTTCTTCGCATACCCTCTGTTTTTCGTTCATTCGTTGTTTTTCTTGATGGATTTGTTGAAGCATATCCTATGTTAGTGGAAAATGATACTTTTAATCGACACCCACTAATCCAATTTGGCATTTCTTCACCTGCTAATGTAGCAAGCTTGACAGCTCCACTTTGTGATAACTCACTAATCACAAAGGGTCCCATTATCCCTCGCTTTTTAAGTTTCTTGGCATGTTGCTTCAAGGTATAAACAAGTACATAATCACCAGTTTTGAACTTTTTCTTTCGCACATGCTTGTCAAAAAACTCTTTTTGTCTCTCTTTTAACATAGATCGAAGCTACATCTCTCAATCAAAGTTCATCTAGATTTTCAAGATCATCTATTCTTGAAGAGAGCTCATGTCCTGTCCATTCTAAGTGTTTCTCTACTCGTAGAGTTTGAATTAAAAACTCTATGGGTAATATAGCATTTAGGCCAAACACCATGTTGTACGGTGTTGTTCCTATTGATGTTTTGTAAGCTACTCTGTATGCCCATAGTGTTGAGTGTAACTGTTGATCCCACTCTGTCCTTGACTCTGATACAATTTTAGTCAAAATAGTACATAGTGTTTTATTTGTGGCCTCAGCTTGTCCCTTTGCCTGTGGATGATATGGAGAAGATTTTCTATGTATGACCATGAATTCCTCTAGCAGATATTCAATGACTTCATTAAGAAAATGTGTTCCTTGATCACTGACAATTTCTATTGGTAATCCGTATCGTACAAAGACATTCTCATACAAAAATTGTGCAGTGGTTCTTGCGTCTGCTTTTTGTGTTGCCTTGGCTTCCATGCATTTTGTGAGATAGTCCATAGCCACAATGATATATTGGGTATGGGTGCGATATGCAGGGGGTGAAATAGGACCCACACAATCAATGCCCCATTTTTCAAATGCCCTTGCTCCCATCATTGGCCGTAGTGGCATCTCATCTCTCTTTATTGGCACTTTGGTGCGCTAACATGCGTCACAACGCTTTACAAACTCCTCAGCATCCATATGCAATGTAGGCCACCATATTCCTGCGGTTAAGACAATTTTTGTCATCTTATCGCCTGAAAAATGGCCTCCACTTATTCCTCCATGCGCGTGTTCTAGAATCAACAGGTATTCGCTTTCACTTGCATAGATTCTAAGCTGATTATCCTTTCCTCACTTATAGAGTTGATTCCCAATTAAATTAAAGTCGCCACTGTAAAATCAAACTCTAGCAATATAATAAACTAGCGTACAATTCTCCCAATATTGCGTGGTTTATTTACTAGATACATAAGATCTTGATGATCTGTGAAGAACACAAATTTGTTTGGTTGCGAGCAAATAATGCCGAAATTTATTTACAGCATATATCATTCCTACCCCTCTCTTTCAATGGTTGTGTAGTTCTTCTCTGCACTATTTAATTGTCGGCTTGCATAACAAACTGGGAAATCCATTGTTCCGTCTCCAGGTTGAGCCAGAATACTCCCAATTGCATATGCAGATGCATCAATGTGAACAGGGAAAAATCTTTTTCCGATCTGGTGCTTTAAGTACAGGTGCTGATAAAAGGTTTTCCTTAAGCTTTTGGAATGAAGTTTCACACTCCTCAGTCCAGTCGAAACTGACTAATAAGCAATACAGAGGTTGTGCAATGACTGCATACATATATATGAATCTTCGATAATATCCGCAGTGTCCCATGAAGGATTGTACTTGTTTGGCATTAGTAGGCCTGGGTAAGTCTACTATGACTTTGATTTTTTCTAGGTCAGTGGTTATGCCATTTCTTGGGACAATATGTCCTAAGATGCGGCCTTTCCTAACCATAAAAATGCACTTTTCCAGGTTGAGACAGATTCGATATGTTCTGCACTTCTCAAATACCTTTTGTAAATGGTCAATATGTTCTTCTCGTAGAAGGGAGTGTACACAAAGATCATCCATATACATTTCTAAGAATATTCTCAGGTATTCTTTGAACGCATAAGTCATTAACCTTTGAAAGGTAGTTGGGGCATTGGTTAAGCCAAAAGACATAACTCTATACGCATATATTCCCCATTCTGTGGAAAATGTTGTTTTGCATTGATCCTCTATTGCAATTGCCAGTTGGTTATACCCTGAAAACCCATCTAGAAAGGAATAAGCCCGTTTCCCAGCCACCCTCTCAAGCACATGTTCTATGATCGGCAAGGGATAATTATCCCTTATGCTGGCTGCATTTAACTTTTTGAGGTTCACACACACTCGTAGCTTTCCGTTCTTTTTGGGGACAACCACAATGGGTGACACCCAATCTCTATGTTCGATTTCATAGATGAATTCAACATCCCCGTCATCTTGTCAATCTCCTCTTTGATTCGTTTAGCAAATGTGTCATTATATGTGTAAGGACGCTGTTTGCTAGGTTTGGCATCTGATTTCAAAGGAATTGTATGTTGGTATATCGATGGATCAACTCCTTTGAGGTCTTTGTAGGACCATGCAAACACATCTTTATACTTCTTGAGAAGTTATGTTAGCAGTTCTTCTTCTTCAGGCTCTAAATCAGTTGCGATATAGACCGGCTGAGGCTCCTCGCCTGGCGTAGTGAGGTCTATCCGTTTTGCATTTTCCGGCCCATCGTAAGATTCCTGGTTTATTCTTTCCCCAACTGGTGGTGTCATTATGATTTTTCTATCTTGGATGGTGAATTTTCGATAGTGGGATGGTACATTCATGTTTCCTTTTTTTGACTCCTCCTTACCATCACTTTCTCCCTCAGTCGTCCATACCTCATGTAATGACCGTTTTAGTTCTTGGTATTTCTTTTTATGCTCCATTTTGGTCCACGTTGGGTCTTTTGCTTTTTCTTGTTTTGATTGTTGAGATTTTGTGATTTGGTTTCTGTTTTAGTCTTCCGTACTTATTTTATTTAATCTTGCGCTCCTTTTCTTCGCACTTTTAGGAATTTGCCTAATATTTGGTTTTTTACACAATCCTCTACTTTGACAAGCATTAGATAGTGATTTTTATCTTTTATCCTGGGCATAGGGTCCTCTCTCATTTTGTTTTTTGCTCGTTTTTCCTATAGCGTTCCTGGCATCTAGGGTGCTGATTGGTAAAATCATAAAACTTGATATTCTCTGTTTTCCCCCCACGCTCGCTTGAGCTGTCTGAACACTCGTTATCTGCATCGTTATTTACCTCCAGATGCTCCTGGTGGTTCTACAATCTCATCTCCTGATGGTTATAAGGCTTACCATGTAATAGGGTAGCACATCATAGCCATCCTTATTGCAAAATTTTGTCGTTGGGATATCTGTAATGGTACAGACATCCAATGTTGCTAGTATGTGTTCCCATTCCAGAGGTTCTAAGGCATCTTCGGGGAAAGGTTCCGGAATATAATCCTTGTCCTCAATAGATCTTTCTAAGATGCATTCCTCTCTTTTTAATCTCCCACAATGTGAAGCTCCGCACATCCATAGCTCTTCTTTTTTCCCTAACCATGATGGGAGTTCAGACTCTGCCAATGTAGCGGAATCAAACTCTTCTACTGGTGTCTGGTTCACATCTTTGTAACTATGGTATTTTAGGTGTATTTTGGTTGTAGTCTCGCCATGTCTGAGGTATATGTGGTTGTAACCCCAATCCTGGACCATCTTGCATTGTCTCATGAATGGTCTTCCCAAGATGATCTCGTAATTGTTCTTTTTGTCGTAATCGACTATTGCAAATGTATGCTCATACTCGATTCTGCACAAAGTGAAAATTACTTTTTCTAAAAGTCCTAGAGGCTTTTCCATGAACCCATCTGCCAATTGCAATTTCATTCTGGTAGCTCTCAAAGCCGGTTTTCTCCATTTTTCCAGATTTCCTTGGTGGCGATAGCAACTCCTGCTCCACTGTCAAGAATAGCTTTGGAAACTACTCCTTGGAATTCTACTGGTAGCGTGGTATTTCCATCCTCTCCCTCGCAATATTCTCCAACCTTGTTTAAAGGTACTGGCCTAGTGTTTAGTTGAGGCTTCTCCAATTCTCTGATCCCTTCTTGAAGCTTCGAGGTGGGGTCTTTTACTCCAAATTTTTCTAAGCATTTGCCTACGGTGGTCCACATGTTTGGTCGTAACCTCATGAGTTCGGCTAAAGTGATTGTGCATGCCACAGGGGTGGACAATAACTCAATCAACCCTTGTGAATCCATCACTCTGTTAGAAGAAAGTCTTCGAGATGGGATTGCTCTCACCTCAGACTTGGATTCATACTCCCCTAGGTAAGAGGGTAGAGTTTTTAGCGAGTCTGGTTGGCTCTGCCCCGAACTAATTGATCCCTGGTCTCCCTTTTGTGAATGTATATCAAAGCTCATTTGTAATCTTGCCTCAAATTATTCAATAGGAGGTAAGATCTCATTTTTCTCTCTTCTCGTGCTATTCATTTGGTAGCTCACCCTGTTAGCTTCGTTGGCATTACGGATTTGATTCCACAGGTCATCTAGACCGTTAATATCCTTACCCATTTCTACCAATGTTTTAGGCTAAAAATCATCAATTGTCTCATCTATTGTATTGGGCACTATGATAGGTTCTCTCCTAGACTCAGAGGCGGTCATGAATCTCTCCTTCGTGTCTACTTGTTTCTCTAAAGTTGGTTTGATAGGGGTTGGAGTTGGTACTTCGTGCCAACTTGCAAGTTTACCAAGCGGATTTTCTATCAAGGATTGAGCTGTTTCAATCATCTTTTGACACATTTCCAACCTCTATTTTTCTATTTTGGCATATGGATAAGTCATCCATCTTTGCTCTTGGGTTTTGTTGTTTTTGAGTCTGGCTTCGTAAGCTTTTAAAAGTGCATCTAACTGCTCATTTACCTTTTATGCCAACACTGATCCTCCTGATCCTGCACTTTTGGGTTCTACTATTTCCTTGGATTCTATGGTTGCTGCAGTGTGTGTGTAACATTTAATGGCCTAATAACTTATGTGTAGCGGAAATTAGCATGAACATAGTGGGCATTTCATTAGAATAGATTACTAATGAGAATTACAAGAGTGCTTGGGTGGAGAGAGCAACAAAAAGCATAACACCTAGTTAGATAGCATCAACAATACTTTCAAAAGAGAGAGAAATTAAGCTATTGACAACAGTTGAGGACCGGATTTGCATGGAGCCGGTCCCCCCTCCAAAAGGCTTGGTATTATGGTTTCTCCCATCAAGAGAGACATTGTACAATACAATTCTTTGTGTTCCTTCAAGACTAGCTAGTGCAATGAAGATGGAAGCTTCATGCACTAAGCAAAACACTTAACAAACACAACTTGAATTATCCCCGTTCTTAGACCCAAGACCTCACACACCTTCGAAGATGGTGAGAGCTAGCAGGGTATGAGAGTAGATTGAGAGGAAGAAGACGTATCTTACGAGAAAGATGTACATCTCCTCACATAATCACTCATATTAGCATAGCTTAGCTTAGTAATTAGCTTGGTAGAGGAGATGAGCATGCATTGAAGCTTGGCTCTTGGTTGGATTTGCATCCACATGCCAAGAGAGTGTTGAGGTAGGCTTCTATCTCACAAGCTTGGAGTAGGTGATGAGTTCTCCATTAAAGCTTGGGAAGAGATAGTCTTCTCTTTCTTCACACATGAGATTGTGTGAGTTTGTGTGTGATCATGCCAAGCAAAAATCAGCCCCCCCTCTCTCTTGGGCGAGCCCCCTTGCTATTTTCTCTTCCTGCAGCCTCATTGGCCCTCCCCAAGTCAAGCCAATTACAATTAAGCAGCATAAGTGATAGCCTTCTGACATGTGTCCCCCTTTCCCCTTTTGTGAGAGCTTGAGGTAATGAAATAATTAAACTAAACTCTTATTGGACCCCTTTGCCTCCTGGCCAATAGGAATCAGGCAAGCCATGGGGCTCCTGAATGCTCATTGGACCCTTTGGGAGACTGCCCAATAGTCTTCTAGGAGACTTAATTCTTATTGGTTTCTCTTATTAAATGTTTTTAAATTAATTAAACTAGATTTACTCTAGCTTAATTCTCATTGTTCCACTTCAAGGGTCATCCAATAGGAATTGGGCACATCTTGTGGGCATGTGGGCTAGGAAGCTGACATGTGTCCCTAATTCCCTTTGTGTAAAGGGGCTTGTGTGTGTGTGTGTGTGGCTTTCTCTCTCATCCCCTAGAAAAAGGGATCGCCCCCTCCCATGTAGGGATGTGCATTGACTTTGGAGAGCACACAAAGCATCCAGTTCCCCCTAAGCTTTAACCCTTTGGACACAACCTTTGAATTTTGGAACCTTAGCATTTTGGAAGTCTTAATGGGCTGAACCTTAGGGTCTTTTTAGCCCATTGTTGCACATGGCTCTTTTGCAGATGGCCCCCCCTTTGGATCCCTATTTTACCTCCTTTCGATCCCTACTGTGGCCGGTCTGCTAGCTTAACCAATATTCTAGCTTTTTCTCCCCTGGCACTTCCCCACATTAAATGATCAATTTAATATTAGAAAATCATTTAAGAGAATTAGATATTGATTATTATGACATTACCTCTCTCTTGAAATCATAGTCGTCCTCGACTATGGTGTAGAGAAGATAAAGCATATTCATGAGTCCTTTTCTTAGCGGGTAGAGGATCCCTATGTTACCCTACGACATCATTCCATAATGGATGACTAGTCCATTTGGCGCTTGAGAGCCTGAGGCTGCTGCAAGCATGTCTGCACATTAGTCCTATCAGTCTTCCGTAGTAGAGTGACAAGCTCTACTTGGTGTTTGGGAGACGTCGTCTCCACAAACTTGATCTAAGCATGCATACTACTTCATTTTTGTGCACAAAATAAAAAAAAGAGAGTCTTATAAGACAAAAACTTTGTTCATTTTTTTAAAAACATTTTGTACATTTGCTTACTCTTGGGAAGCATTGTAAGCATTGACAAGGTTTAGGTTATCCTTTAATTGTATGCCTTGCATCCATCTAGCATCTTCAAAAGGATAATTCTTAAACTTAATAAGATATCGTCGGATAGTCTTACCGCCTCTTAGTACCTTGTCTTCATGTCGGAGAATGGACTTGGGCTGCAGCACCTCCTCTTGGTCCTCGATCTCCGGTGGGTCTTCAATAGTTGGTTCTTGAGGTGGCTCTCCTTTGTAAGGCTTTAATAGGCTCACATGGAAAGCATTGTGTATGAGCCAATGATTGGGAAACTTGAGTTGATAGGCCATCTCATTGATTGGCCTAAGAATCTGAAAGGGACCATAGTACCTTTTTTCTAGTTTAGCATAGTACTTTTGGTGGCCCGTAGGATTCTTGCCCGTCGTGTGCCTTAATCGAGCCTTTGGAAATTTTAACAAGACCCAATCGTTTTCTTTAAAGGCTTGGGCTCTTCTGTGCTTGTCAGCAACAGCCTTTTGCCTTTGCTGTGAGATAGAGATAGCATCCTTAATCTTTTGAAAAGATTCTTGTAGGTCTCGGCTATACTCATCTGCAGCGAAGATCTTCCCATGTACCTTAAGTAGCAAGGGACTTTTTGATCTTCTCTCAATTACCTCGAAAGGTGCTTTTCCCGTGGAAGTATGTACAGTGTTATTGTAAGCATACTCCACTAAGGGTAAGTACTTCTCCCATTGGGATCTTTGATCTACTTCCGTTACATAGGCTTTTATTAGATCGAGAATTGTTAGGTTAGCTATTTCACTTTGGCCATCCGTTTGTGGATGATAGGCTGAAGAGAAGTTTAGCCTTGTAACTAAATTCTCAAAGAGACCCTTCTAGAAATTACTGGTCATTCTAGGATCTCTATCCGACACTATGGACATTGGCAAGCCATGGTACTTGAAAATTTGTGAAATAAAGAGGGTTGCCATTTGATGGGCTTTGATAGTCTTTTTGACAGGTATAAAATGAGCTTGTCTACTGAACCTGTCTACTATCGTCCATATTCCCGTATTCCCATGGATAGACTTAGGCAATCCAAAGATAAAATCCATGGATATGCTCTCCCATGGTGAATTAGGGATTGGCAAGGGTTGAAGCAATCCAAGTTGCTTCCCTCTATCAAATTTTGTCTTTTGGCATACCACACATTTGGAAACATACTCTTGTATGTTCACTTTCATGGTAGGCCAATAGAAATATGTTTCTATTCCCTTTAAGGTAGACTGAATGCCTCTATGCCCCGCATAAGGTGGAGCATGAGATTCATACATTACTTTCTCACGTCGTGAGTTAGTAACGCATAGTCTATTGCCATAGAGAAGATAACCATCTTGTAAAGTGAATGGTTCTTCTTTCTTCCCTAATGCTAGGGCTGAAATCACATCTCTAAAGTCGGGATCAATAGCGAACTCATCTATCATTGAAGATAGATCATTGTGAGTTGCTATGGAAACCGCATTCACTCTCGGGCGTCTTGAGAGTGCATCGGCTACTTGATTGTGCTTGCCAACAATGTGAGCAATATGAAAATGAAATTGCGAAAGGAAATTTGCCCACCTCATTTGTTTGTCGGAGAGCTTGGTCTGCGTCATGAAGTACTTAATACTTTGGTGATCCGTTCGCAGAATGAAAGGAGTCCCCAATAAATAGTGCTTCCATGAGTCTAAAGCATGTAGAACTGCAAGGAGTTCCTTTTCGTATATGCCTAGATCTTGCTCAACAGGGTCGAGCCTTCGACTCTCATAGCCTATGGCGTGCCCTTCTTGGAGAAAAAAAGCTCCAAGGCAATCACCACAAGCATCACATTGGACCTCAAATGGTTTTGAGAGATCTGGTAGTGTAAGCACAGGTTGAGAGATAAGCTTTTCTTTAAGCTTTTCGAAAGCATTGTTCTCCTTAGCAGACCATGTGTACCTAACGATTTTCTTTGTTAGGTCATGTAATGGTCCCGCAATTTGTGAGAACTTTTCTATGAAGCGTCTATAGTATGCACACATACCTATAAAGCTTCTTAGTTCATGAAGATTCCTTGGTTTAGGCCATTCTTTTATTACCTCTAACTTGGATGGATCCATTTGGATGCCATCTTGAGAGATAATGTGACCTAAATACTGAATCTCTTGCAAGAAAAAATCACTTTTCTTTCGATTAACATAAAGTTTATTCTCTCTTAAAACTTGAAATATTACCTGGAGATGTTGCTTGTGTTCCTCCAATGAATTAGAGTAGATGATAATATCCTCAAAGAACACTCCAGTGAAGGTTTGATGAGGCCTGAACAGCTTCTCCATCAAGCGGTTGAATGTGGCTGGTGCATTGGTCAAACCAAAAGGCATGACAATGTATTCGTAAAGACCAAATGTAGTACGAAATGTGGTCTTTACAATGTCTTCATCAACTATCCTTATTTGATGATAGCCACTTTTTAGGTCAATCCTACTGAAGTATGTCGATCCTTGTAGCTTATCAAATAGGTCTTCTACCCGTGGAACGGGAAACCTATTCTTGATAGTGATCCTATTTAGTGCTCTATAGTCGACACACATACGATATGTGCCGTCTTTCTTTTGCACTAATAGCACAGGTGAGCAAAATGGAGATGAGCTAGGCCTAACCATGCCCTTCTCAACTAACTCATGCACCTGCCGCATAATCTCCTCTTGTTCTCAGACCCAAGACCTCACACACCTTCGAAGATGGTGAGAGCTAGCAGGGTATGAGAGTAGATTGAGAGGAAGAAGGAGTATCTTACGAGAAAGATGTACATCTCCTCACATAATCACTCATAATAGCATAGATTATCTTAGTAATTAGCTTGGTAGAGGAGATGAGCATGCATTGAAGCTTGGCTCTTGGTTGGATTTGCATCCACATGCCAAGAGAGTGTTGAGGTAGGCTTCTATCTCACAAGCTTGGAGTAGGTGATGAGTTCTCCATTAAAGCTTGGGAAGAGATAGTCTTCTCTTTCTTCACACATGAGATTGTGTGATTTTGTGTGTGATAATGCCAAGCAAAAATCAGCCCCACCTCTCTCTTGGGTGAGCCCCCTTGCTATTTGCTCTTCCTGCAGCCTCATTGGCCCTCCCCAAGTCAAGCCAATTACAATTAAGCAGCATAAGTGATAGCCTTCTGACATGTGTCCCCCTTTCCCCTTTTGTGAGAGCTTGAGGTAATTAAATAATTAAACTAAACTTTCATTGGACCCCTTTTCCTCCTAGCCAATAGTAATCAGGAAAGCCATGGGGCTCCTGAATGCTCATTGGACCCTTTGGGAGACTGCCCAACAGTCTTCTAGGAGACATAATTCTTATTGGTTTCTTTTATCAAATGTTTTTAAATTAATTAAACTAGATTTAATCTAGCTTAATTCTCATTGGTCCACTTCAAGGGTCATCCAATAGGAATTGGGCACATCTTGTGGGCATCTGGGCTAGGGAGCTCACATGTGTCCCTAATTCCCTTTGTGTAAAGAGGCTTGTGTGTGTGTGTGTGTGGCTTTCTCTCTCATCCCCTAGAAGAAGGGCTCACCCCCTCCCATGTAGGGATGTGCATTGACTTTGGAGAGCACACAAAGCATCCAGTTCCCCCTAAGCTTTAACCCTTTGGACACAACCTTTGAATTTTGGAACCTTAGCATTTTGGAAGTCTTAATGGGCTGAACCTTAGGGTCTTTTTAGCCCATTGTTGCACATGGATCTTTTGCAGATGGCCCCCCCCTTTGGATACCTTTAATAAAATCTAATATCTAACCAACCCAAATGATTTTCTCATATTAAATTGATCACTTAATGTGGGAGAATAAATGGGAACAAGTGTTAAGATATAGATATGTGCTTATAGATCTATCTCAACACGGGGCCAATAGTAAAGGGGCCCAAATGGGAGATGGTCTATCAAAAGCAAGGCTAACCAATGGAGAATAAGACCTTAGGGTTAGCTTCATTGAAGACCTCCAATAATGTGTGTAAAAGTCCTTTGACCTTAGGTAAGCTAGGGTTGACCTTGAGGTGGGAACCCGGCCCAAGCTCGAGGTTCTTGTCGTGCTTGAGGTGCTTGTCTTGCTTGAGGTGCTTGTCATGCTTGAGGTGCTTGACTGGCTCCATGCTTGAGGTGCTTGACTTGGTGCATGATTAAGGTGCTTGAGGTGCCTTGAGAAGCTTGTCTGAGATGCTTGTGGGAACACCCCCTACTTCAAGTGCTTAGTCATGCTTGATGACTAAGGGGCTTGCTCATCCAAAGTCAAAAATATCCCTACAAGGAGGGGGGCGAGCCTACAAGGGGGGGGGGGGGGGGATGAGAGAGAACACACACACACACAAGGGAAGCCCCAGCTTGAAGAGGCAGCAAGGACACTTGTCAAGTTCCTCCCCATGTTGCCCTCATTGTGTGCCTGAAGCCTATTGGTTGGCCACCCAAGGGGTCCAATGATAATGTAGGATATTTAATTAATTGATTTTGCATTTATCAAGTCCTCTCTCTCAAAGGGGAAAGGGGGACACTTGTCCCAAGGCTACCCATGTTGCTTGTAATGGCTCCTGCTTGTGATTGGCTAGGCCTGGAGGGGTCCAATGAGCTTCAAGCATGAGCTACAAGGGGGGGTCGAACCAAGAAAGCTAGGGGGGTGCATAGGGGGTATACTCACCCACACACACTCAAAAACACTCTCATTGTGTACTATGCAAAGTGCAAGAGCAAGTAGAGGTTGAGAGCCTACACCAACACTCTTGGCTATGGAGTGCAAATCCATCCAAGAGCCATGCTTCAATGCTTGAGCTTGCCATCTATTTCTTCTTCATTACTATGCTATTATGTATGCTAGCACAAGAGTTATGATAAGTGAGGAACTAGCTCTTTCTCGTATGAAATGTTTCTTCTTTCTCTTCCCTACCCTCATTCCCTGCTAGCTCTCTCCACCTTCGAAGGTGTTTGAGGTCTTGGGACTGAGGCTTGGTATAGTTAAAGCTTTCTTCAAGTTTAGGTTATGCTATGATGGTGATGCATGAAGCTTTCCATCTTCATTGCTTCACCTAGGTCACAAGGAACACAAAGAATGTATTGTAACAAGTCTCTCTTTATGGGAGAAATCATAATACAAATGCCTATTGGAGGGGGGACCGGCTCCACATAAATCCGGTCCTCAACTGTTGTCATGTTCTCTAAATTCTCTCTCTTGCAAAAGTATTGTCCATGCCAAGTTAACTAATTGCTATAATTATGTTGCTATTTTCAATTATGTCTACCCGCAATGCTCACAAAATCATTTCTTGAAAGTGCTCTCATTAAATTCCGCTACTCTCAAATTGAATAGGCAAATTCCATTACATTGGTATCAGAGCATTTGGTTTCTCTTTTCTTGATTAAGAAGAGAGGTCCTTAAGTAGCCTATAAAAAGCTACTTAAGAGGTCACAAAAACTAAAGAAGTTCAAGGAGGGAGGAAAGAGTATCTCTTTTCTCACCTACGATGGCACCTTTGGTGCTACCGACAAAGTGTTGGCCTTCATCCAGCAATTTGATGCGGCCTTTGGGGACGAGGGCTTCACAGAGTCCTCCAAGCTATGCCATGTAGCTATGCACTTCCAAAAATCAGCTCGTCAATGGTGGGCTAGCCTTCGTGGAAATGGAGAAGCCCCAAAGACATGGAAAACTCTACGAGTTTCCATCATGAAGCAATTTCTTCCAAGCGATACTAAAGATAAAGTTCTTACCGAATGGCACAGCTTGAAGCTTCTCTCTCATGAGTCTATCAACAAGTATGTAGACAAGTTTTGGGATCTACATCTCAAAGCTACTGTCTTTCAAAAGATAGACTTTGCCAAGAAAAGACAGCAATTCTGTGCGGGATTACCTGAAGAGATGGCCGAATACATCAACTCTCAACGGCTTGGTACTATTACCGAAGTAATCCATCACACTATGGTTGCTTCACACATCAATTTCCATCAAGGGGCTAGACGTAATGTCAAGCCCATGGAAAACAAAGATAAAAATGATGCAAAGGGGAAATCCAATGCACAAAATAATTCCCAAGGCACTTCCAACAACAACAATAACAACAACAACAATCGGTCCAAGGAGAAGGGAGTTTACAAAGGTAAAAACAAACTCTCTCCGGAAGAGCTTGAAGCTTTTCGCAAGGACCATAAATGTTTCAAGTGTGGGGAGCAAGGACATGGCTATCGTTCTTGCCCCAAGAAGAATACTTGCAATGAGACTCCTAGGGCTTCCACCATCGAAGCTCCAAAAGAGGATGCTCATTGCAAAGGATCATCACTCTCCTATGCTTGGGGAAAGTTAAGAGAGCATGATTCCTTCATCTTGTTTGACCCTAGCTCTACTCTCAACTTCATATCAATAGAGTTGGCCACCAAGTTGGGCATTCAAGCTTTTGAGATGGGAGATATAGTAACGGCTGATGCAGCTTTCAAGGGACAACAAGCCTCCGTTACTCCCTTGATTGAGAAGTTGAGGCTTCATGTCCAAAGCTATGTCGACAAAGAAGACTTCTTCATCTCTCCTCTCCAACATCAGTTGAGAAGCCTCCGTTACTCCCTTGATTGAGAAGTTGAGGCTTCATGTCCAAAGCTATGTCGACAAAGAAGAATTCTTCATCTCTCCTCTCCAACATCAGGATGTTATCCTAGGGGCACCATGGTTTGATCGCATGGCTGCCAACATGAAGTTCCCTGAAAGGAGAATTTACTTCACCTACAGGGGAAAGAACATGTATATAGATGCTAGTGAGCGTGGTCGCACTATTCCACTAGTAAATCCTCTTTCTTTTGATAAATCAATGAAGAGCTCAGTTTCTGCGTACATGATTTATGTCAAAGAGTCTCTAAAAGCTAATAATGTTTCATCAAATAAAAATGATAGGAATCAAGAAGAGTTAGATTTTTCATTTCTGAACTTGGGGCATCGGTTTTTGGATCTTCGATTATGGGTTCGTTCATCATTCTTTCAGCTTGGGCTCGTGTCACTGCCTGAATAGGTATCACTGTCTCGTTTTCTGACCCTCCACTGGAAGGCATTACTTCCAGCACATTGAAGGTAGTTTTTTCTCCTTTGCTCTGGTTCTTAGGGCAATCAAGAATCAAATGAGTAACTCCACACTCGGTGCAATATGCGTTGACTCTAATGATTTCATCATGAGGACAGTCTCTTAGCCAATGGTCTCCACCACACTTGTAGCAGGGTCCCTTAGGCTGTTGAGGTGCTCCTTGAGCTCCTCTTTGTTGGTATGCATGTCTCTGCCCGCCCATGACTTCGTTGGCTATGAACAACAATGTTCGTTCATCCAAGCTATATCTTCCTTCTCCTGCTGCCTGTGCAGCTATTGGTGGTCCTGCACTTCCCATCATGCTCCATGGTTCTGGCATTGGGGGTTCTCCCGATGGATAATAGATAGGATTTGCAGCATACCCATTGGGATCTTTGTAATATGCATGCATAGGCACCAAAGCCTTCTCTTATGGTTCGGTTACGGTTGGTGTGTGTCTTATGTCGACTAGTCGCAATCCTGGTAGGGGTGGTTGCTGCCCCAACACTGGTTGTGGTCTTTCTACACCTACAGGTCCTAGTAGGTTTCCTGCTTGATACCTAGGCATCGGTGGAAGTTGAGGAGATGCTACCTGAGCCTGGGGAGCATAAGGTCGTTCTCTCACATACCCCTTGTTATAATAACATTCCTCTGTCATATGGTTTGTCTAATATCACACCACTTTGGCTGTTTAGCCTGAGTCTTGGCGTACAGGTTAATCTTTTTTAGCACTTCCTCTACAAGCTGCTCCTGGCTTACAACTACTTCTCTTTTCGGTGTTGTCTTAGCGGACTTGCTTCCACTTTGTTGTGAGGATGAATTGTCATCAAGATACTTGAATTCCCCCTCCTTGTAGACCGCACAATTGTCCACAAGGTAAATAGCCTCCTTAGTTAACTCATTTAACGTCGTTCTCCTCTTCATATGTAAGTCCTTCTGGAGATCTGCATTCCTTAGTCCTTGAATAAATATAAGCATAAGTCTGGACTGAGTTGGCAGTTCTTCCACAGGGTAGAACTTAACATATCTTTTCGCACAGACTCCCCTTCTTTTTGTTTGAATTTATGGATTTGTGAGACTGTATTATGAGCTATCCCCCTTTGTGAGAATTCCTCAATAAACTCGTCGAACACCTCCTCCATAGACTCAAAGTCTCTACGCTCCACAGAGGCAAACCAAGTAGCAGCATCCTCCTCTAGGGTCAGTCCAAACCCTGCAAATTGGGTAGCTAAGTTTAACACCTCTTAAGCTCTAATTACACGCACAAAGGCTGCTACATGATCCGTAGGATCCCTTTTTCCCGTTTATTTCTTGTTTACCCATTTTTGCACTTGAGAAGGTCTAATTCTACGATGGTCTACAAATCTCATCATTGGTTCTCCTCGTCCCAATCAATATACCTCCTCTGGCCTTTGGTAGTGGGCGGGTTCCTCTCCCAGTGGTGCTCCTAAGCCGTAATTTTTGACGGTTTTTTCAAGAGACGGTTCATCTCTTCAAACTCGTTCTATGGGTGGTCTTCCAGGCTCTGTTGACCCTTGAGTTTTTGGCTTACTCTCGCCTTGATACCGTGAATAGAGTGATGGTTCTTGTAAATCCCTTAGCCCTCGTGCGGCTGGATAACCATCTTGGTTTCCGTCTTGTTCTAATGTTGCACTTTGTCGAATCCATGCCTGCAATGATGGCTGAGTTGCTGGTTGGTTTTGGTAGTTGAACGTCTGTTGCCGGGTAGAGTGTGAGGTCGCGTCGTACTCTTTTGAAAAGGGATTTTTCGATCTGCTAGGGGTGCAGGTGACCCTTGGAAATTCTTCGGGGGCATATGTTGATGCTTCTGGAACTATTGCCTTTTCTACCTCGTGTGGGAGAATACGTTTGTATTCTCGCCCGTACCTATCAACAAAAACAATATTTGTCCCCATAGCAATTTCATAAGAGAATAAGTAAAGAACCTTGTCTTTGCTTAATTCCTTTGGGTAGGGTTCTTTGCATCAAAAGTAAGAGACTATTTCCTTGCTCTCATGCTTGTAAATCCCCACATTCTCATTATAAGTAGAGACCCTGGTTGTTTTCTTATCATACATAAAAAGAGCTCCAGGTCGATCAATGTTTGGAGGCGGTTCTTGAGTTTTTGAAACCATTTTTCCTTTTGCCACGTTATCTCCATATCTATTGTAATCCTCAGGGTTACTAACTATCAGATAGTGGTTCCCCTTTTTGTCTCGGAATCTATCTCCATCATCAAAGACTTGAATTATCTCTAGTCTCTGAGCAGTTCTTTCTTCAATACAAATACACTTGCATCCTCGATAGTCATAATGAAGTAGGGCTCCCCTGGAGTTTGTTCCTTCTAAGAAGATTATCTTGAAATTGGAATCGTTCAAAGGATTTTGGGAGGTGCTTCCTCTTGGCATTAGTCCTTCATCGGAGAAACCTCTTGGCTATTGACCACCCATCATGAAGAAGGACTTGTCTGATGAAGTGTCAGTATCACTACCCTCCTCAATAATCGGTGCTAGTGGATCTAGCCTTGCTTGTGTTACACTCTCCTCGGTGGACACTAAGCTACCTTGATGACCTGCCACCTTTTTATCTCTAATAATGTGTCTTCCTGATCTTAAATTCATCAAACTTAGCAATGCAATTTAACACAAATCCAACCACTCACCTGGCAAAGGATCAGTTTCCGCACAACTTCTTACTTTGCCACTGAATATACATATACACAAGCGTTTAATTTTGGCAATCAAATCAAAGCATTTAACCGCTAGAGGTGGTCTTAGTAATGATTGGTATAAATGAAGGGTTAACCTCAACCACTACTATATTTTATACACTTAGGATGTTATTGATTAGGATTGCTAATCCGGAACTGTACTTCCCTCGGATGTTGGTCTATTTACATGGAAAGTCTTAATTGCGTCTTTGCTCCGTCAAAAGATCAAACAAGGTGCAATTTCACTTCTAAAAAAATCTCTGGAACTCTTAATTCAATTGCAACATCCCTCTATGTCCTCAGTCAACTTTTCTCTTCACTAAGCCCCTTTAGACATCCTACGCATAGGATGTCTCCTTCTCTGTTTTGCCTGGATTTTGCACTATAGATTCCCCTTGATGTGTTGAGTCCACAACTGTTTTTACTTTTTGATTTGGACACCTAGAAGCTGGTCAATTGATCAGAAATCTGTTCCAGCAGCCTGATGTTGGTATGACCAGTCAAATCAACTCCAATTTGGTTCAAAATTAACTAGGCGGCTTGCCTCAGGCTATACAACACCCTACTATGCCTACAGTTAGTTTTTGGCTTCAATTTCATGCATTAGACATTCTACGCGTAGCATGTCTAGCTGATCAAAATGACTTCAAATGCAAAGCATATACTCCCCTTAAGGTACCAATCACTTTGGTATGCTCAAAGTTGAATTTGGAGTGCTAAATCACACATAACACATCCTACGTGTAGGATGTCTATATGGATTGTTTGAACCCAAACTTGAGCCACAGCCTCCCCTTGATGTCAGCAACCCATTGCTAAGCTTAGATTTTAGTTTGGATTTCAAAGACACCAATTTTAGCTATTCTAGCCCTTTTCAGTCAAAAATGCTAAAGTCTGCTTAAAACCCAATTTTCTCACCCAATTGAGATGAAACCTTTCTGAGGCACTCAATAAATCATGCAGATCATGCTCATGCAGCCATCCTATGGTTTTGGTCTTAAAATAATGCCTTGACACAATTTGGGTAGGATGCTTGGCAATTTTTGTCTATCTGGTCTTATCCTGTCAAGATATGGTTAACCTTCCATTTTCCAAGTGAAAATAGGGTAAAACCTACCTTCTAAACACACTAGTCAACTCAGAATTTCAAAATTTCCACCAGATCACCATGTAGACATCCTACATGTAGGATGTCTCCTGGCTTAAAATTTAACTTTTTCCTGACAGAAATACTCCTGATGCTCTGCAACTCTCTCAGAAACACTCACAGAAACTTTTGAACTTCACTTGAGCTTTCAAACATTCTTTTGCATCTTTTACAACCTTGTGATGAACCTAACAGCAAGTATAACATGCATAAAGTGCTCCAAATCATAAATCATGATGTCCTACTTACCCTACTCCTACTCCTCATGTGTGATGGTGATATTGGTGTCTTGGTTGCTTCTTGGCCTCTCCAGACTCTCAAGCTGTCCTTTCACAGCCTCTACCATTCCAACTCCTACTCTCTACGCCACAACTCAACCAATGCTAAAACTATCTAAGTCTACCTAAGTCGAAGGAAATAGGCCAGACACACGCTCCCTAGACTCCCTCTAAGACCTAGAGAGTCCTCCACCCTCTGATCCTATCTAAATGTAAAACGAGACTTTGGCAAGCCAGAGAATCCCTATCCTCAAGGACTAGTCTCGGTTACCTACCTAGGGTTTTCGTCCCCGGCAGCGGCGCCAATGTTGGCGGATACGCCGCGACGGACGTCAACGCAGCGAGAACTCACCTAACAAGATTTGTTAGCTAAGGATAAAGCTTGACCCGCAGGCGCGTGGAAGCAAGCATAGGGTGTCAACCTACACTCGACCGACTCTTGACTAATTCCTACAGAGGTCTCTACCCAATGTCTAAGCTACAGCCTTCAGGAGTGCATAAGAGGAGGTTTCCTACAACACTTTCAAGAGTCAAATATCCATCAAACGTTCTCAAAACGCCACAGAACTTGAAGGAGACCCTACTAACACCAATAGGTCACTCTCCCTAAGGTCTATGAACCAAAATCCCAACCCTAAACACCTGGTGCAAAATCACGTAGGATGTCTGGTCGAAATTTGTAGGTCGTCGGTTTCCAAAAACTAAAGTGCTTAATGTGTAGCTCTACTCGATGCAAACGCGTGCATATGCTGAAATGCGAAAACAGACAACGTATGCTCACCGAATCACCAGATGTAGCTCGTGGGTCAAGTTCGTAAAACCAAACCGTACACTCGCAATGTAGGTATCGGCGCATAGCTCTCGTCGGGGGCAATACGCTGCACTTCTCCGTACTCGATTCCGACCAGCTGTGTGCGCGTAGCGTCAAGATGAAACTCTCACTCTCTCTTGTACACAGTATGCTCACTCATAGACACACTTTTTGAAAATGACAAAGGTTTTTCTTCATTAAGGTCAAAAGTGGTATAAATACATTACAATCTCAAACCCTAATGTTCCAATTTAACCATCTACTCAATCTAAATGTCAAAAATGGGATACAATTTAGAAGCTTCTGCAAGCCCCACTATTTACAAAGGTGAAATGACGATTTTTCTCAATTAAAGAATAATTACAAAAAATAATATTCCATCGAGCAATCATTCTTCGTAGGGTGTGTCCAGCTGCTAACAATTAGTTTTTGGGGAGGGGTCATTTTCTCAAGCATTTTTGGGAAGAGTTTTTGGGAGAACCTACTGGAGCAGTTCTGCTTGGCAGAAATTTGGGAAGCCAAAGCACAAGGAAGTAGGATAGTCGGACAACTTGGGGAAGGATTCTGAGGTGAGGGTTGCAATTCAAAAGGCATACCAAATGGGCGTATGCAACTGGATTGTAAAAGAGCATTTAGAAATCTTACAGTGTATCCAGTGCTGTACCGCATCTCTTGAGTTTGGAAGCTTTGTTTCTTCACCATATCAATAAATCTTGTTCTTATTTGTAGCCTTTTCTCTCTCCTCTCTTGAAACTTTAGTATTATGTGTATTAAACCATTAATTACATCTCTCTTGACTCTATTATTCTAATTTGAACGCTTGCTGAGCTCCTATACAGCCAAAGGGCCAGTGCTTTCCCGATCAACCCTAAAGAACCGCGCACTCCGACAACGTACATCGAACAACTACACAATTCTCTCAAATCAAAAATCCATCATAAAGATTGGAATCTTAGTCGTAGCCTTTTCTTATAGATAGTTTTAGGATCCATGATTGCACTTGATAAGAGCCTTGTAGGGTGATGATTTTATTGACTACCTTTTGGTTGCCCTAGCTTTCTCCCTACACTGGGAAATCTATTTCCCCATGTGAAAATTATTTTTTCCGTGTCCACTTTCTAGGAAATTAAAACATATCTTATCCCTCTTTGATTTTTCAAACTCCTCACTAGACAGATGGCCCCTACGCCCCCCTTGGGTTTTTTGGATGCATTAGATGCAACTACAATAGATTTCCTCCTATTAAGACCATGAGATGCACGTGCATTTGAAGTGTCAAGCATGTGTGTGCTATGCATTGATTTTCCATCACGATCATCATGGGTATGAGCTTGCGCTATAGATTCCTCAAGAATTTTGGGATTCTAAATTTTCATGTGCTTCTTCTTAAGCTTTGGCATTAACCCAACCCACACATGAGCCCGTGCACTTGCTGGAAGGCATCTACTCTCCAACTTGAGGATCACATTAGGATATTGTGAGATATACTCAAGTAGTGTCTTATGCTGATGCACATAGCACTTATCCCATGTAGTCCAAAAGTTTGTTCATTTCATTGGTGGACATAAACTCCTTTCTAAACACATATTCAAAGGTCACCCATGTACATGGTATGATGTCTTGGATTTACCCTCTAGTGTTAGAATAGTTTATTGTGCCTTCAATTCATCCAAAGCTCACCTAAGATCATAAATTCCATGTCATAAAATATCATATCTAACTATCCCAAATGATTTTCTCATATTGAATTGATCATTTAATGTGGGAAAATAAATGGGAACCACTATAAGAGGAAAATTCTAGAACCGCTAGAATTGTCGCGGATTAACAAAGGTAAATAGAAAGAGAAAATATTGTGTGTGCGGAAATAGCAACGGCAAAGGATAACAGCAATCCACGCAGTAATAGGTGCGGTAATATAGTCGTGATTATTATCGCGAGTATTATCGTGACTATTATCGTGCATATTATCAGGCTTATTACTGCATGTATTACCTCATATATTATTGTGCATATCACCTCGTCTATTACCGCGTAAATTACCGCCATATACATTTTCAAAAATAAAGATGCCTATCTGGTCCATCCAATTTGGATAGCCTAGATGAGCATCTTTATTGTTGACCTGCATAAAGTCATGTGGTCTATGAGTGTCTTCTTCAAGCACATAGTCCACATCATCAAAATTTTGGTCTCCTCTTCTTAATACTCTTCTCTCACATGGGAGCTCTATTTATGTAAGGGGGTTTAACACTTTGTAGCATTGTCATTTTCATTGCCATGTTTGTGCCAATTGCCTCATACAAGCTCATTTTCTCCTCAATACATGCATGCATTTCATCATGGTTGGTCTCAGATAAGTTTGAACGCATGTGGTTACTGCTTGCTTCCAAGCTGCCTAGGGAAAAGAACACTTTTACTGAAAGGATACTTGCACCTTCTCTTGAGCTTTAAAAAAGACTCCAAGCCTTTTTCACTTATATTCTTTGACCTCTTGGTAGAATTGAAGTTCTTGTCTATTTGTTTCTACATATTAAATATTTTTGGATCTCCCCTTTGGGGGATAGCATATGGGACCTATTTCTCTACCTCGCTGTGATAGTTTCTCTGTGCATGTGTTGCAGGAGCAAATCACACCATGCATAAAGTGCATGCAACACAACCTAGATCAACATAATGTCAATCAAGCACATAGATGAAACGATAGGAATACGGAGGAAGTATCTTTAGCTTGTTAGGCTGAGACCATCCTACACATACAACACTCTGGAAGGAAACTCACTAAACCATGCCTGAATCATACAAAACTAAAGGAAAACCATCTCCTCATTAGGATACACTTGTCCCAAAGCCTCTACACTCAAAACCATAGCTCTAGACCCATCTGCAAAAAACGCATATAAAGACAGAGCTTGATTTCAGAAGTGCTCGAAACTAAAATCTATGAGTACCTATGTGTAGCTTATGTCGCTATTATTCTAACGACTACTTGCAGGAAGAAAACAAACATCATTTGATATACTTATAGCTGCAAATATCTCGTAGATGCGCGAGCACATATGCTCTATTCTGCGAGGAATGCTTGGCGTTGTCGCGTAGCTCTTGCTGAGGCTAACATGATGGTGCAATTGAATCTCCAATGTGATGAATGAGCAAGGAGTAGCTCCAGGATGAATCTCACGCTCTCTCTCTTCCTCTCTTCCACACAACCGAGGGTAGCTTAAAACTATGATTATGATAAAAGTTCTTCTTTACAAAATGACCTAGGTACCTTATATACTAAGGTCACCTTAAGTTAACCAAAAATAGAGTTTGAGGGATCAAATGGCTTGGAATTTACAATTTGGAAGTGCCATTGCAGCGCGGCTTCTGCAACTAGACTACCTACTTATTACAAATGATGTTTATGACCATAATCCGCAGCATTCCATAACTCTCACAGAATAAGGCTTTGTTGAGTTATGCCCTGTTGTTGACCTAGCCATCAACACTCCCCCCTCCGCATTCATGTTGTCCCTAACATGACCTGGTTGTGGATGTTAGTGCGGTCTTTGTTGTTGTTTTACTAACGTGAAGAAAGTATAGGCTATAGCCTTTTCATGAGCTCGTCCTGTTCATCCAGTCCGATGTACATAGTCTTCACATGATTCAAGAAATTCATAATTAATGAATTTGATGAGCTTTTTTGTTGAGATGTCGAGCTCTACATCTTGAGAGGGAATCCACTACGGGTCTTGGCCGCTTACGGCATTTACTCACTGGCGCATTAGGTGACTGACACAGAGGATCTCTGCCAGTGATTCTACAGCTGGACTATACTTATAATTCCAGCCTAGGACACTTCTAGAGAGTTCACACTTAGTGACCTCATGTACATATGTGCTACTTTTCAGCTTTAGCACTTAGTCATTTTGTACTCTCTTTTCTTAGTGAAGAAGAAGAAGAAGCTTTCCATCTCTGTGTGCTTTGTGCTTGTCTTGTGTAGCTCTCTTGCATCCTTATTCTTTACATGGTATCAGAGCCTAGTGCAGGCAAGAGAGGCTAAGAGAGCAAGAGCATCACAATCTCTTTGTTCGCAATCCACGTACAAGTTTTTGAACACGTCTCCAAAGTGCAGTATACAGAGATTCCTCTACAAGTACAGTGGTTGTATGTACGCTTGATTGTGGACACTCGTTGAGTGTAGAAAGCGTTACAGGTACCATGATATAAGGCTCAGCAGATTTGTAGGTTTTTGCAGATTGCAACTATTTTGTCTTAGTGCTTCAAGATGTCTGGCGGTTTTAGTCAGATTGTCACTAAGAAGCTTGAGAAAAATAACTACCCTGCATGGAAGTTCAGAATAACAAATTTCCTAAAAGAAAAAGGTTATTGGGACTATGTAGAAAGAGACAATGAAAAGGAACCAGAGATTCCCGAGGCAAATGCTACAACAGAACAAAGAAAAGCTTTGAGGGACTGGAAACAAGGCCAGAGAAAAGTGATGTATTGGCTTTCTATGAGCATCACAGATGGCATGATGGGCTATCTATAGGATGATGAAACCCCCGCCATTGCATGGAAAAACTTAGGCAAAGTGTTCAAGGTGAACACCAAGGCTAGGAAGCTTCAACTAAAGTCAGAACTAAATCAGGTTAAGAGGAACAACCTCTCCATCAATGATTATGCCTTGAAGATCAAGAGTATCATTGAGGCTCTTGGATCTATTCAAGTCTCAGTGGAAGACGATGGCATTGTCCGTGCATGCTTGGATGGTCTAGGAGATGAGTATGTACATTTCAGGTCTTCCATGAATACAAGAGACGACATCCCCGTGTTCCAAGATTTGATTTCTATGCTTTTTCTTGAGGAGAAGAACCTTGGTCTTGACACATCTTCTTCTCCTGCCAGAAATAGGTCTCAACATGTATTCTATTCTAACTCCAACAAAGGTAGAGGTCATGGTCGAGGTCCAAGTGGTTGCAGAGGCCAATTTCGAGAAGGTCAATCAAATCAAAACAATACAGGTGGCAGGGGAAACCAGTCTCAAGGCAGGGGGAGTCAAACAGGTCGTGGTGCACTATCAAGCAAGTAGCAACATACTGTAGATAGTAGAGAATGTTGGACTTGTGGTGAAAAAGGTCACATGTCACTTGACTATCCAAAGGGAAAAGCAAGTGGAAAGAGAGAACAGGGCAACTATACATCTACTAGCAGAGATGCAGATGACAGTAGAAGCGAGCGCATGTTTGTTATGTAGTATGTAATGAATACAATGACCGCAGAGAATTCCACCCAAGATGATGTTTGGTATGTGGATTCAGGTGCCACTAATCACATGACGTCTCGTGGAGAGTGGTTTAGAGATATGCGCAAACCAGATGTGTCAGGCTATGTGAAAAAGGAGACGACACAGCTCACCCCATTGCTCATGTAGGGGACATACCTCTAAATACAAAGAGTGGGAAATCAAAGTACTTAGCAGATGTACTTCATGTCCCAAACATTACAAAGAATCTTGTTTCTTTTTGGAAAAATGGTTGAGTAGGGTTTGCGGGTTCACTTCAATCTGAATGGATGTTATGTAGAAGATTTCCAGAATGGCTGTAAGCTGGTCACAAAGGGAAAATGTGTGGGCAGAATATTTACGCTAAATGTAGACATGCATGAGGTAAAAGCTGCATTATTTGCACAGGGCACAAGTGTTGTGGTTGATGTTCACATTTGGCAAAAAATCATTGGCCATGTCAATGAGCAAAGATTGCGCAGCATGCAATCAAAACAGATTGTAAAAGGTTTGCCCAAATTCAAGGTGGATGGTATGCATAAAGTGTGTGCAGCATGCCAGTTTGGAAAACAGTCAAAGGGCTCATTTCCACATGAGCGCAATGTATGTAAAAAGGAGGTAAAAAGACACTTGAGGTGGTGCACACACACATATGTTTGGGGTCCAACCGATACTGCAAGCATACATGGTTTTGCACGTTTTATGTCTCTTTCATTTATGACCATACAAGGAAAGTATGGGTCTACTTCATGCGTAACAAAAGTGAAGTGTTTGGTCACTTTGAGGACTTCAAAGTCATGATTGAGAAGGAGACAGATATGAAAATCAAGACATTGAGGTCAGATGGAGGGGGAGAGTACTTCTCCAATGATTTTTAAGATTTTCTGCGAATACATGGTATACGCAGGCAGTTTACATGCAAATATACTCCACAGCAGAATGGGGTCGCAGAAAGGAAAAAAAAACACATTGCAGAGGTTGCACGTGCATTGATGAATGAGAAGAACATGCCTCATCATTTCTGGGCTGAAGCTGTAAATACAGTTGTGTACATTATGAACAAGACACCTACAACTGCGGTACATGATGTAACACCTGAGGAAAAGTTTACAGGTACAAACCCTGATTCAGCACACTTGAAAGTGTTTGGCTACATAGCTTATGTGCATGTACCAGATGAGTTGCATAGGAAATTGGATCCTAAAGAAGAGAAATGTATTCTTGTGGGATATTCCTTTGAACAAAAGGAGTACGGGTGCTACAATCCTACTACACGAGAATTACGAGTGAGCAGAGATGTAGTATTTGATGAGATGAGCAGCTGGTACAGTAATGCACATGGCACTATTGGGGTTGATGTAAAAGATGATGTGGTTCTACAAAATGTGAGGCCATAGTCACAGGTTTTGAGTGGGCCACAAGAGTCCTCTTCTCATGGCTCTGTTGAGAAGCCATGGAATGCTAGACTACGTACGCAGGTTACTCCACCAGCAGCAGGTACAGGGAATGTATCGCAAAAAGGAAAGGAAAAGGTTGATGAACCTCCCTTTATGGCTGATGCATCATTAGGTTTTTCACATATAGACATGGATTGAGATGGTTCTGAACAAAGTCTTGATGAGGAATTTGGAATTCCAGCTGTCAGGACACCTGGTGTAAGGAAAGCACAAGAAGATGCTAGATGGCAAAGGAGTGACCCAGGACCGTGCAGATCTAACAGAGTCAGAAATCCACTTCAAAAATTAACTTATGATGGGTATCTAGCGTATCACCAAGCCTACATGGCTAAGGTGATAGAGGATGTGGAGCCCACATGTTTTGAGGATGCATTTGGAAATGTGCATTGGGATGATGCAATGAATGAAGAGATGGCCGCATTGGAAGCAAACAACACATGGGAGTTTGTGCCATTGCCAAGTGGCAAGAAAGCTATTGGCTGTAAATGGGTGTATAAAACCAAGCATAAGGCTGATGGTAACATTGAGCGTCACAAGGCAAGGCTGGTCGCAAAGGGTTATGCACAGACGTATGGCATAGACTATGAGGAGACCTTTGCTCCAGTGGCAAAGATGATGACTATGAGAGCTGTCATAGCAGTGGTTGCATCTAGAGGATGGATTATGCATCAAATGGATGTAAAGAATGCCTCTTGAATGGTGAGTTGCAAGAGGAAGTATATATGGATCAGCCACCTGGTTATGTCGATCCAGGTTACCCAGATTATGTATGCAGGCTTCTCAAAGATTTGTATGGTTTGAAGCAGGGATCTAGAGCATGGTATGACAGGATTTCCAAGTATCTTGTCAGTACTGGTTTTAGGAGAGCTCATGCTCATCATTCACTCTATGTACATAAGAATGATATGGGTATTGTGGTCAGTACCATATATGTAGACGACCTTATTATTGTGGGTGACAATGCTATGGAGATTGACCATGTGAAGGGTCTTCTCAAACAGGAGTTTGAAATGAAAGATTTGGGCGAGTTGCGCTACTTTCTTGGCATTGAGGTGATCAGGACTCCAGAGGGTGTATGGCTGTCAACAGAGACAGTATGTTTTGGACATGTTGTCAAAGTATGGTATGGCTGATTGTAAGCCAATTTCTATGCCCTTGGATGTGAATGCAAAGTTGAGTGCAGAGAAGGGTGATGTTGTTGAGGATGTCAAGATGTACAGGAAGATTGTGGGTAGTCTAATCTACTTAACTATCACAAGGCCAGACTTGAGCTACACAGTAGGCTTGGAGAGTCAGTTCATGCAGCTTCCGAGGAAGCCACATTTGGATGGAGTACGACGCACACTTTGATATGTGCAAGGGACTCTTGACTATGCATTGTTCTATGCAGCAGATGCTCCATTAGCATTGTATGGGTATACAGATGCAGGTAGCATTGTTGATAGGAGATCTACAAGTGGCTTCATGTTCTCTTTTGGGAGTGTTGCTGTTACTTGGAGCAACAAAAAGAAGCCGACGGTTTCTTTATCGAGCACACAGGCCGAGTACAGAGGTGCAGTAGTTGCGGCGTTTTAGGTAGCTTGGCTACGCACATTACTTGAGGACTTGGGAGTGCAGGTGGACTAGCATATTTTCATCCATTGTGACAACCTCAGCAGCATGTAGTTGGCTAGGAACCTAGTGTTCCATGCTAGGACCAAGCACATAGAGGTCCATTACCACTACGTTCGAGAGTGAGTGTTGGTGGGCGACATCAGCTTGGTCTACGTCAGCACAGAGGAGCAGATTGTGGATATCTTTACCAAGGCCCTCGGAACTGAGAAGCTTCAATGTTTCCAGACTATTCTTGGACTCTACGACATGCAGAGCTTGAGGCAGAGTGTGGAGATGTCGATCTCTACATCTTGAGCTGGCATCCACTACTGGTCTTGGCCGCTTACGGCATTTACTCGCTGGCGTGTTAGGTGACCGACATGGAGGATCTCTGCTAGTGATTCTACAGTTGGACTATACTTATAGTGCTAGCCTAGTACGCTTCTAGCGAGTTCACACTTAGTGGCCGCATGTACATATGTGCTACTTTTCAGCTTTAGCACTTAGTCATTTTGTACTCTCTTTTCTTAGCAAAGAAGAAGAAACTTTCCATCTCTGTGTGATTTGTGCTTGTCTTGTGTAGCTCTCTTGCATCCTTATTCTTTACATTTATGTCGCTCAAGTGCAGCATCTGTTTCTATCATTATTGTTCTTTTTCCAGATCTAAATCAGAAAGAACCCAGTCTCGTTCAGCCTGACTCTTATCATCATGGATAGAGAAAGCTCCATCTATCACTTGCTGTAGAAAATTTGTCAATTCTTAGTATTTGTGATTCTCAGAACAACTTCTACAATCTGCAGAGTTGAATGATTGGATTTCACATCTTGTGAGCCAATGACAACTTTGTGAGGATTCTATAGAACTTGTCTGACTAAACCTTCAACTTCTTTAGGCCATGTTGCACTTCAACACAAAGTCTGTCTGTCAGGAAAAATCTGGGAGATAATAAATCTCATTGTTCAAAACTGATGTCCAAAGTTCGATCTTCCTCATCAAGGACAAGATATATAAGCTTGTGAAGGTTAGTTTTGTCCATCATTTGTGTCTGCTCTTCTTTGTTAGTGACTCCTTTGTTCCTGCATCAAGGTGATCAAAGCCGCATTTGCCACTATTAGCTTTTGTGTGATGTGTAAATCATCATACTGCTTCTACTTGATATATGACTTAGTTAAAGCCCAACAAACCCCAGTTAATTTCCCAAGTTAGTAAATTGCTTCAAAAGGGATTTATCTGATATTATAGTCCATTTGTGTCCAAAAATCATATACATGATGTACAAGGTATGTAAATGGCTATCATGGCTTCAAGTTTGAAAAAATTGCATCTTTGGCTAGCTAGGGGTTTTCTCTCTCTTTTTTTTTGTACCATTAGCTAGTATTCTCTATTTATAGCCTCCCGACAAGGTTTGGCTTGATTTGGACTTGAATTTTACTTTCTAAGCTCACTTTTTGGATTTCAATCTCAAAAAATGAACGATGGGCATCACTGGCACCTTATGACTACCAAACACATGTTCAACCAATGATGATGATCAAAGTTGGACTTGATCCTTGGTGGTTCCTACAGACATCTATCACGATAGATGAGTGAATTGTCATTTCTGCTCCTTTTGTTCTTGTCAGTATTGTTAGTCCCTTTTGTTTGTTAGGCTTCATTAAGTCACATACAAGATAGAAGATTTACAGTATAAAAATATACTTCTTGTATACGGTCTTATAGTCACATGAATTTTCTGATCGAAACTCTACACTTGATGGGTTCTTTCATTTAGTTGATCACCAACTTTCGTTGTCCTTGTAGTCTATCCGGAGTTTGATGACCATTCTCAGTCATGTTTGACCTCATGTTGTTGTTGAAGATTGATTGGCATTCTTTTTTTACCTCTGACATTCTAGCCTTGTGCAGATGACTTTTGAGGCATACTCGATGAAGTTATGTCATTTTCTTATACCTGCCTCTCTTTGTAGTGCTTGGCAATTGTTCAGTCTTTCTTCATTTGAATTATGGTTTTTTCTTGCCTCTTTTTTTTAAAATCTAAAAAATAACAAAATTAAACCAAAAATTAACTCAAATCAAAAAGAAAAATCATTTGAATAGAATTCTAAACGCTATGTACACTGTACAATGTCCCTAGGGGCTCATATATGGCTTTTGTCCCCATACTCCTCTTGTAATACTATTATGAGGGTATATACTCTCAATTGCCCTCTAATATTCATAGTATTAGGTCCGCATTTAGAATGCCTCCCCCCCTCCTATTTGGAGTCCTCCTTGATGACAGGGTATCACCAAGAGTATGTGTTGTGCTTGGGCAATCAAAAAATGTGCCTATGGAGGCCTTATAATGTAGCCCTATTATGCATACATAATCATGATATGCATTGAAAAGATTTATGTTGTGCAAGATGTGGGTATAAACAATTTCCTTATCAGTATTTGCTGGTGAAGCTTCCTAGTCTAAGCAATGTGATGTTCTTTGAAGATCTTGTGTCATTTTGCTTGAGTGAAGGTTGTAGAGCTTTTTCAAAGGCTTACTTATCTGTTTATGCTTTGTTGGAGTCCATTTTAGCCTTTTGGTTGTTCGTCGTATTTGGAATTGTTTCTCAGAGTGGGTTCTCTTCTAAGTGTACTGGAACTATAGGAGAAATTGAAAGAATTCAAGCGGCGGTGCAGTAATAGTAGTTTTATTGGTTACTTTTGGGACCCACTTCTTTGTGATTATTGGTTGTTTCGTTGATATTGCTCGTTTGGGAACCCATACTTGTCCCTGCTTTGTTTGTGTTTGAAGAATCTTCTTTGGGATCCACCTTGTCTTTGTGTGAGTCTTTAGTGGCCTTTGCTTCAGCTCTTGTACACTTTGTTGGCGATGAGATTCAGACTTTGGGACATGACAATTTAAACTTTTTGGAGTCCAAATGAACTCCTAACCTCGTGGTGCTTGACTCAACTTCTTTCAGACCCAAATCTGAGTTGTGGAAGCTTGCGACTTTGGTATTTTCTGAGATGTTCTTGCAAGCTTCGACTGTTTTTCTATTGGAATTGGAATCTTGTGATTTTTCATTAGAGATCTTTATCTTCTTGATCCATACCTTCTTTTGGCCAAGTTGGCTGTTTGGTATCCAGATTTGTCAAACTTTTTGGTTCTGACTTATTGTTCTTTTCTTTTGGCCTTCTTTGTTTGTTACGGAAGCTGCTAGTGATGGTGATGACGTGAGCTTCTGGTAAGGAATGTCAAAATAATCATCACTAGTGTTGCTATCCTCAGAACTGTTGCATTCTAGTACTTTTCCTTTGTGGTTTGTCTTGTTATGAAAAGGTACAGTTGGTTTACTCTTGGATTGTTGTTTTTGGGATGAATTTGGTATCCACTTAGTAATTAGAGCATTGGTAGCTTGTTGACATAGTTGTGCTCTTCTTGGGTGAGTCTTTTCTTCTTGTATAAGGATGCTTGTTGCAGTTGCATTTCCACCATGGATTTTGGAATCCATTTTTGATGCACTTTATTCTTATAATAGTGACATTGGTTCCTGGGTTTTTAATATGGACAATCGTGAAACCGTGCATTTGTTAAAGTGATGTTCATGTCACCTATTGGGTCATCCATATTTTTGTTGTTTGCATCTTCTTGAAGCTCCCAGTGTTCTACGGATTCATAGAGCTTGTCTTCTTCTTCATCTTTGTTTTCTTGGATTTCACTCACTGCAAAATAAGGAACAACATCATAGCCATTTTCATCACAAAACTTCGTTGCGGGATTGTGTTGAATAACACACACATCGAGAGTAGCCAAGATGTCTTCCTATTCAAGTGGCTCTAATTCTTCTTCAGGAAAGGGTTCTGGGATATAGTCCTCATTTTCAATTCCCTTTCTAGGATACCTTCCTCTCTCTTTAAGCTTTCGCATTGTGAAGCTGCACATATCCACAGTTCTTTAGGCTTACCCAACCATGCTGGAAGTTTTGATCCTGCCATAGTATCGGAATCAAACTCTTCAATCGGTGTTCTTGTCACATCCCTGTGACTATGGTCTTTCAAGTTTATCCTTGTCGTGGCTTCCATATGTCTCAAGTAGATATTGTCATAACCCCAATCTTGAACCATTTTCAATTGTCTCATGAATGGTCTTCCTAGATGATGTCATAGTTGTTCTTCTTGCCAAAGTCAACAATAGAAAAGGTTTGCTCATATTCAATTCCACAAGAAGTAACAACTACTTTTTCTAGCAATCCCATGGGCCTTTGCATGTGTCCGTCTGCAAGTTGCAGCTTCATCCTTGTAGCCCTCACTGTTGGTTTTTCCCATTTTTTCCAGACTTCTTTTGTTGCGATGGAAACATTGGCTCCACTTTTAAGGATTGCCATGGTTTTTACACCTTGGAATTCCATTGGAAGAGTGGTGTTCCCATTTTCTCCCTCATAGTACTGGCATTGGATGAGTATTTAGCTGAGGCATTTCAAGCTCTTTTATCCCTTCCTCGATCTGAGTCATTGGTTTTTTAACACACCAAATTTCTGTAGGCATTTTCCTCGATCTGAGTCGTTGGTTTTTTAACACACCAAATTTCTGTAGGCATTTTCCCACAGTAGCCCACATGTTTTGGTCCTATTCTGTGAAATTCGGCTAACATTATCGTACAAGTGAGGTGTCGAAAAAATTTCTACCAGCCCTTTTGAATCGATGACCTTGTTGGGAGATAGTCTCTGTGATGGGACTGCAATTACCTTTGACTTGGCCTGGTACTCTCCTGTATAGGATTGTAGTGTTCTTAATGAACTGGGTTGATTGTCCATAGACTGTACAGACTCTTTGTCTCCTCAATATGATTCCACTTCTAGATTCATTGAGATACAGCTTCAAATTCCTCTGTTGGTGGAAGAGACACTGCCCTTCCATCACCCGTTTGGTTTATTCGTCTGCTTACTCCAGTTGCTTCATTGGCCTCTTTAACTTGTTTCCACAATTCGTCAAGACCATCTATTTCTTTACAGTTGTCAGGTATAGTTATGTGAAATCCCTCGGAAGAGTTATTCATGGTATTCAAAATAATCCTTGGTTTGAATGCAGAGTCCTTGAGCTTTTGTCCGTGCTTGTGACTAGAATCTGGCTCTTTTCGTTCCTGGTTTGGTGGGATTACTAGTGTCGTTGGGACAAGGATCACACCCTCAAGTTTTCCATCTAGTGGTTCTAGTAAAGCTTGGGCTTTTTGAATCATTTTCTTACACATTTCAAGCCTGTCCTTTTCTAGTTCCGCATATGGATATGTCATCCATCTCTATTCTTGGGATTGGTTGTTTTCTAGCCGTGTTTCATACGCTTTTAAGAGGGCATCTAGTGGCTCATTCACCTTCTCAACCAACATTGATCCTCCTGAGCTAGCACTTTTTGATTTTTCCTCTGTGGATGGTTCTTGTGGAGGTTGAGACATCTGCGTAAGAGAAGGTGCAACCATTTTCTCATGTTGTCTTATCTTCTCATCTTGAGTAAGTTTCTTGGCTAGGGATTTTTGCTCTCGTTCCCTACGTGCTTTCATCCTAGCCTTTCTAGCTTTCTAGCTATTCCATTTGCTCTTGTATTTTTGACTAAGTTAGTCGGTCTTTTACTCACCCGTCTCTATACTCGCGTCAATTTCATTTTCTCTATCTCTCAATTCTTAGTAGCTTCATTTTGAGCTTGCGCTCTCATAACTACTTGAACTGGTACGACATTGTTATTTTTCGAGCTACTAGGTAGCTGACCAATTCCTAAGAAAGTTGTCGTGATCTTTTCGACTCGGTTTGGATTTTTTGGACAGTCGGGGATCAAGTGAGTGATGCCATAGTCAAGACAATAGGCATTCACTTGTGTGATCTCCATTTTAGGTCATTGTTTGACCAACTGGTTGCCACAAATTTTGTGACAATCTATCTCTAGTTGAGGATCTTCTTCTTGCAGGATATAAATAGGCTTTGACCTTGCTAAGCCTTTATTTGCAATGAACCAAAATGTCCTTTCATCCATCTCATACCTTTTTTCTTCAGGTTGAAACGCAAGAGGCAGAGGTTGTACCGGCCTCACCATTCCATGTGTTTCTCTCATCTTTTGTCGCTTTGAAGGGTAGTACCCACTTTGATTGTTATAGTACATTGTATCCGATACTAGTGCTTGTTTGTTAGATACTTCCATCATTGGCATATATCTCATGTCTATAGGCATTCTAGCACTTGGCAACAGAGGTTGTTGTCCTAAGACAGGTTGTGGCCTTGCAAACTCTACTGGTCTTGACGCATTTCCCATAGCGTATCTAGGTAGAGGAGGTGATATTGGAATAAGTTGTACACATGTCTCCCTAGCATATTCCGTGACATGGTAGCACTCTTCTCTCGAATGGTTTGTCCATTTTCTCAGTTTTGCGTCATAGAGGTTCTTGGAGGTCAGATTTAACTAGAGGAGAAAGTCTTTGAGCTAATCCTTTTATAAGCTTCATTTGCTCACTAAATACCTCTGGCTTTATTGTGGGTTAGGTTCTTGGTGAATCACGCCTCAGAGAGGATATGTCACTTTGACTCTTAGTATCATAGCTTCTCAAGGTTCTGCTCTGATTTGGGTAGGAGTAAGTTATAGGGGGTGATGATGGTACATATGGTCCTGTTGTAACCGTAATTCCACCTCTATAAAATTCATGTTCTATGGCCGCATCTAGGTAGTACATCCATTTTCCAGTAGGCAGATTCACTTGAAGAGGTATGTTTGCCATCTCTGTGATCATTTCATTTCTCGTTATCGCTCTAGAAGGGAATCTAGGTGGCTCCCTTTTTGGAATTCTTGTAGGAACTTTCGTGCTTGGTGGAGATATATGTGGTCCTTCATTGACCAAGTGTCCACCTCTATAAATTTCATGCACTATGGTTCCATCTGGGTACAGCCATGGTGGTAATGTAATAGGGCTTGTGTCAAAATGTGGATAGATTGGCATTTCAATACTTCTAATTGGCTTGCCATACCTCTGGTCATATATACAAGAGGATTGGTAGATTGGCTTTCCATCCTGATGATCTTAGCTTTCTTAATATCAAGACCACTCTCTACTTTGATAGTCCTTAATAAGCCTACCTTGGCTTAGTGCAACTTATCCCTTTTTGCCCTTGATCAAGTCTCTCCAAAGTCAGGAATTTGTCTCTTTTGGTATCTGGATACTAGTTCTGGGTACCCTAAAAGTTTGGATTTAGGAAACCTGGAAAAATTAGCTCTAAAACCTCAAGGCCAGCTCTAAAATTGAGTTCTATTGCTCGCACTCTCTTCTCCTAGCTTTACCTGACTCAATTTGGAGTTGTTTATAAAAAGTTATAGCAGTTTTGGTGAATTGCACTTGAAACAGCACTCTAAACAATTTCAGGATCAAGGATTTTTGCTTGTATCTTGGCCAAATGTGACCCAAATTTGTTGAAACTTGGTCTCTAGGCTTATTTTATGCTAGCAAACAAAGTTTGTGAGCTCAGATGTAGCTTTTGACCTCATATCTGGCCTTGAGACATGATATGCATATAAAGTCTATGTGCTCAAAATTTGTTAAAATGTGATGTTGTGAATTTAACCTTTATTTTGACACTTGAGACATTATACGTGTATAAAGTCTTTTGTGGTAGAATGAGGTGACTTTTGTTCCAGTGATTCCTTATCACTCAAGCAACTCTCACCAAGTTTCAGTATTCAATTTGGACATTTGTTGAGCAAGTTAAGACCAATAGAAGCTTGAATTTGCAGTTTTCTTTCTTTTGCTCTTTGCAAGCCCAAATGAGCTCCAAATTCTATAAAATTTTGGCTAGGGACTTATTTTATACTCTTAAACACTGAGGTATACTCAAATGTCCGATTTGACCCAAATATGGTCTATGAGACTTTATGCGCGTATAAAGTCTACTAGCTCAAAATTCACTTAGATTTCTAGCAAAAGGATACAAAAAAAAAATGTGATTACAACAAATTTTGGATGTCAAAACTGCTCAAAATCACGTCCTTTTCACCTTTTCATTCTTGTATCTGCAAATTCTCTTTAAGTGCAAAAGTATGTGTCCAAATGAGCTGAAATTTTGCAAGCAAGCTTAACACATCATTTCCCAACCCCTTGTGTGGTCAAAATTAAAATTTGACTTTCAAATCTGGCCTTGAGACATTATACCCGTATAATGTCTATGTGCTCAGATTTGGCCCAAACTTGGCGAGTAAGCTTGTCTTGTTGTGCTTAACACCCTGCTAAGCTCAGATTTCAATTTTGGTCTCTAAAAGTCCCCTTTAGACATCATACGCGTATGATGTCTAACTGATCAGAATGAAGTGAATTTCACTCCCGAGGTTCCTCTCTATACTTGAAACTCACAAAAACTTTCAGAATTGAATTTTGACACTTTTTATGCAAATTATGGCCAATACATGCATGAATCTGTTTAGATTTGTCTTTGGTCTTTACAGGCCCAAATGTGATCCAAATTGGATGAAATTTGGCCTATATGCTTCCTAAGTGTTGTAGATCAAAAGGGTACACTCTGTTCCAACTTTTGACCTCAGATCTAGGCTTGAGACATTATACGCGTATAAAGTCTTTTTGCTCAGATTTTAGTTTTATTTCTACAAGAGGTGCCCCTTAGTGTGTAGAACAAGAATATGTGCTCACAACAAATTTTGGATGTAAAAAATGCACAAAATCATCAGTTCTCACAAGGAAATTCTATGAAAAAGTAAAATCCTCCCACTTTTCAATCTATATGTCCAAATGACATGAAATTTGGTGTATGTGCTCAACACAACATGCAGAGGTATAATGTCAAAAGTTCATTTTTACTGCCAAAATCACCCTTGAGACATCATAAACGTATGATGTCTACTGATGAAATTTTGGACATAACTCAATCACAAGCATCCCGAAGTGTCTAGCATTGGTTTTCAAGCACTTCTACCAATTTTCATGAAAAAATGTGCTCAGAATCACAAGTTTTTCTATTCTTCGTTTCAGACACTCCGCCTTTTATCTTTTGGGTGTCAAGAGTTGGTCAAAACTCTAGTTTCAATGTATACTTACGGTAAAATCCCCCTTCTGAACACACTGGTGCAGTCAAAATTTCTAAATTTGGTCTCCACATGCTCCTTGAGACTTTATACACGTATAAAGTCTAAGTTTATAGAATTTCAGGTTTTGTTCACAGAACCCTTGCACATGCTCTCTTATATGCTCGGTACCATTCATTCATGCAAAAATGTCAATAGAACTCTTTTTATTGTATTTTCCCCTCAAAAGCAGACTTTTCAAAGATCATGAATGCAAACAAGCACTTTAGCAAATAATTGAGTGATGAATAGCTCTAGATCAAACTCGAATTACTTACCTAAATCTACTCCTAGAAATCGTATGGGGTTTTGCATCTATGAGTAGAAAAACGCTTCAATGCCACACATGTACTAGCAAATGCTTTTATCACCTCACAAATCACTCGACCACCAACACCTACTCTAATCTACAAATCCTAACTAAATCTACCTAGTCGCATACCCTTGGCAAGACATGTGCCTCCTAGCTATCAACTTGATCACGAAATACCCTCTTCCGGATCCACTTAAGAAAAATGCTTTCTTTAGCCAAAACTAAAGAAAGTAACCATCACACGAGTGTTAGTAGGAATACCTGCCTAAGTCCTTGTATCCCCGACAATGGCGCCAATGTTGTGGGAGAGAATCACACCACCCATAAAGTGCATGCAACACAACCTAGATCAACATAATGTCAATCGAGGACACAGATGACACGATAGGCACATAGAGGAAATATTTTTAGCTTGTCACGGTGAGACCATCCTGCACATACAACACTCAGGAAGGCCAACCAAACCACAATATAGAGTCTCACTACTCTCAACTACACCACCTACCCACATACACACAACGGAAGGAAACTCACTAAACCATGCCAGGATCATACAAAACTAAAGGAACATCATCTCCTCACTAGGATACACCTGTCCCAAAGCCTCTACACTAAAAACCCTAGCTCTAGACCCATCTGCAAAAAACACATATAAAGATAGAGCTGGATTTTAGAAGTGCCTGAAACTGAAATCTATGAGTACCTATGCATAGCTTATGTCGCTTGATTCTAACAACTACTTGTAGGCAGAAAACAGACATCAGTTGATATACTTACAACTGCAAATAGCTCGTAGATGCACGAGCGTGTATGCTCCGTTCCGTGAAGAAGGCTTGGTGTTGTCGTGTAGCTCTTGCTGAGGCTAACGTGATGGTGCAATTGAATCTCCAATGTGATGAACGAGCGGGGAGTAGCGCCAGGATGAAGGTCACGCTCTCTCTCTTCCATTCACACACACAACAGACGATAGCTTAAAACTACGATTATGATAAAATTTCTTCTTTACAAAATGACCTAGGTACCTTATATACAAAAGTCACCTTAAATTAACCAAAAATAGAGTTTGAGGGGTCCAATGGCTTGGAATTTACAATCTAGAATTACCATTGCACCCCGGCTTCTGGAGCTAGACTACCTACTTATTACAAATGATTTTTATGACCATAATTTGCATCAGTCCATAACTCCCAGAGAATAAGGCTTTGTTGAGTTATGCCGTGTTGTTGACCTAGCCGTCAACACTCCTCCCCTACGCATTCATGTCATCCTTGACATGACCTAGTTGTGGATGTTAGTGCGGTCTTTGTTGTTGTTTTGCTGACGTGAAGAAAGTATAGGCTATAGCCTTTGCACAAGCTTTTCCTGTTTGTCCAATCCAATGTACATAGTCTTCACATGATTCAGGAAATTCATAATTGATGATGAGCATTATGTCCTTCATACGATGCTCAAATGCATCATCTGTTTTTGTCATTATAGGTCTTTTGCCAGATCTAAATCAGAAAGAACCTAGTCACACTCAGCTTGTCAGGCTGAGACCATCCTACACATACAACACTTTGGAAGGCCAACTAAACCACAATCTAGAGTCTCACTACTCTCAACTAACGACCTAACCACATACACACAACGGAAGGAAACTCACTAAGCCAAGCGAGGTCATACGAAACTAAAGGAACACCATCCTCTCACTAGGATACACTTGTCCCAAAACCTCTACACTCAAAACCCTAGCTCTAGACCCATCTGCAAAAAACACGTATAAAGATAGAGTCGGATTTCAGAAGTGCCCAAAACTGAAATCTATGATTACCTATGCATAGCTTATGTGGCTAAGATTCTAAGGACTACTTGCAGGCAGAAAACAGACATCGTTTGATATACTTACAGTCAAAAATATCTCGTAGATGCACGAGCGCATATGCTCCATTCCGCAAGGAATGCTGGGCGTTCCCATGTAGCTAATGATGAGGCTAACACGATGGTGCAGTTGAATCTCCAATTTGATGAACAAACAGGGAGTAGCGCCAGGATGAAGCTCACGCTTTCTCTCTTCCTCTCTCACACAGAGCCGACGGCAACTTAAAACTATGATTATGATAAAAGTTATTCTTTACAAAATGACCTAGGTACCTTATATACCAAGGTCACCTTAGGTTAACCAAAAATAGAGTTTGAGGGGTCAAATGGCTTGAATTTACAATCTGGAAGTGCCATTGCACCCCGGCTTCTAGACTATCTACTTATTACAAATGATGTTTATGACCATAATCCGCAGCATTCCATAACTCTCAGAGAATAAGGATTTGTTGAGTTATGTCGTGTTGTTGACCTAGCCGTCAACACTATGCTAGTTTCCATTTGGCATTCTCAATTATTATGCATTTTTCTCATTATGACATCTATGATAGGTAGATATAGATAGACAAATATATTGAATTATCATACACAAAGGTCAGATACGAATTATGGGAGCACAAACAAAAATTATAAAGTTCCTTTCGAATAAAGGGGTTGTTGGATACATCTCAATTAAGGAGTAAGGGTCTAGCAAGGTGTGATAAAGGGAAGATAAGATGAAATGAACAATACCTAAGAAGGGGTAGGTGAGGGGACAACCGGTTTGGGAGTTCAAAACTCATGGATAATGGATTTACCTTCTCGATAAACTGACCATTTCCCTATTCTGTGCACTTCTCACATCTTTTGAAGTTCTTACTTCTTCTATTTGAGCTAGGCGGGTGTTAGATCTTCTGCAAACCTAAATTTGGTGTCCTTGAGAAGCTTAAATTACTCGAGGAGTTTTATTTGATCCGCCTTGGTCTTGAAAATGAGGATTTCATGGTTGGTGCGATGTTTGTGTATAAGAGAGGTGATTGTGGTTGACCCCATTGTACCATGTGGGCTATTGTTTGGATGTGAGCAAAGGAATCATGGAACATTAAAGGAAATATCCTTTTGGCATTGTCATTCATGTAGCATGGACACTACACAATCTTCAACCTTACCAAAGATGGTATCTGGCACTTGGGTTTTGACCTCCTTTGTGAGGGTGGTATCTTCTTCCACCTTTGTGTTATTGATCTTGAGGTCCCCCTTCCCTTTCCAGTTGCTTGGAAGCCTACCAATACAAACAGTGAGGGCCATATTCTCTTCGCATTGTCATTCATGTAGCATGGACACTACATAGTCTTCCATGTTACAAAAGTTGATATCCTGCACTTGGATTTTGACCTCCTTTGTGAAGGTGGTCTCTACTTCCACCTTTTTGTTATTGAGCTTGATTTCCATATTTTCCATATCTTCCTTTTTGTGGTTCTCCACTATGGTGAGTCGAGCCTTGATGGTGACGAGTCTATGCTTCAGTTGTATCCCTTGAAGTGAGTCTTGAATGGCCATGATAGGCACATGCTTCCTATGAAGAGACTCAAAGAATCACTTCTAGAGAGTCATGGGAAGCTTGAATAGATCTGAAGTTGGTGCTCAAGAAGAGTCTAAGAGTTGAGGCAGCTCGGGCACAGTTGAGGTCGAGCTAGTCGAACAAAGGTTGGGGTTGTGGGTAGCTCCAACAAAGCCAAAAAAGTGGGAATGATTCAATGTGTGGGCAAGGTGGTGTTGGTTGGGAGGGCAAGGCTATGTTAATGCTCTCCCACAAAGTAGCCCCTCACCTAGGGGCAGACTGAGGATGATGCGAGAAAGAAAAGTCTAGGGTTGCAATGTTGTAGAGAGAGAAAGAGGGTGCAGAGAGAGAGAGAGAGAGAGGTAGATAGAGAGGGTGTAGAGAGAGGAGGTATATAGAGTGGACATAGAGAGAGGTAGATAGAGAGGCTATATCTACACCTAGTATCTCTATTTACACTCTCTACATCTCCTCCCTCTCTACCTAATGGCTACACCCTCTCTATCTACTCTATCCACACCACTCTCTACAAGCTAATCAATTCCTAAATCCCAACCTTATATGCCCACTCTCTATCTTTATCCTCTCTCTATGCTCTAAACATAGAGAGAGATAAATCTCTACACTCTCTCTACTCCCTCTATCTGTCTCTACACTCTACGTATCCTCCCTCTCTCTACTGTTTCTCTACATCCTAACCTCTATCCACATCTCTCTATTTCTATTCTCTATCTCTAGTCCCCTTATCTAAATCCTAATTTTTCTCTCTACATCTAGTCTCTCTATGTATCCTCCCTCTCTACATCCTCTCTATCTACTCTATCCACACCTCTCTTTAAACCCTAATCTCTTCCTAATTCTTAACCTTATCTATCTATCTTCTACTTAATCTCTATCTACACTCTCTATGTACGCCCCTCTCTACCAAATCTACTCAAACTCTACACCCTCTCTATATGCTCTACCCACACCTCTCCCTATACCTTCCTCTCTTCGTAAATCCTAATTTTATTTATGTACTCTCTACCTAATCTCTATATCGACCCTCTCTCTACCCTCTAACATACCCAACCATATTCAACCTGCTTCTTAAGGACCTCAAAATCTCTTGGATTGAATACCATTGCAAGAACATAGCATCTATGAGTCTCACAATAAAGTAAAACTTCCCTTGAATCATAATGCAACACCCAGCTCTTGTAAACATTTGATAGCTTTTGCTCAGCAAAAGCATATAGGAACACTGCATACCTTTTACCGATAACCATAATAGCACTAACATAAGAATTAGTAGAAAGAGTATATGGACCCAACCATAGCCAGTACCTCATCGAAGAAACTGAAAAAGCATGTGCACCCCTTGCTTTATCCATAGTGATTTAGCATCATCACCCCCTTTGACTTCATAGTTATCATGAACCTTTGAAAATCTTGCATCAGTGTCAAAGACAACATTACTTGGAACTCCAGTCTGACCATGAAAAAGAGCTGTAACTTGTGAATTTGCATCCACTTTTGGATCAATAGACCAATGAATACTCTCATGATCTGTCAAAGAATTGTGGGTTGCTTCCTCTTGTAGCTCATGAGAAATAATAGAAGAAGAAACTTCGCATCCAATATCCTGTACTTCAGTCATGTCAGAAATGTGAGGCACACAAAGAACATCATCCAAGCAATATTCATAAATATCTTCATCCTCTTTCGCTTCACACATTTCTACGGTAGCCAAAGATCCATCAATACTCTGCGTGAACCTCCTCTGAATAGGTACTAGCAATAGAGAAATCATCCATAATATGCTGCTCATACATACCACAATCAGATTAAAAAACATCAATAATGTCCTTGTCTTCTCTCGACCTTGACAAGGAAGCATCATTATTAGCATCTTTGTCTTGGTCTGTGATATCAACACCTGTAAACATATTGTTAGCAGGACAACTGTAGACTCATGTATACCCTCATGCACATCCTCTATTGAATCCATGATTTCTTGCACTTCATTTGTTAAAGTATAAATGATTTTATCTTTGCAATTGTCTTCAAGAAACTTGATGTTTTGCTTGGCCATCTACATACTTGAATTGTACTCAGAGGACCATCAACACCTTGTAAAGGATCATCTTGAACTTCTTGAGAACAATCCATGCTGCAAAAATTACTAGTATGTGGAACACTGACAACAAAATTTTCACCTTTGTCTAATTCTTCACAAGAATCAATGATAGAGGCAGCTACCATGTGAGCAAGCTCTGAAAATTTTTTAGGAATGACTTTAGTCTAAAATTCATTATTTACCTGCGTTAGATTGCTTAACACTAGTTTAGTACCAAAACAGGACACTTTAAGTGTCCTTTTTTAACAAATTTAAATTAAATGCTACTTGCATCAGATGGTTTATTTAAGAAACCCTCTTGATATGCTTAAATATGTTAGGTAGAGGGTCTTATAAAAATATAACCTTGCATTTTAGAATGTATCATGATCAATAACTATACTCATCAAGTTGACCCTCATAAGACTACGATTGACGATCTCAAGAAATCTCCTTTACAAGCTCAAGAAAAAATGAAGCAACCATGTAGAAAATTTTAGGTGACTCTTCCATAATTTTACTATAGATAATTGAAAGTTTCATGTACAGACTTTGGAGTATATAAAATAATGGAAAGTTCCATGTGTTTGATAAGGTCATTTCAAGAATATCTTTGTATACAAAGAAAAATATGTTTTTGATGTATTTGTGAGTTTAGAAAGTGATACATTGCTTGCCCTTTCCTTTGAGCACTCAAGGTGGCAAGTAGAAGGGCTTTTGTATGCAAAAATTATTGGATCATTTTAAATATTCAAAACTGCATAAGAAAAAACTTTCATATTTTCATTCTTGAGACATAAGAATTCAAAACTTCAAATAATATCAAACTTTCCACGTAGATCAGCTAAATGTATCAAAGTACGTGGTACATACACAATTGGGGTGCCTAAAACCTTGGTTTCAATGATTTTATGGAGAAGTCAAGATTTTCAAGAGTTTTTGCACGATAAAAATTTCAAGATAGAGTTCAAGCAATGAGATTTAATTGAGTTAGGGAGCCCAAAAAATACGTACTTTCTTGGTTTAAACATATAAAGTCATTTATAGTTGTCAAACTGCACTAGAATAGTATCAATTTTATTAGGGCACCTTTGGAAGACCAAAATTATGTTGTTATTTACCACGTGCTCAAGTATGAAATTATGTCTATAGCTTGCATGTGACTTGAAAACTTATCTTTGAAGTGCATTCCATTATTTTGCAACACTAAGTGCTAACACTTGGCTTTTATAAACATAAAAAAGACTATCTCTACAAAAAGATATAATGATTTTATGATTTTTTTGACAAAACAGCTTGAAATTTTACTAAAATTTACGTCTTAAAACTTACCAGAATTCTCTCCATATAGATTGTATTTGAATATGGAGAAAAATCCAATGTTTTCTTTCCCTCATAACCAATCTATGGTAGAAGAAAGGAGTAAAAAACGTCTTTCTAGCTTGACAAATAATTTTCCAAAACTTGGTAGAAAAATAGGACACTTTAGTGTCTCAAGACATGTAAGTGTCCAATTACAGAACTAGTGTTAAAGCACGATCCTTTGGGATAAAATCTTGTACTTGCAAAGCTGCATCTGCTTTAGCTTTACTCCTTACATGAATTTTCTCCCAAAATTCATCATAGCTCATTGTCTGCAATTAACTCTATCACCTTTACGGAAAGTAACCTGCTTTGTTGATTCATCTACTCTATTTCCAGGGCTATGTGCCGATCACCCACTTATACAACCACTTCTCCAAATTTAGCCCAATGATCTGCATACATATCGATAAGCTTTTGCATCTGATCACGTAATTTTGGAGCTACTAACCGGTCAGACTCCTTGATCATATGCTTAGTTGGAATACCCATAAGCTCCATCCCTGACCTGTATCATATAAGATATCCATCACTATCATAACCGTTTAATGTACCTTTTTCATCATAAACCTTATCCAATGCTTCTACCACTTTTACTTGCTTCATCTCGGCTTCATTTGATCGAGTAAATCCTCGAAAATCTTCTTGGTCTGAACCAAATTTCTCATAAGTAACCTGATGTTGTTGCTACTGCTGCAAGAAATCATCAAATAGTTGCATCATATCTACTTGAGATGTCATCGGTGTCCTCTCTGCCAAAACTTTCCACCCCGGCTCGCTTTGCGTCGGGTTCACCAAAGATGTTGGGGATATTATGTTCGCAAGTTGAACCGGTTCAGCACGGGACTGCTTGTTGTGGGAAACGTTCAGAGATAGATGAAAAACACAAGAGAATTTGACACAAACAACACCTTAAAAATCTTAAATTATATTAATTAACTCAAAAGCTGAATACAAGGCTTGACCGTTGCAATAGGCCCTCTGTGTTCTTAAAGCTGTCAGGATCTTGAGCGGAAGCACGAACACCAAAGCTTACTTGCTTCAGTTTCCTTCCCTTGCTCTTTTCAATCACCTTCACGAGCACTCACTTTTCCATCACTTGCGAACTTACCTTAAAAAAACACAATAAATCACAAAAAAATAAAAAACTCACAAAAATTTCGAAGGTTCACAGAAAAATTCGTAAAAAATCAAAACTTTTCCAGAAAAAATAGTAAAAAATCATAAAAATACAAAAAATTTTATAAAAATCAAAATTTCACAAATAATTAGGAAAAATAGAAAGAAACTCGCCGAAATTGCCAGAAAAACCCAGAAAAGCAAAAAAATCACACGCCGAGCAAACAACACCAAAACGAGCAAATCAAAAGCCAAAGAATTGCACCACAAAGCGAGCACAAATCGAGAACACCGGCCGGGAAAAAATCAAGAAAATAGCCGAAAAAGCGAGAAATCGACCAACTCACAGCGATTAAGCAGTAGTCAAATTTTCAAAATTCTACATGCTAGAAATTGGCTAGTGCAAGCAATTGCATTGTAAATTAGCTTCTAATTGAACGAACAGGGACACAACTCGCATACGATTGCAGATTAGGCTAGTACAAGCAGCAGAAATCTGCTAATCAATACCAGAATCTGTCAATTGACAGTTTTTGTGGATAAGGCCAACATGGATTCAAATCAAGCCGAGAATTCAAGTACAACAGGAAAAACCAGTAGCAGTGGCAACACATGCACAACTACAACAGAGAAAATTTTGCAGTTATATGGCTACAATGGGGATAAGATTTTGTACACAGATACAGAAGGTCATAGGTATCTTACGAGCAGTAAAAGCAGCACAGGAGCCAAGATTCTACTGATCAGAGTGAAGCCAGATTTGGATAACTCCCAGATGTTCACGGACTCTATTGGAGCCAGGTATTGCAAGCTTAAAGATGAAGTGGAGATAGAAGTTCAAAAAGTCAACTTAAGTGTTTATCCAAAGACCTGTACAAGTCCGCAAAGCATCCATTTAGTGCATATGCAATCAGGGTCATTGTACATGGATTACAGTGGTCGGATCTATAACCGAGAGCCACTAACGGAAGATCCGACAGATCAACCAATAGAAGCAAGTCTAATTAGAAAACCAAGCCAAAGACGGTACAAAGGTCTACATGGAGTAGTCTATATCTTGATGCTCAGTGTTCTGAAAGACGATGCCGACAACCTTGACAAGCATAGAAGCAGAAGCTCCTCAGGTAGAGCTGGACATGACAGAGCCAGTTGAAATAGCACCAGTCACGGCATATTGTTCAGATTGTGGGCGAAAAGGGGGACATTTTCTTGAAGATTGTTCAAGAAATCCTGACAACATGGATACATCAACCGCCAAGCAAGGTACAAAGAAAATTGGAAATGCGAATCTTGATGTAAGTGCATTAAACTTGTCACTTTTAATGCAATCGGATGATTATGCATTACCATTAGAAGCACAATTCAAAACACTGCAAGTTGAAAATCAGCATAAAGATGCACAAACTCCTGAAAAGCTTAAAATTGATTCTTTGAACAACAAATTCTTGCATGAATCTAGTAAAGGTGTCGAGATATCACCAAAGGTTGAAAAGAATGTTAGGTTTGCAAATGATTTTGCATCCACTGTCACAAGTGTGCAATCATTCACGAGTCTAAGGGACACATCAAATAGAATGATGTTAGCATTGTACGGCACCCATAATTCATATGCACACTATGTAGACCAAAAAGGGAGTATATACAAAAAAGATCAACTAGTGTTTGAACGGACCACATACCATCTCATAGAAGTGCATCCAGTGATAGATCAGAAAGGATGGTTCATTTCAGAGGAAAGAATCTATTATAGTCCATCCTCTTTAGAGCTGAAGGATATATTACCTTAGTGAACTCAGAAACCTGTTCAGAACCAACTCTCCCCCATCGGAAATCAAGCTTCAATGTTGTGACCAAACAAACATGCACTTTGACCAAAACAGTTATAGATATAGACGAGAGTCTAGAATCTATGATGCATTGGGTCCTAAAACCACAGAAACTCAAATCATAGGAGACCCATGGGATACACAATATCAGAGAAAAGATAATGCTATCTACAACTTGACGTGGGGAATAATTTGCCATGTTTCAAGGCGATACATAGGAAACTATGTAGAAGGTTTGAAGATGCCAGAGATCAACAGTGATACCCAAAGTGTACCTTCACAGTCCCAAAAGGTGAGACTGAACCAAAGCCAAACAATTTTGAACTCTTACAATGAAGCAGGCTATAGTGATCACCCTAGGAATGGGGGAGCTATAAATCCATCAAGCTCAGCTTGTGTACCAGGAAATGCTACACCAGTTAGAAGCCCTGGAGCTTCTAGACAACAGACCCTTTCAAAGCCAAAAACCATTGAAAGATCATATGGTTGTTGGAAGTTTCCTATTGACCCAGACTCCATCAGAGTCTATAGACAAATGCTTATATGAAGATCATCAGGGACAAAAGTTTCGGCTGATCTCCACAAGTCAAAGTAAAAAGCCGACAAATCCCATAGTGTTCAAACAGTTACATGTGATCAAGCTCACATATGCATATCAAGATGCACATGGTAATGAATATCAGCTAGGTCATGACCTTGTACAAACCCCTATGAATGGCCGGGGACTGAAGTCAAAGACTATTTGAAGATGATGTAAAGCCTCAAGTTGCTAGAATAGGTGACACAAAAGTCAAAGTCAATAGAAGCTAAAGTCAAGAAAGCTACACAAAGGTCACCACCAAACACCAAAATCTCCTCCAAAGAGACAAATTTTGCTAGAAAGTACAATGGATCTATTAAGATCAAGAGTTACCCAGATTGTAAGGTTTCCAGTTTTCAAAACCTTAAAGATTGTATAAAGCTTAATCAAACTAATATGATTATTAAAAACGCAATGTAGAATTGTCCGACCATGGCAAATATTGGTATTTTTGGATTCTTAAGCATAGCAAACCCCAAGCTAGAAATTTCAGATTTAAATTCGGACAAAAACTGACCCCGCTAGTCGTTCGGAAGATTCAATGTAAATTAAATTATTAAGAAAAATTGAAGGGTTGCAGTAATCATTTAAGCATAGACTTTATTAAAGGCCTCCCAGATATTTACCAATTAAGCAAAAATAGATCAAAATATAGCAGAATTGATATTTTAAAAGCTGGCAGGTAATGGGAGGGTCATCACTAAACTGCCAGGGACTCATTTAGCAGCAAGGGGCACCATGTAGAGCTGTAGGGTTTCTTGAGCTGCAAGCAACTTTTTTCTCCAGCCTGTGAGAGCTTATGAGTTCCAGACAACTATAAATAGGACCCCTTGCTTCACAAATTGGGGGAGACTCAGAGCCTTGATACACTCTCTCTCATCTAGAGAGACCGCTACATAAAAATCACTAGAGATCAAACTCTAGTTGGTTAAATTAAACGATAATCATCCTAATCCTTCTTAATTAGCAAAGCTAGGTTAACCTATTTTCTTAATAAATTAAAGATTAATCATATGTATACACAAAAATCCTCTCTTAATTAAATATTTTCTGCCGATTGTTGTAATTAAGCTTAGGGATATTAAGCTAATTAATTATTATATCATATTAGGGCTAAAATTATCCATATTAATCATAAATTAATAAAAAATAAATTAATTAAGTTTAGATTAGGTTGAGATAATTATCAAAGCTGCATTAGACTGTCATTAAGCTAGAAAATTTATCTTATAATTTTTTGAGTAGTTTTCATAATTAATTAAACAGAATTACACTATTTTTTAGAGAAAAATAAAGGGGAAAATAATCAAATTGATTCACAATGCTCTGAATTTTTTTTCAGAGGTTAATCGCATTCTAGGGAACCTGTGATAATTATATTAACCTTGGATAATTAATTTAAGTACTTATTTTAGCAAAATTACACTCTTTCTAGAACAAATTAACAGGGAGAAATGAGCAAATTGATTTAAAGTTCTTTGAGTTTTTTTTCAGAGGTTAATCACATGTTAAGAAACTGATGATAATTATATTAACCTCAGATAATTAATGTACCTAGTTATCTTAGTAGAATTACATTGTTTTTAGGACAAATTAAAAGGGAGAAATTTGCAAATTGATTCAAAATGCTTTGAGTTATTTAGTAGAGGTTAATTATATGTTAGAAAACCGGTGATAATTATGTTAATCTTGATAACTAATTTACCTAATTATCTTAGCATAATTACATTGTTTTTATGAAAAATTAAAAAGGAAAAATTTACAAATTGATTCATAATGCTTTGAGGTATTTATCAGAGGTTAATTACATATTAGGGAATTCGTGATAATTATGTTAATCTCAAATAATTAATTTACCCAAATATCTTAGCACAAATTAAAAAGGGGAATTAATAAATTGATTCAAAATGCTTTGAGTTATTTATCAAAGGTTAATTACATCTCAGGGAACCCATGATAATTATGTTAAAAAGAGATAATTAATTTACTTAATTATCTTAGCAAAATTATATTATTTTAAGGACAAATTAAAAGGAAAAAATTAGCAAATGGATTCAAAATGCTTTGAGTTATTTATCAAAAGTTAATTACATGTTATGGAACCCATGTTAATTATGTTACCTTCAGATAAAAAATTTGCTTCATTATCTTAAAAAAATGACACAATATTTTTTAAACAAATTAAAAGGGGAAAATTAGTAAATTGATTTTAAATGCTTTGAGTTATTTATTAGAGATTAATCACACCTTTAAAAACATGTGATAATTATGCTACCTTGAGATAATTAGTTTACCTAATTATATCAATAAAATTACATTATTTTTACTTGAAAATAAAAGGGGGAAAATAGTAAATTAATCCAAAATACTTTGATATAATGATCAGAGGTAGAATACACCTTGAGAAAATCATGATAAATACCACAACTTCACATCAATGGTTTAAATACTTATCTTAATTAAAAGTAACCAATTTTGCGTATAAAATAGAGAAAGAAAATTAGTAATGAACTTATCTAATTATCAAATAAATACCTGAGGTCCAAAAATCACTATTTAAGGTTGGGAAAATTACCTTAGCATAAATGGTTAGTATAACAAATTACTATCAGAAAAAGTTTGCCTTAATTAGACCATAAGTATAGGAGGTAGAGGTTATAAATCAAATTTATGAAAATTCTTAGAAAATAGAACATATTAAAGTACATTGTAGGGTGAGTAATCCATTAGCCAATAGGAAAGATTAAATATAAATATTCATGGTATATAGACTAAGAAGAAACCTAGTCAATTGGCTTCACTGATTAAATGATAATTATGGGAAATTTACTTACAGTACAAGGAAGTTACTAGAGGAATATCTCATCCAATTAACTATCAAGGATACTTACTTACTCCAAAAATCCTTATATTTGGGTAAAAAGGAAGAAAAAAAATTATTCAATTTAACCTCTAATTGATTAAATCTTTTTATAAGGCTGTCGAAATGGCTCCAAAGAGAATCAGAGGAAATCCTCTTACCAAGAAAGAAGATATTAGCAACAAAAGAAATAAAGGCACTAATGACCATGAGGGTTGGCCTAGCCATAGGCCCACGAAGGAAAGTCTGTAGGCTCCAGTGCAGCAGCAGATGGCCGATCAGTCCCAGGTGGATTTCTATTTTGTTCAATTAAATCTTTTAAAGTTCATTTTTAAGTTAGCATTGCATACGTAAGGAGTGAGTAAGAGTCAGAAAAGGAACAATTGGTAAAAAACGGAGGGTAACTTCCAACATGCATTGTTTATAATGTAGGAAAGAATTGTTTGGGTTAAAATTGGTTGAATTAGAAAAGATATGATTGATCATTTTTAAGACATCTTGTCTCCGACTCCTTGGTATATTTTGATGATAATGATGGCTTTCCAGCCATGGATAAGTCGGTTACCCCCCATGAACATTGAGTTTCTACTCCGTGTTATGTCTTGATGTTTCTACATAAGTTAGGATACTGGTTTTTATCATAGGGGAGCCGCCCGGTTGTATGGGCAACTGGTTTAGTGTATGGGCACCCGGAACCTTGGGTGGGGGTGTATCCACTCCGGATTATGAATAAGGAATGGGTGCCGAGTTTTTTCACCCTTAGGTGGTCTTGAGACAAGAAGAGTATTGGTCATGGTTATTATGGCAATGTTTTGATTGACAATACCCTGTCTTAAGTTTAAAGTTTTCTGTTTGCTAAAAGAATGTTTTCAATACTATTTTCAAGGGTTGTTTTAATAAAATCCTGTTGTAAAGGATAAAAGGAATCATTATTTTAATTGCGATGAGAACATGGTAGTAATTAAATAACAAAAGAATCATCTGTGAGTGCGGGGTGGTAAGTGGGGATTGACCAAGGTTGTCAATCATGGACGGGTGGACCTGATTAGTCAGGTAACTATCCATCCCTGCGCACTATAACGTTTAGAAAACTTCTTCACTTGGAAGAGGAGTCCACCAGCGGCTATGCCCTCACATATGTTAGGGGAAAAAAGCGTTGGTTGAGGATACCTTAGCCCAATTTGTGAAAGATATAGAACCAAAATAGTTTTTTGGACTTTTAATACGTTGTCCCGTTTCCATGGCGAGACAGAACTAGGTCTTCTTCTAAGACTATAGACCCAAGCCATTGTCAATGGTAAAGGTCTATTCCTTGGATTTTTCTTGTTTAGAGACTCTAATTTTTATCAGACCAAGAGACCTATCAAGGATCCCCTCGTGTTTTGGTGTCGGCGGTTTGGGGACCTTACAAGTGGTATCAGAGCCTAGGTTTCAGAGCCTGGGTTAGTTTGGAAAAATTTTGTACTGTCTGAAAATTTAAAAAGAAAAAAATTTAATTAATATATATATATATAAATCAAAAAATTTGGTTAGCTAATCTAAGGCTTATGCATCGATAATTCAGGAAGATCCTGTGGTTGTCTTTGAGCTTATTTATGAAAGTGCTTGTCGTTCTCCAAACTATTTTTTCCGACGAAGCGTCATGGAGCTATTGATGAAGGCTCACACTTCTCATTCAACTCGGATAGATAAAGGCTGGGAGCTTGAATGGAGCAATGAAGGCGGGACCTATTACATCAATGCTTGGAAGTTGGGATGTCTTACCACAGATTTAAAGAAACTACGTTGGGTTGAGGAACTGAGAGTGGTTCAGTTGTACTACTTGGTTACAAAATCGAGTATCACTGTTCCCACTTACCCAGGAGGCACAGGGAAACCCTTGAAAGAATGGGTATGGGATAAAGTGGTGGAGATAATTCCATATCGAAGAATCAGAACATTTTCTTAGAAAACCCCGAAGGATTTGGATCTTGTAATTTACTTTCCAATTTCCATTGAGTATAAGAACTATTATACCAATCAGTTAGAAGATTGTAGAATTTGACTACAAACACCCATCGTTTGTATCACCATATCCCAAATCAGCCAGTTATGCGGATTTTTTAAAGGCCGCAAAAATTTACAACAAGTTAGGAGGAGATATCCTAAGCCTCTTTTGTAAGGCTATCCTTGTAAATATTCACCTTCTAAATAAAGAACCAAGTCTTTTGAATTGAATATCTTGATCTTGTGTCTATTCTGAAGTTAAATCTTAGCCGTGTCATAAGTCTTTTAAATTGTCAGTCCATCAATCTTACAAAATCATGTAGATACCTGCTTCTATTCTTTATGCCGTGCTTGTTCTTCTCAAACAAGCGCAACCCCCCAACTTCAAAGGTAAAGGGGTCAACGTGGAACAAGATGCAGAGGTATGGATCCAAGCCATGAGGTATACATCAATACAGGATGCCCTTCTCAGGGCTAAGCCTCTTGCAGCTGAAGGAACCAACTCTACAAAGAACTATAATGGATTTAAGGGAAGAGCAAGGGAAAATTCCAACCAAGGATAGCAACAATGTGGGGTAGCTGCAGCAGTGAACTTAGCCTGCAGAACTTCCCAAACGTTAGGTGCTATGTTTGCAATCAAATAGGGCACTATGGAAATAACTTTCCAGAAGAACAAAACCCTCGAATTACTGCTAGAGACCTTTTCTCAAAATCAAGGAGATAATCTAAGAGGAGGTAGATGAGGTAGAGGAAGAGCAAGAGGAGCCAGAGCCTATACGATCATGAGAAAACTAACCTTAATGAACAAGGAAGACGAAAGAGCCACTTATTTGGCTACAGTTAGTAATCCTAGAGCTCAACAACAATAGGTAGTTTTATAAACCACTATAAGTCGATAATGTAAAACTTTGAGTTACTTATATAATGGTATACATGAGTTTCTTTTCCAAAATTATTTAAGGAATCTAAAGTTAAGTTGGTATTCAATCAAGAAATTAAGGGTAGATCTAGAAAATGATAAAGAGGTTTTCGTTAGGAAGGAAAAATTCGAATCTTAGAAATGAGGTAGTTATCAAGAAACCAACTCACATTCTTGTGCACACGATAACCTTCCTTGGAAAATGACCTAGATATGAAAGTATTCAGGTACGAGACTAATAGGAAGCCCAAAAGAACTCTTGGTATGATACTACTTAAAATCCCTTTACATATTGTTGGTCAACCAGGTTAGAGCACAGAGGGGGTACCTCTGGTGCAATGGTGGGAGCTTGTGCCGAGCGCAGATTGCTCAGAATGGCAAGAACACGCCGAGCGCGTTCAGATTGGCAAAGCTGAAATACATGATACTTGTCGAACGTTGATTGCTGTGAATGGTCAGTTAGACCGAGCGCGTTCATGTTGATAAGATGGATATATGGATCTTTTATGGAATTGATTTAACCTGGTTTTTGAGATGATACGAATGGTTTGTAAAGGTTTTTAACACTAGAATGGTAGCATGACACTTTTATGTCCTTGGACACTTTTGTGTCCTGTTAAGTGACCATTTTTCTTGAATTATTTGAAGAGTATGAAAATGGTTTTCTAGGTGCTATATATCCACAAATTTGCCTTATGAGCTGAAAAAAACTTAGCATTTTTTTTGGAGTATCGATCTCACCATTAACCTTATTCTTGCACAACATTTTTGAACCTAAACTGTGTCAAAAAACGGGTCCTGTTTTTGGCTTTTTTTCAATTTTTGGCAACTATACCACTCTAAACTTCATGTTTGTGACATTTAGATGGCTAGAGGTTAGGCCTTCATAGTTCTCAACATGTTCTGATGCTTGTAGGGAGAGCTAAGTGTTAAAATTGAAAGTTATGACCAATTTACAAGAATTGCATAATCCTGTTTTTTGGCCAAAATTAGCACTTTTATGATTTTTTTGATGGCTTTCTTGATATCCAAATTCAATTTTGATTGTGTAAGTGTAATGTATAACATAAAGCTAATCTTCCTTGAGTTTTGGGGGACCTAATATGCTATATAGCATAGTATATGATGATGGTTGAGTTTTTTGATTGCTGAAGAATACGATACATTTTAGAGTAGCAAGTATAACTTTCTCAATATTGCTAGTTTCTTAGGCCAATTGCGTGTATTTTGTAGGTAGTAACCATATCTAATCATAGACTACAAACTTGGCTAGATATTGAGTAGTTTCTATGGGTTTCTAGAGGTCATAATGCTAAACCCAGTTTTTTCATGTTTGCTGTATTTAGCACTTTATCATTGCCCCCAAGGTTTCAATTGTAAGGGATCCATTATCCTTTTGACATGCTCCATGGCTCCTTTTGAATCCAAAGGCCCAAAGGGAACTAAGAAAACATGTTCATAGTATCTGTATTGAGCGTGACTATAGAAACTTTGATGATAGGTCCGCAGAATGGCAAAAATGCAACTTTTTTGTACCTATTTTTTTTGCCCAAAAAAACATTAGTGAGGTAAAAGCAACCATATGTTTTGGTCAACAACCCAGTGAAGTTAAGGGGCCATTTTATCTCATGTCCTACAAAAATCCCCGCTCTTATTTATATGCAATCAACCATAAGAAATTGCTGTTTTGGGCAAAATGCACTGGTCCATCAACTTTGGAGGCTTGTAGTGACCAAGAGATGATAAAAATTACAAGTTTCTCATTTTTTCCATATGTAGTAGTTACTGAACTATAAGCTCATGAAAGGATTTTTCAAAATGAGTGGATCTACTATGGTTTTGGAAATTTTTCCCAAAACCCTGAAAGGACACTTTTATGTCCTATTAGGTTACCATTCTAGTGTTAAGATGGGCTCAACACTAAGAGTTTCTTGAGAAAAAATTGACTAGCAAGCAACTCGAACCAGAAACTAAAAAGAACTATTAAAGTAATCAGTAACAATTGGTAAAGTGGAAAGGTTATCCCTTCAAAGATGCCACTTGGGAGGATGAATTTCTCTTCTCAAAGATTTTCCCAATTTCGGTTGAGATGAGGGCATCTCAAATTCTTAAGTTGGGGTGATTGTAAGGTTTCCAGTTTTTGAAACCTTAAAGATTGTATAAAGCTTAATCAAACTGATATGATTATTGAAAAATCAATGTAGAATTGTCCGACCGTGGAAAATATTGGTATTTTTGGAATCTTAAGCACAACAAACCCTGGGCTAGAAATTTTCATATTTAAATCGGACAAAAACTGACCCCGCTAGTTCGTCTGGAAGATTCAATGTAAATTAAATTATTAAGAAAAATTGAAGGGTTGCAGTAATCATTTAAGCATAGACTTTCTTAAAGGCCTCCCATATATTTACAATATATTTACCAATTAAGCAAAAATAGGTCAAAATATAGCAGAATTGATATTTTAAAAGCTGACAAGTAATAGGAGGGTCATCATTGACCTGCCAAGGACTCATTTAGCAGCAAGGGGCACCATTTGGAGCTGTAGGGCTGCTTGAGCTGCAAGCAACTTCTTTTTCCAGCCTGTGAGAGCTTATGAGTGCCAGAAAACTTAAATAGGACCCCTTGCTTCACAAATTGGGGGAGATTCGGAGCCTTGACACACTCTCTCTCATCTAGAGAGACCGCTACACAGAAATCACTAGAGATCAAGCTCTAGTTGGTTAAATTAAACGGTAATTAGCCTAATCCGTCTTAATTAGAAAAGCTAGGTTAACCTATTTTCTTAATAAATTAAAGATTAATCATATGTATACAAAAAAATCCTCTCTTAATTAAATATTTTCTGCTGATTGTTGTAATTAAGCTTAGGGATATTAAGCTAATTAATTATTTTATCATATTAGGACAGAAATTATCCATATTAACCATAAATTAATGGGAAATATATTAATTAAGTTTAGATTAAGTTGAGATAATTATCAGATCTTCATTAGACTGTCATTAAGCTAAAAAAAAATTTGAGGTATTTTTATAATTAATTAAACAAAATTACACTATTTTTTAGAGAAAAATAAAGAGGAAAATAATCAAATAGATTAAAAATGCTTTGAGTTATTTATTAGAGGTTAATCAAATCTTAGTAAACCCGTGATAATTATGTTAACCTTGGATAATTAACTTAACTAATTATTTTAGCATAATTACACTATTTTTAGGACAAATTAAAAGCGGGAAGTGAGAAAATTGATTTAAAATGCTTTGAATTACTTATCAAGGTTAATCACATGTTAGGGAACCTGTGATAATTATGTTAATCTTAGATAATTAAATTACCTAATTATCTTAGGTGAATTACACTATTTTTAGGATAAATTAAAAAGGGGAAATTTACAAATTAATTCAAAATGCTTTGAGTTATTTATCAAAGGTTAATTACATGTTAGAAAACTCGTGATAATTATGTTAACCTCAGATAATTAATTTACCTAGTTATCTTAGTATAATTACACTATTTTAGGAAAAATTAAAAAGGGGAAATTAGCAAATTGGTTCTAAATGATTTGAGTTATTTATCAGAGGTTAAGTACATCTTAGGAAACCCATTATAATTATGTTAACCTTAGAGAATTAATTTACCTAATTATTTTAACAAAATTACACTATTTTAGGGACAAATTAAAAGGGAGAAATTAGCAAATAGATTCTAAATGCTTTGAGTTATTTATTAGAGGTTAATTACATTTTATGAAACCCATGATAATTATGTTAACCTCTAATAATTTATTTACTTAATTATCTTTGAAAAACTACACTATTTTTAGGACAAATGAAAAGAGGAAAATTAGTAAATTGATTCTTAATGCTTTGAGTTATTTATCAGAGGATAATCACGCATTAGGGAACCCGTGATAATTATTTTACCCTCAGATAATTAGTTTATCAAATTATGTCAATAAAATGACATTATTTTTAGGGAAAAATAGTAAATTAATCCAAAATCCTTTGATATAATTATCAGAGGTATAACACACCTAGAGTAATCCATGATAAATATCCCATCCTCAGATAAATAGTTTAAATACTTATCTTCATTAAAAGTAACCGATTTGCGAATAAAATAGAGCAAGGAAATTAGTAAATGAACTTATCTAATTACCAAATAAATACCTGAGGTCCAAAAATCACTATTGAAGGTTGGGAAAATTACCTTAGCATAAATGGTTGGTATAACAAATTACTATCAGAAAAGTTTTGCTTAAATTAGACTATAAGTATAGGAAGGAAAGGCTATAAATCAAATTTATGAAAATTCCTAGAGAAGAGAACATATTAAAGTACATTGTAGGGTGAGTAATCCATTAGCCGATAGGAATTATAATTTACTAAGGTTAAATATAAAATATTCATGGAATATAGACTAAGAAGAAACCTAGTCAATTGGCTTCCCTGATTAAATGGTAATTATGGGAAATTTACTTATAGTACAAGGAAGTTACTGGAGGAATATCTCATCCAATTAACTATCAAGGATTTTTAATTACTCCAAAATCCTTATTTTTGGGTAAAAAGGAAGAAAACAAATTATTCAATTAAACCTCTAATTGATTAAGTCTTTTTACAAGGCTGCCGAAATGGCTCCAAAGAGAATTAGAGGAAATCCTCTTACCAAGAAGAGGATTTTAGCAACAAAAGAAATAAAGGCACTAATGACCATGAGGCTGGGCCTAGCCATAGGCCGACGAAGGAAAGTCTACAGCCTCTAACGCAGCAGCAGATGGCCGAGCAGTCCTAGGTGGATTTCTATTTTGTTCAATTAAATCTTTTAAAGTTCATTTTTAAGTTAGCATTGCATATGTAAGGAGTGAGTAAGAATCAGAAAAAGAAACAGCTGGTTAAAAATGGAGGGTAACTTCCAACATGCATTGTTTATAATGTAGGAAAGAATTGTTTGGGTTAAAATTGATTGAATTAGGAAAGATATGATTGATCATCCTTAAGACAGCTTGTCTCAAGACACCTCCGACTCCTTGGTATATTTTGATAATAATGATGGCTTTCCAGCCATCCACGGATAATTCGGTTACCCCCATGAACGTTTAGTTTCTACTCCGTGTCATGTCTTGATGTTTCTACATAAGTTAGGATACCGTTTTCTATCCTAGGGGAGCCGCCCGGTTGTATGGGCAACTGGTTTGGTGTATGGGCACCCGGAACCTTGTCCGAGGGTGTATCCACTCCAAATTATGAATAAGGAATGGGTGCCATTTTTTTCACCCTTAGTTTGTCTTGAGACAAGAAGAGTACTAGTCATGGTTATTATGGACAATGTTTTGATTGACAATACCCTGTCTTAAGTTTAAAGATGTCTGTTTGCTAAAAGAATGTTTTCAATACTATTTTCAAGGGCTGTTGTAATAAAATCCTGTTGTGAAGGATAAAAGGAATCATTGTTTTAATTGTGATAAGAACGTGGTAGTAATTAAATAACAAAAGAATCATGTGTGAGTCCGGGGTGGTAAGTGGGGATAGACTAAGGTTGTCAATCATGGACAGGTGGACCTGATTAGTCAGGTAACTATCCATCCCTGCGCACTATAACATTTAGAAAAATTATTCACTTGGAAGAGGAGTCCACTGGCGGCTGTGCCCTCACATATGTTAGGGGGAAAAAGCGTTGGTTGAGTATACCTTAGCCCAATTTGTGAAAGAAATAGTTTTTTGGACTTTTAATACGTTGTCCCGTTTTCGCGGCGAGACAGGACTAGGTCTTCTTCTAAGGCTATAGACCCAAGCCATTGTCAATGGTAAAGATCTAGTCCTTGGATTTTTCTTGTTTAGAGACTCTGATTTTTATCAGACCTAGAGACCTATCAAGGATCCCCTCCTGTTTTGGTGTCGGCGGTCTGGGGCCTTACACAGATGCAGGAGGACAATGCTCAACAATTGCAAAAAAGTGTAGTATCACAGTCATACTAGTCGACATCAACGGAAGTAGGTGGTCAAAGCAACAAAAATGCAGACAAAGCTGAACCAAAGGACACTGCCACAACAAAAGCAGTCAATTCAAACAGGAATCCTGAAATGATCAAGTACAACATCATTGGTGAACAGAAAGAAAAGATGTCAAGTGAAGTAAAGCTATATTTTTAGTTAGACAAGAACCTCATGTCTTTGTGCATTTGGAAAAGGTGTGGCCAACCACAACTAGAAGATGCTCTTGATTTTGTGAGCATATCACGAAACAAACGAGAAGAATGCTGGGGAATCATCTCCACCATCATTGAAGTAAGTTCACAAACATCATAGCTCAATTTCATGTGATCTCAACAAAAGATATGCCAGACAACATTATAATGGGAATGCCAATGGCCCAGAAGATGTTAGAGATACAGAATGAAAATAGGATGCAGACATCACAGACAACAAAGAATGAAGACCAAGACTGGTCACCCGCGGACAACAACACAAAGTCCTCAAGCAGAGTTAGAATGGAGTCTGATATCAAAGCAGATCTTATTAAAGATGATTCATCTCCATCAATTAGAACTTCAGAAGAGCTTAAAGCAAATTAGGCAATAGCAAGTGCAGATCAAACAGAGCAAAGAGCAATCACGATAGCTATTGAGCAACAAATGCCACCAAAGCCAGAAGGAACGAAGATCAAAATTGCAGACAAAGTTAAAGCTAAAGTGGAATCTCCTCCGATTAGCATAAAAGGTGTGACATCATATGCCTCTACATCAAAGAACCCTCATGGATCAGATACTTCTAGCAAGTCAGGGTTTCAAAACTTCAAGACAATTGCTGACCCAGCTGAAACCTTTAAAGTACTCAAGAAAGCAAAGGAAAGCTAAGCAAGTGTTTTTACAGAGCAGTTTAGTCAAAGTCAATGATCCGGTTTGGATTAAGGACAAGAAATCAACACAGAAAGACAAACACATGGGATGGATAGCATCACACTGGAGCTTAAAGGAACATGACTACTATGGAGGTAAGAGACAGATATGGGTGCCAAAACCGCAAGTTAGGGCATATGAAGTAACTTCAAGACCCTCCCAAGAAAGAAGGCCCACAAGGTAATCAACCTTGACAATATTCTAGGATACCTAAGAAGCAGGTATACAATAGAACCACAATGAAAGATGATAAAGTCTACCACTACTCTCAAGAGGATACAGAACAAAGATGGATCTTAAGGAATGTTCCTCTTGGACAAGGATTCTACACAGGCTATACAAAGATTTGGCTACCAGTCAACCACAAGCCAATTGCAACTACACCAAACCTGCATGAAGATCAACAAGACCTAGATCAAAGCAAAGTCAACAATGGAGATACAAAGGTCATCAAGAGATTTGGATTTCTAAGTCTTCCAATGCTCCTAGTCAAAAGTCAAATGTCAACGATCAGCATAGGCCTACAACAACATCAAAGACTCCTATCAACAGGCCTACTTGGAGAATCAAACAGATAATGGAGTCTTCACAATCAGAGAAGGACAACCCAACCAATGAGAACGCAGATTCGAAGAAGATAAAACAGGTATGGCAAAAGAAACCTTCAATGCCAACTTGTTCCTTCACTAAGCCTCTTTTTGAGGATTCAAGCTTACTTTTACTTGAAGAAATGTTTGTAGTAAGCTCAAGAATGTAAAAAGTCAAGTCACCAGGGTGCAAAAAACACCCTTTGGCATAGTTAGAGTCGGGCTGCTAAGCCATAAAATGAGAAAAGCATTAGTCCCAAAGCTTCAAGTCATACTAAACTCTGTGCTAAGATTCATAGTTATTAGGCTTACGCTCAAGCTGGAAGAGTTGAGCATATCTAAAGTCATGTTGCTCATACTGGATGAGATGAGCATAAGAGTCGAAGTCTATTAACTTAGAATAGATGGAGTGTCATAGAGTCTAACACTCACGCACAATGCACAGTAAGATGAGCACACATATCCTCGTCAACGAAAAATATTCTTAAAGAGGTGCTAGCTTGCAAAGCCATGTGATATGCTTTTATAGCTGCACCATTTTTTCTGAATAACCCCTCAAAATCTTTCTTGCACTGCATATTGTTTCCCATGCATTTTTTTGTATGCATAAATAGGATGTCCCATCATTGGACATATGAATTAGACGCTCTTTTTTGCTTCCATCTATGCACCTTGAGTAGACTACAACAGGCAAACCAATGTTCCATCATGCTACCCTTTCATATTTGTTACCTTTTTAATTCCATGTCTATCAAATAATCCCTTGAGTACTTTATTAAATATTTCCCATACTCATAAGTACTCCAATAATGCACGTACCCCAAAGGCACTCTCTCTCTTTCTCTCTCTCTCTCTCTCTCTCTCTCTCTCTCTCTCTCTCTCTCTCTCTCTCTCTCTCTCTCTCTCTCTCTCTCTCTCTCTCTCTCTCTCTCTCTCTCTCGTTCGTTCCTTGCACTGGGAATCCTGCCTGAGACATTAGTTGTCAAAGCTGAGCTCTTTCTCTCGTTTTGACACAGAACTACAAAAATGGACAATCAGCAGCCAACATGTTAACCCTCACGGCTCACTGACACCCTATCACCTACGACGGACGTTGTAACCTACGACGGACGTAGTATTATTTACTTGGTAGAGTCTGGTACCGGGCTTGTGGGTCCAATAGGAAAAGGGTAAGAGTGATCGTCGATGAGAGGCGCACTCTAACTGGAACATTCAAGGGATTAGTTGGCTAAGCATGGGCGAGTTCATATAAAAGTCAACTAAACCTAAAAATCACTCATTCTCTCATTTGTGCAATTGGAGTGCTCTTGCTCCATCTCCATCTTCTTCTTCTTCATCTCCTTGTGTGTGTGTATGCGTGAGAGAGAGAGAGAGAGTGTGCGATCGAGCATTGCGGCGGCACGACGGCGGGGCGAGGCGGTTGAGCGTGGCGTAGCAGTGTCTCCCTCTTCTTCGCGGCAAGGAATCCTCCACGATAGGAAGCGTAGAGCGGTGAGTGACACACCATCGCCATCTTTGAGCTTACTAGTTTAGGCTTGTTGTGTGCTTGGAGCCATTTGTGGCTCGCACACAGTGTATCGGCAAGTTACTTGCATTGACAAGTGCGACAGACACGCACATTTTTGGCGCCGTTGCCGTGGAATGCCATACACTAAGCTTGAATGCAACTCTGTGCTTCTTTTGTGATGCAATTTCAATTGTAGGAAGGGTAAGGAAGGAAGGATTTTGTGTTACTACTGTGTAGTTGTTCTGTTAATGAAGTTTTGAAAGGTTATCGTGTTTTCTTTGTGTAAGGTGTTAGTATTAAGGTTGTTAGTTCTGTGTAATGTAATGTACAATAAGTCGGAAGTAGATCTGTGAAAGCTAATGAAGTGTGTTAGTGTGTAACAGTAGGTGTATGTTGACCGCTAGGTCAACAACACAACATAACTCAAGTTTCGTACCAAATTATTATCTTTTGCGAGTTATGAAATGCTGCGGATTATGGCTATAAACGTCATTTGTAATGAGTAGTTATTCTAGTTTCAGAAGCCGGGGTGCAATGGCACATCCAGATTGTAAATACAAAGCCATTTGACCCTTTCAACCCCATTTTTGGTTAAACCTAAGGTAGCCTTAGTATATAAGGTACCTAGGTCATTTTGTAGAAAAAAAGACTTTAATCATATTCAAAACTTAGCGCTGCCGTCTACTATGTGTGAGAGAGAAAGAGAGTGAGCGTGAGATTTATCCTCTCGCTACGCCGGCTCGCTCAACACATTGGAGATCCGACTGCACCATTGCTGTAGGCTCGAGGAGAGCTACGCGACAACGCCAAGCATTCCACGCGAGACGAAGCGTACATGCCGACACATCTACGAGATATTTGTGGCCGTAAGTGTATCAAACGATATCTGTTTTTTGCATGCTAGTAGTCTATAGAATCGTGGCAACATAAGCTATGCATAGGTACTCATAAATTTCAGTTTCGGGCACTTTCAAAATTGTGCCGCGTCATCCTACGTGTTTTCCGCAGATGGGTTTAGAGTGAGGGTTTTGAGTGTAGAAGCTTAGGGACAGGTGTATCCTAGTGAGGGGATGGTGTTCCTTAAGTTTCGTACGAATCTCGCATGATTAGGTGAGTTACCTTTCGTATGTGTCGCGTCATCCTACGTGTTTTCCGCAGATGGGTTTAGAGTGAGGGTTTTGAGTGTAGAAGCTTAGGGACAGGTGTATCCTAGTGAGGGGATGGTGTTCCTTAAGTTTCGTACGAATCTCGCATGATTAGGTGAGTTACCTTTCGTATGTGTGCATGTGGCTAGGTGGTGTAGTTGAGGGCAGTGAGGTTCTTGATTGTGGTTTAGTTGGCCTTCCAGAGTGTTGTATGTGTAGGATGGTCTCAGCCTGCTGACAAGATAAAGATATTTCCTCCGTGTGCCTATCGTGTCATCTGTGTCCTCGATTGACATTATGGTAATCTAGGTAGTGTTTGCATGCACTTCATGGGTGTGTGAGTCACTCCCGTCCAACATTGGCGCCGTTGCCGGGGACACAAGGACCTAAGTAGGTTTCCTACTAACACTCGTGTGATAGTTGCTTGATTTAGTTTCGGTTAAAGAAAGCCTTTTTCTTAATTGGATCCGGAAGAGGATATTCCGCGATCAAGTGGATAGCCAGGAAGCGTGTGTCTTGCCGAGGGTCTGCGACTAGATAGGTTTAGTTAGGATCTGTGGATTAGAGTAGTTGTTGGTGGTCGATGTGATTTGTGAGGTGATAAAAGCGTTTTTATAGTCCGTGTGTGGCAGTGAAGCGTTTTTCTACTCATAGATGCAAAACACCATATGATTTGTAGGAGTAGCTTTAGGTAAGTGATCCGATTCTGATCTAGAGCTATTCAACACTGAATTATTTGCTAAAGTGTTTAATTGCATTTGAAATCACAAAAAAGTGTGCTTTTGAGGGTAAAAATGCATTAAACAAGCTTTTGTGGATATTTTTGTATGATTGACTGATGTTGTGCATATAAAAGAGCATTTGCAAGGGTTCTGTGAAGAAAACCTGCAATTCTGTAAACATAGACATCCTACGCGTAGGATGTCTCAAGGGGGTTTTGGAGACCAAATTTGAAAATTTTGACTGCACCAGTGTGTTCAGAAGGGGGGGTTTACCCTAAGTATATATTGAAACTAGAGTTTTGACCAACTCTTGACACCCAAAAGACCAAAGACAGAGTGTCAAAAACGCGAAAACAAGAAACTTAAGATTCTGAGCACAATTTTGCATAAAAACTGGTAGGAATGCTTGAAAAGTAGTGCTCAAGACTTGGGGATGCCTGTGGATGAACTCTGCCAAAACTTTCATCAGAAGACATCCTACGCGTAGGATGTCTCCAGGGCACTTTTGGCAGGGAATTTGGGAAAACTGAGGTTACCAGTGGGTTCAAAGGGTAGGTTTTACCCTAGTAACATACTGACTTGAGTGTTTTTCCTATGTTTAGAAGGAAGGTATTACCCTATTTTCACCTGGAAAGTGGAAATTTGACCATATCTTGACAGGATAAGGCCAGATAGGCTGAAATTGCCATACATCCTACCCAATCTGTGCCAAAGCATTATTTTGAGACCATAACCATAATATGGCTGCATGAACATGTCTTGAATGATATATTGAGTGACTGAAAGGGGTTTCACCTCATTTGGGTGAGAAAATTGGGTTCAAAGCGGACTTTAGCACTTCTGACTGAAAAAAGGCAAGAACAGCTAAAATTTGGGACTTTTGAAATCCAAACCAAATTCTAAGCATACCACTGGGTTGTTGACATCAAGGGGAAGCTGTGTGATTTTGGACTCTAAAATAAATTCTGAGCAGACCACAGTGATCAACACCTTAAGGAGAGTTTGTGGTTCAAATTTGGGGCAATTCTGAGTAGTTAGACATCCTATGCGTAGGATGTCTAAGGCATGATTTAGAGGCCAAATTCAAACTGTGGACATAGCAGGGTGTTGTATAGCCTTAGGCAAGCCTCCTAGGCAAATTTGGTCCAATTTGGAGTTGATTTGACTTGGGAATTCATCATAACAGACATCGGACTTCTGGAGCAGATTCTTGATCATTTGACCAACCTATAGGTGTCAGAATCAAAAAGTAAAAAGAGCTATGAGATCAGCACATCAAGGGGAAGCTACAGTGCAAGTTTGAGCTGAAACAAAGCAAAAAGACATCCTACGCGTAGGATGTCTCCAGGGTCATAAAGTGGTCAAAATTCTACTTTGGCCATATAGGGAGGTTCTAAGTGTCTCAAGGATTCCAGAACTTTTGTCAAAAGTGAATTTGGACCTTGTTTGGCCTATTTACCAAGCAAAGACAAGAATTGTCAGACATCCTACTCCTGGAGTGCACTAGAAGCTCTTGCAACCTAAATCTTGACCTATTGGCATCCAAATTCAATTTTGAGCATACCATTGGGTTGCTGAGAACTAGGAGAATCTTGGGATCAAGTTTGGACAAAATCTGAGCAGTTAGACATCCTACGCGTAGGATGTCTCCAGCTTGATTTAGGACTCCAAACCAACCTATGAGCGCACCACTGTGATCAGCACATTAAGGAGAAGCTGGGATGAAAATTTCAAGTCATTCTGAGCAAAAAAACATCCTACACGTAGGATGTCTCAAGGCCATTTTTAGGTCCAAATCAACCTCTGAGCATACCATTGTGTTGCTGGACTTAAGGGGAGTCTCTGGACCAAATTTTGTTAAATTCTGAGCATATAGACATCCTACGCGTAGAATGTCTTTTGGCCAGTTTTAGGGTCCAACTGTAATTTTGACCATACAGAAGTGTTCACAGTGTCACAAAGATCCCAAATCTTCGTTTAAAATTGAATTTGGACTCATTTTGACCAGTCTAAACTGCATTTCACTATTTTGGCCATAACTTTCACAAACGGTATCGGATCGGAAAAGTTTTTATATCAAAATGTAGCCTGAGAGCGGCTCTACAGATCCACAACTTTGAAAAAAACGTCGTTTAAGGCCTCAAAACATCCGCAAGTCAGGGGTGTCTGAAAGCGACAATTTGCGAGAATTGTGACGAAACGGTTGCGGTTTTGGACATAAGTTTCGACTTTTCCCTAACCAAAGCACTTGAACACAGTGGACTAAGTCTACTTGAACCAAGCAAAAGCTCTTAAGCCCAGAAATCATGTCTACCCTAGATTCAAACGCAGCTTACACAAGCTTGGAGATCCCGACGATAGAGGAATATCCTTCCAAAATGGATCTTCTAAACTTGCAATTGATAAAGACCCATCTTGTTGAGAGAGTTTGGATGATTGGTCATGAGAGTGAAGGACTATATAGATACATTCACGACAATGAGGTCAATCTTTATAGGTGCTCAGATCCATACCTACAAGAGATAACGGATTACAAGCTCTTATATGTCTACACATACGGAGTCGACTGTCAATGGAGATCTATAGTTGTCGACAAGTATAGACGAGAATACAGAGTTGTAGAAAGCACAAATCCACAGACTGTACTAGAAAGAGGTGGATATTTGGTCAATGAAGGACCACAAATTCCTCCACCAAACACGAGAGTTGTTATAGGAATTCCAAGAAGAGAGCCACCAAGATTCCCTTCAAGAGCGATAACAAGAGAAGGATTGGAAGAGTCTCTGGTTAGACTTGTAGACAATCGACGAGTTAGACCATCCCAAGTCCAAAAATGGGTAAACAAAAAATGCTCCGCAGATAAAGATCCAAGAGATCACGTAACGGCTTTTAGAAGAGTGATTAGAGCAGAGGAAGTTTCAAATTTTGCAACACAGTTTGCGGGATTTGGATTGACTCTAGAAGATGATGCAGCTACATGGTTTGACTCGGTGGAAAAATGGGAGTTTGAGACCCTAGATGAGCTGTTTGAGGAGTTTATTGAAGAATTCTCGCCAAAAGGCATTGCTCACAACACGGTCTCGCAAATCCATAGATTCAAACAGAAAGAGAATGAATCAGTACGCAAAGCATCATTACGGCTCAAGAGATATGTTAAGCTCTGTCCGAGAGTGGAATTACCTACGCAAGCACGACTGATGCTGATCTTTATCCAGGGAATGAGACATGCGGGCCTTCAGAAGGATTTGCATATGATAAGGAGGATGATGCTAAACGAGGTGATCAAAGAAGCTCGTTATCTAGTGGATAACTGTGAGGCATACAAAGAAAAGGACTTAAAGAGTCAAGGAGATGACACATCCTCTCAGCACAGTGTTTCACAGATAAGTGAGTCCATTGCCAAGCCAACGACACCTATTGATCAAGAAAATCTTATCGACGACTTGTTCAAGAGGTTGTTACCTCTTGTAAGGTCTGATTCGGGAGAGCCGAAGTGGTGTGAAATTGAGAGAAAATGGACAAACCATACGAGGGAAGAGTGCTATTATAGCATGGAAAATGCTAGGGAGAGGTATGTACAACGTGTTCTAGAAGCACCTACTCCACCTAGATACATTACGAGGAATGCGCCAAGACCAGTAGGAGTTTTAAGGCCACAACTTGTCTTAGGACAACAACCTCCGCTGCCAGGTGCTAGAAATCAGGTAGACATGACATATATGCCAATGATGGAAAAATCAAATAAACCAACGCCAGTACCAGCTACAATGTGGTATAGCAACCAAAGTGAGTACTACCCTTCGGAGCAACAAAATGTGAGAGAAACACATGGAGTGGTGAGTCCGGTACAACCTCCACCTCCTGGGTTTCAGTCGAAAGAAAGAAGGTATGAAATGGACGAAAGGACATTGCGATTCATTGTAAATAGCAGCTTATCTAGGTCAAAGCTTGCTTATAGCCAAGAGGAAATGCTAAAAGAATCTCCTCAACCAGAGACAGATTGTCACAAAAGTCATGAAAACCACTTGGTCAAACAATGTCTTCATACGGAGATCATTGAAGTAAATGCCTATTGTCTTGAGTGTGGCATCACTCACTTGATCCCCGATTGCCCGAAAAAACCAAACCAAATCAGGAAAATCACGACAAATGTATTAGGGATTGTTCAGCTACCTAGTAGCTCAGAAAATGAAAATGTCGTACCAGTTCAAGTGGTTACGAGAGCACAAGCTCAAAAGAAGCTGATGAGAATCCAGAGACAAAGAACACGGAAGTGACATGAGTCCAAAGACAAATGATGGACCAAAGACAGACGCACCTAATCAGAAAACCATGAGCAAACAAAATAGTTGGAAAGCTCGAAAGACTAGGAAGAAAGCACGGAGGGAACGAGAGCAAAAATCTCTAGCTGAGAAGCTTACCGAAGCTGAGGATAAGATAAAACAACATGAGGAAAAGGAGGCACCTTCTCTTACACAGATGGTTAAACCTCTAGAAGAACCATCCACGGATGAGAAACCGAGAAGTGCTAGTTCAGGAGGATCTGTGTTGGCAGAGAAGGTTAATGAGATATTAGATGCCCTCTTGAAAGCCTATGATGTGAGGCTCAAAAACAACCAAACCCAAGAACACAGGTGGATGACATATCCCTATGCGAAACTAGAAAAGCAAAGGTTTGAAATGTGCCAAAAAATGATTCAAACAACCCAAGCTTTCCTAGAACCACCAGTTGCAAAACCTGAGGATGTGATCCATGTCATGCCAAAACAAGTAATCGCACCAAACCAGGAACTAAAAGAGCCAGATTCTAGTCATGAGCACAGAACAAACCTCAAGGACCCAGCATTACAACCAAGGATAGTACTAAATACCACGGATAACTCTTCTGAGGAATTTCACCAAGCTATACCTGAGGATTGTAAAGAGATAGATGATCTTGACGAATTGTGGAAACAAGTCAGAGAGGCCAATGAAGCCGATGACCTAAGAAGACGAGTAGACAAGACTGGTGATGAACGAGGAGTGTTCCTACCACCAATAGAGGAATTTGAGATTGGATCTCAAATGAATCTAGACGTGTGATTGTATTGGGGCGACAAAGGATCTGTACAATCTATGGATAGTCAACCCCATTCTCTAAGAACACTACCGTCCTACATGGGAGAGTACGAGACCAAGTCAGATGTGGTTGCAGTCCCATCACAGAGACTGTCTCCCAACAAGGCCATTGATTCAAAGGGTCTAGTAGATATTCTATCTACCCCAGTCACCTGTACAATAATGTTAGCCGAGTTTCTCAGAATAAGACCAAACATGTGGGCTAATGTGGGTAAATGTCTAGAGAAATTTGGTGTAAAAACCCCAATGACTCAAATCGAGGAAGGCATCAAAGAGCTTGAAAGGCCTCAACTAAATACTAGGCCAGTGCCATTAAACAAGGTAGGCGAGTATTACGAGGGAGAAGATGGAAACACCACCCTTCCTATGGAATTCAATAATGTAAAAACCATGGCAATCCTTGACAGTGGAGCTGGTGTGGCCATTGAAACCAAAGAGGTTTGGAAAAAATGGGGAAAACCTGCCTTGATATCCACACAAATTACCCTGCAACTTGCAGACGGACACAAGGAAAAGCCCCTAGGATTGCTAGAAAAATTACTTATTACTTCTTGTGGCATTGAATATGAACACACTTTTGCTGTTGTTGACTTTGGCAAGAAGAACAACTATGACATCATTCTGGGAAGACCATTCATGCGACAATTGAAAATGGTCCAAGATTGGGGTTATGACCATATATACCTGAGACATATGGAAACCATAACAAAGATAAACTTGAGGGACCATAGCTATAGGGATGTGACGAGAACACCGGTTGAGGAGTTTGATTCCGCCAGAGTAGAAGGATCAGAACTTCCAGCTTGGTTTGGTAAGCCTAAAGAACTGTGGATGTGTGGAGCTTCACAATGTGGTAGCTTGAAATGTGAGGAATGTATCCTAGAGCGGGTTATAGAGGATAGGGACTATATCCCAGAACCATTTCCTGAAGAAGAGTTAGAGCCTTTTGGATGGGAACACATCTTGGCTACTCTGGACGTGTGCGCCGTGGAGGATGCTCCCACAACAAAGTTTTGTGATGAAAATGGCTATGATGTCATTCCTTATTTTGCAGTGAGTGTAATCCAGGAAAACGAAGAGATCCAGACATCAACAAGCTCTCGACATAAGGAGCAAACAAAGAAATGTGCAGAATCAAAAGATGAAGAAGACAACGATTTCTATGACTCTGTAGAACACTTCGAGCTTCAAGAGGATCAACGACCCGAGAATCAATGTCATCACTACACGAATAAAGTGCATCAAAAGTGGATTCCAAAGTCCTCGGTGAAGGCACATCCACCACAAGCATCCTCATACATGGCTCCTAATAAAGATGCAAAGACTCCGCTAGGAGGAATACGACCAGAGCAACGAGCTAGCAATGCTCTAATCAATGGGCAAGAAAAGTCCTCCAAGAAAATACCAACCACTAGCAAACAGACAGTAACTTTCCTCTACCAGCTAAAAAATAAAGGGAAAGTACAAGAAGTCAACCTTGCTAAGGATAGTAGGGATAGTGATGAATCTTACGACATCCCCTATCATCAACTCAGGCCATCACTATCACCAACCTCTTCAGCAACAACCATGACAGGTCAAAAGAACAGGACAACAAGTCAAATCCAAAAAGCTCGACAAATCTGGATACCAAAAAGCCAGATCAGCCAAAAACAAATATGGATCAATAAGACAAAGATCTCTAATGACAAATCACAAGATCCAACACCAAAACAAAAACAAGGAAAGCGTGCACGAACGGGTAAGAATATCACAAAATTGCAAGCTTTCACAACTTAGGTTTGGGCTCCAAAGAAGTTGATTCAAGCAGGAAAAATTCAGGAATTCATTTGGATTCCAAAACAACCACAGTATCAACTTTCAAAGCCTAAATCCCATCCCCAACCAAGCGTACAAAGGCTCAAGCAAAGACCACTGTTGACTCACACAACAAAAAGGTGGATCCCAAAGAAGTCTCTTGAAACACAAACAAATCACGGGCAAGTATGGGTTCCCAAACGAGAGCCAGCAACAACACAGCCAATAATCGCAAAGAAATGGGTCCCAAAGAAGAACAACAAAACTGTTGTCAGTGCATCGCCGCTTGAATTCTTACAATTCTTCCTACGATTACAGTACAGTTAGAAGAGAGCAAGTCACTTCAATCAAGCAAAGATACACGAGCTTCAAAGACCATTACATTGCTTAGAATAGGAAGCCTCGCAAACAAATGCCAATAAGAAAATTGCTTATACCCACATCTTGCACAACATAAATCTTTTCCATGCATTGATTGTGTATGCATAATAGGGCTACATTACAAGGCCTGCATAGGCACAACTTTTAATTGCCCAACCACAACACATACCCTTTGCGATACCCTATCGTAAAGGATGACTCCAAATAGGAAGGGGGGAGGCATTCTGAATGCGGACCTAACATTATGACTATTAGAGGGCAATGTTTTGTGAGATGCATTGAATTTTTGCGATTTATTGTGATAATTGTTTGAAGAAATTTAGAGTATATGCCCTCATAGTAGTGTTACAGAGCAGTATGGGGACAAAATCCATATATGAGCCCCTAGGGACATGTGTATAGCATTTAGATTTCTATTTGAATTTCTTTTGTTAAGCTTTTTTTTAGATTTTCTTTGTTTACTATTAAGAAAACAATAAAAAATTCCATAATCCACATGAAGAAAAGACTGACGAGAGGCCTGAGCACTACAAAGAGAAGAAAGTATAGGAAAACGATGAAACTTCACGAAGTATGTCTCAGCGGCCACTACAACAGCCGAAGAACTTGTCACAAAGTAGTGTCAACATGCAACCGACAACTCATACAAGTCAGAGTCATAGAAATCTGTGAGGTGTTAGTCCCAAAGCATCAAGTAATATTCTCTGTGGTCTAAGTGTCTTAGCTATTCTAGGTACTGCTCAAGCTGGAAGAGTTGAGCATATTTACGTTGTGTCGCTCATGCTGGTATAGGTGAGGAAAAGAGTCGAAGTCTAAGTACTTAAGTCTGGTGAAGTGAAGGAGAAGGTCCAAAAGACACTCCCGAGCACAGTGAGATACGAGTGGAGAAACTTCTACATCGACAACCCTTCTTGGAAAGGTGGAATCTATTGAGACATCTTTTGATGTCACATGTGCTACATTTATTCCTCGAAACACCCATCATCTCCTTCTTTCACATTGCACGCTTTTGTTGACAAATTTCTCATATGCATATAGCGTGTCCCATAATTGGCACTTGCATCAGGCACTCTTCCCGTGTTTCACCCAAGCACTCACCTTTCATGAACATGTACTTCACGTTCAACTGCTCAACTCCAATAAGAGCGTATACCAAAGGCATTTTTTTTCCCACCGGGTTTTTTTCCCTTTGGTCATCCAGGTTTTAGACCCTAAGCTAAGGACACCTATCACCATCCTCTTGTACATATTCCTTCTACATCAACAATAAGGAAATGCTACTCAAATCAATTAACAAATGAATTGGAGCACCAATTTCAGATCATAGCATACTTCTCCTCAATGGCGAGTCGAAGAATGGCCTACAATGACAAAGCTGCAGAAAACACTAACAACATGATTGCACAGGAACAAAGAAGTCCCCAATGAAGAAGAGCTGACATAAAAGTAATCAGAGGATCTCAAAAGCTTGTCCTTGATAATGTGCATCGAATGCTCGGCAGGGTTTTGAACCTCAAATTAGAATAATTAAGTCCTGGATTCGGCCTGACAGACATACTTTGCATTGGAGTGCAACTTGGCCTAAAGAAGTTAAGGGTTTAGCCATAAAATTTCTACAAAATCCTTACAAAGTAGTCATTGGCTCACAAGATCAGAAAGCCAATCACTCAATTCTACAGATTGTAGAAGCTGTTTTGGAGAATCACAAATACTCCGAATTGACAGATTTGTTGGAGCAAATGATGGATGGAGCTATCTCTATCCATGATGATAAGAGTCAAGTTAAACGACATTGGGTTCTTTTTGAATTTAGATTTGGCAGTAGACCTATAATGACAGAAACAAATGCTATAGCTCAGAGCGTGGATGTGAAAGACATAAAGTTCGTCATCATCAATTATGATTTTCCTAAATCATGCGAAGACTATGTACATCGGATTGGACGAACAAGACAAGCTACTGCAAAGGCTATAGTCTATACTTTCTTTACAACAACAAAACGACAACAAAGACCACATCGCCATCGACAATCAGGTCATGTCGGGGACGACATGAACGCGGAAGGGGGGAGTGTTGACCGCTGGGTCAACAACACAACATAACTCAAGTTTCATACCAAATTCTTATCTTTTGCGAGTTATGAAATGCTGCCGATTATGGCTATAAACGTCATTTGTAATGAGTAGTTATTCTAGTTTCAAAAGCCGGGGTGCAATGGCACTTTCAGATTGTAAATACAAAGCCATTTGACCCTTTCAACCCCATTTTTGGTTAAACCTAAGGTAGCCTTAGTATATAAGGTACCTAGGTCATTTTGTAGAAAAAGGGTGTGTGAGTTGCTCCCATCGAACAGTGTATTAGTTGTAAGTTGGTAGGTAGAGTGTGTGTGTGTGCTTGCGCGCAGGCCGCGGCGACCTTATCCTTTGAAAAAAAATTAGAAAAAGATTTTTTTTTAAAAAAAAATTAAAGGTAGGACCGGGATCGGGAATATCTCCCTGACCCAACCCAAAGCTCACACTCAGGCTTAGGCCTCAGTCGTCCTTTAAAATTACATATTTTAGCTTCACATGTAGCAAAAAATCGGCTTTTTTTAGGACCAACGGAGCTTCAGGTGACCGAACGTTGTGCTATAAAACACACCACAACCCTCTGAGTGATACGCTCTTTTTGAGATATCACACACTTTAATAAAAAAACCGATCATTAAAAAATATTAACAAATAATAATAAAAAAACGAGTGAAAACGGACGCCTAAAAAAGTAAGCGGTTAACCTTTGAGGTTATTCGTCGACACTTGTAGGTTGTCAAAGGCACATGCATTTGCGCTCTGGTCGTGTGCTAGAGACTGAGCAACTAGAGAGAATTTCGACTTACGTGAGTTCTCAATATCCACCTACCTTAGGTTTCGGGCCCTCGGCGGGGACCCAAGGTAGTACAAACCAAGACCCAAACATAGCAGCTAGTGACTCTTCCTCTGACTACGACATCATGGAGGGTTTCCTAATGCCTAATCCCGATAGCTCAAGCCAAGACATGCATGCCATGGGCCCACAGTCCGGGCCGAGCGTGCTTAGCCGCTTGAAGGAAACCTTTAGTAGAGCCACTCGCTTCGAACATGGAGCTAATGATGTAAATGAGGGGGGTGGGGAAGTACATTCTCCATTCATGAACAACGTAGAGCCTATGCCCTTAGAGAATGTGCACGTGAATACTTCATTCACTGCACCTCTTGACTCTTCAGAGTTATTCCCCTCCGAGGTCATATTACCCGATGGTAGAAGCCTTGCCGAAGTGCAAGAGGTTGAGCGATATATTATTGCGTCTAGGGAAAAGGAAGTTGAGAGCTTACGCAAGGCAGAGCAACGAAGAGAGTAAAAATCAAAAGATCCTATGTCAATATCCTTTCTACGAGAGCAATCGAGTGCTCTTGAATTAGCGACCACTAAGGGTCAACCCATAGAGAGAAACATAGCATCTAGCTCAAAGGACACCCCTAGCGCCTCAATCCTAGATGGAGTGTTCTTAAATGAGAACTGGGAGTACGAACTACAAACGGAAACTCTAACCGACTTATACACAGGTCACACCTATCACGTGGGTTAGTTAGATGTCCTACAATCCACAATGGGTGCTACTAGTGTGGACGATCAACAACAAAGAGTTAGTGAGGTCATCCATAGGGTCATTGAGTTAGAGAGACAGAACAAAGGGATCAACATGCCTTCAATGGGTCTCATGAGACTCTTGAATACAAGAAAGGATAAACAACCAACCTTATCTCAAATGGAGCCTCCCTCGGTAAGTCCGATGGATCCTCCATATGTTGTTTCGCCAAGGGGCTCAGTGCAATCTGAGCACACAAGTGATAGATTTACCTTTCCAAGTCTAGCTCATCTTTCCCTTGATGACACCATGGCTACCATGCCTACCCCAATGATGGGCATGCCGAGAAGCACGCCATGGACCTCATTTGCTAGTAAAGCACCCCTACATGGTAGCTCAATGCCTGCAACAATACCTACAAGTGTGTACCAATCGTATGCACCTATGGGTCATCGTACTCATGTATTCCCTACTCCTCCAATTGTTTCAACAACCTATGCTCCACAACCAAAACACCCAAGTTCCTATTTCCATGGGACTATATCGGCTAGCATTAGCATGTCACATCCAACGTTTGCTATACCTAGGGCCACACATATGAACTTTGGGCCACCACATGGCACAACATCATACCCAACATGGAACCCAAGGGCTTCCTATGCGCCAAGCCCAATGCCAATACCTACTCCACATGTAGTCTCTGGAGAGCCCTCACCCATGGTGTGTGCTCACATAGGTGACTTGGCAACATTTTCTCAAGCTATTGGTCGATCTATTGCTAAGAATATGCGTAACACACCTGACAGAGAGCCTAGAAGTAAGGCAGTACAAATAGCCAAGCTCACACAAAAATTTTGTGGAGACGGGGATGTGAGAAAGCATATCAAAGTGTTTGAACAAATATGCAATTCTCTAGGGGAACACAATGAACTGCATAAGAGTAATGCTTTAAGCCTTGTTAAGTATGGAGCCTGATTTACCCTTGTAATTTTCTGTGGTAAAAGCGCACATTTGTAAGGCCCCCATTATGAGGAGAAGCCATCGTGCGTAAAGGAAAATCACTCGCCGGAAACCAAAATTTTCACAGTAAAAAATCAGGGGCAACATTAGGGGCCTTAAGGGCGGAAGCCCCCGAGACTTTTTTTTTCCTCGCCGGAATATTATGGCCGGACGGCGGCCGGAAAGTGGTCGGAAAACAACCGTCGGTTGGCCGCTGGCCGATGCGGAAGTCAATGGTCAGTGGCCGGTGGCTAAATTCAATGGCCGGTGGCCGAATTCAAAAGCGGACTTGTCTTCTCAAGGGCGGCCACACATGGGCGGATTGGAGGGTCCGATTTGGACTTATTCAGACAAGGGAGGCTACACATGGCTGCCTCTCATAAGAGAGGGCAGCCCTTTTGGCCTATAAAAGAAGGCCATTTCTACACACATTTCATAGTGTGAAGTTGATGCAACAAGGTGAGTGTGAGGAGGTGAGAGTGAAGCAAGGCGGGAGCTCCAAAAGGGTATAATCCCTTTGTAAACTACTTCTTGTTTTGAAGTACTAAAGCGATTGAGTGGCTGCTTTCCCGTGGACGTAGCCCACATTGGGTGAACCACGTATATCATGTGTACTCTCTCTCTCTCACTCTACTCTATAATCTCGTGTATGTAAATTTGTCTCTCTCCATTAAGTAATCTACTCAATTATCTATTTAGCTACGTCTTATTTCCTAACAACTGGTATCAGAGCAAGGTTTTCTCGTAGCTAAATTATCTCAAGGAAAGGATTCCTTGAATTGAGTGGGAGTTATGGCGGAGGAAGGGAAGCTCAAGATTGAGAAGTTCAATGGCAAAAACTACCACATTGGAAGATGCAGATTGAATACTACCTCTACCAGAAGGACGTGTATTTTCCACTAGGCGGTCTTGCAAAGAAGCCCGCAACAATGGCAGATGAAGCATGGATTGTCCTTGATCGAAAGGCACTGGGAACAATCTGGTTAAGCTTGGCGTCAACGGTGGCCTTCAATGTTTCGGAGATGAAGACCACGGAGGACTTGATGAAGTCACTTGATGACTTCTACGAGAAACCATCGGCATCCAATAACGTATTTCTTATGAAGCGCTTGTTCAATCTAAAGATGGCAGAGAATGGTTCAGTTGAAGAACACCTAAATGACTTTAACACAAACATAAGTCAACTTCGATCGGTGAAAATCAATTTCGATGATGAAGTGCGAGCTCTCCTTATACTATCATCTCTACCGGATAGTTGGGACAGCCTTGTGATGGCTGTAAGTGATTCTATTTCTGGCACAAATACTCTTAAGTTTGATGATGTTTTGGGTGTTCTCCTAAGCAAGGAAATACGAAGGAGAAGCACAGGAGAATCATCAAGTGCTGCACTGTCAGTGGAAACAAGAGGAAGGCCTAAGGAGAGGTTCAAAAACCAAAAGGGTCGTGATCGCTCAAGACGGAGCAAGTCACGCACAAAGTCAGTTCTTGAATGTTGGAACTGCGGCAAGAAGGGCCACGTCAAGAAGGATTGCTGGTCCAAGAAGAAGAAGGAGACTGAGTCTCAAGACAACAAGCCAACATCAGAGGCCAATGTGGCATGTAAAGTAGAGCAAGATTCTCTAATTCTCTCATTAGACAATGTGTCTAATTCCTGGATAGTACATTCCGGGGCTTCATTCCATGCGACACCACACAAGCAACATTTCCAAGACTACACCAAAGGTAATTTTGGGTATGTATACTTGGGAGATGACGAAGCTTGTGAGATTGTGGGCAAAGGTACAGTTTCTGTCAAAACTGCTAACGGAAATGAATGGAAGCTTAAAGATGTTAGGCATGTTCCTTCTCTTCGCAAAAATTTGATCTCTACAGGACAATTGGACGATGAACGTCACAACATTGCATTCGGAAACAAACGGTGGAAGATCTCAAAGAGATCTTTGGTGGTTGCCAAGGGAGAAAAAGTCGGTACACTTTACTTGTGTATTGTTAGCACGCAACCTTCATCTTGTGCAGCAACTACAGAAGTTGACAATGCGGTGTGGCACTACCGACTTGGGCATATGAGTGCCAAAGGAATGCAAATCCTTCAAACAAAGAAGCTTCTACCAGGTTTGAAAGAAGTGGACTTAGAGTTCTGTGAAGATTGTGTTTATGGTAAACAAAAGAGGGTAAAATTTCAAAAATCAGGAAATGAAAGAAAAAATAAAAAACTTGAGTTGGTTCATTCTGATGTTTGGGTTCCTGCAAGTACACCATCACTTGGTGGCTCATTGTACTATGTAACATTCATAGACGATGCGACTAGAAAAACATGGCTTTATGTCATGAAGAATAAATCCAATGTATTTTCCATATTTCAAAGGTGGAAAGCCTTTGTGGAGAATGAAACAGGTACCAAGGTTAAATGCCTCAGATCCGACAATGGAGGCGAATATTGCAGCCAAGATTTTCAAAGCTTTTGTGCTAGCAATGGCATTTGGAGGCAAAGGACAACCCCAAGGACACCTCAACAAAATGGAATTTCGGAAAGGATGAACAGGACAATCATGGAGCGAGCACGAAGCATGCGGCTACATGCAGGCCTACCACTTGAGCTTTGGGCGGTGAGCTTTGGGCGGAAGCTGTAAGTACGTCTGTGTACTTAATCAATCGGTCACCCTCAACGGCATTGGATGGGGGAGTTCCAAAAGAGGCATGGACACGTAAACCGGTGAATTATGCATTTCTCAAAGTGTTTGGGTGTGAGGCTTTCATTCACATAGATAGAAGCCTAAGATCAAAACTAGATATAAAGTCCAAAAAGTGTTTCTTCATTGGCTATGGAGAAGGTGACTTTGGGTATCGCCTATGGAATCTTGAAGATGGTAAAATTTTAAGGAGTAGGGATGTAATTTTTAACGAACAAAATATGTACACAGATTAATTGGAAAGAAATCAAACAAAAGAAATAGGTGATGAGTACATGGAGCTTGAGGCCGGGGAAGACTCAAGGACTGCAAACGGTGACAATGTGCAACAACGTCAACTAAATGAGGAGCCTCAACCTATTCCCCGAAGATCTACAAGAGCAAGTAGACCTCCAGAAAGGTTTGTTCCTTCCTTCAACCATCTCTTGATCTCAGATTCAGGAGAGCCGAAATGATACGAAGAAGCTATGCAACATGTATCCAAAGAAGAATGGACGAAGAGCAACCAAGTGGAGATGGACTCACTACATCGCAACCAAACATGGGAATTGGTTGAGTTGCCTAAAGGTAAGCGGGCACTTGAAAACAAATGGGTGTACAAGGTGAAGGAAGAAGAAGGTGGGAAGAAAAGGTACAAGTCTAGGCTTGTGGTAAAAGGTTTTTCTCAAAAGAAAGGTATTGACTTCAATGAAATATTTTCTCCTGTTGTAAAAATGAACTCAATTAGGCTTGTCTTAAGCCTTGTGGCTACTCATGATCTAAATCGTGAGCATATGGATGTAAATACGGCATTCCCTCATGGTGACTTAGAGGAGGAAATCTACATTCTTCAACCAAAGGGGTATGAAGTAAAAGGTAAGGAGAAAATGGTTTGCAGATTAAAGAAGAGCTTGTATGGTTTAAAGCAAGCATCAAGACAATGGTACTTGAAGTTTGATCGATGGATGTTGGATCATGGATTCACAAGATGCAACTCAGATCACTGCGTCTACACGAAGAATTTGGGAGATGGGAAATTCATCATCCTAATGTTGTATGTTGATTGCAAGTGCTAACATGCAGGACATCAAAGAACTAAAAGAGGAACTGTCTAAATCTTTTTCAATGAAAGATTTAGGTGCTGCAAAGAGGATACTTGGTATGAAAATATCAAGAGACAGGACAAAGAAGACAATAAAGCTATCTCAAGAAGATTACATCAAGAAGGTACTAGAAAGGTTTGCAATGCAAAATGCAAAACCAGTTTCTACACCTTTGGCTGGTCACTTTAAACTAACAAAGGATATGTGTCCAAAGACACAAGAGGAGATAGCCTATATGTCTAAAGTTCCATATGCTGCAACGGTAGGTTCTCTAATGTATGCTATTGTCTGGACAAGGCCAGACATTGCACATGCAGTGGGAGTTGTGAGTAGGTTCATGGACAACCCAAGTAAAGAGCATTGGCAAACTGTGAAGTGGATACTTAGGTATCTAAAAGGGACAACAACAAATGCTTTGTATTTTGAAGGAACTGATATTTTTCTAGAAGGGTATGCTGATGCAAATATGGCAGGTGACAAAGATACTCGAAGGGGCACTACTGGCTATGTGTCACGGTTGGAGGCACAGCAGTAAGTTGGGCTTCAAAGTTGTAGAAAGTGGTCTCACTTTCTACCACGGAAGCAGAGTATGTAGCAATGATGGAGGCAAGCAAAGAAATTCTGTGGCTTCATAGATTCTTAGAAGAGCTTGGATTCAAACAAGACAATTGTGTCTTGTACAGTGATAGCCAAAGCGCTACTCATCTTGCGAAAAACTCAGCCTTTCATTCAAGGACAAAGCACATTGAGGTGAGATATGACTTCATACACACTCTTTTGAAAGAGGGGCAGCCAAAGCTAGGAAAGGTGCATACAAGTGAAAATCCTGCAGACATGTTTACAAAGGTGGTCAACAAGGAGAAGTTGAGGTTTTTTCTCATCTTCAATCGGCATTCAAGGATAAGAATCCAGAATGGAAAGCAGTCATCCCAGGTTTGGTTTGGAGATCAGTCTCCAAGTGGGAGATTGTTAAGTATGGAGCCTGATTTACCCTTGTATTTTTCTGTGGTAAAAGCGCACATTTGTAAGGCCCCCATTATGAGGAGAAGCCATCGTGCGTAAAGGAAAATCACTCACCGCTGGAAACCAAAATTTTCACATTCAAAAATCAGGGGCAACTTTAGGGGCCTCGCGGGTGGAAGCCCCCGATACTTTTTTTTTTCCCTCGCCAGAATATTATGGCCGGATGGCGGCCGGAAAGTGGTCGGAAAACAACAGTCGGTTGGCCGGTGGCCGGTGGTTGGAAGTCAATGGCCAATTCGGCCAGTGGTCGAATTCAAAAGCGGACTTGTCTTCTGAAGGGCGACCACACATGGGCGGATTGGAGGGTCCAATTTGGACTTATTCACACAAGGGCGGCTACACATGGCTGCCTCTTATAAGAGAGGGCAGCCCTTTTGACCTATAAAAGAAGGCCATTTCTACACACATTTCATAGTGTGAAGTTGATGCAACAAGGTGAGTGTGAGGAGCTGAGAGTGAAGCAAGGCGGGAGCTCCAAAAGGGTATAATCCCTTTGTAAACTACTTCTCGTTTTGAAGTACTAAATCCATTGAGTGGCTGCTTTCCCATGGACGTAGCCCACATTGGGTGAACCACGTATATCGTGTGTACTCTCTCTCTCTCTCACTCTACTCTATAATCTCGTGTATGTAAATCTGTCTCTCTCCATTAAGTAATCTACTCAATTATCTATTTAGCTACGTCTTATTTCCTAACAATCCTAACCTTAAGTGTGAAGGCAGGAGATTGGTATAGAACCCTAAGGGTGGAAGAAAAAACGATTTACCCTAGTCTTAAGAGGCTGTTCTTGAAAGAATACATACAAGAGGGAGTGCTTTGGGGAGCCTCTCAGCTCGAGAAAGCCCAACGAGAGGAAGGAGAGTCGGTGAGAGACTTTATTAGTTGCTTGAAGCATTTGAATTCTCGTTGTAATCCAAATGAGCGCTTCAATAATAATCAATTGCTTGATATATTCATTAGGGGATTATGACATGATGATATCTACAATGGCCTAGTCATTACAGGTATCACTACTTGGGAAGCAGTCACCACCAATGCGATCCAATTGGAGGATAATTTAATGATTCAAGGAGAAAGAGTTTCTGTTGAGTCTAAATCTATTAGCTTGCATGCATCGGGGCATCAGCCAATGACCCTAAAGCCTATTTCTAAGGAGCCAAAGATATCTAAGATGACTTTAGCAGATCTCACCAAGGCTCTTCAAGAGAGTCTTAGAGACAATCATGCTCTGCAAAACAATCATATGTATCCAAGAAGGGAGCAACAATGGTGCTCAGTATGCTATGGACCGCATAGTACTAGTGAATGCCCTACTTTTAGAGTAAAATTCAAGGGAATTGCCTGTGAATGGTATGGTCATCAAGCTAAGGATTTCATAGTATTTAAGCGTGCGATGGCCAATAGAACAACCTTAGCATGGACAGACACACCTCGAGTGCCTGCATTGATGCTGGCCCCACCTCTTGAACAAACACCACAACACATGGTCCCTAGGGCCCAAAATGTTGTTCAAACAACACCCTTACCACCTCTAGTGCTAGGACCGCAACCACCACATCCGAGAATCACTTCTGTGAATCAAGTGGGTTGTGAGTCATATATTTCTTGTTTGGAAGGCTGTGATGAAGATATAGATCCTAATATTGCCTATGGGATGGATGTGCTTGAAGAAAGTCCACAATACTACATGGAGGACTATTGGGGACAAGTCAAACCTATATATCAAGTAGTTGCTCTTGCGGAAAGAGGCCAAAATATCAATTACACTACTAAGAGACCACCTCTTCACAATGCTATGAGTGTGGAGGTCCACATCGTGTAGCCGAGTGTCCTATTAGACTACAAAAGAATGCTGCACTAATGCAAACCAATCAAGCAAGCACGTCTACAATGCCGATACTCATGTGTAATCGATGTGGCATAGATCATTTGATTGCCCAATGTCCAAATAATCCAAATGCACCGAAGATCACGCCATTAAACTTGATTGAAGTTACCTAGGAGCCATCACAAAGTACACCTGTGGTACCAGTAAATGTGCTCCAAAAACAAAATTGTATTCTTGAGGAAAGAGACACGACATCAATCGCCCAATCTCAGACAAAGAAGAAAACACGAAGGAAGAGATCGCAAAAAGCAGCGAAGTCAGACCCTAGTTCCCTAGTTCAAAGACCAACATAGGGACTAGTGACGACCACGTATATATGAACGACGTTGAAGAGGATTCTGATTCAGGTGAAACCATGGAGACCAAAACCACCACTAAGATAGAACCAACAAGGAAGATATTCATGAGCCACAATGGAAGGGATCCAAGAAGAAGATAGGAACTTATCCAGACCCTATAGAGGAGATCGAGCGATTCAAGCAATTAAGGAGTTTGGTAGAAGATACCCAAAGGGATCTAGAACCAGCACCTAGGTAGATCCAGATTACAGACACTATGTTCCCTACGCAACAACAACCTCACCAAGTCCATAGACCCTTAGCCATACCTAGTGTCATCCAAGAAGAAAGTGACTTAAAGTCATGGGAAAATGGGCGTACTCACTTCTTGATGGAAAGAATGTTTACAGAGGAACTACTTGATCCTATCGAAGAAATGGAGATCCCATCTTCCCCACATCAAGGGACTGAAGCCCAAAAGGTGTTGTTAAACATTGACAAATTGATGGATTTCATGTCTTCAGAAGTCAGAACCACCATCATGTCCAAACTATATAAAGACCCTAAGCTAGTCTCAGCTCTACAAGCCTTCCTCAATGGAGAACTGAAGTGTGGGCTACCACAATTTTCATAGATGGATGGAGCTGGGGAGATGCCAGTAGAGGAGGAACACTTAGATCCACAACACACCTAGATGAGAACCTTGTTATAGAAATACCTATTAACAAGTTGGGACAATACTTTGAGGGTGATGAATCTAATGCGACCATACCAATCACTACTAAGGGATTAACTATTAAGGGAATCCTTGATGGTGGTGCTCGGGTTAGCATTGTGACTAAAAATTGCTAGGAAACTATGGGAAGAACTCACCCTGCGACCACAACCATAGTAGTGAAGATGGCCAATGGGTCTATTGTTAAACCTATTGGAATGCTAGAAGATCTCAAGATCAAGGTATTTGGACATAAAATAAGAATTACCTTCATTGTTCTGGATTTCTCCAAACACACTATGGCATCGGAGATGATCTTAGGACGTCCTTTCATGAGGGAAGCAAAAATGGTGCATGACTGGTCTAAAAACCATGTCTACTTGTAGTTTCAATATCCTGTCATTCGAGTGGATCTTGTGACTGGTCGAGCACATCCTCTAGGAAAGAGGTTTATAATTGATCATAGATCTGACACCACAGTTCACTCGGCCCCATTGCAGTATTGTTACACCGATGTTGGGGAAGATTCTCCTTATATGGGTGTACTACCTGGGATGACTTAGTTGGACAATGTGGATTGGGTCCAACTAACAGCAACCATAGACACTTGGGGAAATAGGGGGACGACATGGGTAACACCTGAGGGGGATGAAATTGCCGTACCTTTAAATATGCTAGAAGCAATGTATATAGCTTCTAACAAGACTCATACTCATATAACAAAGAAAACATACAAGTGGGTCCCTAAATCTTCTTTAGTGACCATGGTTAATGCTAAAAAACAGAAGCCTTGTAAGAAACGTCCCACCCGCCCCAAGAAATGTAAGAAAACAAGGCGTTGGATTCCTAAAGGACTATTTGAAGCCCAAGGCTACTATCAAGGAAATGATCAAATATGGGTACCAAAACATAGACTGTGTTCTTACTTGTCACCTGACCTATGTGAGTCAAACCCTGTGACGACAAAGCCAATGAAAGATCACGGGAAAGGAGAAATCACAAAACACTATACACTGGATCCGGAGCTAGTATGGGTTCCCAAGCGAGAAAGGCTTCTTATGCTCATCTCAATCATAGAAAAAAAAGAATAAAGCTTCTAGCTCCTCATGTAATGCATCCATAGAGGTAAAAGCTTCTCCACCTACAATAGTGGACCTCCATGAAGCTACAAAGCAATCCACACCTCCTAGTGTTCAAGAATCACCTGATGAACCACTTCAAGTTTGATCATGGGAGAGTACCTTACCACCCTTGAAACTCGATGAGGCATCTAAGGTAATAGAAAACTAATGGCAAAAATCCTCACCTATTAACAACTGGAACAATTGGTTTCAAAGGGTGACAAGCACATTTCAAACGGTATGATCTACCCAAGGAAGGGGGGAGTGTTTGCTGACAGTCATCATTCACTCACTCCCCTCTCAACCTTCCTCCCTGACCTCTCAATCTCCCAATCTTAGGGAATGTACATATAAAGCCTTATACTCACAAAAAATAAAATAAAATAAAGAGAAAGAGCAATTAGAAAACGAGTATGCACAATAAAAGTCAAAACATTGACCCAGACCTACAAATTCACATCTAGTACACTGAAACAGAAACCTATGTCATCAAACACCTTTGATCCTCATCACTCGAGTGATGGAGGGTAGGTAGGATTAGTACTATAGGAGTGTTTCTGTTTTAGAGTTGAGTGATTAGCAAATTTCTTTCTTCCCACTGATGTGCCTCCTAGAGGTATTCTTTGTGTTTCCTCGTGTGTACAGGAACATGTTGCTATGGTTAGAATTTGGACCTTCATGGAATCTTTCTCTCATCCACTTTTCAAATCAAGCGCAATCATCAACACAAATAGGTTTTTCTTGTCCATTAGCATTTCCCCTTATCTTTTTTGCATCTATGTTTGTCTGCTTTAATTGTGATTGGTAGCATAATATTCAGTGCATTTGCTTAGTATCAAACATTAAATTCGATGTAATTTTTTGTCATAATCACTTGTCTAGGTTTAAAAATCAAGCAGTCCCCGACTAAGGTAGTTTGACCAAGCTAGGTTTTACAGATATTCTCTTAATACCAAGGGGAATGCCTTCCTAATAATCAATGGTTACTTAGGTTCTTAATCCGATTTAGGCAACATTGTGTGAAATGTACTAGGGCTTTCTAGTGGGCTTAGTCCCTATTGACCTTTAGCTTAAGTATTATAAAGGGAGTTTACTAGTGTGATGAGCCTGGGGAGGGTAACATTGTTATATGACCCCCCAAGGAGGCGATGATTTCATGAGAAATTCCTTTTATCGTAGCTTAACTACAAGGTCTTCTAGGTATAGCCTCTAGTCAGCCCTTGAACATGAAATACTTGGCTCTTGCGATTAAACAACTTAATTGACTAGAGAAAATTGAGAAGCTTACCCATGGTATTAATAGTCAATCTTTAGTGCCTTTCGACCGTTCAATTAGCGACCCCATACTTGTTTAATTTTTTACCTTTACAGCTGTTTATGGGTTTGATTATATTGCAATTTCATGTTTATTTGCTAGCAAATGGTTTAAAATTTTGTTACCAATCAAATTGTCTACCTACAACTGCATATGCTTTTTAATTGTTTATGAGAATGCAATTACTGTGCCAATGTTGTTTGATTTTGCAGTGACTGAAGGAGGCTAAGGACATTCATCTCAAAAGCTCTTCCACATCGACGAATGTTCCAATTACTGTGCCAATGTTGTTTGATTTTGCAGTGATTGAAGGAGGCTAAGGACATTCATCTCAAAAGCTCTTCCACATCGACGAAAGCGCTTCAACTCAATAGCTTCCGAGGATGGAATCTACATCAGGAAGGGGGGCATGTTAACCCTCACGGCTCACGAACACCCTATCACCTACAACGGACGTTGTATTATTTACTTGGTAGAGTCAGGTACCGGGCTTGTCGGTCCAATAGGAAAAGGGTAAGAGTGATCGTCGAGACGACGAGAGGCGCACTCTAACTGGAACATTCAAGGGATTTGTTGGCTAAGCGTGGGCGCCCAAGTGTGAATGGGGCGAGCTCATATAAAAGTCAACTAAACCTAAAAATCACTCATTCTCTCATTTGTGCAATTGAAAAGTGCTCTTGCTCCATCTCCATCTTCTTCTTCTTCATCTCCTTGTGTGTGTGTGTATGCGTAGAGAGAGAGAGAGAGAGAGAGAGTGTGTGTGTGATCGAGCATTGCGGCGGTACGATGGCGGCGAGGCAGTTGAGCGTGGCGTAGCGGCGTCTCCCTCTTCTTTACAGCAAGGAATCCTCCACGATAGGAAGCGTAGAGCGGTGAGTGACACACCATCTCCATCTTTGAGCTTACTAGTTTAGGCTTGTTGTGTACTTGGAGCCATTTGTGGCTCGCACACAGTGTATCGACAAGTTCCTTGCATTGACAAGTGCGATAGATGCGCACACAACATTATTGCCACTAGCTCCAATGCTAGAAATGGAGTCGTACTTTAATCTGATGGTAAGAAATCTTATGTGTAGCCCACCCACTCCAAATGAAGTCATTGGTTTTGTTGGTCACATCTATAGTTTTGTGAGGGCATTTGTTCATAGTATGCATGTATAACAACATCAAGTGTTGACAGCTATACATTTAAGTGACTTTAAGTAAGTAACATACTATGCACGTCTATAGTTCTTAGGAAAAAGCAAAAGAGAGCCACTACAGGCAATGAATTACAACTCCGAAGATCCAGCTCTTTTTGTAATCAGGGAATATGAGGGAGTAATAAAGAGGAAACAATTGGAGCAGAAAAAAATGAAATTTGAGCGACAACATCATGCCCTCAACGATGAGGAGAAAAAGAAAATCTCCTCCAAGATTGTGAGAGATTTCAAGAGTAGGACTGAAGGTTTTAGTACAGAAGCAAAGTGGGAAATCTGGTGTCATAAAATCTAATATCTAATATCTAACCAACTCAAATGATTTTCTCATATTAAATTGATCACTTAATGTGGGAGAATAAACGGGAACAAGTGTTAAGATATAGACATGTGCTTATAGATCTATCTCAACACGGGGCCAATGGTAAAGGGGCCCAAATGAGAGATGGTCTATCAAAGATCAAGGCTAACAAATGGAGCATAATACCTTAGGTATAGCCTCATTTAAGACCTCCAATAATGTGTGTAAAAGGCCTTTGACCTTAGGTAAGCTAGGGCTGAGCTTGAGGTGCGGGAACCCGACCCAGCTCGAGGTGCTTGTCCTGCATGTCATGCTTGATGACTAAGGTGCTTGATGATTGAGGTGCTTGAGATGCTTTAGGTGCTTAATTATTTAGATGCTTGAGATGCTTGACATGCTTGACATGCTAGGGTTGCACTTGAGGTGAGAACCCACCCCAAGCTTAAAGTGCTTATGAGCCAAGCTTGTGGTGGGAACTGGGTCTATGCATGAGGGGTAGAGGTGTCGAAAAGTCAAAGATTCAATCCCTACAAGGAGGGGGCAAGCCCTACATGAGGGGGGATGAGAGAGAATGCCCACACACTCACACAAGGCATGCATGGTACAAAGAAAGCAAAAGGGACACTTGTCAAGTTCCTCCTCATGGTGTGCCTGAAGCCTATTCGTTGACCCCCCAAGGGGTCCAATAATAATTTAGGAGATTTAATTAATTGATTTAGCATTTATCTAGCCCTCTCTCTCAAAGGGAAAGGGGGACACTTGTCTCAAGGCTACCCTTGCTGCTTAAATGCCTCCTGCTTGTGATTGGCTAGGCCAGGAGGGGTCCAATGAGCTTCAAGCATGAGCTACAAGGGGGGGCCGACCCAAGAAATCTAGGGGGTTGCTTAGGGGGTATACGCACCCACACACACTCACAAACACTCTCATGGTGTGCTATGCAAAGTGCAAGAACTCCCTCTCCTTAACCAAGCAAGTAGAGGTTGAGAGCCTACACCAACACTCTTGGATATGGAGTTCAAATCCAACCAAGAGCCATGCTTCAATGCTTAAGATTTCCATCTCCTTCTTCTTCATTACTATGCTATTATGTATGCTAGCAACAAGAGTTATGATAAGTGAGGAACTAATTCTTTCTCCTACGAAATGTTTCTTCTTCCTCTTCCCTACCCTCATTCCTTGCTAGCTCTCTCCACCTTCGAAGGTGTTTGAGGTCTTGGGACTGAGGCTTGGGATAGTTAAAGCTTTCTTCAAGTTTATGTTATGTTTGTGATGCATGAAGCTTTCCATCTTCATTGCATCACCTGGGTCACAAGGAACACAAAGATTGTATTGTGACAAGTCTCTCTTAATGGGAGAAATCATAATACAATTGCCTATTGGAGGGGGGACCGGATCCACATAAATCCGGTCCTCAACTGTTGTCATGTTCTCTAAATTCTCTCTCTTGCAAAAGTATTGTTCATGCGAAGTTAACTAATTGCTATGATTATGTTTCTATCTTCAATTATGTTCACCCGCTATGCTCACAAAGTCATTTCTCAAAAGTACTCTCATTAATTTCCGCTACTCTCAAATTAAATAGGCCAATTCCATTACATCTGGAATCTTGTTGCTCAACATCCGCATGTTCAGGTGATCCATGATGAGTCTTTCGAGAAGGAGGCTGCTGTACAGACTGCAATTGTCTCCAATGTCCATAGCACACTGGCTACCATCAAGTAGCCAGGTTCCAATGAGGAGTTTTTTTTAAAGAATGCAGCATTGTAGAAGATGTTAAATTCAAAGGAAAACATTCCTATTGCAAAAATTACCAGGGTCCTAAATGTTAATCGTCGCACCTTGCACAAGGCGAGATCACGACAGGCGAAGCCCGCTGTTGATGGGCGATTGTTTTCATTGGTTGCATGTCACAAGCAACACCATCATAGCCCTATCACATATGAAATTAAGGAATTACATTTTGGAAAGTGGAGACTCGCGTTTCACCGAACAAGAAGGATGTTTGTCAAAAGAGGATGGGGAGGAAAAGGTACATAGACATTAGGAAGAGGATGGGGTGTAGGAGGGCCTCTTTATTTTCCATGAGCTTATGGAGGTGATTAACATTTTGACGAATAGGTGTATGCCATGTGTGCAAGAATGGTGGGTGTGTAAGAGATGTGCAAGAGTGGTCAGATGCACTTTTCCCCCCAAAAAGGAGCTAGACAAATTTATGATTTTTGCCCTTCCATAACTCCCACATATGATCTCTGATTTGAGCGGAGATCATAGATCTTCAATCTAGGTGTCAAGCTCTTTCCATAGATATGCTACATGATATGGTTTTACCCGCTATATTTTAAATTTCATTGGGGGGAAACTTTGAATTCAAATAAACTAGCCGTTTTGCCTGTTTGAATTCAAAATCTGTCCTTTGATTACTTTCTTAATACTAAATGTTTGACTTTCTTAAACTACCAAATAAAGAGGCCCTCCTAAATCCCATTCTCTTCCTAATGACACCCACTGCACCTCCTAGATGAGCCTCAGGTGATCAATCAAATACTTGTACCATAACTTATGCATTTTATGCATTGCATCTCTAGTGCTTAGTAACTTGTATATGCTGATCAATAGAATACTGATCTATAGACTATTGCTAATTAGCATATGGACTGTGTTGGTTAGCATATTGACTATGCTAGTTAGCATATGGAGTATGCTAGTTAGCATGTCTTGGGTTCTAAATAGCATATAGAGCTAGTTGGTTAACACAATATGTATGCTAATTAACATACTTGGTATGCTAGTTAACAAACCTTGTATGCTAGTTACATACCTAGTATGCTCAATTGCATGATAAGTACGTTGTCTAATAGAAAGTGATTATGCTAGTTAGCATATGGAGTTTTCTAGGTAGCATACGAAGTTTGCTAGTTAGCAGGCCTTCAATTCTAAAAAGCATACAGAGTTAGTTGGTCAACACAAAAGGTATGCAAGTTAACACCACTTACGCTAGTTAACACCTAGTATGCTCATTAGCATGATGGGTATGCTATTTAAGACAAGGGTTATGCTAGTTAGAACTAGCAGTTGGGCTGGGTATGGAGTATGCTAGTTAGCATGCCTTGTGTTCTACCGGTGTTCTACCTAGCATATAAAGTTAGCTAGTCAGCACAAGATGTATGCTAGTTAACATCATTTATGCTAGTTAGCACCTAGTATGCTCAATAGCATGATGGGTGTCATAATGTGTATACTAGTTAGCATAGTGAGTATGATAGTTAGCATATGAACTATGCTAGTTAGCACTAGGTCTCTGCTAGTTAGCATATGGACAGTGCTAGTTAGCATATTGAGTATGCTAGTTAGCATTCTTTGGGTCCTAAATACTGATAGCCATTTTTCGGCTTTCCATAATTGCCATAGTAAGCTACCTCACCCTATCAAATCACTCAAACACTGTGGCTATCCCTACCATTTCACTGTATATAGGTGTGTGTGAGTTAGGGGACTTTTCCCATATTTTCTTAAAAACCCTCAATTAGCTAGTCACTGGGCTAGTTGAGCCAAAAAAATAAAAAATATAAGTATATTATGGCCCATTTGTGTGTAAATATTTCATTGTATATAGGGCCTAAATAAAATGATTTTTCATAATTACTTTGGTATTTATTTAAATATTTATACTTAGGTGTGTGTTATTTATGCTATGAACATTGACTCACCATTACCATATTTTTTCTTACCATTTTTCATACTCTTTATTCCATATAAAAATAATTTCATGCTTGGTGGTTTGAGGGCTTGTTGAATTGTTTGCGTAAAAGGTAAATTGTAAGAGGGTGCTCGGTGAGAGGGCTCCTGTGACCCTAAGACAATTTGTGTATTGGCAACAAGGTCAAGTTTTGTGTTGTCTCTCTATTTCTCATCAAGCTTTGTGTGCATCTAGTCTTTAAGGCTAAGACTGAGTTTCTCAAGTTGATTTGTGCTCTTTACCTCTCTCTGGCGTGGTGAATGTTTGTGTTTGGTGTGTGTGGCTATCTTGCATTCCCCTCTCTTTGTGCGTTGAGTACAAGGAGATATCACGTGCGTCCTAGTTCGCATTAGATTAATTGAGTAGCACGGGAGCCTGGAAGGGTGTTTAGAGGCCGCTCTTCTTGTTGCCCGCCCCGGACCGCCTCAATAGCATACAAAGCTAGTTGGTTAACACATTATATATGCTAATTAACATACCTGGTATGCTAGTTAACATACCTAGTATGCTCAATTGCATGATAAGTACGCTGTCTTAACAGAAAGTGAATATGCTATTTAGGACAGGGAGTTTGCTAGGTAGCATATGGAGTATGCTAATTACCAGGCATTGAGTTCTAAATAGCATACAGAGTTAGTTGGTCAACACAAAAAGTATGCAGGTTAACACCACTTATGCTAGTTAACAACTAGTATGCTCACTAGCATGATGGGTATGCTATTTAAGACAAGGGTTATGCTAGTTAGAACTAGCAGCTGGGCTGGGTATGCTAGTTAGTATGCCTTGTGTTCTACCTAGCATTCAAAGTTAGTTGGTCAACACAAAAAGTATGCAAGTTAACACCACTTATGCTAGTTAACAACTAGTATGCTCACTAGCATGAAGGGTATGCTATTTAAGACAAGGGTTATGCTAGTTAGAACTAGCAGCTAGGTTGGGTATGCTAGTTAGCATGCCTTGTGTTCTACCTAGCATACAGAGCTAGCTAGTTAGCACAAGATATATGCTAATTAACATAATTTTTGCTAGTTAGCACCTACTATCCTCAACGGCATGATGGGTGTCCTAATGAGTATGCTAGTTAGCATACGGTCTGTGCTAGTTAGCATGCCTTGTGCTCTACCTAGCATACAGAGTTACCTGGTAAACACAAGATATATGCTAGCTAACACTCTTTATGCTAGTTAACATATGATGTTGCATGCACATTAGGATGTTGATTGTCACTATGATTTGTTTTCATGAAATTGTTGGATGTCCTAGTTAGCAATCTGAATATTGATCATCATTTGGATGTTGCAGGTTGAGTTCTTTCGTAGCTTCAAGGAAAAAAATCCAAATTGCAAGATTGGCATGAGAATGTTTGAGATGTTGAAGCCATTCTTTTGTAGGCGACTGAAGGATAGATACACATGTTGTTGCGAATACCATGTGTAAATGTCTTTTTTGAAGGACACACTGAACCACATGTGCTCTCGTGCTTTTGTGATGCATAGAGCAGGTTGTGACTGTATATGCAGTATCTGTGCCCCAGGTGAGCACATTAGCAAGGGTTTCTTGGCTTCACATCACACGTTCAAAGGTGTCACACATATGTGGGAGTCTGTTCTTTGTCCAAAGCCCGCAGATGCAGTTTTCCATAGAAGGGAATGCCTGATGGGAGAGTGTTTGACATGTGGAGTGAATACATTGGAATTATGTAGCTTGGAGACAGAAAATCCATGTAATAGTATTAATGAGAAAGTATTTGCATATGTACAAGCTCAAGGAAAGCATGGAAACATTAAGAAAAGAAAAGATCTTTGCACAAAGAAATGAAGTGCTAGGAGTTTCTTCAACTATTGAAGACCAAGTTGAAGCTCTTTATCACTCATAACTATGTGGATCGATGGCAAGGACAAAAATTCAAGGATTGCCTTCTTCGGTTTCCAGAAGATGTCATCATGTGAGTTATTGATTTTGCAGAGAATTATGCCTTTAAGGAACAAAATGAGATTCAATCAATGCATTGGCACTTTAGTCAAGTAACCATTTTTGTACACATAACATACTACCGCAGCGTAGGGGAGGTAGTCAAAACCATCCACTTCTTCATATCAGATGACAAGGTGCATGACACGTTGTTCGTGCAACACTGCTTCATGCTACAGCGTGACTGGTTACAACAAGAGGGTGTCACTCCTACGAAACATCCCAGCAACATTGGGTGTGGTCTGGTGGTGCGGCCTAACAATTCAAGGGAGCCAGGCCTTTTTACTTCGTTCCAAGATATGGTGGACTCACAGAGATGGGGATGAGCTGGTTCTTCTTTGGATTAGGGCACGGCAAGGGAGAGCATGATGGTGCAGGAGCAGTTGTGAAAAGAAACTTGACCCATGAACATCTAAAACCTAATGGAGATATTTTGCGGTGTGTAGCTGATGTGGTTGCTTATTGCCAAGCCAACCTGTCTCAAAGGGAGCACCTTCACACTATCCTTCAAAAGAAAGGGAATGTGCCGGTGTGTTCTGGAAGGTTAAAGAGGGGGAAGTGAACAATGAGGTGAAGTGGAATTGTGCCACTGTGTCAAAAACTCACTCTCTACATGGTTTTCATGGCCACAACCCTTGGGATCCAAGTGCCCTTGCAACAAGAGCCTTGGCATGCTTCTGTGACGCATGCATGCACGAAAGATGGAATCGCTGCGTCAATAAAGCTCACGTGCAACCTTGGGATTATCATACTCTAATGCCATTACATGATGAGGCTGCGTCAGATTCAAAATATGAAGCAGTCGCCTACGACGACTTCACATACAAAGGTCATCATGATGTGTTGAGTAGCGCTCTATGTGCTGGTGACACATTTGCTGTAAATCCAGATGCTTCGACCAACGTCAAGGATGTGGATTTCTACCTGGTCAAGTGTGTTGCAACAAAGGAGAAGGTGGAGAAGGGTTACCTCGATGAGTGGGGAAATGAAATCGATAGAGGCTCATATGTTGTGCAAGGTCTGTATTACAAGCAATTGGATGCATACACCTTCAAGCTAGACCACAAGAAACAGATCATCCACGTACTTTCACATCTGGTACGATGTATCAAAATACCCATGGAGCACATCCCAAGGAGACGGCAAGTGTACACAATCAACACAGAAAGCTATGAAGCAATCTATAATAGCATGCCCTTCAGCTTTTAAGTTGTAATAACTGCATCTTCAATATACTTCTTAATCGGAGATAATTTAGTTTTATCAAAAACTTGGGTATCTTCTGTCTCTTGTGTGCTTTGTGTATACATGGCTTTGGTGTCTATCACAGAGGGGTCTCAGTTTAAGAGAGATCATTTGTACAGCCTGTCTCATTGTGTTCTAATTGTGTTTTGTGGGTATGCTAATTAGCATAAATGGTATGCTAATTAGCATACTGGTTAATGCTAGTTAGCATACAAAATGTTCTAATTAGCATACCTTTTGTTGGTTCTCAAGGAGAAGATATGGCAGCTTCATGTATACTGTGTATGCTAATGCTAATTAGCATACTATTTATGTTGATTAGCATAAACTTATATATGCTAGTTAGCATAAACAGTATGCTAATTAGCATAACTTTGCTGATTTTCAAGGAGAAGAGATGGCAGATTTCTGTATAGTGTGTATGCTGATTAGTATACTATGTTGTGAGTGGAATGCTAATTAGCATACCGTTTATCCCAACTGGCATAAATAGTATGCTAATTAGCATACTGTTTATGCCAGTTGGCATACCCTTGCTAGTTTAGGGAAGAAGAGATGGCAACTTTCTGTATATTGTGTATGCTAATTAGCATACCTTTGTTGGTTTCAAGGACAAGAGATGGAAGCTTTCAGTTCTCTGTGTATTCTAATTAGCATACTGTTTATGCCAACTATAGTTGGCATAAATAGTATGCTAATTTTCATACCTTTGTTGGTTTTAAGGAGAAGAGATGACAGCTTTCTGTATACTGTGTGGTCTAATTAGCATACTATGCTATGAGGGAAAGTTAGCACACAAAAAAATGCACAGTATGCTAATTTAAGGTATGCTAATTAGCATACTATGTATGCTAATAAGCAAAGACCATATTAGGTAAAGTGGGAAAATCCCAATTCCCAGGTTGGACAACTTTCAATATATCATGTATAAAATATAGAGATTTTGTCAAAAATTTGAGTTTTCTTAAGGTCTCATTCCACTTTATGCACATACAATACACAATGAAAACAACTAAAATATCATGGTTTCAATCAATTGGATTATTAGGAGAGGAGTATATTGCATCCATTATCGTTGTCTATGTTCTACTGTCCTACCTACAACTTATCTCAACATGGAGAGCTTGGTTTCTAGGTCCACCACTTGTCCAAGTTAATGTAAAAGTGACTCAAGGTTCACAACTTGTGAAAGCAAGGATCCATTGAGGAATACAATCCACTTGGCTATTTTTCCTTAATTTATTGCATGTGACATTTAAGCAAGGTCCACTTCTAATCTATAACTTCTTAATTTGAGGCATGGGGCATACATAAAATATGTAGCATATGCTCTATTGCCTCATAGGAAGGTTGGTTTCAAGGTGCACTTATCCATGCTAGCCTATCTTGGAGAAATGATGGAGCTTGCTTCTCTCCTTGTTTCAATGGAGACTAGCTTGGACAAGTGGTGGACCTTTGCTTCTCTCTATGTTTCAATAGAGTTAGCTTGGACAAGTGGTGATCTTGGAACAAAACCCCCATGTAAAACATATCATGGGTATTCCAAGTGATTAGAAAGATTACCATTTAAGATATAACCTTATAGGTTGGACAACTAGATCTTGGCTTGGAGAAATGGTGGACCTTTGATTCTCTCCATGTTTCAATGGAGTCTATCTTGGAGAAATGGTGGAGCTTGCTTCTGTCCATGTTTCAATGGAGCCTAGCTTGAACAGTTGGTGGACCTTTGCTTCTCTCTATGTTTCAATAGAGTTAGCTTAGACACGTGGTGGATCTTCAAAATAAACCAACTACTATCAATGTTGCCTACCTTGGACAAGTGGTGGAGTGTTTCTCTACTCCCTGTTTCAATGGATCTTAGCTTGGACAAGTGTTGGACCTTAAAACAAAAACCCCATGTACAACATAGAATGTATTTTCTAGATTTCAATGGAGTCTAGCTTTAACAAATGGTGGAGCTTGTCTTCATCCATGTTTCAATGAAACTAGCTTGGAAAAGTGGTGGACCTTGTAACAAACCCCCCCATGTACAACATATCATTGGTTTTCTAAGTGATGGGAAGGAATACCATTCAAGATATAAACTTATAGCTTGGATAAGTAGTTGACTTTAAAACCAAATTCATCATAATACAATGAAATACAGGTCAGCCAATTCCTAAATCTTGAGACCAAACCTCCCATGCTATTAGAGATAATATATTGGATAAGTGGTGGACCTTCTATTATTTTCCCATGCCTAGTTTAGACAACCGGTACACTTCGCAGCTATAAAGGTTGGACGAGTTGTGAAGCCTTGTTTCTATCCATGTTTTAATGGATCCTAGCTTGGACAAGTGGTGGACCTTGGAAAAAAGCTTCCATGTACAACATATATGAGGTTTTCCATGTTTTAATGGAACCTATCTTGGACAAATGGTGAAGCTTGCTTCTCTCCATGTTGATTTTGGAACTACCTTAGACAAGTGGTGGAGCTTTTCTTTTCTACTCTTCATAATACAATGAAGTATATGTTGGTTACATGGTGAATCTTAAGGACAAACCTCCCATTTTACTAGAGATGATAGGTTGGACAAGTGGATCAACCTTCTATCATTTCTCCATGACTATATTGGACAATTAGTAGACATAACATCTCTCTATGTTGTCTAGAGATGAACTTGGACAAGTGATGGACCCTGCTTCTCTCTTCCCTTGGTTTACTAGTTTGAAGACTCAGTATTTCTTAGATCTAGCTTGAACAAGTGGTGGACCTTGCATCCACAATCTTAATTCAGTACAAAAAAGTATATGAAAAGATAACATAGGAATCTTGGTTTGAAGGTCAAGCAATTAGGTTCCAAATGCACATAATAATATATTTTCCACCCATATTAAAAGAAAGTTAAATATGTTATTACCAAATTGACAAAGGTAACGTCCAAGAATTATATCTTTCCATCTTGTCAGATCTAAATCTTCATCAAGGCGACATGCATGTATACATCAACTTTCAAGCCATTCAAGAATACATGCACTTAGATTCCATAGTTTTGTTTTCAAAGTCTTTTAGGTTCTAAAACTCTTTCACATAAAGTATGTAATGACAAAATTCTTGAAACAAACATTTGTGCCCAAGAAAAAGATCCCTCTCACATATTTAAAGTCCATGAATTCTCTGATCCACACTTACAAGTTTTATTTTGACATCAAACATCAATTCTTTCATAGTTCCAAATAAATGCAACCTCGATATGAATTGACAAAAAATGAATTTCTTTTACTATATGACCCAACATAGGCCCCAATAAAATAAAAAATGAGTCCCCAAAAATTTGGGTGCACTCTAGCAATACATCAGAGTCCCCTTACAATAGGATGCACTCCAATAGTACATTGAAGTCCCCTTAGAGTAGGGTGCACTCCATTCAAGTGTTCATAAAATTGACACACCTTTTTTTTTAAAAAAAAGACTATATCAAATTATACAAATGTTGAAAGATACACACTAGAATAAAAAAAGCATCTTATAGCCATATTTATTCAATGCTTTCGTGTTGACAAGTACACACCAAGGACATAATTTGTCTCAGAATCACTATACTGATTTACAATTGTGTTGTATGTATAGACTCTCTTATCTCTTGGATACAACCATCCTACCAACCATGGAATTATGGTTCTCTGCAAGAAGTTTTGAAGTTGCTCGGAAGTTTGCCTCCACATCTTTGGAAATATAAGATATGTCCCTGGCATGTTCCACATCACCCTATATGGAGTGTCATCAAAAATTAAGGTATTATTTGCATCCAAATCCTCAAATATCTTCCAAATATCACTCAGATTTTTGTGATAAACCCTTGTAAATCCTAACATGATATTTGGATTTTGGCAATTTTTGTTACTCATAAACACCTTGAACTTGGTATACTGCTCAGGAAAACATTTTTGTGTGATGCGTTGCACCCTTGTTAAGTTATAGCAACTCCATATCCATAGCTCAAAGTATTCAGCACAAAAATCCAAAAAACTTTGTGCGTCTGGTCGCACCACATGATAAACTTCATCTTTGTCCTCCACAAGTCGCATGTGTTGAGCCCAAGATGGCATAGAATCTCCATGTTTCATTTCAACTGTCTTGAGAAGTAACCCCTCTAGATCCAAGATAAGTACTCTTTTGATGTCCTTGAAAGCAAGTGGTAGGTGATAAGGAGGTGATTCATTCCTTGGACAAGGTCTTGGAGGAGGTTGGATGGGTAATTCAATAGTTTTCTTCAATTTATGCCAGCATATAGCCAATCCATTTTTCTGTAATGGTTCTGAAATTAAAGAACAAGAACACTTAATGCAAACACAACAATAGACATGAGTTTTACATTGTCTACCCTAAGGTTTTATTAGATACCAAAATCCATCTATGATCTACTCATTAATAGAAAGAAAGTCAAATTAAAATCCTAACTCTTTTTTATGCTACACTCTCTCTTAGTCTCAATACCATGGAGTTCAACTAGACTTAAGTCAAATAATAACTACTACTTGTTGTTAAAGGTATGCTTGAAGTGTATAAGGCTTAACCAATGCTCTAGTGTAGAATGGGTATTTAGGTCTCAAGGTCTACCACTTATCCAAGCAAAGATCCATTTAGATATGGAAACCCAATTTTTCTTAATATAATGATATAGAGTGGACAAGTGGTGAATCCTGAGACCAAGCCACTCATGCTACTAGGGATAATAGGTTGGACAAGTGGTGTACCTTGAATGTAAACCCCCCATGTACAAAGTATCAGGGGTTTTGGGTATTTCAATGGACTCTAGCATCTTGGAAACACGGTGGAGCTTACTTCTCTCCATGTTTCAATGGAGTCTATTTTGGATAAATGGTGGAGCATCATTCTCTCCATGTTTCAATGGAGCCTAGCTTGGACAAGTGGTACACGTTTGTTTCTCTCTATGTTTGAACAGATTTAGCTTGGACAAGTGGTGGACCTTGGAACAAAATCCCCATGTAAAACATATCATGGACATTACAAGTGGTGAGAAAAAATACCATTCAATATATAACCTTATAGGTTGGAAAAGTGGTGGACCTTAACACCCAATTATTATTAATATAATGACATAGAGTGGACAAGTGGTGAATCTTGCGACCAAACCTACTAGGAAAAGTACGTTGGACAAGTGGTGGACCTTGAATGCAAACCCCCCATGTACAAAATATTACTCATGCTACTAGGAATAATTTGGTATTAAGGTCCATGTTTCAATGGAGCCTAGCTTGGAAAAGTGGTGGACCTTTGTTTCTCTCTATGTTTCAATAGAATTTGCTTGGACAAGTGGTGAACCTTGGAACAAAACCCCCATGTAAAGCATGTCATGGGCATTACAAGTGGTGAGAAAAAATACCATTCAAGGTATAACCTTATAGGCTGGACAAGTGGTGGACCTTAGCACCCAATTCCTCTTATTATAATGACATATAGTGAAAAGTGGTGAATTGTGAGACCAAACCTACTAGGGATAATAGGTTGGAGAAATGGTTGACCTTGAATGTAAATCACCCATGTACAAAATATCATGGGTTTTGCGTATTTCAATGGAGTCTAGCATCTTGGAGACATGGTGGAACTTACTTCTCTCCATGTTTTAATGGAGCCTATCTAGGAGAAATGGTGGAGGTTCCTTCTCTCCATGTTTCAATGGAGCCTAGCTTGGACAAGTCGTGGACCTTTGTTTCTCTCTATGTTTGAATATGGTTAGCTTGGACAAGTGGTGGATCTTGGAATGAAACTCCCATGTAAAACATATCATGGGCATTTCAAGTGGCGAGAAAGGATACCATTTAAGATATAACCTTATAGGTTGGACAAGTGGTGGACCTTAACACAATATAATGACATAGAGTGTACAAGTGGTGAATCTTGAAACCAAACCACTCATGCTACTAGGGATAATAGGTTAAACAAGTGGTGGGACTTGAAATAAAACCCCCTAGAGTGTTTCAATGGAGCCTAACTTGGAAACATGGTAAAGCTTGCTTCTCTCCATGTTTCAATGCAGCCTATCTTGGATAAATGGTGCAGCATCATTCTCTCCATGCTTCAATGGAGCCTAGCTTGGACAAGTGGTGGACCTTTGTTTCTCTCTATGTTTGAATAGAGTTATCTTGGAAAAGTGGTGGACCTTGGAACAAAAACCCCATGTAAAACATATCATGGGCATTACAAGTGGTGAGAAAAAATACCATTCAATATATAACCTTATAGGTTGGACAAGTGGTGGACCTTAACACCCAATTATTCTTAATATAATGACATAGAGTGGATAAGTGGTGAAATTGGGACCAAACCTACTAGGGAAATAGGTTGGACAAGTGGTGGACCTTGAATGTAAACGCCCCATGTACAAAATATCACTCATGCTACTAGAAATAATTTGGTATTAAGGTCCATGTTTCAATGCAGTCTAGCTTGGAAAAGTGGTGGACCTTTGTTTCTCTCTATGTTTCAATAGATTTATCTTGGACAAGTGGTGTACCTTGGAACAAAACCCCCATGTAAATCATGTCATGGGCATTACAAGTAGTGAGAAAAAATACCATTCAAGCTATAACATTATAGGTTGGACAAGTGGTGGACCTTAACACCTAATACCTCTTAATATAATGACATAGAGTGGACAAGTGGTGAATCATGAGACCAAACCTACTAGGGATAATAGGTTGGACAAGTGGTGAACCTTGAATGTAAACCCCCCATGTACAAAAAATTATGGGTATTGGGTATTTCAATGGAGCCTAGCAACTTGGAGACATGGTGGAGCTTATTTCTCTCCATGTTTCAATGGAGCCTATCTAGGAGAAACAGTGGAGGTTCCTTCTCTCCATGTTTCAATGAGCCTAGCTTGGACAAGTGGTGGACCTTTCTTTCTCTATATGTTTTAATAGAGTTAGCTTGGACAAGTGGTGGACCTTGGAATGAAACCCCCATGTAAAACATATCATGGGCATTTCAAGTGGTGAGAAAGGATACTATTAAAATATAACCTTATAGGCTGGACAAGTGGTGGACCTTAACACATATTTCTTCTTAATATAATGACATAGAGTGTACAAGTGGTGAATCTTGAGACCAAACCACTCTTGCTACTAGGGATAATAGGTTGGACAAGTGGTGGACCTTGAATGTAAACCCCTCATGTACAAAATTATGGGTTTAGGGTATTTCAATGGAGCCTAGCTTGGAGACATGGTGGAGATTGCTTCTCTCAATGTTTCAATGGAACCTATCTTGGAGAAATGGTGGATCATCCTTCTCTCCATGTTTCAATGGAGCCTATCTTGGACAAGTGGTGGACCTTTGCTTCTCTCTATGTTTTAATGGAGTTAGCTTGGACAAGTGGTGGGTCTTGGAACAAAACCCCTTTGTAAAATATAGCATGGACATTACAAGTGATGAGGAAAAATATCATTCAAGATATAACCTTATAGGTTGGAAAAGTGGTGATGGACCTTGACAAGTGGTGAAGGATACCATTTAAGATATACCCTTATAGGTTGGACAAGTGGTGGACCTTAACACCCAGTTATTCTTAATATAATGACATAGAGTGGATAAGTGGTGAATCTTAAGACCAAATCACTCATGCTACTAGGTATAATACGTTAGAGAAGTGGTAGACCTTGAATGTAAACACCCCATGTACAAAATATCATGGTTTTAGGGTGTTTCAATGGAGCCTAGAATCTCGGAGACATGGTCGATCTTGATTCTTTCCATGTTTGAATGGCACCTATCTTGGAAAAATGATGGAGGTTACTTCTCTCCATACTTCAACGGAGCCTAGCTTTGACAAGTGGTGAACCTTTGCTTCTCTCTATGTTTGAATAGAGTTAGCTTGGACAAGTGGTGGACCTTTGCTTCTCTCTATGTTTGAATAGAGTTAGCTTGGACAAGTGGTGGACCTTGGAATGAAACCCCCGTGTAAAACATATCATGGGCATTTCAAGTGGTGAGCTAGAAAGGATACCATTTAAGATATAACCTTATAGGTTGGACAAGTGGTGGACCTTAATACATAGTTCTTCTTAATATAATGACATAGAGTGTACAAGTGGTGTATCTTGAGACCAAACCACTCGTGCTACTAGGGATCCTAGCTTGGACAAGTGGTGGACCTTGGAAAAAAGTCCCCTTGTACAACATAGCTGAGTTTTTTCATGTTTTAATGGAAGAGAGATTCGACAAATGGTGGAGCTTGCTTATCTCCATGTGGATTTTAGAACTAGCTTGGACAAGTGGTGGAGCTTTGCTTTTTTACTCTTCATAATACAATGATGTATAGGTTGGTTACATGGTGAATCTTAAGGCCAAACCTCCCATCTTACTAGAGATGATAGGTTGGACAAGTGGTCAACCTTCTATCATTTCTCCATGCCTATAATTAGACAATTAGTAGAACTAGCATCTTTCTATGTTGTCTAGAGCTGAGCTTGGACAAGTAGTGGACCTTGCTACTCTCTTCCCTTGGATTATTAGTTTGAAGACTCATTATATATACTTGCTTAGATCTATATAATTACTCATTAGTTAGGTTACAAGTGGGTATGTAATTTGTTAGCCTCAAGGGACTTTGAATATTGAATAGTAAGAAAGTCAAGTGCTGGTTTGAAGATCTTTTGCTTATCTAAACTAGACTCTAACTCAATAATAAGTTTCATAAGTTCCACGAATTGTCCTATCTAGGCTCCAAAAGAGTCTTAATTGGTTTGTGCTAGATTCTAACTTCCTTGATGGGGTAGAATAATAGAAAAATGAGGCACTATAAGTTTTACCTTAGCTCAAATGGATTTTTCACTTAAACTCGACTGCAATTTGGCTATCTAGTCTTTGTCTCGATGGAGTTTAACACTAGATACATAGTAGTGATATTTAAGTTTCATGTCTCTTCACTTGATCGAGATATGAGACCATACTTTCAAGTTCACCACTTGTCTTACCTAAAGACCAATGTGAGACATGGGAGCAAGAAAGCCATCCGATATTGTTTTAAGGACTATTACATAGGCAATCAATAACTTAAGTAAAGCAAAAAGACTTGGATCTTTCACAATTAATAACTTAAGTAAAGCCAAAAAGACTTGGATCTTTGACAGTTTTTTTTAAACTAAAAAAGCACAATCTCATGCTAACAAAACTATAAATCACAATTGAAAGGTTTGAACAAGAAAAAGATCAACAATCTTAATAAGAAGGATACTTTTCATTTCATTTGATGATTACAAACTAAAATAAAGTCTCTCAAGAAATTGATAAACAAAAAATGTAGGTGACTGCTTCATTATTTTGAGCAAAAATATCAAAATCTCTATTGATTGAGCTCCATCTAGTAGTATCCTTTGTAAGATCCTGCAAGAAGGAATAAAAAGAAAGATTTGTTAGATACTGAGGCGGTCCGGGGCGGGCAACAAGAAGAGTGGCCTCTAGACACCCTTCAAGGCTCCCGTGCTGCTCAATGGGGCTGGGGCACAACACAACACAAACCAAAACAACAAACCCACCGCCAAATCTCAACTACACAAGGGGCACCACCTAGTTTAAGAGCGAACTAGGACGCAAAAGAGGAGAATCGTTAGAGCAACCCACAAACAAGCAAGGAATTTACACTAACCCTAACACCAATGGAATACTCTCACACACTAAAACACGAGAGAGAGAGAGAGAGAGAGAGAGAGAGAGAGAGAGAGAGAGAGAGAGAGAGAGAGAGAGAGAGAGAGAGAGAGAGAGAGATAGTGCTCGGGCTGCTTTGAAACGTATCGGCAATGATCAAGCAAACATAACTATATATTTAAGAAAGAGAGAGAAAGGGGGAGGGGGTGCTTGTTGCATTAATACCTTCTTACAAATCTTTCATGACAAATCAAAGTGAGATTAGTACTTGTTCAACATAGCTTGCGTAAATTTCACCACAACACATCACTAGAAAAGCCACCCCAATCACTGTCTTAAGGCCAGGGGAGTCCTCTCCACCCTGTCGCCCTCTTACAGTATGTGGGATTTATGGCTAGATTGATGACAACACCAGAGACAAGCTATCAAGAACTTAAAAAAAACCAAGACACTTACGCATCATTGTTGTCCATTACTTCACGTTGGAAAGGAGACAAAATATCCAAGATTAGTCCAAATCCACCCTCCTTGATTCAGCGAATGTTGGGCTTACACTAGTAGGAGAAATGATAGATTTCCTACTCTCAATTGAATGATCACTCTCTCTCTTACAATGGCATAGATTTCCCTTGCTAATCCCCTATTACAACACATGCACATGCATAAGACAATGAGCTTCCACTCAAGAGCTCCTTCTAGAGAGGTTGAGCTTGGCTTCTCAAGCTATAGCATAGTGCTCTTGCTTATGGCTTCCCCCTTTTATGCTAGCTACACCCTCCTTTTATAGCAATTTTGAAGGCTAGGGTTACTCCTCTAACCATGGTTGAGTTAGATTTTCAGCAATTTATCTAATTTCTTTTGCTTGGAATTATCAAGAAGTTGGTGGGGAAAGAGAGAGGAGAGAAATGGAGGTGATAGGACTTTTCATAGTGGGTTAGTGTTAGTAGAGTTAGTATTAATTTACAAATGGAATTGAATATTTACAATGGGAGTATCCATGTAGGATACAAATAAGGAAGAAAAACTCTTAAGAGGTAAGAAAAGGTGGATTTCTTACAAGGTTGATGCTCCAAGTGTCTTGAGTAGGGCCAATTTTGACGCTTGTTGACGGTCCACTAGCTTTGACGGTACATTTTTTCTCCACTCTTGACCTTCCTTGAGAGACAAGGTAATTGAAGCTGAGTAATCAACCACCATGATGCTATCTTTTAAGAGAAGAGGCTGAATTTTGTGGTTTTTTTATAGATATGGGTAATTTGGAGGAGGAAAAATGAGACTAGGTGGTCAATTTTGGAATGGAATTGTGTGTGGGAGGTATGAGTTCACCATGGTTTCTCTTATTCTTCAAGGTTGAGGAGAAGGTGAGTAGTGTGCAGAGAGGAGTGGTGAGAGAGATGGGGATGATGAGTGGAGAAGTGTGTGTGAAAGAGGAAAATGATAAAGTGGAAGAGAGAGTGTGGCTGCATAGCATGGGAAAACTGGGGTCCACTAAAAAAATCATAGCTCACAGCTGGTAGCTCCAAAAATCATGAAAACATTTGGGGTGATTATTCAGAGCGTGGGCTATATTTTCTCTTTTGACCACCGCTCCAAATTCGGAGTGGAGATAGGTGCCAAAATTCTCACCAAAAAGCCTGTTTTTTATGCCTGCAAAAGTCTTTTAGTGGTCCCCTCCTTTGTTGAATTTGTACAATGCATCCAAGAGTGAGCCCCTCCTTTGTCATATTATAATACAAAGCATTCAAGTTGCCCTTGACCCATGCATGGAGGAGGATTATTGGTGAAATAAGAAATATATACATGGTGGGACTAGTGTATGGACTATTCATGGACTTTAGCTCAATGAGCACATGGTGTTAGAATAATGAGTAAAAATAATAATAAAAATATGGAGGAGTTATGGATATGGAAAGATATTGGAATCATATGATATGGTCCCTCCTTGAATTATTTTGGGTGAAAGAGGAAAAGGTATGCAAGTAAATAATATAATAAAAGTAACCAATGAGTAGAAATCAATTTTTTGTTTTCACGAGGGTGAGGGTGAAAATGTGGGAGTGATTTGTATGAAGGAAAAATATGAGGTTAGAGTATGTACATATTGGCAAAAAATATATATATATATATAATTATGGTGTAAGAGGATGAAAGAAGGTGTACATAGGTTTAATAAAACACACCTAAGTAGAAATATTTAAATAAAATACCAAAATAATTATTAAAAATCCCTATATTTAGGCCATATATACAATGAAATATTTACACACAAAGAGGCCATAATATACTTTTATTTTTTTTATTTTTTTTATTTTTTTTGGCTCACCTAGCCCAGTGACTAGCTAGCTGAGGGTTTTTAAGAAGATATGGGAAAAGTCCCGTGACTCACGCACGCCTATGTACAGTGAAATGGTAGGGATAGCCACAGTGTTTGGGTGATTTTGGTAGGGTGAGGTAACTCACTGTGGCAATTACAAAGAGCCGAAAAAACGGCTATCATTAGCCCTCCCCCTGGATGATGGTATATTCATGTACCATCATAGAGCATCTTTTCCAAAGAGAGTGCTTCAGAGTCCTTGACGAGATCTTCATTGTTTGGCCCCTCATAGTTTTGGCTGGAGTTACACTCATGCTTCATGTAACAATACTTACATGAGACAGCGGCCTTTGGACAGATCTTTGGTAGATCCTTTGGTAGAAGGCGACTCAAATAGGGCTTCAAGCGATACCCGTTTAGCTTCCTGGAGTGCTCTTTACCATTCAAGTCCATAAGCTGATAGTAACTAGAATTGAAAGCCTTCTTGACTATGTATGGCCCTTGCCATCTAGTTTCAAACTTGGCATCAAAACGATTGTCAAGTCGATTGTCATACCTTAGCACAAGCTCTCCTTCCTTGATGCCTTTGTCCTTCAGTTTCTTGTCGTGCGTTTCTTTCGCTTGTGTGGCTTTCCTCTTGTAGCACTCGTATGCTGCTTCTCTTTTCCACTCAAGCTCCACTAACGTAAGAAGTCGATCCATCCATACCTCTTGATCATCTTGTGCTGATTTGCCATGAAGTCGCATTGTTGGAATGTTTAGCTCAATTGGCTGTAAAGCCTCTTGACCATAGACCAAGTGAAATGGTGTGAACTCCGTGGCTTCCCTATATGTGGTTCGATACGCCCACAAGGCACCATCCAAGAAGTCATCCCATAATTTTGTCTTGTTTTGCACCATCTTTCTAATGATTCCTGCAATGACACCATTAGCCTTCTCCACCAAACCATTTGACTGTGGGTAGTATGGTGTGCTATGACGATGTAGAATGTGAAGCTCTTCACAAACTTCTGTGAGCAATCCTTTTCTAAACCCTGGACCATTATCAGAAACAATCTCCAAAGGTGTGCCAAATCTACAACAAATGTGAGTGTAGACGAATTTGCTTACTGTCTTCTCATTTACCTTTGCCACACTTTGTGCTTCCACCCACCTAGTCATATAGTCTACAGCCACTAGAATGTAGAGTTTACCATTTTTTGTCCTAGGCAGAGGACCCATAGCATCAATGCCCCACTTTTCAAAGGGTCCATTTGCAAGCACTATTTGCCTCGGGCCATGCACCAACCTTCTATTTCCATTTATCTGACAAGTGTGACAGCTTTTACACCAATGTTGAACATCCACATGCAAACTTGGCCAAACATACCCCGAAAGCAAAATCTTCTTCACAGTTAATTCTTGGGCAAAATGACCACCACATGCCTCTTCATGCAAACCTTTTAGAATGGCTGGAATTTCCTTAATAGTTGGTACTCGTCTGCACACTTGATCCTTCCCTCTTTGATAGAGGGAGCCTTCTAGGAAGAGATATACGCTTGCCTTCTTCATGAGTCTCCTCTTCTGAGCTTTTGTGAAGTCTGGTGGAAACTCACCCTCCAAAATGTAGCCAATGATGGGAGCCAATGACTCCAATCCCTGGTACCTCGGTTGCTTCACAGCAGCCGCCACCATGATGACCTGCACTTCTTTCTTTACACATGCAACGGCTTGTTGTGCAAGTAAATCAGCATCTTCATTCTGTTTCCTAGGAATATGATATAGTTGCACTTCTTCAAATTGATTAAACAATCTACGAATGGCATGAACTTTTGTCCGTAAGCTCTCATTCTTGCATGCCCAAATGCCTAAAATCTGTTTAACAATGAGAAGTGCATCTCCCTTTACCATGAGGCGTTGTATCCCTTGGCCAATGCACATCTTCAAACCATGAAGTAGAGTGTCATATTCTGCTTCATTGTTGCTAGCTGAACTTGGTAGATTGAACTTCTCTTTCATGACCACCTCTCCACTTGGGTTGAGCAACACTAGCCCTCCCCCTGCTTTTCCTGTGGCTCGACGAAAAGCTCCATCAAAGAACAAAGTAAAAGCATTAGGAATACTTTTTGGTGGTGGCAATGGTAGGGTCTTTACTTCAGGCACCTTAATCTCCTTTTCGTGCACCCTATAAGTGAGAATCCTTGCCAATTGTGCACGCACACTATCTTCTACCTTGAAAGAGTATTGAAACTCTTGCAACTCCATAATCCACTTTGAGATCCTAGTACTAAGATTCATTTGAGATGACACCCAAGGGAACAAATTTTCTGCAGTGAGAATTACAAAAGGTTTTGGTAGCAGGTAGGATCTAAACTTTCTCACCGCAAACATGAGAGAAAGCATCATGAGTTCTGCTTCTGTGTAGTCTCTCTCCAAAGCATTCATGACCCTACTAGCAAAGTAGATGGGTCGCATCCTTGTACTGTGGGGATCTTGTTGTAGCAACACAGCACCAATTGTTTCTTTTCCAGCACTAGAGCTAACAAAGAATGTGTACTCCCAACAAGGAGGCATGAGTGTTGGTAGCTCTGACAAAATGACTTTAATGTTACAAAAGTACTCTTCAAGCTCATCAGACCATGCAAATTCTACTTGTTGTGTCAACTTTTGCAAAGGGTGAAGTAACTCCGAGGCTAAGTGAATGAAGCGTGACATATACTTCACCTTTTGAATGAATGAGATGACCTCCTTAAGACTCTTGGGTGATGGTAGCTCAATAAGAGCCTTTGCCTTCGAAGGATCCACTTCAATGCCTTTGTAAGAAACTTTATGACCAAGCAAGATTACTTCATCCTCACCTATATGGCACTTGTCGGGGTTGAGTTGACCTCCCATGTCGTAGAGCTTCTTTAAACCTTCTTCTACCCTTTGTAGATGCAATGATTTTGAGCTATAAATACAGAAATCATCAATGAACACCCTAATTGACTTTCCAAAGAATGCTTGAAACACCATATTCATGAAACGTTGGAATGTTGCAGGAGCATTTGTCAGACCAAATGGCATGACTCTAAAAGCATAACAACCCCAAGGAGTGATAAAGGTTGTTTTCAATTGATCCTCCAGTGCAATCCCTATTTGAAAGTAACCTGAGTAACCATCGCACACAGTGTACTTCTCATGACCAGCTACCTCATTTAGTATCTCATCCTGGAATGGGAGGGGAAAGTGATCTCTCTTTGTTGCCTCATTGAGGGGACGGTAATCCACACACACCCTCCACTTGCCGTTCTTCTTAGGAGTGACAACAACAGGAGAGACCCACTCTGAATTCTCCACTGGATAAATGAACCCTGCTGCTAGAAGCTTTCTTACCTCCTTGAGTAAAGCCTGCTCCTTGATGACTCCTAGCCTTCGTAGCTTCTGAGCCTTAGGTGTGGCCTCTGGCTTCAACTCAATTTTGTGTTGAACAGCATCTACTCCACGCACATCGGTGTAGTCTTTAGCAAAAAGCCTAGGAAACTTCCTTAGCACACATTTGAACTCCTCTCTTTCATTCTTTGTAAGTGTTGTTGATAGCATACCTTCCAGCATCCCTTCATCTTGATCACCTTCGTTCTCTTGAGGACCTACCTCCTCCAAGCCTTGACAAGAGGTCTCTTGGTTGCTTGGCTTAAACCTTACCCCCATGACTTCGATGGAAGACTCCTCTTCAGTAATGCTGCCGCTACTTTCTTCTTCTGAAGTGCTATCGGTCCAACCTTCTTCCGTCTCACTTTGAGATGATTCTTCATGGAGCTCCTCTTGGCGTTGCTCCTTCATGTCAAAGACAACCTTCTTGTGATTGTCATTCCTGCAAATTAGCTTTCCACTCTCCCAATCCTGCAAAGCTCGCATTTTCATTAGCCATGGTCTTCCTAGGATAAATGGGTAACCATTTCCCTTGGTAGACATGACATAGAAATCCACTGCCTTCTTAATGCCAAAGGCCTCCACAAAAACATTTTTACAAATGCCTACGCACCTAGCCTTGCTATTGTTTGCCATCTTGACCCTAATTTCAGGTGTCTCATGGATGTGCATGCCTAGTTTTTGCATGAGTCCCTCTGTCATGATGCAAATTTGTGCACCCCCATCCACTAGACCTTTCCTAACCAATCTCCCTTTGATGTAACAGTCTAGCACCGGTGTAATGTCCTCATTCATTTCAGCTTGTGCAATTTTTACAACAGGCACACTCTCTTTTACCTTTCTCCTAGTGCTAACTGCCCTTGTTAAATCCCTCCTAACTTGTGGACATAATGCAAGAAATTGAGGCCATGAAATATCAGGACCCTTACCTCTCATGTCTTCCAACAAGTTGTACGGAGCCATACCATGTCCAAGAGGGAAGTCTTGGAGGTTGATACGACGTCGAGTCCTCTTGGTTTCCTTGGTTCCCTTTGCCTTCTTGCCTTGTCCATGGTCACTCTGTGATGTGACTCCTTCTTTCTCTTTACCTTTTCCTCGGCCACGCTTAATTCCATTGGCTTCCATGTCAACCTCATTTGAATTTGTCACCTCTACCACATGCACATTTGGATCTGGCAAAGGTGGAACTCCTTCTACCCCTTGTGGAGGTGGTCTTGGTCCATTTGGCCTTTGTAGAAGCCTTGGTTGTTGACCAGTTCCTTCACCTGCATTCATCACTGGGTAATTCAAGTTAGGCCTCCCTGGCTCCCCACGGGGCCAAGGACAATTATACATCCCATGTCCAGACTCTCCGCAATTCCAACATTGCAAGACTCTCCTAGGTCGTGGATCTCGCTCTTCAGACTTCTTTGCTTGTCCCTTTGGACCTACAGCTTGTGCAAGGTGAATTGACAGGCTGCTTAAAGATTCGTTTAACTTCTCAATTACTTCCGCCGTTACCTCAGGAAGCTCCCTCGATGTTGATGCTTGTGACTTACCTTTGGGTCTAAGACCTTCTATTGGAACCTCTCCCCTTAAGCACTTGAGTTTCCTATACTTCTCAGCAGCCCTAGTTTCAGCTGCATCAAAAGTAGCAGGTGCACCCGCCTCAACTTTTACCTTAAGGTCAGGAAAGAGTCCGGCTATGAACCTCTCCTTCTTTAAAAATTCTGCACCATCACCAGGGTTAGCAACATTTCGTATCCATAGAGCCCAAAGACGTAGAAACTCTTGCTTGTACAAGTAGTAGTCATCTAAGTCTTTTTGCTTATGAGAAACAATGTCTTGCCATAGTTTCTGAGTGTTTTGGGGATCAAAGAAGTATCTCTTAAAACGATTTAAAACTTCTGTGTAATTCCCCTTAACTTCCTCAGGCAAAGAGTCAAACCAAGTACTAGCATCTTTCCTAAGGACCACCTCAAACATTTCTACACGTTCTTGATCGGTTACTATCCTCTTGATACGGCAAGACATCTTGAAATTTGCTAAAAATAATTCTGCATCCTCTCCAGGCTCTCCAAAGAAAAGAGGATATCCAGACATTTGGCGTTGGCTCTCCATTATTATGAAAGATTACAACACGAGTTACAATAAGGGATACAATAGAGATCTAGAACCACTCGCCTGCAAATGAAGAAATGAGAAAATACCACTCTAGGTTTTCTTCTTCAGCTATCCAAGCTTCAATAAGGTCTCGATTTGTTTGATCAAAACAAAAGGGTAGACTATTGATGAGCTCTAAGAAGGGTTGAAATTCTTCAAAGCTAAGGCGATAAACAGAAATCTCTAGAACTTCCTTTTCTGGATCCAAAAGAGCAACCACGTCCCAAGTGATAAATTGCACTTGCTCTACAATTCCCAATGCACAAGCGGTTTGTATAAAAACTAGATCTTCATGCTCGTCGAAGGCCGTGAGAAAGTAGCAATTGACTAGGAGCTCCTTTCCTTCGAGTTCCACACAGTCGGAGTGAGGCAACCTTCTCACAATTTCATAAAGAACATCCTCATCAAGTCCAATCAAGTTTGCAAGATTTAAAGACTCCACTTGTGCTACAAAATTCCTGGACAAAAACTCCTTAGGATTATGGTTAAATCATTCAAAAGCATAAAGAGATTTACAATGTCTCTATGAACAAAGTGTCATAGAAAGTAGAGAAGGATGAGAATTTATACAAATTTGCAATCTTCTCTATGCTCTCTTTATTAAGACAAGCTCTGAATAGCTCCCTATCTCCTTTGTTGAAAGCGAAAGGAAGACTATTAATAAGATGCAAATGAGGGAAAAATTCACCAAATGTGAGTCTATGAAGCATGAACTCTGGCCGCAAGTTTCCTGAAGAGTCTTCCTCAATGGTGAAATGCACTCGCCAAACGCCAAATTTCACTCTATTTACCAATCTTAGGGCACACACTAGTTGGATGAATGCGCGGCCTTCCTTAGTGCCCAACAACAAGAGGAAAATGGAATCAACGCGTAGGACCTTCCGTCTTAACTTCACCACCCTCTTGTTATGAGGGAGACGCCTTACTACTTGCTCCTGCAACTCAATTGGTAATAGAGCTAGATCTCTAAGGATTGAACTTTCACTGCACACACATTCCCAGTTAGAACAAATGATCGTTTTTTTGTTTCTTGTAACAACTTGGACAAAGAAAAAACAAACATACACACTACTTTGCCGGGCTGCACTTCATTTTAAAATAAAATGAACACATGTACATCAAAAGAAGTGTGGTAGTTGATAAGAGGTAGAATGACAGGGTTTGGTGATGCAAGAATTTCTCCTGCTCTTTGGGCACCAAACATGAACACCATTCGTTGTTGAAAATGGATCTTTCTACTAATTGCAACGTTTATTCTAATGTGTGGAGTAAAATGAAAGGGAAAAACCTCTATTCCTGGGCCATTATCCATGGCCTATGCATGTCCTAATGCTTACAACAAAACAAAAATATAGACGTCCAAACTAAAGTCGTACCTAATGAGAGGCAAAATAAAAGGATTTACTGAAGCGTTTATCTCGGCCAACCTAAGAGGACCTAAAATTCTACGAATGACACGTTGAAATTGCAACTTAGTACTAACAATTATGTGTACCTTTTGCCTTGCAATCGGAATGAAGGGATCATACAAAGCTTCGTGATTCATGCAAACTACTTGACTATGCTAAAGGTTGATTCTACACAAAAATACACAAGCCGTCCTCCGTGGGGGCACCAAAATTGAGGCGGTCCGGGGCGGGCAACAAGAAGAGTGGCCTCTAGACACCCTTCAAGGCTCCCGTGCTGCTCAATGGGGCTGGGGCACAACACAACACAAACCAAAACAACAAACCCACCGCCAAATCCCAACTACACAAGGGGCACCACCTAGTTTAAGAGCGAACTAGGACGCAAAAGAGGAGAATCGTTAGAGCAACCCACAAACAAGCAAGGAATTTACACTAACCCTAACACCAATGGAATACTCTCACACACTAAAACACGAGAGAGAGAGAGAGAGAGAGAGAGAGAGAGAGATAGTGCTCGGGCTGCTTTGAAACGTATCGGCAATGATCAAGCAAACATAACTATATATTTAAGAAAGAGAGAGAAAGGGGGAGGGGGTGCTTGTTGCATTAATACCTTCTTACAAATCTTTCATGACAAATCAAAGTGAGATTAGTACTTGTTCAACATAGCTTGCGTAAATTTCACCACAACACATCACTAGAAAAGCCACCCCAATCACTGTCTTAAGGCCAGGGGAGTCCTCTCCACCCTGTCGCCCTCTTACAGTATGTGGGATTTATGGCTAGATTGATGACAACACCAGAGACAAGCTATCAAGAACTTAAAAAAAACCAAGACACTTACGCATCATTGTTGTCCATTACTTCACGTTGGAAAGGAGACAAAATATCCAAGATTAGTCCAAATCCACCCTCCTTGATTCAGCGAATGTTGGGCTTACACTAGTAGGAGAAATGATAGATTTCCTACTCTCAATTGAATGATCACTCTCTCTCTTACAATGGCATAGATTTCCCTTGCTAATCCCCTATTACAACACATGCACATGCATAAGACAATGAGCTTCCACTCAAGAGCTCCTTCTAGAGAGGTTGAGCTTGGCTTCTCAAGCTATAGCATAGTGCTCTTGCTTATGGCTTCCCCCTTTTATGCTAGCTACACCCTCCTTTTATAGCAATTTTGAAGGCTAGGGTTACTCCTCTAACCATGGTTGAGTTAGATTTTCAGCAATTTATCTAATTTCTTTTGCTTGGAATTATCAAGAAGTTGGTGGGGAAAGAGAGAGGAGAGAAATGGAGGTGATAGGACTTTTCATAGTGGGTTAGTGTTAGTAGAGTTAGTATTAATTTACAAATGGAATTGAATATTTACAATGGGAGTATCCATGTAGGATACAAATAAGGAAGAAAAACTCTTAAGAGGTAAGAAAAGGTGGATTTCTTACAAGGTTGATGCTCCAAGTGTCTTGAGTAGGGCCAATTTTGACGCTTGTTGACGGTCCACTAGCTTTGACGGTACATTTTTTCTCCACTCTTGACCTTCCTTGAGAGACAAGGTAATTGAAGCTGAGTAATCAACCACCATGATGCTATCTTTTAAGAGAAGAGGCTGAATTTTGTGGTTTTTTTATAGATATGGGTAATTTGGAGGAGGAAAAATGAGACTAGGTGGTCAATTTTGGAATGGAATTGTGTGTGGGAGGTATGAGTTCACCATGGTTTCTCTTATTCTTCAAGGTTGAGGAGAAGGTGAGTAGTGTGCAGAGAGGAGTGGTGAGAGAGATGGGGATGATGAGTGGAGAAGTGTGTGTGAAAGAGGAAAATGATAAAGTGGAAGAGAGAGTGTGGCTGCATAGCATGGGAAAACTGGGGTCCACTAAAAAAATCATAGCTCACAGCTGGTAGCTCCAAAAATCATGAAAACATTTGGGGTGATTATTCAGAGCGTGGGCTATATTTTCTCTTTTGACCACCGCTCCAAATTCGGAGTGGAGATAGGTGCCAAAATTCTCACCAAAAAGCCTGTTTTTTATGCCTGCAAAAGTCTTTTAGTGGTCCCCTCCTTTGTTGAATTTGTACAATGCATCCAAGAGTGAGCCCCTCCTTTGTCATATTATAATACAAAGCATTCAAGTTGCCCTTGACCCATGCATGGAGGAGGATTATTGGTGAAATAAGAAATATATACATGGTGGGACTAGTGTATGGACTATTCATGGACTTTAGCTCAATGAGCACATGGTGTTAGAATAATGAGTAAAAATAATAATAAAAATATGGAGGAGTTATGGATATGGAAAGATATTGGAATCATATGATATGGTCCCTCCTTGAATTATTTTGGGTGAAAGAGGAAAAGGTATGCAAGTAAATAATATAATAAAAGTAACCAATGAGTAGAAATCAATTTTTTGTTTTCACGAGGGTGAGGGTGAAAATGTGGGAGTGATTTGTATGAAGGAAAAATATGAGGTTAGAGTATGTACATATTGGCAAAAAATATATATATATATATATATAATTATGGTGTAAGAGGATGAAAGAAGGTGTACATAGGTTTAATAAAACACATACCTAAGTAGAAATATTTAAATAAAATACCAAAATAATTATTAAAAATCCCTATATTTAAGCCATATATACAATGAAATATTTACACACAAAGAGGCCATAATATACTTTTATTTTTTTTATTTTTTTTATTTTTTTTGGCTCACCTAGCCCAGTGACTAGCTAGCTGAGGGTTTTTAAGAAGATATGGGAAAAGTCCCGTGACTCACGCACGCCTATGTACAGTGAAATGGTAGGGATAGCCACAGTGTTTGGGTGATTTTGGTAGGGTGAGGTAACTCACTGTGGCAATTACAAAGAGCCGAAAAAATGGCTATCAATACCATGCACATGAGTGTTCAAGCATGTGTATCAAGAATATATGACATGTCACTAGTACCTTAGGGTTGCTTTCTATCCAGCCTTAGAAGATTGTTCTCAGCTTTCACCTTATTTATATAAGCCTTTGCTGTGGTTGCCTTCAAAACTCCTTTTGTGTTACAACCCAATTGCATAGCTAAAGTGGTCAATTTTGACGCCTTCATGCTTTCAATGGGTGTACGCTCCTTTGCCAAGATCTCTTGTATTTGGGCTCTTCTCATTTCATTGCGGTGGCTTGTGTCACTTGCATCTTCAATGATAGTTTCATCTCTGTCACCTTTTGCAGGTGGTATTCTTCTTGTAAAGAACACCCTAGCTGACCAAACATCATTTTTCTGCTTCCAATACTCCATGATTTGTTTGTATTCACTATCATTTGTCACTATAGGTTGTCCATAACGATTAGAAGCAATTAAATCACGCACATCCCTTCTCTCATCAAGCTGAATCAAGTATGGCAGTAGCTCCTCCAAGAGCATATTGTCAACCATCTTCTCAGCATCAAATTGTGGTGGAAAAATGCAATTGTTTGCTGGTGAAATACATCCCTTGTAAGGAGAGTCATCAATAAGCACTGTTCTTTGTGGATCACATTCAAACCCCATGGCAATTTTGGCTAGAGGCTTGAACATTGCCTCAGCGTTTGGATTGCCGGGTCTAAACAATTTTTGAGTTTGAGCGGTGTAGCAATCATCTTGCCACCAAATTGCAAAGAAAGGCAATGTATCCTCAGTTAAGTTGTTTAGTGCTGCAAGGATTTGATACACATTATTCCTAGTAGCTGTCGACCAAATTGCAACATTAAACCTTTGTAAAATAGTCTTCAAGAATTGGATGCAACCTGGCCTGAGTATAATATATCTTTTTGAATCCATTTTCACTGAGTTGTGGTGTGAGGATGGTTGAGGGGAACGTTTCAACAATAGACCATTTAAATCCAATATAATTGTAAGCATGGATTTCTCAACATCTACGCTACATGACGTAGTACCAATTGGCAATAGCTCGTGAGTGGACTTTTCAGTCTCTTTTGATGTATGTTGCATTTTTGAAGCATCGATTTCTTGGTTCTCATTATTGGAAGCTTGCTCAAGTTGCACAACACTAGACTCTAGTATAGAAATATCATCCATCTTGGGCACTTTAGAAACCATAGAATCTATGGATTCTATAATTGTTGACTGAACCATAGGAGCATTATCCATCCCAGTTTGTGAATCTAAGAAAACACACACACAAATGGTATCTCAAAACCACTAGAATTTTATTCACCATATTTATATGTAGAACTCTTAGTAAGAAATTTATTTAAGGTAAAGTCGTTGTTAGAATCCTTGCAACCATTTTCAGCATTCGTACACCAAACACCACTTGTCTAAAATACAATCTACTAACTCAACATTTTCCATCCTACACTTTATTAAAGATGAGTACTTAAAGTGAAAACTAAAAGCCACCCTTGTTGAGGAAACATGGATACAAGGTCCACCAAATGTCCAACCTAGACTACAAGAAAATAATTAGAGATTTGGCTTAGATTTGGATTCAAAGGCCACCACTTATTCAAGTAAGATAACTCCACTTGTTTAAGACAGTAATGTTTGAAGCCCCACCACTTGTCCAACCTAGACATTGATTAAATTTTGGTAAGATTTATCACAAATCTAGAGTAGAATCAAGATTCTATGGCCAAGGTAGTCAAATATGTTAGACAACACACAAAGCATAAGAGCACTCTAGATTCTCGTTGAGCATAAACTAAACAATAATCAAATGTTATATTCACTTGAGATTTCATCCATGAAAAATGAAAATGATGCATGTACTTGAGATTTCCATCCATGTACAATACTTTACAATGTCAAGTAAAGTTATAGTCAGCAAACAACTCTTCTCCTGCTTCAACTTGACAAATAGTCTCAATGCATACATGGCCATATTCTTCTGACTTGATGTGTGAAGAGGTGCATTTATGCCAAGGTGGAAAATTTGGATCAAATGTATAGAGTACGTTGGGACAGACATTTGTACTGTGAGAACTATTTATATAGCCCGACACGTTTCCTTCTTCTACACAACCAATAATGTATGATTGATCGTCCTCTTCTTCTATGTTTGGATCCTCTAGAAGAGAATATTTATAAGCTCTTGGAAATATTTTGCATATCTTTTTCCAATCTTGAAATCTATACTTATGCCCTCCATAGTTTAGAATAGTCAAACCACTTTCCAGGGTAGTATGCACAAATAGCCCATAACCAGCTCCTTCAATACATGAAAGTCGCACTTCAAAATCCACACCATTAATATGGAAAATTACATCTTTGGGAATAGGAAAAGTTGGTGTCCCAAAAGGATCTTCATGCCAATCATAGTGTGAAATACATCTAGTTTTTATATCACTTAACTCCTTTGTGTCTGCAAAAAGAAGAAAATATTATGCATAAAATAATGACAATATCAAAGAAAGATATCATTATTTTATAGTCCAATAGGTCCATTGTATGGAAGACTTAGAGTGCCTCTTACATGGTGCCTCCAAGGTTTCCAAAAAATAAAATCATTGGAAAAAAAAGGCCACTGTGTCTCCAATCTATTGCCCATTTGAAGCATAGAGAGAACCAAGGTCCACCACTTGTCCAAGCTAGACATGGAGCATTGACACAAGATCCAACACTTATCCAAGAACCCTATAGTATATGTGGTAACATGGGATGCATTGATGCAACAAAAGTAGTCTAGCCTCCTCATCCATCTCTTTTTTCTTGTAGCCTAGAGGGATTAGTTTCAAGGTCTATCACTAGTCAAAAACTACACATAGAACATTGATACAAGGTTCCACCACATGTGAAACCTATCATCTCTAGTAGCATGGATGGTTTGATATCAAGGTTCATCGCGTGTCCTACCTATACTCTATTGTAGCATATAGATTCTGGTTTAGTGGTACTACACTTGTCCAAACTTGGCTTGTTGTTGATATCTGGAGGTAATCAAGGGTCCTCCACTTGTCCAAGTTAGGCATATAAAACAATTGCAAGGTCCACCATGTGTACAACATATGATTGATTATAGCATGCATGGTCTTATTTCATGGGCAACCATCTTCTCTCCAACATGTGTCCAACCTCGGCTCCATTGAAGCATGGAGAGAAGCAAGGTCCACCACTTATCAAAGCTATTATTTTCTCCCAGTGCTTTCAAAACCCATAATACGTTGTACATGGGGGGGGGGGGGGGGGATTCTTGTTTCAAGGTCCACCCCTTGGCTAAGATTGGATCCATTGAAACATAAAGAGAAGCAAGCTCTACCATTTGTCCAAGCTAGGAGCCATTGAAACATGAAAACCCCATAATATGTTGTATACGGGGGGTGTTTTTCAAGGTCTACCACTTCTCTAAGCTATGGTCCATTGGAACATGGAGAGAAGCAAAGCTCCACCACTTTTCTAAGCTAGGATCCATTGAAACATGGAGAGAAGCAAGCTCCATTGTTTGTCTAAGCTAGGCTCCATTGGAACATGGAGAAAACAAGCTCCACCACTTGCCTATTATTGCATAGAGATTCTGGTTTGAAGGTCCACCACTTGTCCAACCTTGCCTTCAAGTATGGAGATAATCAAGAGTGCAATGCTTCTCTAAGCTAGGGACATAAAAGAGTTTCAAGGTCCACTACATATACGATCTATGATGGGTTGTAGCATGGGAGGTTTCATTTTAAGGTTGACCACTTCTCCAGCTCCGCTTGTCCAACCTCAGATCCATTGAAGAATGGAGAATAAAGGTGTACCAACTCTCCAAAATAGGCAAGACAATCTCTATAAAACCCATGAATTGTTAATATATGCTATGCTGTGGAGTTTTGTTTGAAGTTCCACTCCTTATCCAAGCTACAATCCATTGAAGCATGGAACTAAGTAAGATATATCTCTAGTCCAAGATAGGATCCATTGAAACATAGAGAGAATCAAGGTCCACCACTTGTCCAAGCTATGCATGGGTAATTGATATAAGGACCACTACGTTTTCACCTATACTATGCTCTATCATGGATGGTTTCATATCCCACCAATTTTCCAACCTATTTAGTAGGTTGTATTATGGGGGTTTGGTTTCAAGGTACTTCACTTGTCTAAGGTGGGTTCCATTGAACCATGGAGAGAAACAATGTCTACCACTTGTCCGAAATATGCTCCTTTAAAACATAAAAACAAGGTCCACCACTTGTCCAAGCTAAAGTTTCTCTCCATTGAAGCATGGAGAGAAACAAGGTCTACCACCTGTCCAAAATATGCTCCATTGAAACATAAAAGCAAGGTCCACCACTTGTCCAAGCTAATATAACAAATGGGTGTTGGTTACAAGGTGTACCACACTTGTCTAAACTAGTCTTCATGCAAGGTCTACCACATGTCCAAGCTATATGAGCTTGTTTTGAAGGTCTACCACACCTCTTGAAATTAGGATCCATGTAAGGTCCACCTTTTGTCAAGCTATGCATTTAATGAGTACTAAAACTAAGTAAATTGCAGTACTTAAATACCTTTCCAAGCTCATTAAGATTTTGGTCTCTAAGGCCGGCCACCACCACATGTCTAATCTATGCTCTAATTGATTACTTATGCTAGTTCTCAAAGTCCAAACATAAGCTCCCTTCTAGCAAGGTTAGTTTAAATTTAGGCTCCAGCACCTGTCTAAGCTAGGTTCAATTTATGAAGCATCACCATTTAACCATGCTACGATCTAATGTATCATATCAAGGGGGTATTGATAAAAGGTCCAAAACTTATTGAGTTCAAGCTCTTAAGTAATTAAGTCTTTGTGAGTATTAAATGTTATAGTTTTAGTCTACAGATCCACCATTCAAAAACTCAAATAATTTACTATTTACATTCAAACCTTGAATGCTTGAGATAAAAAATACAAACTCAATCAATACTATATAAAGCAAAATCTAACATTAAGAGTATCAAATCAGTAACAAGAAACACTAACATGCACAAGAAACTCAAAACATACGTGTCTCCATTTCCAAAAAGTCCTCCATTGACAGAGGATGGTGTTGTTGTTGTTCTTCTTCTCTTTGTGGAGAGCACTCCTTTGTAACAGGCACAATGTCGCCTGATTGCGAAGTGGATTGTTGAAGTCCAGCCCATTTTTCTATATCTTCATGAGACTTAACAAAGTCTAGCAGCATGGTCTCCACGCTTTTTGCCTCCTCCACACTATCAATTAAGCAGATAACTTCTTTTTTCTGTTGTATTCCTTCTTGTGCAACCAAGGAGCCATCACCAAAAACATCAACAAGCTTGCGGTCTTCAAAACAATATGTACGAATGTAGTGCTTGACCAAAGCTCTTTTTTTGGCCTCCAAATATTGCAAATCTGACATATCGTTATCTGCTACTTGAAGAAGAGAACAATCAATTGGCATGGGATGTTCCTCTGATCTTCTTCTCAGGTCTTCAAATGCATTGCCTTGTCCCAAGAAGGCAATAACTGTTAGAAATTGAATTGCTCCTTTGCAAGGAGCTGATGGAAAGTGATGCAATGCACCACAACAATGGTAGCTCAGATTATCTCCCATGGCGTGAAAGGCACATTGCAATTTTGTGAAGTTAGTGAAATCCACAAATGCAAGAAAGACAAATCCAGGATCTGTTGACCCTCCAGCAATAGCCAAGATCCCATCCAAAGCATTGTTAAATGTCTCCTCACTCCACTTCAAATTGCCTCCAACGTTTTTTGTCATATCTAAAACACATAAGCCAATAGGCACTTTATTATTGAAGTGGCGCATCAAGTAGAGATTGCCTTCCATTTGTAGGCTCACCACATAGATTTACCATGGCAAATCTCTAGGCTCAGTTTTCTCCTTTTGAAGGTGAATTGCCCATTGCATGTATTTTATTGCTCCATCTGGAAAAGCCATTTTCTTTGTTCCACGCGTCAAACTAGATCTGATCCATTCCTCGCATAGCATTAAAATTGTTTTATAAACAACATCATTGATGTTATACATTTTGACCACCTCCTCCCAGTCTTTACATGGTGAAGACTCATTCAAATTGTTGAAGCCTTCAAGAAGTGCATCTTGAATCAATTTGTCTTGCTTCAACTGCTTGATTCAATCATACATGTCAGTTGCATCACCATCCTTTGCACTCTTTGACAGTAAAATCTTCTCATCTCTAATCTCTTCTTGAATAGTCTTTACCTCTGATTCCTCAAGGCCACAAAGGTATCTAAATACAGTTGTTGGGGGTTTCTTATTCTCCTCTTCTAGCTTTTCAATGATTTTTATCCAGCAATCATAAATTAAATCAGAGTACGTGACCATGTGTGCCTGTTTAGCAATCCAACTTGCTGCTGCACTCATTCTTGCCAATCGAAGAAAAGCCTAAAAATAAATACAAAAAAAATTAAACTATTGAGCAAGATTTGTTAATTAAACACTATCAAAAAGACAAAGAAAATAACTTACATCCCATCCAGCACGAGATGCATGTCCCTCTGCAATTCCACTTGCTGCCTTTGGTGGTCGTCCTGAGAAGATCCATTCACTCCGTAAATGTCTCAATATTTGGCTGTAAGGTTGCTTGACATACAATGCCTGAGCCTCCTCATTTGCAATGGCAGATATAGCAGTTGCAACAAATGGAGGAGCATTCACAACAATGCGAGCCTTTCTAAATTTATACACGCTAATCAGTCTTTCAAAGATCTCTTTGTTGTTTTGTTCATTGTGAAGCAAAACTTTTGCAGCATAGATTGAATGCTGCCCATCAAGAATCCAATAATGATAATCTTTAATTTTTTGCTCCTCTACCTCTTCTACTGCCAAAAGAGTCCCCTTCTTTGATTTTGCATTTCGAACAGGCATCAAATATGCACATGTTGCAGGCTTGGTCGTACTCCGTGAAAATCCAAATAACACACTTTCAGCGTGTTTTTTATCCATAATACGTGCATTATAGTGATCAGGAGCAAGCCAACAATTTTGAATAGGGATATCAAATTCCCTATATTGGAAAGGAAAATAATTTATGTACTTATTCATTCCACCTGTATCTTTTTCTTGTCCTTTCATGGCCTCAGCTTCTAAAACATCTGGATCCACAATTCTCATCTTTGACATTGAACCCTCTGTTGATGAGGATGCCAAAGATGCCTTGTCTACATCCAAAATGGAACTAGTTCGCTTAGCTTCTACTTTCTGCACTTTTGCTTGCTTCTTTGTGGATGGTGGTCGTGAAGCTTTCACCTTTTTTCGTTGTAGTGTGGCAATGATGGAGCTTTGAAGTTGATCTGCTGTGATATTTGGATTTGATTCTGCAAACTTCCATCCTCGAGAAAACATTGTCTCTTCTTTGTTTCTAGACATGCGCTCCAATGCATATGCTTCTGGAGATAGTTGAAATTCTAGATTCATTGGAACTAGAATGTCAATGCATTCCACCTCTGGATGACTATCAACTACAGAGACAGATGCTTCCACAACTTGTCCAACATCTTCAAACAAGCTGTCATTCTCCTTTTTGGCAATAAATAGATGCACCTTATGAAATTGTGCACCCTCTATACCATGTATGTCCAAATACCATTTCCTAAGATCATTGCAAGTATAGTCAACTGAGACAACAACCCTTGCAACCTATTTTTTTGGAGCCATCTTTCCTGAAACAAAAAAAACCAAATGTTATTTTAACATATGCTTTTTTGTAATGGATTAAGTTTGTGTGAATACAAGTTCCACCACTTGTTCAAGCTAGATCTAAGCAAGTATACATAGTGATCATTTAAGCTAGTAAACTAAGGGAAGGGAGAAGTAAGGTCCACCACTTGTTGTCCAAGATCAGCTCTAGACAACATGGAGAGATTCGAGGTCTACTAATTGTCTAATATAGGCTAACTATATTGAAACCTAGAGAGAAGCAAAGTTCCACCACTTGTCCAATCTACGGTCCATTGAAACATGGAGAGAAGGATGCTCCACCATTTGTCCAAAATAGGCTCCATTGAAACATGAAGAGAAGCAAGATGCACCATGTCTTTGAGATGCTAGGCTCCATTGAAATACCTTAAACCCATGATATTTTGTATATGTGGGGTTTAAATTCAAGGTCCACCACTTGTCCAACCTATTATCCCTAGTAGCATGAGTGGTTTGGTCTCAAGATTCACCACTTTTCCACTCTATGTCATTATATTAAGAAGATCTGGGTGTTAAGGTCCACCACTTGTCCAACCTATAAGGCTATATCTTAAATGGTATTATTTACCACCACTTGGAATGCACATGATGGCTTTTACATAGGGGTATGGTTCCAAGGTCCACCACTTGTCCAAGCTAACTCTATTGAAACATAGAGAGAATCAAAGGTCCAACACTTGTCCAAGCTAGGCTCCATTGAAACATGGAGAGAAGGATGCTCCACCATTTGTCCAAGCCAGGTTTGATTGAAACATGAAGAGAAGCAAGCTGCACCATGTCTCCAAAATGCTAGGCTCCATTGAAATATCTTAAACCCATGATATTTCGTACATGGGGGGTTTACATTCAAGAACCACCACTTGTCCAACCTATTATCACTAGTAGCATGAGTGGTTTGATGTCAATATTCACCACTTTTCCACTCTATGTCATTATATTAAGAAGATCTAGGTGTTAAGGTCCACCACTTGTCCAACCTATAAGGCTACATCTTAAAGGGTATTCTTTCTCACCACTTGGAATGACCATGATAGGTTTTACATGGGGGTTTGGTTCCAAGTTCCACCACTTGTCCAAGCTAACTCTATTGAAACATAGAGAGAAACAAAGGTCCACCACTTGTCCAAGCTAGGCTCCATTGAAACATGGAGAGAAGGATCCTCTACCATTTGTCGAAGCTAACTCTATTGAAACATGGGGGGTTTACATTCAAAGTCCACCACTTGTCCAACCTATTAACGCTAGTAGCATGAGTGGTTTGGTCTCAAGATTCGCCACTTTTTCACTCTACGTCATTATATTAAGAATATTTGGGTGTTAAGGTCCACCACTTGTCCAACCTATAAGGCTATATCTTAAGGGTTATTCTTTCTCACCACTTGGAGTGACCAGCATAGGTTTTACATGGGGGTTTTGTTTCAAGGTCCACCACTTGTCCAAGCTAACTCTATTGAAACATAGAGAGAATCAAAGGTCCACCACTTGTCCAAGCTAGGGTCCATTGAAACATGGAGAGAAGGATGCTCCACCATTTGTCCAAGATACACTCCATTGAAACATGAAGAGAAGCAAGCTACACCATGTCTCCAAGATGCTAGGCTCCATTGAAATACCTCAAACCCATGATATTTTGTACATGGGGAGTTTACATTCAAGGTCCACCACTTGTCCAGCCTATTATCTCTAGTAGCATGAGTGGTTTGGTCTCAAGATTCACCATTTTTCCACTCTATGTCATTCTATTAAGAATATCTGGGTGCTAAGGTCCACCACTTGTCCAACCTATAAGGCTATATCTTAAAGGGTATTGTTTCTCACCACTTGGAATGACCATGATAGGTTTTACATGGGAGTTTGGTTCCAAGGCCCACCACTTGTCCAAGCTAACTCTATTGAAACATAGAGAGAAGCAAAGGTCCACCACTTGTCCAAGCTAGGCTCCATTGAAACATGGAGAGAAGGATGCTCCACCATTTGTCCAAGATAGGCTCCATTGAAACATGAAGAGAAACAATCTGCACCATGTCTCCAAGATGCTAGGCTCCATTGAAATACCTTAAACCCATGATATTTCGTACATGGGGGGTTTACATTCAAGTTCCACCACTTGTCCAACCTATTATTCTTAGTAGCATGAGTGGTTTGGTCTCAAGATTTACCACTTTTCCACTCTATGTCGTTATATTATGAAGATCTAGGTTTTAAGGTCGACCACGTGTCCAACCTATAAGGCTAGATCTTAAAGGGTATTATTTCTCACCACTTGGAATGACCATGATATGTTTTACATGGGGGTTTGGTTTCAAGTACCACCACTTGTCCAAGCTAACTCTATGGAAACATAGAGAGAAGCAAAGGTCCACCACTTGTCCAAGCTAGGCTCCACTGAGACATTTAGAGAAGGATGATCCCCCATTGGTGGAAGATAGGCTTCATTGAAACATGAAAAGAAGCAAGTTGCACCATGTCTCCAAGATTCTAGGATCCATTGAAATACCTTAAACCCACGATATTGTTTACATGTGGGGTTTAACGTCAAGGTCAGTCACTTTTCCAAGCTATTATCCCTAGTAGCATGAGTGGTTTGGTCTCAAGATTCACCACTTTTCCACTCTATGTCATTATATAAAGAAGATCTAGGTGTTAAGGTCGACCACTTGTCCAACCTATAAGGGTATATTTTAAAGGGTATTCTTTCTCACCACTTGAAATGTCCATGATATGTTTTACATAGGGGTTTGGTTCCAAGGTCCACCACTTATCCAAGCTAACTTTATTCTTCTCATAGAGAGAAGCAAAGGTCCACCACTTGTCCAAGCTAGGCTCCATTGAAACATGGAGAGAAGAATGCTCCACCATTTGTCGAAGCTAACTCTATTGAAACATGGAAGGTTTACATTCAAGGTCCACCAGTTGTCCAACCTATTAACGCTAGTAGCATGAGGGGTTTGGTCTCAAGATTCACCACTTTTTCACTCTGTGTCATTATATTAAGAATATTTGGGTATTAAGGTCCACCACTTGTCCACCTATAAGACTATATCTTAATGGTTATTCTTTCTGACCACTTGGAGTGACCATGAAAGGTTTTACATGCGGGTTTGGTTCCAAGGTCCACCACTTGTCCAAGCTAACTCTATTGAAACATAGAGAGAAGCAAAGGTCCACCACTTGTCTAAGCTAGGGTCTATTGAAACATGGAGAGAAGGATGCTCCACCATCTGTCCAAGATAGACTCCATTGAAACATGAACAGAAGCAAGCTGCACCATGTCTCCAAGATGCTAGCCTCCATCGAAATAACTTAAACCCACGTTATTTTGTACATGGGGAGTTTACATTCAAGATCAACAATTTGTCCAACCTATTATCGCTAGTAGCATGAGTGGTTTGCTCTCAAGATTCACCACTTTTCCACTCTCTGTCATTATATTAAGAATATTTGGGTGTTAAGGTCCACCACTTGTCCAACCTATAAGACTATATCTTAATGGTTATTCTTTCTCACCCCTTGAAAGACTATATCTTAATGGTTATTCCTAGCTATTATTGCTAGTAGCCTGAGTGGTTTGGTCTCAAGATTCACCACTTTTATTAAGAATATGTGGGTGTTAAGGTCCACCACTTGTCCAACCTATAAGGCTACATCTTAAAGGTTATTCTTTCTTACTACTTGGAGTGACCATGATAGGTTTTACATGGGGGTTTGGTTCCAAGGTCCACCACTTGTCCAAGCTAACTCTATTGAAACATAGAGAGAAGCACAGGTCCACCCCTTGTCTAAGCTAGGGTCCATTGAAACATGGAGAGAAGGATGCTCCACCATTTGTCCAAGGTAGGCTCCATTGAAACATGAGGAGAATCAAGGTGCACCATGTCTCCAAGATGCTAGGCTCCATCGAAAAACATTACACCCACGATATGTCGTAGATGAGGGGTTTACATTCAAGGCCCAACACTTGTCCAAGCTATTATTGGTAGTAGCCTGAGTGGTTTGGTCTCAAGATTCACCACTTTTCCACTCTATGTCATTATATTAAGAATATGCGCGTGTTAAGGTCCATCACTTGTCCAACCTATAAGGCTACATCTTAAAGGTTATTCTTTATTACCACTTGGAGTGACCATGATAGGTTTTACATGGGGGTTTGGTTCCAAGGTCCACCACTTGTCCAAGCTAACTCTATTGAAACATAGAGAGAAACAAAGGTTCACCACTTGTCCAAGCTAGGGTCCATTGAAACATGGAGAGAAGGATGCTCCACCATTTGTCCAAGATAGGCTCCATTAAAACATGACGAGAAGCAAGCTGCACCATGTCTCCAAGATGCTAGGCTCCATCGAAATACATTAAACCCACGATATTTCGTAGATGAGGGGTTTACATTCAAGGTCCACCACTTGTCCAAGCTATTATTGCTAGTAGCCTGAGTGGTTTGGTCTCAAGATTCACCACTTTTATTAAGAATATGTGGGTGTTAAGGTCCACCACTTGTCCAACCTATAAGGCTACATCTTAAAGGTTATTCTTTCTTACTACTTGGAGTGACCATGATAGGTTTTACATGGGGGTTTGGTTCCAAGGTCCACCACTTGTCCAAGCTAACTCTATTGAAACATAGAGAGAAGCACAGGTCCACCCCTTGTCTAAGCTAGGGTCCATTGAAACATGGAGAGAAGGATGCTCCACCATTTGTCCAAGGTAGGCTCCATTGAAACATGAGGAGAATCAAGGTGCACCATGTCTCCAAGATGCTAGGCTCCATCGAAAAACATTACACCCACGATATGTCGTAGATGAGGGGTTTACATTCAAGGCCCAACACTTGTCCAAGCTATTATTGGTAGTAGCCTGAGTGGTTTGGTCTCAAGATTCACCACTTTTCCACTCTATGTCATTATATTAAGAATATGCGCGTGTTAAGGTCCATCACTTGTCCAACCTATAAGGCTACATCTTAAAGGTTATTCTTTATTACCACTTGGAGTGACCATGATAGGTTTTACATGGGGGTTTGGTTCCAAGGTCCACCACTTGTCCAAGCTAACTCTATTGAAACATAGAGAGAAACAAAGGTTCACCACTTGTCCAAGCTAGGGTCCATTGAAACATGGAGAGAAGGATGCTCCACCATTTGTCCAAGATAGGCTCCATTAAAACATGACGAGAAGCAAGCTGCACCATGTCTCCAAGATGCTAGGCTCCATCGAAATACATTAAACCCACGATATTTCGTAGATGAGGGGTTTACATTCAAGGTCCACCACTTGTCCAAGCTATTATTGCTAGTAGCCTGAGTGGTTTGGTCTCAAGATTCACCACTTTTATTAAGAATATGTGGGTGTTAAGGTCCACCACTTGTCCAACCTATAAGGCTACATCTTAAAGGTTATTCTTTCTTACTACTTGGAGTGACCATGATAGGTTTTACATGGGGGTTTGGTTCCAAGGTCCACCACTTGTCCAAGCTAACTCTATTGAAACATAGAGAGAAGCAAAGGTCCACCCCTTGTCTAAGCTAGGGTCCATTGAAACATGGAGAGAAGGATGCTCCACCATTTGTCCAAGGTAGGCTCCATTGAAACATGAGGAGAAGCAACGTGCACCATGTCTCCAAGATGCTAGGCTCCATCGCAAAACATTAAACCCATGATATGTCGTAGATGAGGGGTTTACATTCAAGGTCCAAACTTGTCCAAGCTATTATTGGTAGTAGCCTGAGTGATTTGGTCTCAAGATTCACCACTTTTCCACTCTATGTCATTATATTAAGAATATGCGCATGTTAAGGTCCACCACTTGTCCAACCTATAAGGCTACATCTTAAAGGTTATTCTTTATTACCACTTGGAGTGACCATGATAGGTTTTACATGGGGGTTTGGTTCCAAGGTCCACCACTTGTCCAAGCTAACTCTATTGAAACATAGAGAGAAACAAAGGTCCACCACTTGTCCAAGCTAGGGTCCATTGAAACATGGAGAGAAGGATGCTCCACCATTTGTCCAAGATAGGCTCCATTGAAACATGACGAGAAGCAAGCTGCACCATGTCTCCAAGATGCTAGGCTCCATCGAAATACATTAAACCCACGATATTTCGTAGATGAGGGGTTTACATTCAAGGTCCACCACTTGTCCAAGCTATTATTTAAGGTCCACCACTTGTCCAAGCTATTAGTGCTAGTAGCATGAGTGGTTTTGTCTCAAGATTCACCACTTTTTCACTCTATGTCATTATATTAAGAATATTAGGGTGTTAAGGTCCACCACTTGTCCAACCTATAAGGCTATATCTTAAAGGTTATTCTTTCTCACCACTTGGAGTGACCATGATAGGTTTTACATGGGGGTTTGGTTCCAAGGTCCACCACTTGTCCAAGCTAACTCTATTGAATAATAGAGAGAAGCAAAGGTCCACCACTTGTCCAAGCTAGTAGTGAGAGGATGGTGCCTAGTAATTTTGATGCGATTCCAAGTTCATTTGAGATGTAAACGGTGTTGTGAGCGTTTAGGGATAGAGTGGGTTGCATTCTACAAGGGTTAGTGATTGATGCATCATAAAAGTGCGTATGTGTAGATTGGTCTCAGCCTGACAAGCTAACGAGATTGCCTAGGTACCTACGGGTTAGTCGTGTCATCGAATGATAAGTATGATGTCTGTGTCGTGCTTGTGAGTATGAACAGGGGAGTAGTTTTGCTATGTTCATCTTACCGGTCAACTATGCATAAGTATAAATTTGTCTTGCCGGATTTGAAGCGCGTGCCGCTAACTCCTGTGCTAGAGGTTGGACGGCTTCGAGTTCTTCTTTGGTTGATGCTTTTGCATGAGATACGTTTGGAGTTGACACCTTTCTTCCCACCTTCCTTGGTGGTGCAACGGCATGGACGTCCTTAGAACTTCGCGTTACACGCTTCGGGGCCATAGCTTCGGAATGGAGAAAAGAAAAGCGCGTTGTTGGAGAGAGAGAGAGAGAGAGAGAGAGAGAGAGAGAGAGAGAGAGAGAGAGAGAGAGAGAGAGAGAGAGAGTGTGTGTTCACAAATTGGGTGACGACACGAGATGGAGATGGCTTGAAGGTGAGAGGTGAAAGGAGAGAGAGCCTTCCTCCGGTGCGTCATTGCAAGAGAGCTTCCGCTTCTGTAGACGTGTGTGTTCAAAGTGAAAGAAGAAGGGTCCTTTGTATAGGCCTTAGGGGGTGCTAAGAATACTGAGAGGTTTCAAGAATAGGAGAAGAAAAATCTCGCGCGTCGTCGCGGCTCTATAAAAATATATTTATTTATTTATTTTATTTTATTTTTTATTTTTTTGCGTTCGCGAAACCTATATTCGATCTTTAAAAAGCTCTATACTTACAAGTTCCCATTCTATTTTGAAAGAGAGAAAGAAAGAAGTATCCTAATTTTGACTCACCTCTCTTTCTTTCCTAAAAATACTATCTCTAAGCTTTTTCTTCACACATAGGTTGGGTTCCCATATAAACCTATTGTTCCATAAAGAAAGATCATAAATAAATAGATTATGAACTCGATTTTCGATCCGATTGCTCTGATAAACTCATGATGACTCACCAAATTGAGAATCGCAATTACTTTGCAAAATATCTGAAATGATTTATATGGATAAATGTTGGGTACATTACACCTCATACCTTCTACCAAGGCCTCGTGAGGGATGCGGACAAGATGAGCGCACTTGGCATTCAAAGCCGTGCGCATGATTGTGCCGGTGCCGCTGGCATCTGATCGACCTCCCAAAGTTGCTTGCCCATCTTGGGCCATCTTCAATCTCTTGGATAAGGCTGCTTGGTCCTGCGCTTTCACACGCTTCATCTTTACCTTTTGTTCCTCCCACAATTTATTCCAAAGCTCTAATTTTGACATGTTGCAAGGCAGGAGGGATATCTTCCTTTAAGTCTCTACAACATATTCTCATATTGTCCAACACTGTCCTAACCTTGTGGTGGGGGTCAAATTCTTGAATCCCAGCTGGAATTAGCAACTTATATTGGCTTGCACCTCGCAGCCTACGCTCTGTGTTCTCCCATATAGCACTAGTGAGGTCTTTAATGAAGATGTTGGTTTCACTAATTTGTTGTATGCAACCATCTGCATATGATGATATTGCCAAAATATATTCTTTACGAATGGCACACATAATACTTTTCTTTTGATCTGGTGTCATATTTGCACTGGAAAATAAAAAATAGCATATCAAATACAAATTCATGGTCACACACTGCACTAACACTCTCACACTATTTCAGGCAAAGCCTCAACCATGACTTGAAGACTTTAAGAAATGTGTATGGAAATATTGATAAAAATTGAAAACAATCTTCAGTTTAAACTGCAATCTGTTACACGTGTAAAATGCAGTCAAACAAGTGGTTTACAAGAACTTCATCCAAATCAAATGATACATGTTAACAATCTGAAACATTTCAGCATATATTGAATTTTAACTTATATTTTTTGCCGTGCGCACACACTAGTTCAAACAAAGCACACACTGACTTAAAGACTTCAAAAAATTCAAAAAGATTATATTTATTCAGGTTGATAATCATTTTGACTTTAAATGGTATGTTTGCACGTGTAAAATACAATAAATATGTCATTCCTAATAAGATTGTCCAGATCTAACAGAACATGATAAAAGTTTAAAACAATTCGTGATGTATATATTGTCGATTTTATTTTAGCTCATTTAAAACATTGGAAGTATACAAATCAGGCTAGGAAATTGCAAAGAATGTCTTGCTGTTGACCATTGGGTCAACAACACAACATAACTCAAGTTTCGTACCAAAGTCTTATCTTTTGCGAGTTATGAAATGCTGCGGATTATGGCTATAAACGTCATTTGTAATGAGTAGTTATTCTAGTTTCAGAAGCCGGGGTGCAATGGCACTTCCAGATTGTAAATACAAAGCCATTTGACCCTTTCAACCCCATTTTTGGTTAAACTTAAGGTAGTTTAGTATATAAGGTACCTAGGTCATTTTGTAAAGGGAGACTTTTTCATAATCAAAACTTTAGCGCTGCCGTCTACTGTGTGTGAGAGAGAAAGAGAGTGAGCGTGATCTTTATCCTCTAGATACGCCCGGCTCGCTCAACACATTGGAGATCTGACTGCACCATTGATGTAGGCTCGAGGAGAGCTACGCGACAACGCCAAGCATTCCACGCGAGACAAAGCGCACGTGCCAACAGATCTACGAGCTATTTGTGGTCGTAAGTGTATCAAACAATGTCTGTTTTCTGCGTGCTAGTAGTCTATAGAATCGTGGCGGCATAAGCTACGCATAGGTACTCATAAATTTCAGTTTTGGGAACTTTAAAAATTCTGCTCTGTCATCCTACGTGTTTTCCGCATATGGGTTTAGAGTGAGGGTTTTGTAACATTTAATGGCCTAATAACTTATGTGTAGCGGAAATTAGCATGAACATAGTGGGAATTTCATTAGAATAGATTCCTAATGAGAATTACAAGAGTGCTTGGGTGGAGAGAGCAACAAAAAGCATAACACCTAGTTAGATAGCATCGACAATACTTTCAAAAGAGAGAGAAATTAAGCTATTGACAACAGTTGAGGACTGGATTTTCATGGAGCCGGTCCCCCCTCCAAAAGGCTTTGTATTATGGTTTCTCCCATCACGAGAGAGATTGTACAATACAATTCTTTGTGTTCCTTCAAGACTAGCTAGTACAATGAAGATGGAAACTTCATGCACTAAGCAAAACACTTAACAAACACAACTTGAATTATCCCCGTTCTCAGACCCAAGACCTCACACACCTTCGAAGATGGTGAGAGCTAGCAGGGTATGAGAGTAGATTGAGAGGAAGAAGGAGTATCTTACGATAAAGATGTACATCTCCTCACATAATCACTCATATGTAGCATAGCTTAGCTTAGTAATTAGCTTGGTAGAGGAGATGAGCATGCATTGAAGCTTGGCTCTTGGTTGGGTTTGCATCCACAAGCCAAGAGAGTGTTGATGTAGGCTTCTATCTCACAAGCTTGGAGTAGGTGATGAGTTCTCCATTAAAGCTTGGGAAGAGATAGTATTCTCTTTCTTCACACATGAGCTTGTGTGAGTGTGTGTGTGTGATAATGCCTTGCAAAAATCAGCCCCATCTCTCTCTTGGGTGAGCCCTCTTGCTAATTGCTCTTGCTGAAGCCTCATTGGCCCTCCCCAGGTCAAGCCAATTACAATTAAGCAGCATAAGTGATAGCCTTCTAACATGTGTCCTCCTTTCCCCTTTTGTGAGAGCTTTAGGTAATTAAATAATTAAACTAAACTCTCATTGGACCCCTTTTCCTCCTGGCCAATAGGAATCAGGCAAGCCATGGGGCTCCTGAATGCTCATTGGACCCCTTGGGAGACTGCCCAATAGTCTTCTAGGAGACTTAATTCTCATTGGTTTCTTTTATTAAATGTTTTGAAATTAATTAAACTAGATTTACTCTAGCTTAATTCTCATTGGTCCACTTCAAGGGTCATCCAATAGAAATTGGGCACACCTTGTGGGCATCTGGCCTAGGGAGCTGACATGTGTCCCTCATTCCCTTTGTGTAAAGGGAGCCTGTGTGTGTGTGTGTGGATTTCTCTCTCATCCCCTACCTTTAGGTCTCGCCCCCTCCCATGTAGGGATGTGCAAAGACTTTTAGGGCATACACAAAGCATCCAATTTTCCCTAGGGTTGACCTTTGGACACAACCTTTGAATTTTGGAACCTTAGCATTTTGGAAGTCTTAATGGGCTGAACCTTAGGGTCTTTTTAGCCCATTGTTGCACATGGCTCTTTTGCAGATGGCGCCCCCCTTTGCATCCCTATTTTCTCTCCTTTGGATCCCTACTGTGGCCAGTCTGCTAGCTTAACGGATATTATAGCTTTATCTCCCCTGGCCTTCCCCACATTAAATGATCAATTTAATATGAGAAAATCATTTAGGAGAATTAGATATTGATTATTATGACATTACCTCTCTCTTGAAATCATAGTCGTCCTCAACTATGGTGTAGAGAAGATAAAGCATGTTCATGAGTCCTTTTCTTAGCCGGTAGAGGATCCCTATGTTACCCTACGACATCATTCCACAATGGATGACTAGTCCATTTGGCGCTTGAGAGCCTGAGGCTGCCGCAAGCATGTTTGCACATTAGTCCTATCAGTCTTCCATAGTAGAGTGACAAGCTCTACTTGGTGTTTGGGAGACGTCGTCTCCACAAACTTGATCTAAGCATGCATACTACTTCATTTTTGTGCACAAATAAAGAAAAAGAGAGTCTTATAAGACAAAAATTTTGTTCATTTTTAACATTTTGTACATTTGCTTACTCTTGGGAAGCATTGTAAGCATTGACAAGGTTTAGGTTATCCTTTAATTGTACGCCTTGCATCCATATAGCATCTTCAAAAGGATAATTCTTAAACTTAATAAGATATCGTCGGATAGTCTTACCACCTCTTAGTACCTTGTCTTCATGTCGGAGAATGGACTCGGGCTGCAGCACCTCTTCTTGGTCCTCGATCTCCGGTGGGTCTTCAATAGTTGGTTCTTGAGGTGGCTCTCCTTTGTAAGGCTTTACTAGGCTCACATGAAAAGCATTGTGTATGAGCCAATGATTGGGCAACTTGAGTTGATAGGCCATCTCATTGATTGGCCTAAGATTCTGAAAGGGACCATAGTACCTTTTTGCTAGTTTAGCATAGTACTTTTGGTGACCCGTAGGATTCTTGCCCGTTGTGTGCCTTAATCGAGCCTTGGGAAACTTTAACAAGACCCAATCGTTTTCTTTAAAGGCTTGGGCTCTTCTGTGCTTGTCAGCAGCAGCCTTTTGCCTTTGCTGTGAGATAGAGATAGCATCCTTAATCTTTTGGAAAGATTCTTGTAGGTCTCGGCTATACTCATCTGCAGCGAAGATCTTCCCATGTACCTTAAGTAGCAAGGGACTTTTTGATCTTCCCTCAATTACCTCGAAAGGTGCTTTTCCCGTGGAAGTATGTACAGTGTTATTGTAAGCATACTCCACTAAGGGTAAGTACTTCTCCCATTGGGATCTTTGATCTACTTCCGTTACATAGGCTTTTAGTAGATCGAGAATGGTTAGGTTAGCTATTTCACTTTGGCCATCAGTTTGTGGATGATAGGCCGAAGAGAAGTTTAGCCTTGTTCCTAAATTCTCAAAGAGACCCTTCCAGAAATTACTGGTCATTCTAGGATCTCTATCCGACACTATGGACATGGGCAAGCCATGGTACTTGAAAATTTGTGAAATAAAGAGGGTTGCCATTTGATGGGATTTGATAGTATTTTTGGCAGGTATAAAATGAGCTTGTTTACTAAACCTGTCTACTATCGTCCATATTCCCGTATTCCCATGGATAGACTTAGGCAATCTAAAGATAAAATCCATGAATATGCTCTCCCATGGTGAATTAGGGATTGGCAAGGGTTGAAGCAATCCAAGTTGCTTCCCTCTATCAAATTTTGTCTTTTGGCATACCACACATTTGGAAACATACTCTTGTATGTTCACTTTCATGGTAGGCCAATAGAAATATGTTTCTATTCCCTTTAAGGTAGACTGAATCCCTCTATTCCCCGCGTAAGGTGGAGCATGAGATTGATACATTACTTTCTCAGGTAGTGAGTTAGTAACGCATAGTCTATTGCCATAGAGAAGATAACCATCTTGTAAAGTAAATGGTTCTTCTTTCTTCCCTAATGCAAGGGCTATGGAAGCATACTCATCTATCATTGAAGATAGATCGTTGTGAGTTGCTATGGAAACCGCATTCACTCTCGGCCGTCTTGAGAGTGCATCAGCTACTTGATTATGCTTGCCAGCAATGTGAGCAATATGAAAATGAAATTGCGAAAGGAAATTTTCCCACCTCATTTGTTTGTCGAAGAGCTTAGTCTGCGTCATGAAGTATTTAAGACTTTGGTGATCCGTTCGTAGAATGAAAGGAGTCCCTAATAAATAGTGCTTCCATGAGTCTAAGGCATGTAGAACTGCAAGGAGTTCCTTTTCGTATATGCCTAGAGCTTGCTCAACAAGGTCGAGCCTTCGACTCTCATAGCCTATGGCGTGCCCTTCTTGGAGCAAAACAGCTCCAAGGCAATCACCACAAGCATCGCATTGGACGTCAAATGGTTTTGAGAGATCCGGTAGTGTAAGCACAGGTTGAGAGATAAGCTTTTCTTTAAGCTTTTCGAAAGCATTGTTCTCCTTAGCAGACCATGTATACCTAAAGCTTTTCTTTGATCATTTGACTAACCTATAGGTGTCCAAATCAAAAAGTAAAAATAGTTGTGAGTTTAGCACATCAAGGGGAATCTATAGTGCAAGTTTGAGCTGAAACAGAGCAAAAAGACATCCTAGCGTAGGATGTCTCCTGGGTCATAAAGTGGTAAAAATTCTACTGTAGACATAAAGGGAGGTTCTCAGTCTCTCAAGGATTCCAGAACTTTTTTTCAAAAGTGAATTTGGACCTTGTTTGGCCTATTTACCAAGCAAAGACAAGAATTGTCAGACATCCTACTCTTGGAGTGCACTAGAAGCTTATGCAGCCCAAATCTTGACCTATTGGCATCCAAATTCAATTTTGAGCATACCATTGGGTTGTTGAGCACTAGGAGAATCTTGGGATCAAGTTTGGACAAAATCTGTAGTTAGACATCCTACACGTAGGATGTCTTCAGCTTGATTTAGGACTCCAAACCAATTTATGAGCACACCATTGTGATCAGCACATCAAGGAGAAGCTGGGGTGAAAATTTCAAGTCATTCTGAGCAAAAAGACATCCTACGCGTAGGATGTCTCAAGGCCATTTTTAGGTCCAAATAAAATTCTGAGCATACCATTGTGTTGCTGGACTTAAGGGGAGTCTCTGGACCAAATTTTGTTAAATATTGAGCATATAGACATCATACGCGTAGGATGTCTCTAGGCCAGTTTTAGGGTCCAACTGTACTTTTGACCATACAGGAGTGTTCACAGTGTCACAGAGATCCCAAATCTTCTCTTAAAATTGAATTTGGACTCATTTTGACCAGTCTAAACTGCATTTCACTATTTTGGCCATAACTTTCACAAACGGTATCGGATCGGAAAAGTTATTATATCAAAACGTAGCCTGAGAGCGACTCTACAGATCTTAGACCAAAACTTGAACTAAATGCATGCCAACAGCAACCATTTAGGTCAACTTTGAAAAAAACGTCGTTTGAGGCCTCAAAATACATCCGCAAGTTAGGGGTGTCTAAAAGCGACAATTTGCGAGAATTGTGACGAAACGGTTGCGGTTTTGGACATAGTTTCGACTTTTCCCTAACCAAAGCACTTGAACACAGTGGACTAAGTCTACTTGAACCAAGCAAAAGCTCTTAAGCCCAGAAATCATGTCTACCCTAGATTCAAACACAACTTACACAAGCATGGAGATCCCGACGATAGAGGAATATCCTCCACAATGGATCTTCCAAACTTTCAATTGATAAAGATCCATCTTGTTGAGAGAGTTTGGATGATTGGTCATGAGAGTGAAGGACTATATAGTTACATTGACTATAATGAGGTCAATCTTTATAGGTGCTTAGATCCATACCTAGAAGAGATAACGTATTACAAGCTCTTATATGTCTACACATACGGAGTCGACTGTCAATGGAGATCTATAGTTGTCAACAAGTATGGACGAGAATACAAAGTTGTAGAAAGCACAAATCCACAGACGGTACTAGAAAGAGGTGGATATTTGGTCAATGAAGGACAACAAATGCCTCCACCAAACACGAGAATTCCTATAGGAATTCCAAGAAGAGAGCCACCAGGATTCCCTTCAAGAGCGATAACGAGAGAAGGATTGGGAGAGTCTCTAGTTAGGCTTGTAGACAATCAACGAGTTAGACCATCCCAAGTCCAGAAATGGGTAAACATAAAATACTCCGAAGATAAAGATCCAAGAGATCACATAATGGCTTTTATAAAAAGTGATTAGAGCAGAGGAAGTTTCAGATTTTGCGACATGGTTTGCGGGATTTGGATTGACTCTAGAAGATGATGCAGCTACATGGTTCGACTCGATGGAAAAATGGGATTTTGAGACCCTAGATGAGCTGTTTAAGGAGTTTATTGAAGAATTCTCGCCAAAAGTCATTTCTCACGACACGGTCTTGCAAATCCATAGATTCAAACAGAAAGAGGATGAATCAGTACGTAAAGCATCATTACGGCTCAAGAGATATGTTAAACTCTGTCTGAGAGCGGAATTACCTACGCAAGCACGACTGATGATGATCTTTATCCAAGGAATGAGACATGCGGTCCTTTAGAAGGATCTGCATATGATAAGGAGGATGACGCTAAACGAGTTGATCAAATAAGCTCTTTATCTAGTGGTGTGAAATTGAGAGAAAATGGAAGAACCATACGGAAGACTGCTATTATAGCATGGAAAATGCTAGGGAGAGGTATGTACAACATGTTCCAGAAGCACCTACTCCACCTAGATACATTACAGGGAATGCGCTAGGACCAGTAGGAGTTTTAAGGCCACAGCTTGTCTTAGGACAACAACCTTCGCTGCCAGGTGCTAGAATGCAGGTAGACATGAGATACATGCCAATGATGGAAGCATCAAATAAACCAACGCCAGTACCAGCTACAATGTGGTATAGCAACCAAAGTGAGTACTACCCTTCGGAGCAACAAAATGTGAGAGAAACACATGGAGTGGTGAGGCCGGTACAACCTCCACCTCCCGGGTTTCAGTTGAAATAAAGAAGGTATGAAATGGACGAAAGGACATTGCGATTCATTGCAAATAGCGGCTTATCTAGGTCAAAGCTTGCTTATAGCCAAGAGGAAATGCTAAAAGAATCTCCTCAACCAGAGACAGATTGTCACAAAAGTCGTGACAACCACTTGGTCAAACAATGTCCTCATACGGAGATCACTGAAGTAAATGCCTATTGTCTTGAGTGTGGCATCACTCACTTGATCCCCGATTGCCCGAAAAACCCAAACCAAATCAGGAAAATCACCACAAATGTATTAGGAATTGTTCAGCTACCTAGTAGCTCAGAAAATGAAAATGTCGTACCAGTTCAAGTGGTTACGAGAGCACAAGCTCAAAAGAAAGCTGATGAGAATCCAGAGACAAAGAACACGGAAAGGGACACGAGTCCAAAGACAGATGATGGACCAAAGACAGACGCACCTAGTCAAAAAACCAAGAGCAAACGAAATAGCTGGAAAGCTAGAAAGACTAGGATGAAAGCACAAAGGGAATGGGAGCAAAAATCCCTAGCTGAGAAGCTTACCGAAGCTGAGGAGAAGATAAAACAACATGAGGAAAATTAGGCACCTTCTCTTACACATATGGTTAAACCTCTAGAAGAACCATCCACGGATGAGAAACCAAGAAGTGCTAGTTCATGAGGATCTGTGTTGGCAGAGAAGGTTAATGAGACATTAGATGCCCTCTTGAAAGCCTATGATGTGAGGCTCAAAAACAACCAAACCCAAGAACACAGGTGGATGACATATCCCTATGCGGAACTAGAAAAGCAAAGGTCTGAAATGTGCCAGAAAATGATTCAAACAGCCCAAGCTTTACTAGAACCACCACTTGCAAAACCTAAGGATGTGTTCCGTGTCCTGCCTACACAAGTAATCCCACCAAACTAGGAACTAAAAGAGCTAGATTCTAGTCATGAGCACAGACCAAACCTCAAAGACCCAACATAAGAACCAAGGATAGTACTGAATACCACGGATAACTCTTCCGAAGGATTTCACCAAGCTATACCTGAGGATTGTAAAGAGATAGATGGTTTTGACGAATTGTGGAAACGAGTCAGAGAGGCCAATGAAGCTGATGACCTAAGAAGACTAGTAGACAAGACTGGTGATGAACGAGGAGTGTTTCTACCACCAATAGAGGAATTTGAGACTGGATCTCAAATGAGTCTAGACGTGCAATTGTATTGGGGCGACAAAGGATCTATAAAATATATGGATAGTCAACCCCATTCGCTAAGAACACTACCGTCCCACATGGGAGAGTACGAGACCAAGTCAGATGTGGTTGCAGTCCCATCACAGAGACTGTCTCCCAACAAGGCCATCAATTCAAAGGGGCTAGTACATATTATATCTACCCCAGTCACATGTACAATAATGTTAGCCGAGTTGCTCAGAATAAGACCAAACATGTGGGCTAATGTGGGTAAATGTCTAGAGAAATTTGGTGTAAAAACCCCAATGACTCAAATCGAGGAAGGCATCAAAGAGCTTGAAATGCCTCAACTAAATACTAGGCCAGTGCCATTAAACAAGGTAGGCGAGTATTACGAGGGAGAAGATGGAAACACCACCCTTCCTGTGGAATTCAATGGTGTAAAAACCATGGCAATCCTTGACAGTGGAGCTTGTGTGGCCATTGAAACCAAAGAGGTTTGGAAAAAATGGGGAAAACCTGCCTTGATATCCACACGCATGACCCTACAACTTGCAGACGGACCCAAAAAAAAGCCCCTAGGACTGCTAGAAAAAGTACTTGTTACTTCTTGTGGCATTGAATATGAACATACTTTTGTTGTTGTTGACTTTGGCAAGAACAACAACTATGACATCTTTCTAGGAAGACCATTCATGCGACAATTGAAAATGGTCCAAGATTGGGGTTATGACCATATATACCTGAGACATATGGAAAACATAACAAAGATAAACTTGAGGGACCATAGCTATAGGGATGTGACAAGAACAGCGGTTGAGGAGTTTGATTCCGCCACAGTTGCAGGATCAAAACTTCCAGCTTGGTTAGGTAATCCTAAAGAACTGTGGATGTGTGGAGCTTCACAATGTGGTAGCTTGAAACGTGAGGAATGTATCCTAGAGCGGGTTATAGAGGATAGGCACTATATCCCATAACCATTTCCTGAAGAAGAGTTAGAGCCTTTTGGATGGGAACACATCTTGGCTACTCTGGACATGTGCGCCGTGGAGGATGCTCCCACAACAAAGTTTTGTGATGAAAATGGCTATTATGTCGTTCCTTATTTTGTAGTGAGTGTAATCCAAGAAAACGATGAGATCCAGACATCAACAAGCTCTCAAAATAAGGAGCAAACAAAGAAATGTGGAGAATCAAAAGATGAAGAAGATGATGAGTTCTATGACTCTGCAGAACACTTCGAGCTTCAAGAAGATCAAGGACCCGGGAATCAATGTCATCGCTACACAAATAAAGTGCATCAAAAGTGGATTCCAAAGTCCTCGGTGAAGACACAGCCACCACAAGCATCCTCATACATGGCTCCCAATAAGGATGCAAAGACTCAGCTAGGAGGAATACGACCAGAGCAACGAGCTAACAATGCTCTAATCAATGGGCTAGAAAAGTCCTCCAAGAAACTACCACCCACGAGCAAACAGACAATAAATTTTCATTACCAGCCAAAAAATCAAGGGAAAGTACAAGAAGTCAACCTTGTTGAGGATAGTAGCAATAGTGATGAATCTTACGAAATCCCCTATCATCAACTCAGGCCATCACTATCACCAACCCCTTCAGCAACAACCATGACAGGTCAAAAGAACAGAACAACAAGTCAAAGCCAAAAAGCTCGACAAATCTGGATACAAAAAATCTAGATTGGCCAAAAACAGATATGGATCAAGAAGATAAAGATCTCTAATGAAAAATCACAAGATCCAACACCAAAACAAAAACAAGGAAAGCTTGCACGAACGGGTAATAATATCACAAAATTGCAAGCTTTCACAACTCAAGTTTGGGCTCCAACGAAGTTGATTCAAGCACAAAAAAGTCAGGAATTCATTTGGATTCCAAAACAACCACACTATCAACATTCAAAGCCTGAATCCCGTCCCCAACCAAGCGTACAAGGGCTGAAGCAAAGACCATTGTTGACTCACACAACAAAAAGGTGGATCCCAAAGAAGTCCCTTCAAACACAAACGAAGCACGGGCAAGTATGGGTTCCCAAACGAGCGTCAGCAACAAAACAGCCAATAATTGCAAAGAAATAGGTCCCAAAGAAGAACAACAAAACTGTTGTCAGTGCATCGCCGCTTGAATTCTTACAATTCTTCCTACGATTACAGTACAGTTAGAAGAGAGCAAGTCGCTTCAATCAAGCAACGATACAAGAGCTTCAAAGACCATTACATTGCTTAGAATAGGAAGCCTCACCAACAAATGCCAATAAGCAAATTGCTTATACCCACATCTCTCACAACATAAATCTTTTCCATGCATTGACTGTGTATGCATAATAGGGCTACATTACAAGGCTTGCATAGGCACAACTTTTAATTGCCCAAGCACAACACATACCCTTTGCGATACCCTGTCGTAAAGGATGACTCCAAACAGGAAGGGGGGAGGGGGGGGGGGGGGGGGGGGCATTCTGAATGCGAACCTAACATTATGACTATTAGAGGGCAATGTTTTGTGAGATGCATTCAATTTTTGCGTTTTATTGAGATAATCTTTTGATGAAATTTAGAGTATATGCCCTCATAGTAGTGTTACAGAGGAGTATGGGGACAAAATCCATATATGAGCCCCTAGGGACATGTGTATAGTGTAGATAGCATTTAGATTTCTATTTGAATGATTTTTCTTTTGTTAAGTTTTTTTTAAGATTTTCTTTGTTTATGATTAAGAAAAATAAAAAAATCCATAATCCACATGAAGAAAAGACTGACGAGAGACCTGAGCACTACAAAGAGAAGAAGGTACAGGGAAACGATGAAACTTCACGAAGTATGTCTCAGCAGCCACTACAACAGTCGAAGAACTTGTCACAAAGCAGTGTCAACAGGCAACTGACAAGTCATAAAAGTCAGAGTCGAGTAGCTAAGCCACAAAATGAGTGAGGTGTTAGTCCCAAAGCTTCAAGTAATATTCTCTGTGGTCTAAGCGTCTTAGCTATTCTAGGTACTGCTCAAGATGGAAGAGTTGAGCATATTTACGTTGTGTCGCTCATGCTGGTATAGGTGAGGAAAAGAGTCGAAGTCTAAGTACTTAAGTCTGGTGAAGTGAAGGAGAAGGTCCAAAAGACACTCACGTACAGAGCACAGTGAGATACGAGTGGAGAAACTTCTACATCGACAACCCTTCTTGGAAAGGTGGAAGCTATTGAGACATCTTTTGATGTCACATGTGCTACATTTATTCCTCGAAACACCCATCATCTCCTTCTTTCACATTGCATGCTTTTGTTGACAAATTTCTCATATGCATATAGAGTGTCTCATAATTGGCACTTGCATCAGGCACTCTTTTCGTGTTTCACCCAAGCACTCACCTTTCATGAACATGTACTTCACGTTCAACTGCTCAACTCCAATAAGAGCATATACCAAAGGCATTTTTTTTCCCACCGGGTTTTTTTTCCCTTTGGTCATCCAGGTTTTAGACCCTAATCTAAAGACACCTATCACCATCCTCTTGTACATATTCCTTCTACATCAACAATAAGGAAATGCTACTCAAATCAATTGACAAATGAATTGGAGCACCAATTTCAAATCATAGCATACTTCTCCTCAATGGCGAGTCGAAGAATGGCCTACAATCACAAAGCTGCAGACAACACTAACAACATGATTGCACAGGAACAAAGAAGTCCCCAATGAAGAAGAGCAGACATAAAAGTAATCAGAGGATCTCAAAAGATGAATGGTTATGATGATAGATGTCCGCTCTAATGGATCATAGTTCTTGTTGTCATTCGACAAAGTTACAAGCGGTGCAAGAGATGAAGCCAAAACGACAGCAAAGACCACATCGCCATCGACAATCAGATCATGTCGGGGACGACAGGAACACGGAAGGGGGGAGTGTTGACCGCTGGGTCAACAACACAACATAAATCAAGTTTCGTACCAAAGTCTTATCTTTTGCGAGTTATGAAATGCTACGGATTATGGCTATAAACGTCATTTTTAATGAGTAGTTATTCTAGTTTCAGAATCCAGGGTGCAATGGCACTTCCAGATTGTAAATACAAAGCCATTTCACCCTTTCAACCCCATTTTTGGTTAAACCTAAGGTAGCCTTAGTATATAAGGTACCTAGGTCATTTTGTAAAGGGAGACTTTTTCATAATCAAAACTTTAGCACTGCCGTCTACTGTGTGTGAGAGAGAAAGAGAGTGAGCGTGAGCTTTATCCTCTAGCTACGCCCGGCTCGCTCAACACATTGGAGATCCGACTGCGCCATTGTTGTAGGCTCGAGGCGAGCTACGTGACAACGCCAAGCATTCCACGCGAGACGAAGCGCACATGCCAACCCATCTACGATCTATTTGTGGCCGTAAGTGTATCAAACGATGTTTGTTTTCTGTGTGCTAGTAGTATCGTGGCGACATAAGCTACGCATAGGTACTCATAAATTTCAGTTTTGGGCACTTTCAAAATTCTACTCTATCATCCTACGCGTTTTCTGTAGATGGGTTTAGAGTGAGGGTTTTGAGTGTAGAAGCTTAGGGACAAGTGTATCCTAGTGAGGGGATGGTGTTCCTTAAGTTTCGTATGAATCTGGCATGATTAGGTGAGTTACCTTCCGTATGTGTGTATGTGGCTAGGTGGTGTAGTTGAGAGCAGTGAGGTTCTTGATTGTGGTATAGTTGGCCTTCCAGAGTGTTGTATGTGTAGGATGGTCTCAGCCTGACAAGCTAAAGAGATTTCCTCCATGTGCCTATCGTATCATCTGTGTCCTCGATTGACATTATGTTGATCTAGGTAGTGTTTGCATGCACTTCATGGGTGTGTGAGTCGCTTCCGCAACACTTGCTCTTTAAAAAGATAGAAATAAATATCTAACATGCAAATTGTGTTCACACACTTTTTTACATAGAATTTTTGTAAATGTGGCATTCAAAATAGCGATGATTATTGATGCTCTTTGAAAAGATACAAAAGAATATTTAACATGCAAATTGTGTGCAAATACTTTTTTGCATATAATTTATGTAAATGTAGCATTTGAAATAGCGATGATTGATGAATAAAGCATTCTTTTGAATATGATTAGCTAGTTTATAATTTCATATGGGCACTTAAAAAAAACATAATCAAACAATTCAAATATTTGTATATGAAATACTCTTCACAGCCGCGTTACCAGACCAAGTATATCATATACTTAATACTTAAAAAATTAACTCCACATGCACATACATATTATATGACGTTTATACGGCCGGGTTAACGCCTTGAGCACCACACTTATGAAAAAACAGATGCTTCTAACAAACGACTCTCTATTAGCCACGTTACCGACCGAGTGCCACCCGAATCTAAGGAGAAATAATGGTTTCCATACGAACATCATATAGCCGTGTTATCGATCGATGCCCATATGTTTTTTGAAAAAGGGGAAGGGAAGTTGACATACCATAAAGATACTAGATTCGCCGCGTCATCAAGGTGATGCCCCCGTGGTAAGCACTATTCTGTAGAACAGCTTACGCACACACTCCCATTGTATGGTAAGGTACCTTATGACTTCCGAGCAATATGAGAAAAGGCACGCTACCACACAACGGATACACACACAACACATACCCGAGTCGTGTGGTCAGGTATTGCGGCTACTGCCGCACACTACGATGCAAAGCACGCTCCCACACAACCCCCTCTCTCCCTCTCTCCTCTCTCCTCTCGACGTATCTGCAAAGGTGGTCGACGATCTCTCTCTCTCTCTCTCTCTCTCTCTCTCACTCTCTCTCTCTCTCTCTCTCTCTCTCTCTCTCTCTCTCTCTCTCTCTCTCTCTCTCTCTCTCTCTCTCTCTCTCAATCTCAAGATGACTCAAAGAATATCACCCAGCTGGCCCGATCAAGGCCGTATATATATTATTATGTGGCCCCGCCATGCCTTTTAGTTTCCCCGGCAGGCCCGTAGGGAAAATGAAAAAGCCCGTCGGGATTTTAGTGGGTTTCCAGGTCGTCCTAAATCGGATTCTTTGTGATCATGTTAGGTAATCATGTAAATGTGTCAATAAGACCTTCTGATCACACAAAATTTGTGGTAATTACGCACATATGCCTCGTCTTGTATTGACCCATCATGAATGCAATCCTCTTTTTTCAAACAACCATCCTCACAAGATCCACATGTCCAATTGTTAGCTTTATTTTACAGCCAAGCAGGTAATTCTCCTTCTTGTCACTTGTGGAGTTTAGTTCCTCTCCCGGGGTTTGTTCCACATCTTTATAACTATGGTCCATGACACTAATCTTCATAGTGACATCCTTGTTTCTTAGGTAGATATAGTAGTAGCCCCAATCTTGGTACCATTTTGAGCTGACACATAAATGGTCTGCCCCATATAATATCAAAATTGCTGCTCTCATAGAAATTCATAATAGCAAATGTGTGTTCATATGCAATTTTGCAAGAGGTTACTATGATTTGCTCCAAAATGCCAATTGGTCTCTCTAGGTACCCATCCGCTAATTATTCTAGTTTTCCTGAGAGCACGTTTTTTCCATTTTTCCCACATTGCTTTGGTGGCTATGGAAATTTTGGCTCCACTATCCAATATTACTACCGATTTTAGGTCGTTGTACTCCACAGGCAAGGTCATGTTTCCTTCTTCACCTTCGCAATAGTCTCCTACCTTGTTCACTGGCATTGGCTCATGTTTAGTTTGTTTTGAGGTTTGGTTGTGCAGAGTTTATCACATCTATAATAGAGTTTTTTTCTCCATTATTGAATTTATATAGCCCCACATAAGTGTTGTCTGTATTAAGCCGATCTGTCTCATTGGTGCGTCTGAGCACCAGGTTTTTCTTGTCCATTTTGGGTGGTTCATCTGCTAGCTCTTCATCTACCTTATCCTTGGTGCCAGTCATCCCCCATTTGTCCACAATAAAGGGGTTGTGAACCACTAGATACATCATTCCCTCTCTTTCAAAGTATTGTTCTCCGTCATAATCCACATCTACAAGGTCCTTGAACTTGCTTGGCTTATTTTCCAACTTAACACAGTAGCGGTCCATTCCATCCTTATAGATTTTGTCTTTAAGCACATTTTCAAATTGAAATTTTAAATACAACAAGTTTACGTTAGATGCAGGTTGAGAAGGACCTGCTCCCATGGAAGTTGTATCCTTAGGGTTCAACTTGTTGGATTCCTCAGTCATTAGGATGTATGATCTTTCTGAAGGTGTCAAAAAAGCTTTCCTCTACAATGGCTTCTAAAGGATGTAGTGGTCTTTGATTCACGCTACCTTCTGCTGAGTGATTTTTCACTTGGTTTATGATGTTGGGGTTCCTATTCTGGTACAATCTTCCTGATCGCAAATACATGAAGAATTGATATTGCAAAATCTAAACCAGGTTACCTCATTAGCTATCCTAAATTTTCCATTCTGATCTTACTTGCTGGATAGTATTCTCTAGCACTTACAACCTGTCAAAAATGCTTGATAGATGTGAGTTTACAGTCGTCCCTGTTAGTTCTAGCTTTCCATTGACAAAATTTAACTAGGTTTTTCAATATTCCGCAACTTTACTCACAACATCAACGATTCAAGTCCAATTTCAATTTTGAAAAAGCCACCAGGTTCTTGGGAACTACCTCTCTCTGTGGTCAAATTTTGCTCTTATGCGAACTCAAAGGAATATGGATTGCGATCCATGTTGGGAAGCCAAATTGACTTTTCTTAGTACCATCAGACTCAACATGATTAGTAGGTCCTAGGGTATCAATGTTTTGGAAATGGACCTCTGGATTGATAATTAGGTCAATTCTGATACTTTCCCTGAGTACTTGACAGTTTTGCGCTTTTAGTCTGGTTTTTTATTTATCCAAACTTAGTTTGGAAAAGACCACTGGACTCCCTGTGATGTCCTCTAGCTATGGTGCAAGTTTTGTATCAAATTGTGTCAAAGAAACTGAGTTTGGAAAAGATCACTAGACTCCCTGTGATGTCCTCTAGCTATGGTGCAAGTTTTGTATCAAATTGTGTCAGAGAAACATGGATGTAAATCCATGTACTGTAGTGCCACAATGTACTAAAACTTGGCACACAGCTTGTCCTTGGTCTATTGATGCTAGCTATATGGTTTTTGTGTGATTTGGAGTTTTTTAGTTCCACCAAAAGTCAATTTTGGGGTATGTTTTAGTGGTTTCCCCCTTGATCTATTTTATGCCCTTTTGGCCCACCTTTTGACCTTTTTTTTATAAGAGTGGGTTAGGAGAAAGTACTTCAAATGTTATCACTTTTGTACCTGTCAAATATCAACTCAAAATTTCATAAAGGTACATGGATCGCGATCCATGTTTGGAAGGATTTTGGCATGACCTTTGGTGAGTTTGTGACAGAGGGTGTGGTGATGTTCTTTCCCAAATCTTTTTGGTTTTGACCCACTTTTGCCGAGTCAAGAGCGAGATTTTGTGTCAGCTTTGCGGTTTTTTGCAAACAACTCCTTTTTTGGTATTTTGATCAGGTTTTTTGTACTTTTTTGATGTGGATCCTTTTGGAAAAGTTGTTCCCTTAGTTCTCAAGAGTGCACTGGTCAAATTTCCCTTACAAATGTCTACCAGGTACATGGATCGCGATCCATGTTTGGCAACATTTGGTCATGATTTTTTGTCCTGCTAGTTCCCTGCTTTTAGTTGAACCCAATTCTCACCCCTTTTTGAATTTGAACAAATAAAAGTTCAAATTTTCCAAACTTTCTCACTTTTCACATCTTTTTCTCTGCTTAACCCAGTTTCTTGATTTGGATGTTCTTTTAGCACCCTATTTCTGGCCAAACTCAAGATTCTGATGTCTAAGAGTTAGTTCTAAGCAAAGGAAACAATTTTTTCTTACTTGTCTTGAAAGGTACATGGATCGCGATCCGTGTTGGACAAGCAAGCGAGAAGAAATCTGCACAGTTTGTCTCTTGCAAGCTTGTTTATCCCCTTTTACCAAGTTTTGTTGAGTTTAGTTCATCTTTGAAGTTCTGACCATCAATTTTATAAATTTGCAGAGTTATAGTCTTTGGCACCAAAATAAGGTTTTGGACAATTTTTATCGTGATCCTTTTGGCCCCAATTGATGGTGGAATTTGTAACTTAGCCTATTCTTATAATTTGAAATAGATACACAATCATCAATGAGTTTAGCAATATAGAAACGAGAAAAAAGTGTATAGTGAAACAGCCCTTTCAAAGCAAGGGAAAATCAAAGAACGAAATACTCTTTTGTACTTCACTCACAGCTTTCTTTGCTCATAAGGAGTAGCAATGGCTAGTCCTCGACTACAGTCTCTACTAAGCACTAAACCTACGTCTAGCTGATTTATTGTCTATGTGTCAACGAAAAGGGTGTCGAGATCTGTGGAAGGTATTTTTCGTACAACTGAGTCACTCACCACCTAAGAATCGGATTCCTTGGTAGCGGTGCCAATGTTAGCAGATCGCCACGACGGACGTCTGCAGCATAGATTTTTGTTACTAACATAATTTTAATATGCAAGGAAGCGACTCGAGATGGGGCATGGAGACTTAATGAGAGTGTCAATCTCATCAAAGTGAACTTAGAGGACTATGCATACTACTACAAAAGCAAATCAACCACTTCCTAGTCAGAAAATTAGTCTATGTCCGATCTCACCGCTCTAGGTCATCACGCCTTTTCAACATCCAAACAATTTGGACTGCAATGAAACTTAAGGAGAGGTATTACAACACCTAAGGGCACATTCTTACCAAATTCTGCATTCATCTAGAAAGGTACATAAATCACGATCCATCACAAAAAATGTGCAGAAAACTGAAACAGAACTACATGGAGAGGTCCCCCTTAAGCATAGAAACATTTTTCCAAGGTCAAAACATCAAAAAACAACCATTTAAGATCTCAAAATAATGCATTTAGCTCACAAATAAGACATCACCAACCACAATAGAATTGAGAATGATTACACTTAGATTGTAGAGCAAGAGAAAGGAACATATTGTGCTATTCGGAATCGAGTTCTGATTACCCAATCTCTGAGCGAGCACTATACCAAGCAAACAAATACAAAGACATTGAAAACATTTAGACACAATAATCACTTCTTTCACCAATTTTGCTTCAAGTGTGCTCCCCAAAGTAATCCTTGTATGGAAATCTTTTGTCAGCTTTGATCTCCACTTAACAATCTTCCCATCCCTATACTTAGGACGGAACGCACTGGGAACACTATTTCTTGATCGCAAACCACTACCTAAATTGGTAGATTTTGTTGTCGATTGAAGGACAAATTAATTTTCTTGCAATTGCTCCACCTCAACTGGAAGCAATTGTGTTCCATGCGCTACAGGCCAAACACCTGGTGCTGGCCCTGGAGCACCTACAATCATGTCATGTATCCACCATGTATGGATGTTATTGGAGTTGCAAAACCACACAAAACCTTCCACTAAACCACCTAGATTTTAACCAGAGGAAGGATACTTTTTGCGTCCCCAAAAGCATGGAGCAGTAATCCCACGTGTGACATCGCCATTCCCTTCATTGATGTATCGTGCACATCTAACACTCTGATTATCAACCATCCCAAAGCAAGTCATATTTCGACAAGGCTCAGTTCTTCTTATATCCCAAAGTGTCTTTGGAACATTAACCTCGTGCCAATATTTGCCAACTCCAAAGCTAGTCTCTAGATGCACACCAGGCCCTACGACCAGCTCAGTAACTATCACAAATTCTGGTCTATGACTGTCTTCATCAAGCAGCTCATCTGCATCAACAAATGTTGGTCGCTTCTTTTTAACACTCTTCTCTCGCAAGGGAGCTCTATTCATTTCAGGGGTTTGAAAACCCATCTCAGACATTGAAGAGTGTGTCAAGTCAATGAGGGATTTGGAAGCTAACGTTGTTGATGATCGGCCCAAAAACCGCTTTGCAAGATCATCGATCCCAGGACCAGTAGCAGACCTAACACCTTTTAGATAAGCATTCTATTTGACGCTTTGTAGCACTACCATTGCCATGTTTGCACCAGCTGCCTCATACAAGCTAATTTTCTCTTTGTAACCAATAGATGCAAGCATGCTTGAATGCTTAACCTCAGACAAGTTTGTTGTGGGCACAAAAATTCCAGACTCATCCTGCATTACAAATATCTCTCCCCAATGTTATACTCTTACATCCCACCAAGCCATCCAAGTCTCTAAACAAGCCATCTCTCCATCGACAACATGCCCTGCCTTCCAAAATTAGCATACATCTTCTTTACAAATGTCTGCTTGATTCTTAGATGGTGCACTCCCCCATTTTTGGCACTTGTGAAGATGGACGGATACACTTCACTGCATGTCGAATCATGGACTACTCCCAATGAAAACCACATGATCGTTCTTTGGAAGGTATTTTTGTTTTTGCCCCACCAAAGTAAACAGTCCGAACAAAAATCCAATTTGCATTTGCTTCATCTGCCAGAAACCCTTTTAATTATGGCTTTTCATACCCTTGATCTTGCAGCACTTTATTTAACATTTTTCAAAACTCTATTTGAGCAAATTTATTTTCAACAGTGAATTCATAGGTGGAAATTGTCATTAATTCATGCACAAATGGGTCGTAGACGTGAGTAGACATTGTTGGCCACCCTTGAACACGATGCACATGATCAAAGTGAACCCACATTTTCTCTAAGGTTCCTCCTAGACGCATCTTATTCACCAAGTCAACTCCACTACCTGGACCTATGATCGACATTTTGAACACATGTGGCTGCTCCGAACCTCTAAGCTCTCCAGGAAAAAGTACACTATGAATGAAAGGATACATACACCTGCTCTTGAGGTCTAGGATAGCTTCCAATCCTTTTGCACTGAAATGCTTTGACCTCTTGGCAATCTCTAAGCTCCTCTCTATTCTTCGCTTGTTAGATAGCGGAGTCAAGAAATTTTGAAAACTCTCCATCTTCAATAGTGTCATTTTTGCCAGCAGTTTCCATCACTAGCTTATCTATTATCATGTCTTGGGTAGCAACACGTTCTAATTGCTTGGTATTTGCGAAAGGATCTGGTTTGATTTAGTTTGCAAAAGCAAATCTATCATTTGCTCAACAGACCTATTCTTTTCCTGAGCACAAGGGTGCTTATGCTCTCCCATATGAATAGCACATCGAGTAACTCTTTGCTTATCTTTTGGCAAACAGTAATAAATAACAGTAGGACATGTTGCAACACAAAAAGGCATTTGACTGCAATGGACACAAACCACTATTCCCAGTTCAGGTGTCAATATTCCGATGGAAATAACTTTAGAGAGACGACCACACCATTGTGATTCATTATGAACTCTTGCTCGCAAGTAGAAAGGACATGCGTCATTGACACAACAGAGATGACATGAACACCTATTGAAGCAAATGGCACCAGGAAAGCAATCACTACTACAAGTGACATATTATGTCCACAAATGACTATCATGACGCTTCTCCATGCCAACCATTGTATTGTAGTTGTTTGTTGGTGGCAATTGAAATGCAACATATCCATCGTATTGAGTAGGAATCTCCTTACTTTGAACAATTTCATTAGTCTTCTTCAAGGCAAAATGAAGATTGTTTTTATTAAACATTGATCAAATTATATCCATGACACTAGTCTGATTCTTTGTGACATCACTTGAATCAATATCCAAAACTTCCTAGGGAGCCTTGATGTTCCTGAGAAGCTTCACTTCCTGGGGAGCCTTGATGTTCCTCAGTGTTTGTTATTTGAACCTTAAAAAACTGGCACACTTCATGATCCAGTAAAAAGACCTCTTCACCAGAACCTGACCTCGAGGCTTCCATTTTTACATGTTCTCCATTCAATGTTAATGGGTGCATTTATGCCAGTTGGTGCATTTATGATTCTAATTTTTAATAATTTACAGTCATGCAAATGATTATTCCATATCTTGCTACCATAAATGTACCAACTGGCATCCTTACAAATCGCACGTTGACATGAACCTGTACACTAACTACTCCTGCCCGCCATTCAAGACACATCACTAATGATTTTCTTTTTAACATATTTTCAAAAAAATAAAATACAAGTAGATTTAATATAAACTTTTAAAAAATCAGCAGCATCAACATTTCATGATTGAAAATTATTAAAAATTAAAATCATAAATGCACCAACAAACACCATTCAAGACAGATTACTCTCTCCAACATCTACTAATTAAACACGACTAATCTCTCCAACAACTACTCTCAAAACCACTACTGCACTCTCTCAAACCATTGTACACCAACTCAAAACCACTACTCCACTCCTCTGGCTTATCTTAACAAATGCCTTACCTATTCAAGGTTCAAACGCAAAGGCCTCTGGCTTTTCCTTGGAGAGCTTGATGTGAGAGCACATTAACGTGCAGTCCTGGAAGTAGCTCTCAAATCCGTAGCAGAGCGCATGCACGTTAATGTGCGGTCCTTGGAGCAGCTCTTAAAGATAAACCCCAACAAAGCTCTGAAATCCGTTAAGGAAATGATGGCAGGTAGGATGGTGGCAATGGGCTTCAATAGAGGTGTCATAACTATTGTAATTGTAAATGTGTGCATATACATTGAGAAGCCAATGGTTCTGTGTTGTACTCTTAAGGTGATGTACATCGAATGTGGCAAGCCACATCATTTTTCTCCTTTTTTCCAAACAACATACTTTTTTCATAATTGCGCCTCAAAAAAAGGGCACTTTTTCTGAAGCTTCTTGCATTTTGGGGTTTTTTTCCTTCCTTATTTTCAGAGAGAAATTTGTAAAACTAAGACCAAAATGAGCGAAGCTTGTATTTTTGGGGGTTTTTTCAAGGAATTTGTAAAAGTAACTTGGACCATAATGAGGACGAGGTCAAAGACCTTTTTTAAAACACAGAGGCTTCTGGGAAGGTTAGTTCCATCAGTTAATTCCTCCTTATGACTCTACCTTAAGATATCCGTTAAGCTCTCAAAAAAAAAGCAGAGCAGAGCGCACGTTAACGTGCGGTCTTTGGGAGCTTTTGACTGTCGGGTTGTGGCTTTGAGCTTTTTCTTTGCGCAGGTTTTTGCCGCCGCTGCCGCGCCAGCCCGTCTATTGTCGCTGCCCTCATTTCTATATGGCCTCAGCATTGCAGCTGTAGATCACTCGCTTAGTATGGGAAATGTAAGATCACTCGTGAACAAAGCATAAAGAGATCTCTTTTCTTCTTTCTTTGCCTCGCTTAGGAAACATCAGCATGAAGCATTTAAAGGTAAGCAGTGTTTTGTAGTTTGTTTATGTGGCGCAGGTGTGGTGCTCTCAAAACAGTGTGGTGCTCTTGTGTCAGCGCAGCTCTCGACTCACTTTGAAACAGTAAAGTGCAGGTCTTAGCGCAGTTCTGAGAGCTCTCGGTGCAATAAAGTGCAAATCTCAGGACTGAGCTCTCGGCAGCTCTCAAATCAACTATACAAGTCGCGGCAGCTCTCGGCAGCTCTCAAATCAACTGTGAAAGTCTCAGCAGGTCTTGGGACTTTTCAAGTGTCAAGAGCCTTTGGATCATGAAAGCAACTGGCTTTATTCCCGAGTGTGAGTTTGTTGAACAGGTTACTTACTGAGCAGTAGCTAGAGAGATGATGGTGGTGATGTCAGCAACAACAACAACAGAGAAAAGGCAGGTAGTGGCCAACAATATGCCTCGCCTGCCGACGCCCCTGCTCAGCTATCGGGGAGTTCCAAGTAGCCGCAACCCCATCCAAAACTCGTAATCTCTCTCTCTCTCTCTCCTTCCTTCCTCTGTACTTGGCAACCGTTGTGAATTATAGGTCTTGAGTTCAAGACTCTCCACGTTGATGTTTTAGGTCTCTTGGTGATATCTAAGGATCAATTGTTCCTACGAGTATCAACCTTGCAAAGGTCAAAAGAGAAAGCATCAAAATCCTCTAATTAACTTGTAGTCAACGTGCCACTCACACATCTAACTCAGGCTCAAGATGTTATAAATCTCCATGGATTTTAATACGGAATTCTCTTTTTTTAGTTAAAATTATCCAGATTTTAAGGCCTTAAGTTCAAATCATATTGCAAAGTGCAATTGGGTCGATTGTGTGAGTTTGTTGAACAAGTTACTTACTTTGATTAAAATTTTCCGAGTGTAGTAGTATCCAAATTAGAGCGTTAGAGCATCTGTCATCCGAATATCAACGCAAAGTTTGCATCTCCATGTCAACATCACCAAAAAATCAAAGAGGAGCAATGGCGGGACGTAAAGGACGCCCTCCTGCTAGGTACATCTTCTTTGATGTCATTATTATACATGTAGAGGTGCCCATCGATGTGCATGCCTAAAAGAAAATTATATCAAAATTAATGTATATATTTTTACGATGAGAATGTCTATAGCTTGCTAAATTTTATTTAGTATCTAAAGACCTGCATGTTAACGTGCATGTCTAAAGAACGGTGTTTGATGTTTATATATCAAAATAGATGTATATATTAATGTGCTAAATTATATCAAAATTAATGTATATATTTTTACGACGAGAATGTCTATAGCTTGCTTAATTTTATCTAGTATCTAAAGACCTACATGTTAACATGCATGTCTAGAGGACGGTGTTTGATGTTTATATATCAAAATAGATGTATATATTAATGTGCCTAAAGACAATGTTTACATATGAAACAAAGCTTTCAAACCTTCATAAGAAACCATCCAAGCTTGCTAAATTTCAGGTTAAATAAATTGTCAATTAGTGTCTAAAGACCTGCATGTTAATGTGCATATTTAGAGGGTACACCAGAAGATCCATAGAGGACAGTGATTAATGTTTCAAAAGAGATTATTTTTGTTTTTCATATTTAATATTAAGAAATCCTCATGTGAGGTGTCCATTGGATTATTATATTTTTTGATATTTTGTTCTACATTCAAAGGAGGTGTTCTCCAAATTTTTTCAAAAATTGATTGTGTATTTTATTGAAGGCCTCTAAGCATGCATGTCAACGTGCATGTTTAAAAGCAATGTTTCATTAGAGAAGCAGAATATATTGTTGTATTTCTAGAATTTGCTTCTATGCACAAAAGAAGTTATATTCATACATGTTAATGTTACTTTTTCTTTTGCCTCTAGACATACATGTTAGCGTGCATCTTACAGGTAATGTTTTGTTAAAGATAGTTTTTATTTTTTGTCTTCAATCTTTATTTTTTTGTCTCCAATGGACTATTTTAGTTTTGAAATTTTGTTCTATGTTCACATATCATAAATATGTTATCACAGACTCCTCGGGCTTGATTGTTGTTATGAGGAGCATACAATTTGTCTATGTTTTTGGAGTCTCCTTTGCGTTACCGAATGCTTCCTGTTGATGAACGATGTATTGCTATTGTTGGCAATTACATTTCTATCGCTGCAAACTACAAAGAGGGTACTCGCAATGCATCGTGGAATCTTGTGCATCAGCATATGTCTTGAGTTCGCTCAAGCGGTGTGCCATACACTCGTGGGGGAAAGTCTGTTTCGTGGGCTGCAGATTTTGTCTTCTTGGACCTTCCTTTTGGTGGATTGCATATTGGTTCTTCTTCTCCATCTCGTTGGGACATTTGTATTGAGGAGCATGTACGATCTTCTATCCATTTGACTTTTTCTACACTTGCAGATTGTGGATGGCTGCTCATTATGGCTTCTACTGCAGGTATTTGTGTCGTGTTTGATTACTTGCATTAATGTTATTTCATAATATCGATAGTTTTTTCTTACAAGAACCTATGAATAGGAGAGGTTACTAGATGGGTGGAGAGGTTCTGTCATGCTTCAGAGATGGTGGTACATTCTCGCATTGTAGTGCTCCATCATAGTTCATATGGATATGTTGAGAGTTTATATGGTCGAGTTCAGGTATTGTTTTCACTTCAGTATTGTATAATTTTGTTGAGGCTCTTTCTTCAATGTTTCTTCAATGTTGTGGTTTTGTAATTTGATTTGCAGTGCCAATGCTCTATGGTACTTATGGTACACAGGATTGGGATGCAGCCAGCATGCTTTGTGGTTGAAAGCACCACTATGTTCTCTCGCTTGACATACTCTACAAGAGGTTGTGTGCTCTTGTGACGCTGTTAGCGACGGAAATACATTGGGTTTTTATAACCCCCGGCGTCGCTAAAACCGTCGCTACGAGCGTCGCTACGAGAGCGTCGCTATAGGCATCGCTATAAGTGTCACTATATAAGCGTCGCTATATAAGCGTCGCTATATAGCGACGCATATAGCGACGCCTATAGCGACGTTTACACAAAAGACTATAGCGACGCTCATAGCGACGCTACAGAGCCATAAATAGCGACGCTTATAGCGACGCCCGAGAGATTTTTTTTTTTGGTGATGCCCTGCCACCCATCAACCATATTGTACTTGATTCACTTTTTTAAAAAAGTGCAAAAGTAGATAATAGACCCAAAATAGTCACCCACAAGACGCATTGTTTGCAAAATTGACAATTGTACACATCATAAGCAAAATGAATTGATTGGCAAATGTAATAATGACAATTGTACAACATCGTAGGCATAAAGAATTGATTGGCAAAAGGAACTGAGGTGACAAATGTAATAATATACATGGTTCAAAAAGACGTATAAAATCCGTCTCATGATACATAAGCTATGAGAAACCCTAAACTAATGCTGTCTAGCTACGGCTAAACTGACGTCGTCTAGTCAGACGTCTCATCGCGTCCAAGCGGCGTATCTGTCGGATTCTGCAAAAAAAGACAATAAGACAGCTTTCAGTAAGTATAAACATATAACGACATTTATAAAACAATACAAAAAATAAAAAAGAGTAAACCCTAATACTAACCATGCCGCCGCGAAAACTGAGAATGTCCATCAGGGCGTTTAAGCCCTTCCTGCCTGCGTACTCGCGCTCGTACGGTGTGGGATCACGTCCTGTCATCGACCACTGTCAAAACATACAAAGATTTCATTATGTTAGAACTAAAAAACTCATAAACCCTAAACTATCGAACATGCATAAAGAGCAATGTGAAAACACTTACAAAATCGGCCTCAAATGATGTCCATCCACCGCTCCCCAAGTGGTGCGAGCTCCCTGCCTCTACTCGCGCTCTGGCTGCATCCTTTTGTTGCTTCCACTTGTCGGGATTCTCGCGCGCTGCTTTCTTCACATTCTTCCAATCTTCTTTGGCCAGCCAATCTGGCCTGTTCCACCCATTCTTGATTGCTTTTTGCACTTCGGAACGCTTGTGTTTGCAGTATTCGCGCATTCGAATCTTCATCAGGTCTTCATTGAAGCGCTGATCCCGTGTTGGAACGGGAAACTCATCATGAAGTATGCTGATGACTCTGTTTTTTAAATCACTTGGTACTTCACTCCATTTGTTTAGTATGTAGTGTCTAAACAGCTGAGAGCAAAGACCACGCATGCGCGAGATCACCTTCTTGCCATCATCATCCATGATGATGCCGCCGCTGATGTCGACGGAGTAAGGCAAGCCCTCTGGCCAGTGACGCGTGAACCTGGGTATCTCGGCAGGGGTCTCTAGCGGCGTGTCGATGGGGGTACGGACGTCAGGTGTCTCCACCGGCGTTAGGGCCCCGAAGCGAGGAGTGTCGAGTGGGGTGGCTCCTGGCGGAGTAGGTAGAGGTGTGTAGCTTCTAGGAACAGTCAGCCGTGCAAAACCTGGCGTAGATGGCGATGCTGTGGCTGGTGTGGGGGCGGGCAAAGAAGGGGAGGGTAAAGAGCCTCGTCGAACACGAGGCGGTGTGGAGGCATCGGTGGCGGAATCCCCACAACAACCGCCACCGCCACCACTAGAGCGCCGGTGTCTAGACGAGTGTGAAGCTCGTCTTGTCGACGCCGAAGCTTCGGAGCGCGCCGAATGCTCCGAAAGAGAGGGAGATGCGGATGGAGTAGGAACGCGCGATGATGCGCCAGAGCGATGACGCTCCACGTACCACTGTCTCTGCTGCGGTGACAAAGAAGAAAGAAACTCCTCATCATCCATACCTGCATTAAACACACGAATATTTAAACTTAATATTGAATGAATAGAGTAGACAATGACCCAAAGATAAGCCTTTCTGAATCCATGATCGTCTCGATCATTTCATCAATCTCTCTCTCTCTCTCTCTCTCTCTCTCTCTCTCTCTCTCTCTCTCTCTCTCTCTCTCTCTCTCTCTCTCTCTCTCTCTCTCTCTACCTCACATTCTCTAGTCATGTCCAATCCCCGCACACCTCGGTCTAGAGGTGCACGGAGATCAGAACCACCGGGTTATAATCTCGTCTTTATTGGTCAATACCTATATTTGTGGGTACAAGAAATCTACACACCCACGTCTACATGATACTGCATGTAGTGGACAAAACCCCTTTGCCTCTTCTCTAGCTGTAGCACTTCACTTCATCTTAACATATTTTCACAGTAGATCTTTTCACTGTTCGTCTAACTCTAAACCCTAAACCGTAAGTAATTCTTGCGTGGACTCGATCTAACGTAAATAAGCGTAAATCTAAATAAACATAAATCTAACTAAAAATAAAGCTAAATCTAATTTAACGTAAGTCTAATGACTAGAGGTTGTCTAGATGGTCATTGTGTCGGGGATGTAGTGACTCTTGCCGCCCTGAAGATCCACCTTCTTCCCTATCTTCTGAAGACATTTCACCAGTACTTTTGGATCGACGGAGCCCACCATGAGTGAAGGCAGCAATACCCTATATTCCATTGAGGGCTTTCTTCACCCGCTTCATGCAGGCATCGCAGTCTATGGAGACCTAAATCTAATCTAATATAACGTAAATCTAAATCTAGCTTAAATAAACGTAAATCTAGTTAAAAATAAACCTAAATCTAATTTAATGTAAGTCTACATATAACCTAATCTTTAACGTCTTTTAAGATAGTTTCCTACGACGTTATAACTCTCTTCTTCTTGTGTGTGTGCGCGTGTGTGGATGTGTGTGCCAATAAAAAGAGATAAATGGTATAACCTTTCTATCACCCATGCCAAGTATGATAGATTGATTATGCCATTTCCCTCTTGAATAATAGGTCTTGAGTTCAACTCCTCGTCGGCTAGATCTTTAGGTCTTTTAATTTTAATTAGTTTCCTACGACGTTAAATTAGTTTCTCTCTCTTTCTTTCTCAATGTGTGTGTGTTTTTTTGGATCGTATGCATGTTTTCTCTCTCTTTTCCTCTCTCAATGTGTGCGTTTTTTGTTTATGCACGTTCTCTCTCTCTTTTCCTCTCTCAATGCGTGTGTTTTTTGTTTATGCATGCTCTCTCTCTCTTTTTCTCTCTCAATGTGTGTGTGCATTCTTTGTTTATGTATGTGTGTGTGCGTTTTTGTTTTTGTTTGTACTCTCTCTCTCTCTCTCTCTCAAAAACACTATGTGTGTGTGTGAGAGAGAGAGAGAGGGAGAGAGAAAGAGGGGAAGGGAACATGAGAATGAGGAGAGGGAAGGAGCATACCTGGCTCTCCTTCCTCTCCTCGTGTGTGTGTGTGTGTGTGTGTGTGTGTGTGTGTGTGTGGAGAAGAAAAAGAGAGAGAGAGAGAGAGAGAGGGAGAGAGAGAGAGAGTGAGGGAGAGCGTTACGTGCTCCTTTCTTGAGGGCGCCGAAAAACTCAGATCTGAGATCTAAGTTTTTGGGCGCGCTCGGTTATTTTTTTACCCCAGCCGGCATCGCTATGAGCGTCGCAAATTTACAAAGAAATTTGTGACGCTCATAGCGACGCTTATAGCGACACTGGGAATTTTTTTTTGGAGCGTCGCTGTGTGAGCGTCGCTAATATGAAGAGCCTCTTGTAGTGATACCATTTTTTGGAGCCTTCCTTGGCTAGATCAGGATCAGGGATGCCTAGGTGGGGTGAGATGCAGCAGAGCCAGGCTTTTGTCGCAGCTTTTGTTGAGTTTCTTTGTTGACGTGGAGGTATTTATTTGGAGCTTGGGTGTGGTACAGCTCCCGTTTTGACTGCATGCTTATCATCTGGACGAGCGTGTGCTACACTTGACACCGACAAGTCTCTTATTAGAGACTATGTGGTTCCCTTGCTTTGCCCTAAAAAGCGAAGCCGAGAGGAGGCATCTACCTCCCTAGATGTTGAGGATGAGGGTAACATGCCATCGCGTGTCAACCCTTATGATGACTAGTGAGACTTCACTCGTGCTATGACATTGACATTACTTTTGCATTTTTTATCTTTATGTTGTGGTTCACTTTTTGGCATTTATGTATCTTGCGTAAGAATTACGTCTAATGTTATTATTGAGATCCATAGATTAAATTTTGATTACATGCATATTAACTACATATAATTTTGTTTGTTTGTAGAAGTGCATTGCCGATTTACACAGAGGCAGCGACTCAAAGAATAGCGAAGGAATTGAGATACGACTTTCGTATCTGTGACATGCGTCATAAACACAATGTTTTCATTGATGACGAATGTGACTCTTCATAGAGTCTACAAATTATTAGCGAGTGCTTATGATGTAGAGTTTAAGTATTGACAAATGGACATATCATTCCTTGTATTATTTTGAAAGTGAATATTTTGAAATCCTCATGTGAGGTGTCCATTGGACCATGGTTAGTTTAACATTTTCTTCATTTTACAAAGGAAGCTCTGTCCAATTTTTTTTTTAATGAGAAGCTCTTGTATTAATGATTTGACAATATAATTTGTATTATGGATAATACATAATGTTGTGAATTGATGAGACGAATGCGACTCCTTCAAGAATCTAGAAAATTATTGGAAAGTGTTTGTGATGTAGGGTTTAGTTATTGACAAATGAGATAGTGTTTGTAATAATGTAGCTTGTTGAGTTTATTTTCTTGTATTATGATTCACTTCCCTATTTTGTTTGGTCTGTGTTTTTGGTCTTTATGTTATGTTTCACTATTTGGCATTTATGTATCTTGCGAAAGAATTACGTCTAATGTTATTAATGAGATCCATAGATTGAATTTTGAGTACATGCATATTAACTACATACACTTTTGCTTGTTTGTGGAAGTGCATTGCCGATCTATGTAGAGGTAGTGGTTCAAAGGATGGCAAAGCAATTGCGATATGACTTTCATATCTGTGAAACGCGTCATAAACGCAATGTTTTCATTAATGACGGATGCGACTCTTCATAGAGTCTAGAATTATTAGCGAGTGCTTATGATGTATAGTTTAAGTATTGAAAAATGGACATGTCATTCCTTGTATGATTTTGAAATCCTCATGTGAGGTGTCCACTGGACCATGGTTAGTTTGATTTTTTTTTCATTTTACAAAGGAAACTCTGTCCAATTTTTTATGGAATTCTCTTGTATTAATGATTTGACAACGTAATTTGTGTTATGGATAATGACAACGTAATTTGTGTTATGGATAATACATAATGTTGTCATGGATAAGACAAATGCAGCTCCTTAAAGAATTTAGAGAATTATTGGCAAGTAATTGTGATGTAGGGTTTAGTTATTAACAAATGGGATAGTGTTTGTAATACTATAACTTGTTGAGTTCATTTTCATGTATTATGATTCACTTCCCTGATTTGTTTGCTCGGATTTGTGTTCGCTCGGAAAATGTCGCTCGGGGTATGGTAAGACTCAGCGGATAGCAGTTTGTAGCAGCAAAGAGCTCTCACACTTGACGTCCAATACTTTCCCAAACTAATGATTGTGTGTTTTTCAAAACTAGGGGTTTTGAATTAAGAGCTACGGGGACTTTCCCACAGGCATTCGACCAATTACATGGTGTGTAGGCTTAGTGAGGCTAAGAGGGAATGACAGAATATATTACAATTGAGAATCCTCATTAGCAAAATTACACCACTTCTTTTGAAAAAATGAGCGATTGCAACAAAGTTTTGTGTATATCCACCTTTTATGTGTCAGTCCGCTATGTCCATCACACAGTATCCTGCCTTCTCAAACCTTGTGTTTGCAGCTAAAGTATTCAAGATCTAGCTACATGAGCCAGCTGTTGCAAACAAGCCATGGAAGAAGCCACCACTTTAAATACCCAACACCGAGGTATAATGATGCCACAAGGAATCGTGTGTCACTCCCCACGGCTGTAAGGTCTCTAGCACCCTTGTAGAGGGGATTCCCATGTAAAGGATTAATATCGTGCCATTTTGGTCATAAACAGAAAGTTTTTATTTTTTGGTAATTTTTTCACCTTTGATGTACCAATGATGAATATATTGATGTAAGCTTTTTAAAAATGAATTTTTTTCCTTTTTGTCATCTTTATCCAAATATAGTAAGTTTTGAGGTGCTTGGACCCACCTAGATGCGGCCGTCTTGTTTAAATCTACCCCAACCTGAATTTCCATTAAAAATAGTTGTTTGCTTCAAAAACTATTAAATATAGCAAGTGTGTGCATATGACAATTTAGTTTGTCATCCTCAAGCTTGTCTTCTAATAACAACTATCAGAATTAAATTCGGATAAGCCAAGCTCACTCTAAACAGTTAATTTTCATCCTAGTGTTGATAAATTAATTCCTAAGTCTAAGGTTTGAATGTATATGCATATGCATGGGTATGTACTGCATGTGTATGTATATCCATGGATGCCCATAAATAACCCATAGCCATGGACCCATCTCTTATAGAATAATTGACTATGAGCATGAGGGCTCTACATGAGGTGTATCACCCAAAAGGGTAAAGAGGACACCTCTAATGAGTAAGTGGAAGCTTGTGACACCGCTATGCATGCTTTTAGCAAGCGAGGCTAGCTAAGGAGGTATGGGACTAATTTGGGAAACAAGACACCTCCAGATCTCTGATTCCCACTCAGTTTTAGACACACTTGAACACACTTGGGAGAAGGGCGCTCTACTGTTGTGGCAAACAACTTGGTGACTACGGCATTGAAGATTTGAGAGATCAATAACTCCAAAGCACATTTGGGTAATGTAAATGTATTATTTAATCAAGCTATTATCAATCTCTTCTCTCAATTGGAATCATTTCCAATTGTTGCCATGTTATTATTCAATTGGAATCCTTTCCAATTACTACCATATTATTATTCAATTGGAATCCTTTCCAATTGCTACTCTATTATCAAATGCTATTCTCTTATTTACCTATCCTCAATTGAAAATCAACAATCATTATACCTATTTTATGGTAATTTCTCTACATTACAAAGTATTTAAGGTCTCATTACTCAATTACATGGCTGAAAGCAAAGGATGGTGGTACAAAAGAAGGGCCAATTTTTTTCCACGTGTTTGGTCCTTTGGAGAGAAAGTTTTTAGGCCCAAAAGTTTGGAATTTGTATTTTTCAGCTATAATTGTATCTCAAAAATACAAGTCGTGCAGTTTCACAATGGGCCAGCCTATGTGAGAGTAGTGGTGTAATTAGTGGATTTAGTCCGTTTGAATTGAGCGCTTTTTGCCAGCGCTTGGGCTCTCTCTCTTCCCCCTCAGACTCATAGCAGATCTGCTCTCTCTCTCTCTCTCTCTCTCTCTCTCTCTCTCTCTCTCTCTCTCTCTCTCTCTCTCTCTCTCTCTCTCTCTCTGTGTGTGTGTGTGTGTGTGTGTGCATTGTAGCAAAGCTACTATCGTGTGAGTTCTCCCACCATGAGGACCCCAAAGGCCAAGGGAGCTGTTGCCAGTAGAGCGTCACCTTCAACATGCAAACAGAAAGGGAAGGCCAAGGAGGGAATTCCCACCCATGGGATAAGCAACAACAAAGGTTCTTCCACCCCCGCCTCTCAACAAATAGAGCTGGAGAACAAAGGCAGTCCCAACAGAAGGGCTAGTGCAAAACAGTTCAAGGCTTCTGAAATTGACTCCGAACGGACCTCACACCGTGTCGACGATGAGGATGAATCAAAATCTACCAACAAGTCAAGACATGGTAAGCTATTCATTAGAATCAGGCTTGTGTTAATTATTTGGTGCAAAATTTTGAATTTAAATGTTCAGTGTAAAATTTGATACCTTGGAGCATATGCATATGAGAGAAAAATTAGAAAATTGACTTGGACCGTGCTAATTATCCAGCTTGCTCTATAGTATTAAGTGTATTTTTCTAGGATATTCTAGAAAAGTGGTTGTGGAGCTTCAATGTTTGTGGATAGAAAGGTTAAGCTGAGACAATGTACATGATTCTATAGTTTCCCTGCTTTACGTGGGAGCTTTGTATATCATATGCTAAGGATTAAAACTGAAGTTATTGCAGACTATTGTTGAAGTTTCATGGAAATAGAGTATGGATAAATCATATTGTAAACACATTAGTTATTAGTTATTAAATGTACAGTAACAAATGTGGTACTTTGGATTTGTTTCACAATAATTTCTGATTTGTTTGACATTTCAGGTAAGAATAAAATGGAGGAGTACCCTCAACAAACAAGGTTCTGTTATACAACAGAGGACTTGCATGAGGAGTATGGCCTTAGTCTAGAAGGCAAACTCCCTAAGGACCTGACTGATGAGGACTTGACATCCGAGCAGTGGTTATCTGTTTTCAAGTACAAGTTCCAAAAGAACAGCAAAATTTATTTAAATCATTTGCAGCCACATCTGGTGGATGACTGTAGATTTCTATTCTCCAAAGTTTATCAGGGACGCCCTTCATGCGGTGAACTGACCACCAAATTTGCTAAGGGTTATGCGTTCCAAAAATGTGATGCAGCGAGAAAAGACCCAACAGGGCATAGAATAGCATGGACCTGGTTTGGGGAAGGAGTGTTGCAGATGATATCATTTACGACTGGTGGTCTTGACCATAAAGTTGAGACATGGAGGAAGCAAAATGCTTCCTCCCCTGGAACTGTGCCGCAGTCAGTTAAGAAGGCCCGCATGACTCAAAGTGGAAGCAACATCTGCACAGAACCAGAGCAAGGTGTTAGAGGGGCAGTGGCTGACTACCTACCTAACTTAGAGGCATTGCTCCAAAGACTCCAAAAGCAGGTGTCACATCCAGGGTCATCAAAACTAACAGACCTGAAGGCCTCTATTCAAGCAAACAAGGACCAGCTCTACTGGTATATGAGGGTAAAGAGGGCGTGGTGAAAAGTTTGATGGAGGATATTGATACCCTGGAGGCGTGCATCAGTGTGCTGCGGCAGCAAATACCTATCCCTGATGAAGAGATCAGAGAGGTGGAGGCTGAGCTGGGAGCAAGTTGGCGCTTGTCACGACGGCACGGGGTTTCCGAAAATATCAAGAAGCTCCAAGGTGAGGTTGAACAGCAGGAGGTATTGTATTTTTGGCTTATTGCATTGTGTACACCTGTTGAAAGTTCTTATTCTGCACAAGGTTTGGTGATTTTTCATGTTTCACTTCTTGACTGGTTTATTTGCTGACATTTTTATGGGTTTTAGTACTATCTTGGACTGGTTTGGTACTCTCTCTAACTGTTTTGGTACTTTTATTTAAACACTAAGGGCAATGTTGGAACTTTCCTTAGTACTTTATGATGCTACTTCATTTCATTTGGTACTCATTTGAACTACTTGGTACTATATTGGTACTTCCTTGTTTCTGATTTTTGAGTCTTACACTGTACTATTTGTTTTGTTTTGGATTCTATAATGGCACAATCCATGGTACTTTTGGTGCTTTTCTGATCATTTGGTCTTTTCCAATTCTATTTTGGGACTGCTATGGTACATGGTGCTTAGTGCTTTGGTATCTTCTTTAAATGTCTTGGTACTTTCCAGTTTTTTTTTTTAAAGTGGTTTGCTTATTTTTGGACTGTTTTGATACTTTTTAAACTGATTTGGGTATTTAATCGAACACTAACTGCTATGTTCGTACTTCCCTTGTAACCTTTTGGTGCTTAGTTATTTTAATTGGTTCTCTCTTCGATCATTCTGGTATTGGCTTGAGAATTTTTGGTACTCATATAGTTTACAGATATTGTCTTGGGTGCTATGTGGCACAATCTTTGGTACTCTGGGTGCTTTTCCGTTCATTGGGTACTCTTATTACTTATTTTGAAACTTTCTAGTCACAGTCTTATACTGTAATGTTGAGTTTGACCTGGGTACTTTTGGTGCTTGCTATTGCTTTGGTACTCTTGAAACATTTGGTACTTCAACCTACTTTGGTACTTTTGGTACTTCCCTTGTAACCTTTTGTGCTTCTTTATTTTATTTGGTTCTCTCTTTGACCATTTTGGTACTGCCTTGAGAATTTTTGGTACTCATATAGTCTACAGATTTGCCTTGGGTGCTATGTGGCACAATCTTTGGTACTCTGGGTGCTTATCTGTTCATTGGGTAGTCTGATTACTTATTTTGGCACTTTCTAGTTACAGTCCTATACTGTAATGGTGAGTATGACTTGGGTACTTTTGGTGCTTGATACTGATTTGGTATTGTTGAAACATTTGGTACTTCAACCTATTTTGGTACTTTTGGCACTTTCCTTGTAACCTTTTGTGCTTATTTATTTTATATGGTTCTCTCTTTGACCATTTTGGCACTGCCTTGAGATTTTTGGTACTCATATAGTTTACAGATTTGCCTTGGGTACTATGTGGCACAATCCTTGGTACTCTGGGTATTTATCTGCTCTTTGGGTAGTCTGATTACTTATTTTGGTACTTTCTAGTTACTGTCTTATACTGTAATGTTGAGTATGACTTGGGTACTTTTGGTGCTTGAAACTGCTCTGGTACTGTTGAAACTTTTTGTACTTTAGGTACTTTAGGTACTTTAGGTACTTTTGGTACTTCTGGTATTTCTAGTACCTTGATACTACATTGGTATTTTCTTCTAATAATGTTTTCTTTGCTAATTATTTGATTTGGTACTGTCTTGGTTCTATTTTGTAACTATTGCAATAATATTTTGGTACTGCATGTGTTATTCCTTGCTAGCAGTGAATTTTGGTACTGTATTGGTGCCTGTTGGGTACTGTTTTGTTCTATTTTAGTACTCTTTCAATAATTTTTTGCTATTGCAAGTGTTCTTCCATGCATCTTGGTTGTTTTGGTAAGTAAATTACGAGAGCATTCTGTTTTGCAGAGAGAGTATGCCAATCTCTACAACGAGTCCCTGGAAACCCAAGACCAGTACGAATTTGTAAGCAAGCTCTCTGCTGATGTGAAGAGAGGGATGACTCACACGTTGACTCCAAGGCCTCATGTTGTGGACCCTAAAAAACACAATACATGTGTTTGAATCTTGTGTTGCTTGTGGGGAGGCTTTGGAGGCTTCTTACTTGGTTGGTACCTTCATGCTTCCCTACAGACATCAGTACCATCCACTATGTTTTGCAGGTGTATTGAGAATGGAAGATACGTACGTGAAGGCACTTTGTAACACTGCAATCCCTTCGGAGGCAAAGCCCTGGATTTTAGGGAGGTCATTATTTAAGAGTAAGTGGGGTGTTTGTGTTGGACACTACATGCTTATAATATCAGTTGAATTTATGATCTAATCTTCTCTTTCATCTTTGTGTATATGTAGGGAGAGGATCTTTCGGTGCGGACACCCATGACAACACCAACACCCCTGTGGATCGGAAGGATCTTCTTGGATACGGCAAATCAAATGCCATTCACATGTTCCCGGAAGATCCTTATAAGTCAATGCATGAAGTATTGCATGACATTGGTGCCAATACGATGGAAGGCAAAAAGGGTGAGCCTGCTCTAGACTCCAGTTTGGAGGAAGATAACACTAAAGCCGAAGCACAGGAAATCCAGCAAGGCCCTAATGCCAGCACAATGGAAGGGAAAGGGTCTGAGGCTGGTGTGGGCTCTGGTATGGACGAAGCTAAACTGAAAACTGAAGTGCAAGAGAAGGATAAACAGGAAAGCGAACTGATTGAGGAAGTTGATGGCATAGAGATAGAGCTAGGCAAGAAGAACAACGCAAAAATTTAGGCTGATGAGGAGGTGGCAGTGGAAGTTCCCTCGACGGCCGAGTGTTTGGATGCAAATCCAAAGTATGTAGAGGAGAAGGCAGGCAGAAAGACGAGGCAACAGGCAAAGAGTGAGGCGGAACTTGCTGATAGTGCGAAGGAGGCGGAACCTGCCGAGGGTGCGAAGGAGGCTGCGAAAGAGTATGGCATGGAGGAGGCAACTTATTTTGCGGAGGAGACGAAAGCCATGGAGGAGGCCGAAGATGCGGGGCAGGCGACAACCTTAGAAACAGGTTATAGCATTGACTATGCCACACTCTCCGAACTCTTCCTTATGAAATGTAAAAAGCGCCCTAAAGGTCATGGTCTCAAGCTGCGAACCTCTAAGAATTAGCTATTTAATAGCATTTTGTACTTGCTTCTGGCTTATCATGAATACGATCCCATTTTGCGTTTGTCAATGTTTGGTGTCATGTCAGTCAAATGTTAATGTGTCCGTTCCTTGTTATGTCATGTTGTCAACAATTGGTAACCTTTAATGGTGCTAAATGTCCACACTTTCTATTGCCAAAAGGCTGGGTGTTCCTTTACTCATTTTGCTTCGTGGTACTTTAGTGAGGGACAGGTGGTGGTTGAATGAAAAGTGATCGGATACATCAATGCCACTAGACGTAAAGGCGAGCACTAAGCGTCTTGTCATTCTGGATGTGAATGGAGTTCTATTGAAGGATTTTCATAAAGAACCCAAAGATTTGTGGTGTATCCCATTTCCAGAGGGATGTAGGCCCCGATGCGTGTAGGTCTCGCAGCACAAATACTGTGTGGTCAGACCTGATGCAGAGGATTTCATCCTTAGCCTGAGGAGGCGATGCTACGTGATGCTTTGGTCCTACAGCCAAAGACACAATCTGATGACCATACTGCATGCTTGCTTCCCTAAGTTGATGAAGATGCAAAGTCTCTTTTTAGGTATGAATCCCTTAACTTCCAAACTGGTTTGGATGATTTTGGTACTGTATCTACCTTTGCTACTGATTTGTACATATTCTGGTACTATTGGTTCTTTTTGTCTATTTGGTACTATCGCGTATAAGATTTGGTACTGTTTGTACAAATTGATACTGTCCTCACAATTTTGGTAATGTTAGCACAATTTGGTATTGTTTGCACAATTGGGTACTATTTGTTTCACCCCCTTGATGTGTAAAAGATTCTGTAAAATACTGGCATTTTTGTGTAATAAGAAATTATTGCTAGGCATGAACCTTCATCTGCAAAATTTTTACACATGCACTTAATTTTTCTGCACATGATCTTTTTCTTGCCACTTCTTTGGTAATTTTTCTGTTGCTATTTGTATGTGAATCCTGAATCAGCAGAAATGTCAAATAACCCACGAGCATTGATTACTCCTTCCCACTTTAATTTGTGTCCCATTGATAACTAAACCCGGATTCTTGCACCTGCCTAAGATATTTTCAACCATATTAAAGTATCCTGCTATCAAACAAGGATTAGGCAGTCTGGCTATCAAATTTGGTACTACAAGAGTCAGTTGAAAACAAATTAGCAAGTACACACTACTGATCACAAGTAAGATTCTATTCAAGAGAATTACAACTGATGCTGCCAGTGGCTAGACTTGTAGTTGCGGTTTACGTTGTATGGCTCCCCTCGTGGTCACTCCCTTCGTCATATGGCATAGTGTTGTAGATATTTTCATATATCTCTCAGGATAGTTTAAATTGGTTATGCAGGCCCGGTTTGACCTCCATGGGGAACCGTATGTCTCTAACAAGATGGGAGTAGATCATGACCAGTGGTTTCTCATTCAATAGGGTATAAGTATCAACTTTGCCCTCAACAAGGGCATAGTACAAACCCTCAACCAGAATTCCACCCTTTACGATCTTGTTATGCCAAAGGTCCTTCAGTACTCTTGGTGCCTAGTACATGGTTTTGGTGCACTTTAGAAGGTAGAAGTCCTCTTTCTCCTCGGCTGCTTTCACTGCAAAGTTATCCCCAATGGACAGTAATTGGCTCAGCACCTTAGGGTCTCCTTCATACATAGGCATGGTTAAATCCACACTCACTTGGGAGGAAAGCAAATCATTGTAGTTCTCCTCATCATCCTCGTCCTCATCACTATCTACTTGTACAGACTCTGTCAATGGCTCAATGGAGAGATATTTCCATTCTTCAGTGCGCTGTTTATTATTGCATCTCCTCCATTTCCCATGCACACAAGGATCACAAAAGCAAGACAGCGTCCGAAAACGCACATCACATGGATTGTGTGTTGAGTAGCCATCAACACAATGGAATGAGCGAGACCCTGCAATTGGTTCGCAGTCCCATAGTGGAGAACGCAACACATCATTCGATGAAACCAACCAGAAGACCCTTCTTGTGTTGGCACCCCCACCTTCCCTCGCTATGTTAAACCTCGCGTTTAGAAAATTGACCACATCAGCCGCACACTTCATGGGCCATCCATTGGGCTTTAGCTCCTCATGCGTCAAGGTTCTCTTGATAACAGCACCTGCACCATCATGCTCTCCTTTTCCATGTCCTGAAGCGGAGAAGTTGTGCATCATATGAAATCCTGCCAACTGATAATACCTGGCTACAAAATAGTATGGTCGTCGTGCCTTGAACTGTGAAGTGGCACCATCTGACCAAACCCAATGATAATGGAAACATTGTCCTTGTTGTTTCATCCAACTGTCATGCAAGAGAAAACAATGCTGAACAAAGAGCGTGTCATGAAGCTTAACGTCTGATATGTAAACATGCAGAGTCTTCTCAATGGCTCCTATGAATTTCTGATATAAGAGATGTGCACCACTATTGTGACCTGTGTTGACCACCAATGCATGGACTGAATCTCATTCTACACTTTAAATCTGTAATTCTCTGCAAAATCAACAATAGAAACCACAACATCTCTTGGAAACTTTAGCAAGCAGTCTTTTAAATTGTTGGGCATGCCACCTAAAAACAAAGTTGTGCTTGACAAAGCTTTTCAGATGATCTGAAAAAAGATGAATGAAAGTTGCACTTTTCATCCTTTCCACGACTAACTCCTTTCTCTTCTTCTCGTTTCCTTCAGCATTAACCTGTCCAATACCCACATCCTTAAATATCTTAACAATCACCTCCCTGCTATCTGCTGCAATCTCGTCTGGGTAGAATGACAACTTCCTTACACCACATCTAGGGCACTCTCCCAGCAAGCATCTCTGTGCATGATATTCATGATCCTTAAGGGGAGGGAACAATATGAAATCCAGCAAGATACTTATGTGCTGAAAAACTACCTGGTTTGCAGAACACTCACCTACTTCACACTGTGTACCACAAATGGAGCATGTACATGGATGTTCCTTTGCGTGATGCCCAAACTTGTTCTGGCGCATTTGATTGAAAGCATCCCTGAAGTATACCATCTGGATATGGTAAATACAACAGCAAGTATAGCGCTCCTTTAATTTTCGGACAAAGAATGGCTTAGTGTCTCAACGGACCTAAGTGACAACTCCACCGCCGTAGGATACGTGCTTTTGAATCTTTTGTAGAGCTCCACCTATATACAAAAATTTGATCCACATTAGAGCTCAAAATATTACTATAAAACAGCAAAGCACCAAAGTAGTATACAGTACCAAAATTAACAATGTAAACCACCAAATCATTCTAAAATACCAAATTTGGCACTGTATTGCCAAATTTCAGCCTATACTACCAAATTAAGTGCAGAAAAGCACCAAACTGGATTCATAAAACCAAAGTGGGTACATTTCTGTACATTGCATAGAACCAGCCTATATTCATAGGACCAAGTAGGGTCCGTAGTACCAAATTATGTACATTGCATAGTACCAACCGAATCCATAGTACAAAACAGGGTCCCTACTACCAAAAATTGTACATTGCATAGTACCAGCCTGAATTCATAGTACCAAATAGGATCCCTAGTACCAAGTTTTGTACATTGCATGGTACTAGCCTGAGTTCATAGTACCAAACAGGACCTCTAGTACCAAATTTTGTACGTTGTATGGTACCAGCCTGAATTCATAGTACCAGACCTAGTACCAAATAGGATCCCTAATACCAAATTCTATACATTGCATGGTACCAGCCTGAATTCATAGTACCAAACATGATCCCCAGTACCAAATTCTCTACATTGCATGGTACCAACCTAAATTCATAGTACCCAAAAGGATCATTAGTACCAAATACTGTACATTGCATAGTACTAGCTTGAATTCATAGTACCAAAAAGGATCCCTAATACCAAACCCTGTACATTGCATAGTACTAGCTTGAATTCATAGTACCAAAAAGGATCCCTAGTACCAAATCTTGTACATTGCATAGTACTAGCTTGAATTCATAGTACCAAAAAGGATCCCTAGTACCAAATCCTGTACATTGCATAGTACCAGCCTGAATTCATAGTATCAAACAATATCCCTAGTACCAAATTCTGTACATTGCATAGTACCAGCCTAAATTCACAGTATCAAATAGGATCCCTAGTGCCAAAGTGGGTACATGTCTGTACCCTGCATAGTACCAATTTGGAAACCTAGTACCAATTTGGGTACTTTTTTGTATACTGCAAAGCTACAAAATGGATCCGTAGTTCCAAAATAACAACTTTCAAGATACAAAAAAGTACCTAATTGGGACTGTGCATTTTTACTTTGGAGCATTTCTACCAAACAATGGTACTATGCATCTCTTTGGTACTATTCAGAATCTAGAGAAGCTTCAAATTGGGTACTACTAAGGTAGGAATTGGTACCAGAATGATACCAGGTTTGGCATGCTGGGAATTGGTCAAATTTTGGCATGTTGGAAATGGTACTATGGAGCTAAGTATTCGTACAATGATTGTTGGCTTACAAGTTGTGGTATTCTGTGTTAATCCAAGAGTAAAAAGGCGAGCAAGGATTATAGTGTGGACAACACATATTACCTGAGAATCATCTAGATGATGTATGGGATGTTTGATGACACATTTTGCCTCGATCTTGTGCTTACATATATCCTTTTGTTAGGAGAAACTCTTGTCTCGGATTTCCAAAAAGAAGCCACCAAATCTCTAGTTTCGATTGTGATACTTGTATGCAGAGGCAACTGTTTGTGACAGTTGTGGTACTTGTATGCAGAGGCAACTGTCTGTGACAAGCACTAAGTGGCAACACTTAGTGTCTCTAGTTTCGATTGTGATACTTGTATGCAGAGGCAACTGTCTGTGACAAGCACTAAGTGGCAACACTTCATCCTCATCTTTCATTCCCAGTCGACTTCTTGCTGCCGCTATATTACGTTGATGAACACCCAAGGCAGCAGCAATTTTGGATTGGTTCACAGTGGTTATGCTCTGATCACCATTGTTCAGTATCATTTTCAAAGAGGTTCTCTTCACAAAAATCTTAGTTGAAGAGTGGGGCACTTTCAGTTGAGTCAATGTGTTGCAAACGCCGGAAAGAAGACTCAATTGCACATCCGAACTCCTCAACTTGGAAAATGGCTGATGATGCATGAGATGCTCTAGAATTTCTTGTTGTTCTAGTGTTGTCAGTACTTGGGTCTGCCGACGCCAACATCTAGCCATGGATTTGCATATATTGTTCCTTGATCTGGTTGTAGCAAGTTAAGCTCTCTTAGCAGGGTTGCGCTCCTTGTGTCGCTGCTTACGCTTATTTTGTGCCCAATAGTCCCGCAAAAATACTTGGTTGCTAATAGGTTCATGAATGCTCGTGGTTTCCATCATAGCACCCTCTGTAGATGCAGGTACCCCTGACTCGAGATAGGTGAAGGAATCACGCTCAGTATCCATCGTCATCTCTAAAGATATGGTACTGGCCTGAGCTTCCATGGATGTATGGTGGGAGAGGGAGAAAGAGAGAGAGAGAGAGAGAGAGAGAGGGTTGGCGGGAAGGGTGGGTGCTCCACAGAGAACAAAACAGAGAATGTGTGTGTGTGAGTGTGTGTGTGTGTGTGAGAGAGAGAGAGAGAGCGAGCCAGCCGAATCTCCTTCCCCACTTCTTGCACCCATGTCGTTTATCTGTTATAACCCGTTTCGGGAAAAAAGAATAAAGTAGAGTAAATTATAAAGCCTCCAAGAAATTGATTTTATTTTTTCTCCTTTTCGTTCAATTTTGCATCTTTTACTTGGGTCTGATTCTCCTTACCTTACCGACCAAGCCTAGGTGATGTCAAGGGCAACCAATTTTGCACCACCATCCCTTGCTTTCAGCCACATAATCAATTGTGTTGATTGCGTGCACAATTCTTCATCAATGTAACCTAAATGCTTGCATGAATTAGCTAATCATATTCAAGAATTTTGTCCAACTAAAATGATGGATTGTTCTTGCAAGTAGATATAATTGATTAATCATGTGATTAGTGTATAGGTTATAATGCATGTTTATCATAAGATTATGGCAGGATTAAGGAAGCATATTTTTTTGTTTGATGTGTGAAATAACCATATATATTTTGGAATTAAAACACTTATAATCATTTACCCTACCTTCATTGGATTCTTATACTTTAGCTTACAACTTTTCAAATCGAGCTAAGTATCTAGTAGTGAGAATGGCACCCAAGAGAACTCTCCATGATGGATCACACGATCACGAAGCCGGAACCAATGATAGTAAAGGCAAAGGAAAGGCCCCGATGAAAAAGGATGTGTCACTTATCCCACAAAGTGATGTTATTTCTCATGAACAGGTAGGAAACTTCTTTTTTGTTCAACGCATCATGAGTAATTAGGAAGGAGAAAAGTACCTAAACATTGGGTCAATCCCAATTTAAAACTGCATCAATTGAACTTGTTAATTTTCTTTAAGTTGAATTAATATGTAAGGATTGTTTGAGAATATAATTTTTGAAGTAGGAAAAAAATGGTTGCCTAGTAGGAAAACTCTCAAACCTTCTTCATTCAAAATCCTATACCGATATAGTCAAAACTTTCTTTGATATCCAGGGAGGAGGGCTTAGCGGAGTGAACGCTAAAGCAATGCATATTGGTGCACACATCTTGTGGGTTTGTGCCGAGAATGCAAGATATTACTTGCAGGTTTGTGTCGAGGTTGCAAGTTATTAACTATGGGTTTGTATCCAGATTGCAGGACAGTTTAGTTGTATGGGCAACTAAAGACACCGGGAGCTATAAACTCTCACCGAGAGGAGTAAACTCTTGGGGTTGGGATATTTAAATGAAGAAGGATTGTATGTTCTTTTTATTCCAGAAAATATTTTTTTGGTGCCGCTTTGATCATGTTTAAAGGGATGTTTTGACAAACTTGTGATGGGAATCTTAAAAAGGAATTTTGTGTATGAAGAATCATGTGGTAGTAATTAGAAAACAAACTAAAAAGTGTGAGTGTGGGGTGGAAAGTGGGGGCTAGCTCACGTTGCTAGTCACGGATGGGTGGTCTCGATTAGCCAAGAAACTCTCCACTCCCTCTTATTAAGAGAAGTGAAATTAGAGACTCATTGTGCCAAGAGTCGAGAAGTCCCAAATATATGTACCCGAGAAAGCTATGGGGGAAAAGATATTTGGATTTTCTCTCATTTGGAAGGTGAGAATTAAGGATGTATAAAATTCTTGTATTAGTTCATGCTTTCGGGCCAGCAAGACCGGGCTAGAAACCCTCTTCAATGGTTTGGACTCAAGTTACTTGGTGACGAGAGACCGTCTATTGGAAATCAATTCCTTCTTGACTATGTTTTCTCAAGCGATTAGAGCCTAGTAACCTGTTAGGTACCCTCCTATTTCCAAGTAGATGTGGTAATGGAGTGGGGACCTCACATGTGGTATCTGAGCCTAGGTTAGAAAACTGGAAAAATTGTTATTGTTTGAATATTTGGAAAAATGAATTGGAGACCTAAATTCGAGAACTTGTCAGCATCGGTGTTTTAGGAAGATGCGGACGTTGAGTATCGCAAGTTCAAGACCTTTGAGATAATGTATTTTGAGGCTTGTCATGCTTCCAATTTTGCTTTTTGATGCAACAATATGAAGATTTTGATAAAGTCTTTCTCTCCTCCATCAACAAGAATCCAAAGGGGATGGAAACTTGTGTGGGATTGCAAAGGTGGCATCTTCTACATCAATGTGAGGAAGCTTGGATGCCTCTCCTCTTATCTAAAGAAGCTTCATGGGGGGAAGAGCTGTGAGTTATCCAGATTTACTACCTCCTTGGTACTACTAGGGATGACTACACTGTTATCTCTGAAGATGGCCTTGACATGACCTTAAATGAATGGGTTTTCAATCAAGTGGTGAAAGTGATCCCTACTTATACAATCAAACCCATTTCTGTCTTTTCTCAAAATAAGAGTCTTGTATTCTATGAACCCCTCAAAGATGTGTATAAAAGCTACTACTCAGATGAAATAGTAGATTGTAAAAACTTACCCACAAATACCTATTGATTGTACCACTATGTCCCTATAAATCCATCTCTAAGAATCATATAGCTTTTTAGCATATCAAACCTTTGTATATCATTAGGAAAAATATGAACCCTCTAGGGGCCCTTTGGGATTAAGGCCAGCCAATGAGAAGAGGGTGGTGGACACAATCTATGCCTTCAAAAAAGTGGGGGGACAAAGTAGTCTTACACTTCTTAATGGCCTCTTACCTAGTGAGAAGGTGGGGGGGGGGGGGGGGGGGGGGGGGGGGCATATGGAACCTCCAACTTCCCTCCTTTTTTTATCCGGTTTTGAATAAATCCCAAAATTTTGAATTTTTTAAAATTTTCAAAACTCAATTTTTATCTTCTTAAAACCTCCCTTAACCTATTTTATGGTCAAAAAAGAATTTTTTGACCTCAAAAAGTCAAAACATACACCAAAAAACCCTGAAATTCAATTTTTTAAAAAACTTTTGAAACATCATTTTTTACTATCCAAAGGCCCCCCAAAACTAGTCCTCAGGGAAAAAGTGTTTTTCTCTCTCTAGAACCCCTTTTCCAACCTCTTTTTGGTTGCAACCATCACTCTTACCCTCTACTTCAACACTCTCTCTCTACACCATCTCCATTGTTGTAGCAAGAAAGCTCCTCTCTCCTCTCCTACCACCTCCCATTCCCATACTAAGCAAGGGTTATCCACCTTCTCCTCCCATTGCCACACCAAGAAAGGGTTATCCACCTTCTCCTATCACTTACTCCCACATACATTGTAGCAACAAGCAAGGTCTTTCTCCTCCTCCTAATTGTCTTTTTCCAACCATGGCCAGCTCTACTCCACAAAGGCGGCAAAAGTATGAGGTCACAGCACTTGCATGCCACAACACAAGAGGTATAGATGATGAGTGGGTGCCACAAGAGTTCACCAAAGGTGCTTGGGTATACATGCAGCCATCTGCAATTGGCCCTCACCGTGTGCGAAATCGTGAAAATTTCTATCATCATTGGAAAGAAAAGCTCCTTGGATTCAAAAACCGCAAAGACAAGTGGACCATAGCCATTGTGCAATATGTTTTCTCAATGTCAAGCATGCTATTGCAACACCCACCTCGATTTCCAGCACATTGTAAGTACATGTTTTGAGAATACAAAGCTAGGTGTGAAATCACAGTGTAATTTTTTTGTGGATTCATACTTAAGATTTTCCATGCATTTATAGTCATATTTCCATCCACATGGTGGAGGAGCAACCACTACATAGTCTCTCCGGCACATTCAATGCTCTACATGCGGATATTGGAGCAACAATTTTTGCACATCTTTGTCCAACCAAACCGGTTCAAAGAAGGATTTTCTTCTATTTTGAATGTTATATTGTGCCTACTTCTAAAGAAGAATTGTAGGCCACGCAAGCCAAGGTTGTGGCCGCTAGGATGCCTACTCCACTATGTAACCCCCCCTCTGATGATCCAAAGCTCGTAGGTGCGGTGAAAGGGAGCATTGACTTGGGTGGAAATGGCAACATGTAGGAGGATGACAAGGAGTAGGAGGTAAACTATATCTTAATTTTTATGTTTTTTTTTTTAGCCTTCATTGTCTTTTTTCTTAACCTTGACTGGTTTATGATAGGACATCCTGGAGGTTGATGAGTTTGCATCAAGGATGGGTGGTAGGAGGACGGGCTTTGGACCTCACTCTTCCCTTGCGCATTACCTAGGACAACTCCCCCCTGCCGATGTTGCCATTGTACATAATGAATTTACTCCCCAAGGCCATTTTATGACGTGGACGTTGAAATCTCTGAGCAAGGTTTTTTGTTTGTGCACCATTGCTCAGAGTGCACATCTTGTGTTCCTAGTGCGTAGACCCTTGTGTGTGCAGCATTTGGCATTGGCTTCCGGGGTAAAGTGCTTGCACAAATAGGGGTACATGCTTCCGTTGGCTCAACCCACCCTAAGGCAATAGCACAATCCCTCTTGATTGGGGAGTTGCCTTACGTACAAGAGAGGCGCCAAGAAATGGTCAAGAAAATTATGAGCTCCTCAGATGTATGATGTAAAATCAACTTTTTAGAAGTAATAAAATATACTTTGAATAGTTTCTCTAAGGCTTGTACATTCTTTTCAATGTGACTCCTCAATCTCGTAAGTTGCTAAAATTAGTGATGTGTTTCAATAAGTTGTGTCTTATTTGCATACAGTAAGAACATAGTAGAAGTAAGATGCACTTGATATTTGCTTTCAACTTACATTAATTATGGGGACAGTATGGAAAACATCTGAGTGACAAGAAGTGTAATTTGTATTTTCATGTTGCATTAAGATTTTATTTCACTTAATCTAACCTTTTTTGGGTACCATAAGGGGTAAACAATGTGCAAAAAAAAGGGTGGACACAAAAGCGCGTAGGTGAGCCATCCAACAGTTTTGGATGGCTCACCTGCATGCCCTTGTGGCCACCCTTTTTTTGCACCTTCTAGCATTGTCTGCCCCCCAAGAACCTGAAAAAGGTGATATGAACATGAGATTGAACTTTCTAAGCACAATATGTCTTCCTTCAACTCAACTTTCTAGTTCACTGCACCAAAAGACCGAATCACATTGTATCAAGCTACAAAAACAACAGATTTGGTCACCTAAGGAGCAAACAATGCTAGAAAATGAAAAAAAAAGCGTGGCCACAAAGGCGCACAGATGAGCCCTCCAAAACTGTTGGATGGCTCACCTGCGCACCATTAGTGCCACCCTTTTTTTGCACTTTCCAGCATTGTTGCCCCTTAGATGGTGAAATCTGTTGATATTTCAATTAAATTTACCTCTTCATGGCCAGAAACACTTAACTTAAAAGAGATGGATAGTCTAAAAAGCCAAATGATAGTAGACAAAGACAGTCGACAAGTCATAATATTTTGTCATTGCAAAATCAGTGATTACAAAGAGAAGGGTGCTCAATACAAAAAAGGATGTGTAACTTTGGCTAATGCTCGAAGTCCCATCACAATCGGCGTGCAAGCTACATATCCTTTGGCTGTATTGTCACTCTCTTTGCATGTATGGCGCATAGGTTGTTATCTTCCAAAACCGATATGATGTGGGTCTTTGCAGCTTCTTGGATAGCCTCCGGCGCTACTGCTTGCGTCCTATACTGATTTCCATAGCTTTGAAGCACCTCCTTCACCATGCCAGCAAAGGGGGCGCATCGAATTAAAACTTATGTAGTCTTCTGGTAGTGCCAAATTTCTGCAAATGCCCTTGCTATTTTTCGACGCCGCTGAGATTGTCTTGGGGGCACTTGCACATTTGCTAGTTGGCAGTGTTTAGGCTTCTTGGAAAACTTTGACTTGTGCATGTTTACATGCTTTGGGGCTGGATCTGCAGCCTCTTCAGAGTCATCCTCTTCCCTTGGCTCCCGATCTTGTGTTGTCGGGAGAGCTCCCTAGCCACGAGGCAATGTCTTCCCCCCAAAGGGCACCCGGTGTGTGTGTGTGTGGTATATCATCTCACTGCCATGGTGGCTCTGTCTCTAATTCACTATCTGTATAGACCACTCGAGCTCTGGATGGTCCTGCTTGCAAAGTGTGGCATGGCGGGGCCTGCCCTTCTTGCCAATGCTGGGCGTGTTGCTTCACTCTACATCCAGGCATTTGTTGTTGAGCAGGTGAAGTCTCTTTTACCCTCGATGTCTCCTAAGCCTGACTACCATGGCCACTTCTAGAAGAGTGTATGGAATGGCTAGGTGCTCATGGCCATTTTCTTGTGCCTTTGAGCCATGCCGCCTTCTCACATCCTTGGAAGGTGTTTCCGTTGGCAGGCGGATGCTCTTTTGCGGTTTGTTTGGTCCATGCCATTGTGTATGGTAAGAGCTCAACTTTGCTTTAAAACTGAGTGATTTATGAGAGCATGTAATATTTATAAGGGCCCATTTTAAAAAGGCCCTGTTCACACTAATTTTGGAAAAAAGCTATTATTTTTTAAATGGATGCACCAAACTTTTAAAAAAAAAACATGTCAAGATTTGGACCCTTTAGGTGTACACTCACATAGAATCCACTCAGACCCTTGTTGCACTCTGCATTGGCACCATGTAGCATGCTTAGTGGGGCCTTGCAACATTTGCCACTTTGCTGTGCTCTTGACGACTCCATTTCCACACTTCCCTAGCAATCTTAGATTGTTGCGCATGCTCCATTCTGAGCTTACGAGCAAATTTTGTGCGAAAAAACCAATTGAACATCTTCTCCAAATAATTGGATTGCACCATTCCACCACCATGTCGAGTATTTTTGAAGTACACCCCCCTTGCTCGATATGGGGCTTCTCCATGCCTTGAGTGCTAAAAATCTCAAGCGATCCATATTTATGCATAAAAAATGCACCATGCGCAAACAAGATATGATGTTCACATGAGAAAACAATCCACATTATTTAATGAAAAAAATCCCTTGTAATAAGTTCACCATGTACATGGCTTACCTTGTAATGTGTGATGTTATTTTCACCCCAAGAAAGGGTGAAGACCTTGGTAAAATCCACCAAGGCTTCTTGAAATGTTTGGTGTTGTTCTTCTGTTGTGCTATTAAGGCCCATAAGCTTGAACATTTTATCAAAATGTGCCCAAACTTGCTTGCGCTTGTTTGCAAGTTGGCCATTTGAATCATTGTCAGTAGTAGCTTTGCATAACTCCTTCCAAAGTTACCAAAGGCTACCTGCTTGCTCGTTGGAGCTGTTTTGAGCATCATATCAATTTGGCTTTCCTTGGGTTACTTTCTTTAAAAAGTGTGGCTTTTTGTCCACTTATTGACACTTGTTGCACAATTTCATGGGCCTCCCCTGTGTTCTTTGCACCAAAACGATAGACACATACCCACCGTGGCAGCCAATGGAATTCAAGAGTGCCTCCATCCTTTCGATCGCTTCCTGAGATTTTTCCAATGGCTTCATTGTGAAAGAATAGTCAATGTGGAGCTTTAATAGTCTATCAAAAATATGCATGAATGCATAGAATGTACAAAAATGTACATTCGATAGAGGAAATAGAAAGATTGGATTCCAAGCATGGTCCTTTTGTGCACGGTCTGGGGCATTGAGCATGGAACATCTTAACACTAGGTTGGTAACCTAACAGGACATAAAAGTGTCCTTTCAGGGTTTTGAAAAAAACCTCCAAAACCATAGTAGATGCACTCATTTTGTAAAATCCTTTCATGAGGTTATAGTTCAAGGCCTACTACACATGGAAAAAATAAGAAACTTGTAATATTTCTCATCTTTTGGTCACACCAAGCCTCCAAAGTTGATGGACCAGTGCATTTTCATCAAAACAGTCATTTCTTATGTTTTGTTGCATAAAAATAAGATTAAGGATTTTTGTAGGACTTGAGATAAATTCCCTAGTTAACTTCAATGGGTTGGTGATTAGAACATATGATTGCTTCTCACTCACTATTTTTTGTTTTGCCAAAATAAATAGGTACAAAAAAGTTGAATTTTTACCATTCTGCAAACATATCATCAAAGTTTGTATAGCCACGCTCAATACAAATAATATATGCATGTTTTCTTAGTTCCCTATTGTCCTTTATGTTCATAAGGAGCCATGGATCATGTCAAAAGAATAATACATCTCTCACCAAGGGGAATCTTGGGGACAAAGATGAAGTGCTAAATACAACAAACATGAAAAAACTGGGTTCAACATTATGAGTTGTAGAATCCCATAGAAACTATTCAATATCTAGCCAAATTTGATCCTTATGACTAGATATGGTTACTACCTACAAAATGCATGTAGTTGTCACAAGAAACTAACAATATTGAAAAAGCTATACTTGATATACTAGAATGTTTCGTTTTCTTCTATAATTGAAAAAATAAACCATCGTTGTGTACTATGCAAAATAGGGTATTAGGTGCCCCAAAAATCAAGGAATGTTAGCTTTATGTTACAATATGCAACATAGAAAATCAAAAATGCATTTGGATATCATGAAATCCACCAAAAAAATCATAGAAGAGCTAAAATTGGCTAAAAGACAGGATTTGACCATTTTTGTAATTTGGTTATAACTTACAACTTTAATATTTATTTCTCCCTAGAAGCATCAGTACATGTTGAGAACTACTAAAGATAGTTCTCTAGCATTATAGACCTCACAAACATGAATTCTAGAGTGGTATAGTTGTAAAAAGTTGAAAAAAGCCAAAAACAGGACCCGTTTTTTCACACAGTTTAGGTTATGAAATGTTGTGCAAGGACAATGTTAAAGATGGAATTGATATTCCAAAAAAAAGTCGAGTTTGTTTCAGCTCATGAGACAACTTTCTAGATAGATAGCACGTACCTCAAAATCCATTTTGAAACTCTTTACATAATTCAAGGAAAATGGTCACTTAACAGGACATAAAAGTGTCCCATTACCAACCTAGTGTTAAAATAGACATTTCCCATTATGTGCCTTCATCTCCAACATCACGACAGCCTAGCCCTTGTTCTCCATCCCCTTGCCATGGAAGCATTGAACCGACCTTTGTAGAGCTCTTGTGTGATTTTTGTCCGCTAGATTTGTACCCTTAAGTGCAAAATGGACAAGGCATGAGAGAAGAAGCCCCTTGTTTGTAGCCAAGAAAACATTTTATGGTCTTCAAGTCCCCACCTAAGTGCCACTCCATATCATAGCTACCAAAACCCTCAACCTCCAAATTCTCACCTGCAATTTGGGAGTGTATTACTTCTGTGATCCATGGAGTTCTCTCAAAAATCCTTGAAACTACTCCATTGGTCTCTTTGGGCACCTCAATAGCACCCAACCACCAAATGTCTTTCTCTGATTTCACAATAAAAGACGGGGTGGGAGATGGCTCGATTGAATCTCTTTGCTTGGTTTGCAAAAGGGCCTCATTCATTAGACTCACACTTAGCCTCTCTAACCTTTGGCCTTTCACTATTTGACACTCATTGAGTTTTAGCACAAAAGCAACCTTTGTGCCAAGCACTGCAAAATAATAGTGGCAAGACCTTATACTTCAAAGTCTATGATAAGAACACAACCAAAAGAAAGAAGTTTAGTGTGTCACCTTCTTCAGGTAACTCATAAAATTTAAGCATGGCTTGTTGAAGCCTTCTAAGGTCCACAAAAATATTATTCCACATTGTGTAAGGGAAGCCCTTCTCCATAGGACTTATGGAGTGTTTCTTACCTTTTATCCTTTCCTTTGTTGTACACGAAACATAAAGAAAAGTTGGTATTGTGTCATCAATGTGTAGGTATGTCCCAATGCAGGAGAACACATCTTCGTTTGTGGCCTTCTTTGCAAGGTTGACCTTGTGCGGAACGAGAAATAGGTTTTCCACAATGCCATGCTCTTTGAGGGCATCCTTTAGGAGTCAAGAAATAGTCTGATAGGATTTGGTGCTGATCCCTACCATTGTATTTTTTTAAGCTAAATATCGCTAATGTGACTAAAAGCACAATTTGAACCCAGGGTTTTGGCCATAACTAGGAGTAAAATTTTATATATTATTACCAAAATATGAGCATTAGGTAAGATGTTTAAAATTTTATAGCCAATTTGTAATGTTTTATCTAGAGAACATATTGTAAATTAGAAAAATTATGCTAATATTTAGGATTACCTCTTATAAATGAAAATCATACCACAATGTATTAATCATTTTGACTTAAACAGTGTTTGAGAAGCTAATTTTGTTTCTAATGCTATTATAAGCCTTGAAAAAAACTGCTAATTTTTCTCCAAAACTTATATTTTATCCCCAAATAGTTAAGCAAAAATCTTAGGGTCTGTCCCAAAAAAAATACATTGATCCCTGTTTCATGACAAGATTGTTGCATGTCATCTTCACTAACCACATTTCTCAATTTGCGCATAAGGTCCTTGGTGACTGCATCCTTAATGTGTTGACCTCCACGTGATTATAAGATAAAAATCACATCATGGATATTGAGACAACTAGTGAGAAGGTTGACTCGATCATCTTGGCTTGTTCCATCGCATGCCTCCTGGATGAAGTTTCTAGCAACCAATAAGATAAATGTTAGAAAATAGTGTGAAGTAAGAATGTATCATTCAAGTAAAGACCAAATCACCTTATGGCTGTCACTCATCGTTTGCATGCTCCACCCAAATGTGAAAGGGTTTCAATGGATGAATACGTGCGTTTGCGTTCCCTTGCACCAAGGGGGTTTCTTTCAAATATGTGATGGTGTTGGCAAGCTTCATAATGTGGGAATTTTTTTTAGCATTTGTTGTTAAAGAGTTTCAACCTCCCTCTCCAAAGAGGCAATAGCATCTTGCAATGCCGTTGTGTTGAGTTGTAGAGCTTGACATTCGTGCATCCACATATGCAAAGAAGCACCTGCACCCATACACAACCGCTTGCAATAGCCTAACAAGCCTGCTTCTCCCCTCCCAAGATATTGAAGAAATATCAAAAGGCTATTAAAGGATGGATGGAAGTGTCTTATAGGATCGTAAGGGTACAAATGGCCATCCACCCAAATGTCAAAATTCATCTCACCAATGGCGCGACGTTCTTGTGATGACCTTTGATCACCCTCACATGCGGCCTCTGGCGAAAACACCGTTCGCAAGAGAATATGCAGGATTTTGGTGTGTGGAGTACGTGGTGGTGGAAGCAAACAATTTGTGATGTCCGTAAGCACCATAGTAGCTGTGCCGCGTGAGAAAGCAAAGGATGAAAAGATAGAGGGGGAGGGGGAGGGAGAGGGAGGAAGATGGGAGGAGAGAAGGGGGGAGGGGGGGAGGGAGAGATTGGGGAGGAGGAGGAAGGTAGGGGCAGGGAGAGAGAGGAGAGGGAGAGAGGAGGAAGAGAGAACAAAGTGTTTTTTACTTTTTGGGAGAAAAGATTTTGAAAAAATGGACTTTCAAAGCTTATAGGAAAAAAAAGGGTCAAAAAATGATTTTTGAATATGTATATATGATGAACTTCTTCCAGGAAGTTCACCGCCTAACAAACCTCCTTATAGAGTTTCTCAAGCTCAACAAGAGGAGATTATGTGGCAAGTGCATGAGTTAGTTGAGAAGGACATGGTTAGGCCGAGCTCATCTTCATTTTGCTCACCTGTGCTATTAGTGCAAAAGAAATACGGCACATATCGTATGTGTGTCGACTATAGAGCACTAAATAGGATCACTATCAAGAATAGGTTTCCCGTTCCACGGGTAGAAGACATATTTGATAAGCTACAAGGATCGACCTACTTCAGTTGGATTGACGTAAAAAGTGGCTATCATCAAATAAGGATAGTTGATCAAGACATTGTAAAGACCACATTTCACACCACATTTGGTCTTTATGAATACATTGTCATGCCTTTTGGCTTGACCAATGCACCAGCCACATTCAACCGCTTGATGAAGAAGCTGTTCAGGCCTCATCGAACCTTCATTGGAGTGTTCTTTGATGATATTATCATCTACTCTAATTCATTAGACGAACACAAGCAACACCTCCAGGTAATATTTCAAGTTTTGAGAGAGAATAAACTTTATGTTAATAGAAAGAAAAGTGAACTTTTCTTGCAAGAGATTCAGTATTTAGGTCACATTATCTCTCAAGATGGCATCCAAATGGACCCATCAAAGTTAGAGGTAATAAAAGGATGGCGTAAACCGAGGAATCTTCATGAACTAAGAAGCTTTATAGGTATGTGTGCATACTATAGACGCTTCATAGAAAAGTTCTCACAAATTGCGGGACCATTACATGACCTAACAAAGAAAAACGTTAGGTATACATGGTCTTCTAAGGAGAACAATGCTTTCGAAAAGCTTAAAGAAAAGCTTATCTCTCAATCTGTGCTTACACTACCGGATCTCTCAAAACTATTTGAGGTCCAATGTGATGCTTGTGGTGATTGCCTTGGAGCTGTTTTGCTCCAAGAAGGGCACGCCATAGGCTATGAGATTCGAAGGCTCGACCCTGTTGAGCAAGCTCTAGGCATATATGAAAAGGAACTCCTTGCAGTTCTACATGCCTTAGACTCATGGAAGCACTATTTATTGGGGACTCCTTTCATTCTGCGCGAACGGATCACCAAAGTCTTAAGTACTTCATGACGCAGACCAAGCTCTCCGACAAACAAATGAGGTGGGCAAATTTCCTTTCGCAATTTCATTTTCATATTGCTCACATTGCTGGCAAGCATAATCAAGTAGGTGATGCACTCTCAAGACGGCCAAGAGTGAATGCGGTTTCCATAGCAACTCACAATGATCTATCTTCAATGATAGATGAGTATGCTATTGATCCCGATTTTGGAGATGTGATTTCAGCCCTTGCATTAGGAAATAAAGAAGAACCATTTACTTTACAAGATGGTTATCTTCTCTACGGCAATAGACTATGTGTTACTAACTCACTACATGAGAAAGTAATGTATGAATCACATGCTCCACCTTATGCGGGGCATAGAGGGATTCAGTCTACCTTAAAGGGAATTGAAACATATTTCTATTGGCCTACCATGAAAGTGAACATACAAGAGTATGTTTTTAAATGTGTGGTATGCCAAAAGACAAAATTTGATAAAGGGAAGCAACTTGGATTGCTTCAACCCTTGCCAATCCCTAGTTCACCATGCGAGAGCATATCCATGGATTTTATCTTTGGATTGCCTAAGTCTATCCATGGGAATACGGGAATATGGACGATAGTAGACAGGTTCAGTAAACAAGCTCATTTTATACCTGTCAAAAAGACCATCAAAGCCCATCAAATGGCAACCCTCTTCATTTCACAAATTTTCAAGTACCATGGCTTGCCAATGTCCATAGTGTCAGATAGAGATCCTGGAATGACCAGTAATTTCTGGAAGGGTCTCTTTGAGAATTTAGGGACAAGGCTAAACTTCTCTTCGGCCTATCATCCACAAATGGATGGCTAAAGTGAAATAGCTAACCTAACAATTCTCGATCTACTAAAAGCTTATGTAACGGAAGTAGATCAAAGATCCCAATGGGAGAAGTACTTACCCTTAGTGGAGTATGCTTACAATAACACTATACATACTTCCACGGGAAAAGCACCTTTCGAGGTAATTGAGGGAAGATAAAAAAAGTCCCTTGCTACTTAAGGTACATGGGAAGATCTTCGTTGCAGATGAGTATAGCCGAGACCTACAAGAATCTTTTCAAAAGATTAAGTATGCTATCTCTATCTCACAGCAAAGGCAGAAGGCTGCTGCTGACAAGCACAGAAGAGCCCAAGCCTTTAAAGAAAATGATTGGGTCTTATTAAAGTTTCCCAAGGCTCGATTAAGGCACACGACGAGTAAGAATCCTACGGGACACCAAAAGTACTATGCTAAACTAGCAAAAAGGTACTATGGTCCCTTCTAGATTCTTAGGCCAATCAATGAGATGGCCTATCAACTCAAGTTTCCCAATCATTGGCTCATACAGAATTCTCAACCTACTCTCCGAGGAGTAGAGACGTATTTCTATTGGCCTACCATGAAAGTGGACATACAAGAGTATGTTTCAAAATGTGTAGTATGCCAAAAGACCAAGTATGATAGAGGGAAGCCACCTGGATTACTCCAGCCATTGCCTATTCCAAATTCACCATGGGAGAGTATATCCATGGATTTCATCTTTGGATTACCCAAGTCTATCCATGGGAATACAGGAATATGGACAATAGTCGACAAGTTTAGCAAGCAAGCACATTTTATTCCTGTCAAAAAGACTATTAAGGCACATCAAATGGCAACTCTCTTCATATCTCAGATTTTCAAGCACCATGGATTACCCACATCCATTGTGTCAGATAGAGATCCTAGAATGACCAGTAATTTTTGGAAAGGTCTCTTTGAAAATCTAGGAACAAGATTGAATTTCTCTTCGGCCTATCACCCACAAACGGATGGCCAAAGTGAGATAGCCAATCTTACGATACTCGATCTACTCAAGACTTATGTTACCGAAGTAGATCAACGCTCACAATGGGAAAAGTATTTACCTCTAGTAGAGTATGCCTACAATAATACTGTACATACTTCTACGGGGAAAGCACCTTTCGAGATCATAGAGGGAAGCCCTAAAAGTCCCTTGCTACTCAAAGTACATGGGAAGATCTTCGCCGCCGATGAGTATAGCCGTGACCTACAAGAATCTTTTCAAAAGATTAGGGAGGCTATAGCCATCTCTCAACAAAGGCAAAAAGCTGCTGCTGATAAGCACAGAAGAGCCTTAATGTTCAAAGAAAATGATTGGGTCTTACTCAAGTTTCCTAAGGCTCGATTAAGGCAAACGGCGGGCAAAAACCCTACGGGCCATCAAAAGTATTATGCTAAACTAGCAAAAAGATACTATGGTCCTTTCCAAATCTTGAAGCCCATCAATGAGATGGCTTATCAACTCAAGTTGCCCAACCTTTGGCTTATACACAATGCCTTTCATGTAAGCCTACTTAAGCCCTACAAAGGAGAGACACCAACTGAACCAATTATTGAAGACCCTCCCGAAGTTGAAGACCAAGAAGAGGTGCTACAACCCGAAGCTGTCCTTCGGCATGAAGACAAGGTACTACGACATGGTAAGATAATCCGACGGTATCTTATTAAGTTTAAAAATTATCCTTTTGAAGATGCTAAATGGATGCAAGGAGTACAACTTAAGGATAGTATGAACCTTGTCAATGCTTACAATGCTACTTTAGAGTAAGCAAATGTACAACTCTCTTTTAAATGACTCATGTTTTTGTCTTATAAGACTAGTCCTCTTTTTAATTGTGCACAAATTTAACTAGTATGCATGCTTAGAATCATGTTTGTGATGACGACGTCTCTCAAACACCAACTAGAATTTGTCACTCTACTTTGGGAGAATGAAATGGACTAAAGAGCAGACATGCTTGCGGCAGCTATGTCTCCCAAGCACCAAATGGATTAGTCATCCATCTTCGAAAGATGTCGTAGGGTAAAAAAGGGATCCTCTACCCGCTAAGTACGATTGACTAATGGCAAAGGCTTTATCTCTTCTACCTCATAGTCGAGGACGACTATGATTTCAAGAGAGAGGTAATGTCATAAAATCTAATATCTAACCAACCCAAATGATTTTCTCATATTAAATTGATCACTTAATGTGGGAGAATAAATGGGAACAAGTGTTAAGATATAGATATGTGCTTATAGATCTATCTCAACACGGGGCCAATAGTAAAGGGGCCCAAATGGGAGATGGTCTATCACGAGCAAGGCTAACCAATGGAGCATAAGACCTTAGGTTTAGCTTCATTGAAGACCTCCAATAATGTGTGTAAAAGTCCTTTGACCTTAGGTAAGCTAGGGCTGAGCTTGAGGTGGGAACCCGGCCCAAGCTCAAGGTGCTTGTCGTGCTTGAGGTGCTTGTCTTGCTTGAGGTGCTTGTCATGCTTGAGGTGCTTGATTAAGATGCTTGAGGTGCTTGACTGGCTCCATGCTTGAGGTGCTTGAATTGGTGCATGATTAAGGTGCTTGAGGTGCCTTGAGAAGCTTGCCTGAGATGCTTGTGGGAACACCCCCTACTTCAAGTGCTTAGTCATGCTTGATGACTAAGGGGCTTGCTCATCCAAAGTCAAAAATATCCCTACAAGGAGGGGGGCGAGCCTACAAGGGGGGGGGGGGATGAGAGATAACACACACACACACACACACACAAGGGAAGCCCCAGCTTGAAGAGGCAGCAAGGACACTTGTCAAGTTCCTCCCCATGTTGCCCTCATGGTGTGCCTGAAGCTTATTGTTTGGCCACCCAAGGGGTCCAATGATAATTTAGGATATTTAATTAATTGATTTTGCATTTATCAAGTCCTCTCTCTCAAAGGGGAAAGGGGGACACTTGTCCCAAGGCTACCCATGTTGCTTGTAATGGCTCCTGCTTGTGATTGGCTAGGCCTGGAGGGGTCCAATGAGCTTCAAGCATGAGCTACAAGGGGGGGTCGACCCAAGCAAGCTAGGGGGATGCTTAGGGGGTATACTCACCCACACACACTCACAAACACTCTCATTGTGTACTATGCAAAGTGCAAGAGCTCCCTCTCTTTCTCCAAGCAAGTAGAGGTTGAGAGCCTACACCAACACTCTTGGCTATGGAGTGCAAATCCATCCAAGAGCCATGCTTCAATGCTTGAGCTTGCCATCTATTTCTTCTTCATTACTATTCTATTATGTATGCTAGCACAAGAGTTATGATAAGTGAGGAACTAGCTCTTTCTCGTATGAAATGTTTCTTCTTCCTCTTCTCTACCCTCAGTCTCTGCTAGCTCTCTCCACCTTTGAAGGTGTTTGAGGTCTAGGGACTGAGGCTTGGTATAGTTAAAGCTTTCTTCAAGTTTAGGTTATGCTATGATGATGATGCATGAAGATTTCCATCTTCATTGCGTCACCTAGGTCACAAGGAACACAAAGAATGTATTGTAACAAGTCTCCCTTTATGGGAGAAATCATAATACAAATGCCTATTGGAGGGGGGACCGGCTCCACATAAATCCTGTCCTCAACTGTTGTCATGTTCTCTAAATTCTCTCTCTTGCAAAAGTATTGTCTATGCCAAGTTAACTAATTGCTATGATTATGTTTCTATCTTCAATTATGTCAACCCGCTATGCTCACAAAATCATTTCTTGAAAGTACTCTCATTAAAGTCCGCTACTCTCAAATTGAATAGGCAAATTCCATTATAGGATGTGCCTGATGGACCCTTTAGACATACCCCTTGGAGACAATTGGAAAATTTCCATATGGGCTTGCAATTCAATTTTTTATCTTCCACTCAAAAATGTGAAGGGAAGAACTTAGCATTTAGAAAATACTAAAGAAGTGTTTCCCTTGACAGTTGATTATTTTCCCAAATGAAAATTTTTGGACGTGATAAAGAGAATCCATCTTTTAAAATGTCTGACTTTAAAAAAAAATTAAATCTACCCTTGAAATCTTGTGCTTCTTGATGCATGAGCACCACTAACACCTCAAGTTGACCCTATAACAAATCAGATGCCGCTTGTTGCAGCCCTCATAGAGGATTTTGGGCATGACAAGGATCTTAAGAAATTGCTTAAATTTGTGCAAACACATCCATTTTTTTAGGCATGAGAAATGATATGCCTACTCAACTAGAAGAATGGATAATGGAGATGGATGATTACTTCACTCTAGCATGCTACAATTCAGTAGCTCAGGGGATAATGGGGAGAGCTAATCTAGAAGGACCATCAAAAACATGGCGGAAGCTCAACTGCCAATCTCGCCAAGTAGCAGAGGTGACCCAAAGCTGGGATGAGTTAAAGCATCATCTCAAGGAGTAATATCTTCACCTAGACTACTCCACCACTAAGATGAATGAGTTTCTTTCTTGCAAGCTGGAGAACAGGTTTGTTGAAGCTTACTATGAAGAGTTTGTCTAACTTTCAAGATATGCTCCTCTTATGAGAGATGATCAAAAGCTAAGTCACTTCATCATTGGACTTGGAGAAGATTTGGCTCCTGAAGTAGATTCCATTCAACCTACTTCATTAGCAGATTCTCTAATCTAGGCCAAGTCAAAGCACAAGAGAATGTTTTAAGGGAGGTACTACAACAAATAGGAAACATGAACTCCCTTCTTGCCCCAATCAGCCCTCTAAAGCACCCAAAATGCCATTTATACCAAATCGAACTGCCCAACCCCAATCTACAAGCATTTTGTTCATGTGAATACTCTTCCAACAACTAAGAAACAAATTTAGTGTTATAAATGCCTAGAATTTGACCATAAGAATGCCAATTTCCCACAAGAAAATACCCCTAGTCTTTGGGCTACCCCTATTAACTTTCAGAATTTCCCCAATCAAGGGGAATAGTTCAAAAACCTTGGAGCAAAAGCAAAAAACCCAACCCAAGCAAGAACCCCTCTTACAACTTATTTTTGTGATTAAGGGCCAACTGTCAATCGACCTAGATCAACAACAATAGAATTCATTTCAATAAAGAATGAGATAGATGAACAAGCCAATGTTTATGCTCCCTTGGATGCTCTTGACCTGAATCAACAATTTCACATTCTCGAAACTAAGGGAGAGTATGAGGATGGAGCTAGGAAAAATTTTGTACATGAAGGAGCCAAAGCTGCTACCTAGGACAATTTGGGAGGTTTTGATCCAGTGAAATGACTATCCCACTAAAGATGCTTCTTAACAGGACTAGGAACATCTTATTTTTTAGAGTCCTCACCTTTCATAATTTGTTTTCTCTTTCTTTGTTGTGATCATTTCAATCTTCCCTAGCCCATGAAATCCATGAATACAAGCTCCGTTGTGTTAACGTTCGTGTCACTCAAATAATGGAACCTTTTGTAATACAACTATTTTTTGGTAAATAATAACAAGATTAATGTTATCCTTTAAATCTTGTAACTTGTATTGTTGTATGGAATTACAAAATAAATATATATATTAATTTAGCTATGCCTATAATTCTCTCAAGAACTTCTACAAAATACCATATATAGGAACTAAGAACAAATTGTTGACCCATGGGTCAGCAATACAACATGGGTCAACATGTATTGCTGACCCATGGGTCCGCAATACAACATAACTCAACAAAGCCTTATTTTTTGAGAGTTATGAAATGCTACAGATTATGGTTATAAACATCATTTGTAATGAGTAGCTAGTCTAGTTGTAGAAGCCGGGGTCCAATGGCACTTCTAGATTGTAAATAAAAATTCATTTGACCCCTTGAACTCTATTTTAGGTTTAACCTATGGTAACCTTAGTATAAAAGGTACCTAGGTCATTTTGTAAAGAGAACTTTATCATAATCAAGTTTTAAGTTGTCGTCGACTCTGCATGAGAGAGAAAGAGAGAGAGCGTGAGCTTCATCCTGATGCTACTCCCCGCTTGTTCATCACATTGGATATCCGGCTGCACCATTGTGATAGGCTTGGTGAGAGCTACACATCAACGCCAAGCATTCCACGTGAGACAGAGCACGCATGGTGAGGCATCTACAAGCCATTTGTGGTCGTAAGTGTATCAAATGATGTCTATTTTTTTGCGTGCAAGTAGTCATTATGCAACAATTAGGAAGGGGGGAATGTTAGGTGATGGATCCAACAAGCACCCCCCTAGTTAGCCACATCTTCACCGAGCCATCATTTTTTGTAATCCTTTTTTTTTTTAGAAAGCCTTGTAAAAAAGAAAAACTGCGATTATTGAGCCATATCATTATAAAATCTAAGTTGTAATATTTGTCCTAATATTTTAACCTCGTAAGCCGACTACGTGCCAAATGACCTCGAGGTATAAAGCTAAAATTGTCAAGTGTGAACACGACCTTTTGTATCATTATATCAAAAGCTTTAGAGAGCTCTGCAGTGTACAACGGAGAGAGGCTACTCTCAAGAACTTTGTAATCCATTTTTCTCAAGCTCTGGTAATCAGATTTTAATTTAGACAATTGCATTTTCCTTGTCTCTTATTCTTTAAGTTAAGTGTGATCATTCTTGATTTTGTTGTGGTTTGCTTGTTTGTGAGCTAAATCTTCTATTATGATTGTTTTTTGATGTTTTGACCAATGAGAGCAATCAAACTGAAGCTATCTATCTTGCAAGGTAGTGATGATATGCCTGACATCATGAGTTTTATAGACATAGGAGAGTGTCCTAAAGGACATACCAAGGGCCAAAATTAGTGGTTTGTATGTAGGGAAACATTAAGATACAGCTTTATCAACAATGACCTCTACTGCAAGGGTAAAGATCAAATTCTCAGGTGAGTACCTCTCTCTAGAGAAATCACATAAATTATCTCAAGTTTCCATGATGGTGTTTGTGGAGGACACAAGCCAAGCTTGTGTGGCCTAGTTTGCAAAGAAATGTTCACCACTGGTGAAAAACTTGCAAGGAGTGTCAAAGGGTTCGGGATAGGAGGCTCACCTACGAGCCACAAAATCCAATAGGGTGAAATCATGAGTGGGTGGACACCTAAGCTATGTTCAGGACATAGCTTTCAGGGGAGTGAAGAATCTCTTTTGTCCCATGAACTTTGAAAAATAAAAAATGAACTTTTTTTAATACGGTCATGTAACAACCAGCACGTGCTTTAGGGTTCTCTCTCTCTCTCTCTCTCTCTCTCTCTCTCTCTCTCTCTCTCTCTCTCTCTCTCTCTCTCTCTCTCTCTCTCTCTCTCTCTCTCTCTCTCTCTCTCTCTCTCTCTCGCGTGTTGGTAAAGCTATCAAGTTGCAATTGTTGTGCTCAACGGCGGGGAGAAACCTTTTTTGCATGATCAACCAACAAATAAGGAGCACGGTTCTTCTTGGTAAGATTTTGGCCAATATTGTATGTGCAAGAATACTTTATTTCTCTTTCTAAGACTGGACCGAGTTTTTGTGGCCTTTCTTGTTGAGACCAGAGTTAAGTTTTGTGGGCTCTTTTTTGTTTGGTATTAGAATTGGTATTAGAATTTCCTAACCATTTGTCTTTCTTCTACTTTGTAATAGCTGAATAGAAGAAATGGTGGAACTTGCATGTTTGAAAGTGGATGATAAGGAGCAAGTGATTTTGCATTCTCTCTCTCTCTCTCTCTCTCTCTCTCTCTCTCTCTCTCTCTCTCTCTCTCTCTCTCTCACACACACACACACACACACACACACACACACAAGTATTGTAGTTTAGGAAAATATTGATTAAATGCGTTTGTTTTGTTTTCCAAAGGTTATTGCATTCCATCGCTTGAAGCAAGACCTAATAATCAAGGAATATGAAGCTTGTCACAACAGAGAACAAAGAGCCACATTTGAAGAAAAGAAAATTGAAGGTAAGGTTGTTGAAGGAGAAGGGGATGAAGCAACCAAAGAAGAAGAAGATGAAGGAAAAGAACAGGGTTGTGCAAAAATTTTGATAATCAAAAAAGAGAAAAGATAGCCAAAGGGATTGCAGGATATATTCTTCAATGAACAAATGGAATGGACATAGACACCAAGAAAGACATCTTCAAACGGACGATCCAACATCCTTCACTGAAAGATCTCCACAACGATAAGGCGCTAGCACCATGTTTTATAGACAGGCTCATAGTTAATATTTGGAACACACTTCAAGACTTGAAGAGGGCATAAACTAAAGATGAAATGTTCCTCAAGAGGTCTACCATGATGATTCTTGTGAACTCAAACTACCCATAGGAGGCACGAGGCCTTAATGTTAGCATTGTCTCCAAGCTACTTTCCCTTCATAGAAGGAACTTGTATGGAGCCAGATATCAGCTACTTTTTTGGTAATTAGCTTTTGGACACTTGAGACTCATGTGTCCACCAACAAAAAGGACATATGTTGAAAAAGAATTGGTTGGAAGGAATATATCACACATACCATCTATTTATTGGAAGTATCATAGGTATGGATAAAAGTGCATGCCATGTAGTGGCTTTTTGTATTTGCCAAAACTGGGTGGACAACATTTTTGACAATGCTAAGCAATAATTTACTTGCCAAAAACTACATTGGAATCTAGATCAAGAGGAATAGGAAAAATACGCGTTTTTTCCCATCACCTAGCTGTAGGATCCAAAATTGGGCAAAAATTGGGGCAGGGGTTCTGCTTAGCCCTAGAAAGCAGGCTATTTTATATGAGTGATTTTGGACTAATAATGTGAGTGTGAGGTCAATTAACGACTTTCAGAAAGAGAAAATTGCTAAAATTGGAGTTAATCTCAAACCAGACAACCAAACAATGTACAACTTGGGTAATACACTCTTAAGATAGGAAAAAGCACTTGGTATTGGCAAAAGTTGTTAAAAAATGCCAAAAGCGGGTTTGAAGGAAAAAAATTTGCTTTTCTTTTGGAAAATTTGCTAGAGTAAAAGATTGTGGTGAAGCTTTGGACTAGTGGTAGACCTTGATGCAAGGATCACACGTATTAATTCAAAAGTGGGATTAGGTTTCTGTGTACTAGATTAGGCCAAATCCTAGTCAAAAAGACGACTGAAAGAGGGTTAAGTGACCACTACAGACCCGTTAAGTGACCACTAGAAACCCTCAAGAAAGCCTAAAAATTAGGATTGATGCATGATTGCCTTCTTGGGAGTGTCTGATATGCTCATGGTATGCTTGTGAGACAGATAGAGTGAAAATTAGTTCATAAGTTAGTAGGCAAGAAAAAAATGCATTTTTTTTTTCTAAGCTAGCTACCAAGATAGGAATTCATGACTTTTAGATGGGAGATGTGGTACAAGCAGATGGATATTTTTTAGGGAAATAGGTCTTAGTCACTCCATTGATTGGGAAGCTAAGGCTCCATGTGCATAGTTATGTTGATAAAGAAGCTTTCTTCACCTCTCTACTCAAGCATGAAGATGGTATCCTAGGGGCAACATGGTCTGATCACATGGCTACTACTATGAAGTTTCCTAAGAGAAAAGTCCTCTTTTCTTATCGAGGCAAAGATGTTGCACTTGATGTTAATAGTGTAGGCAGCATTATACCTCTTGTACAGACTCAAACTTTAGACAAAGTAGTAAAAAGTTATATTTCTTGTTACATGGTTTTTGTTAAGGAGTCTAAGAAAGATGCATGTGTTTTTTATGAAGTTAAAGATGAAACTAAAGAGGAGTTATAACTTTTTAGTTTCCTAAATGAATTTCAAGATGTGTTTACGAATGACATTCCCAAGGAGCTACCTCCCAAAAAGGGACAAGATGATCATTCCATAGAGCTTCTACCTAGTAGTTCATCTCCTTAATAAGCCTCCTTATGGACGAGTCTCACCAGCTCAGCAAGAGGAGATTATGAGGCAAGTGAACAAGCTTGTGAAAAAATGGTTGGTCAAGCCTAGTTCATCTTCATTTTGTTCACCCATTCTACTAGTACAAAAGAAAGATGGTACTTATAGAATGTGTGTGGGCAAGAGCTTAATCAGATAAGCTGGATTTAACATCCACGTGATCACGTGAAATTTCTTGCGATCACATTGTTTATAATCACATTCACATAATCACAATTAACATGATCATAAAAAAGCCGATAAGTGGTGACGTGGCAACCCACCAAAACCCCACCAAGGTATGCTTTTTTCCAAACGAGATTACTAGGAAACTATGTGAACCCTAAACCGAGCCTATTAAGAAAAGAAAAATCCCAACATTCTTACCAAATTGGATGATTTATATTGATTAAGGGGAAGTCCCGTGAATATTTAACATGATCACGTATTTTGAACCGTGATTACTCAAAGTAATTAATGTGTTCACATGTTTGTGATCATGTTAATGAAATCCGTGCAAATGACCCCATACAGAATAGAGTTTTTGTTCCTAGGATGGAAGATCTATTCAATAAGCTACAAGGGTATATCTACTTTAGTAGAATATATCTTAAAAGTGGTTATCACCACATAAGGATAGTGCCTGAAGAAATTCATAAGACAGCCTGGACAACTTTTGGCCTATATGAATTCTTGGTACTCCCTTCTGGACTTACCAGTGTACTAGCCACCTTTAATCAAATGATGGAAAAGCTCTTTAGACTTCATCAAAGCTTCAGAAGAGTGCTCTTTGAAAACATTGTCATCTACTCAAAGACTATTGAGGAACATGAGCAACATCTTCGGGTAATATTTCAAGTTTTGAGAGACAATAAGCTTTACATTAATCAAAAGAAAAGTGATTTTTTCTTAAAAGCGATTCAGTATTCAAGTCATATTACCCCTCAAGTAGGGATCCAAATGGACTCTACAAAGTTGGAGGTAATAAAAGAATGGCATATACCAACAGATCTACATGAATTGAGAAGTTTTATAGGAATGTGTGCATACTATAGACGCTTCATAGAAAAATTATAATTCATAGTAGGCCCATTGTATGCTTTAACTAAGAATAATTTCAAATTTGTATGGTCTGCAAAAAAGATGAACATTTTGTAAATTTAAAGCCAAAGCTTATCTCTCAACCCATTCTAAAATTACTAGATCTTTCAAAGCCATTTGAAGTCTAGTGTGATGCTTATGGACAATGCCTTGGAGTTGTTTTACTTCAAGAAGTGCATACCATAGCATACAAAATTAGGAGATTGAATGATCAAGAAAAGAATCTAGGCATATATCAAAAAGATCTTTTAGCTATCCTACATGCCTAAGGTGCTTGGAAGTATTATCTCCTAGGCACTCCATTTATTTTACAGCGTGCGCACAGACCATCAAAGTCTTAAATAATTTTTGGCACAAACTAAATTAAGTGATAAGAAACTGAGGTGGGAAAATACTCTCTTAGAGTTTAATTTTCAAATTTCTCACATAGCTGGTAAGCACAATCAAGTGGCCGATGCACTTTCACGAAGGCCAAAAGTGAATGCTTTATCAATAGCTACTCGGAACGATCTATCCTCTATGAGATAGATGAGACCGCTACCAATCTAGACTTTAAAGATATAATGTCAGCTATTGCACTAGGGAAGAAAGAGGAACCATACAATGTGCAAGATGGTTATCTTCTCTATAGCAATAGGCTATATGTTACACATAGTTTATATGAAAAGATTATGTACGAATCTCATGTTCCACCTTATGTGGGACATAAAGGGATTCTAGCTACTCTCAAAGAAATAGGGGTGTACTTTTATTGGCCAATAATGAAGGCAGACATACCATACTATGTTTCCAAATGCATTGTATGTGTATCCATGGATTTCAACTTGGGATTACCCAAGTTCATACATGGGAATATTGGAATATGAAAAATAGTACACCGGTTCAACAAGCAAGTGCATTTCATACTGGTCCAAAAGACTATTCAAGCACACCATATGAAAATCCTCTTATCTCACAGGTCTTTAAGTATCATGGCTTACCAACATCTATAGTATCCGATAGAGATCCAAGAATGATTAGCATTTTTTGGAATAATCTCTTTGAGAACTTGGGTACTAAATTGAATTTCTCCTTGGCCTGTCACCCACAAACGGATGGCCAAATTGAGATAACAAATTCAACCATCATTGATCTTCTTAAATCCTATGTTGCAAAAGCAGATCAAAGAGATCAATGAAAAAGGTATCTACACTTAGTAGAGTATGTGTACAATAACATCATCCATACTTCTATATAAAGCCACCCTTCAAAAGATTCTTAAAAATCTCTGCTATTCTCATCAACAATAAATATGTTCCCAAGTGTTTTGACAATCAATGGGAGATAGGTCTTCCTTCAATTACTTTGAAGGGTGTATTAGGAAAAGGGTTTGAGCTTGTTTTTGGGCCTTTTAAGGGTTCCCATCATCAAAGCTGCACAAAACAGAGCAACCCAATAAACCTCTCTAAACATTTTGAGCTCTTTTTTGGGCCTTGTAAGAATTGTTAATGTGGCACAAGTTTCAAAAAGTGGAGACCGGTAATTTTTTTGCAAATAAGCTTCAAATTTGTCGGAAGTTGGATATTTAGAATCTACTCTTTAAATGCTATCTATTGATATATAGCATTCATGTATCGGACATTGCCTTCATATAGATCTAGAAAAAGGTGATTTCAGATTATTGTAACAATACCAAAATTGGCTAATCGAAAAGAAATGGCATAACTTTCATAGAACTTATCCAAAAAAATTGGACCATGGCTCTTTAGAATCCATTTTTCAAGAGCTTTCCAATGATAGGTCATATCATGGGGTTCTGAGCAATATTTAGAGGGGTTTACCGGGTTGCTCTCTTTTGTGCACCTTTGATGATGGGCACCCTTAAAAGGCCAAAAAACAAGCTCAAAATTTTCCTAATGCACCCTTCAAAGTAATTGAAGGAAGACCCAAGCTAATAAAAATAAATCAAGCATATGATCATTCAATCAAGCAGTGCACAAACCAAAACGAATGTGGCAAAGCTTGACTTTTGACCATACATCATGCCATTTTCGTAAGAGACCTATTTTTACTTTCAGCAGCAACACCATTTTATTGAGGTGTATATGGCATTGTACATTGGTGTTTTATCCCACGACTAGCCAGAAATGCATTAAATTCATCAGACATATACTCCCCCCCTTTATCAAAAACGAAGGGTGCCCACATTATATTTCGAGACATTTTAGGCCATATCCATAAATTTCTTGAAGCACATAAACACTGCGAACTTCACTTTAAGAGGATACACCCATGCATGTCTGGAGTAATCATCAATGAAAGTCATGAAGTAAAGGTAACTGCCCGAGGACGGAGTTTGCATGGGCCCACAAACATCACTATGCACAAGTTGCAACCTGCATGTATCCTTAAATGAACCATCCGTTGGAAAATTCTAACACTGCGAACTTCACTTTAAGAGGATACACCCATGCATGTCTGGAGTAATCATCAATGAAAGTCATGAAGTAAAGGTAACTGCCCGAGGACGGAGTTTGCATGGGCCCACAAACATCACTATGCACAAGTTGCAACCTGCATGTATCCGTAAATGAACCATCCGTTGGAAAATTCTAACACTGCATCTTACCCAAAATATAGCCTTCACACACATGCTTCACAGATGCTTCAAGAGGCGGCAAAGAAGCAACCATATCAGATTTTTGCAAACACAGCAAACTGGCAAAATGCAGATGCGACATGCCAAAGTTTTGCATCTGACACAGCCTTTGAATCCACAACTGCATTTGCAAAAATTTGCCCACACTTGTCTTACAAAGTGAGCTTATATATAGCCCATGACATAAATTGCCAGATGCTACGATTTCATCTCCAAAAATGAGATCATGAACTCTACATATGTCATCCTCAAATTTGTCAACAAGACCAAGTCTAGCAAGTGCATATACAAACCAAAGGTTCTTTTTGATCCCAAGTACATACAATGCATCAACAAGTGTGAAAGAGCTGTCATTTGCAGCAGTCAACATAATTTTTCCAAGTCCCTTAATCGGATAAGAGGCATTGTTAGCACAAGTGACTGTATTCCCATGAGGAACATCCTCGAGAGAGGTAAACAAGTCACGCTGAGAGATAATGTGCTTTGTAGCACCACTGTCAAAGTACCACAAATGAGCATCTACGACAAACAGTTGACATATATGCATCATGGAAAGAAGGATTATCACTTCACTCAACACTAAAAGCCCATTCTGCATCCTCACACAAGACTCTACAATAGCTGCACTTGTAGTGGAACCAGCCTCTTTCTTCTTAGACTCTTTTGCCTTCAGTTTTGGTGTCATAAAAACTAATATCTAATTCTCCCAAATGGTTTTCTCATGTTAAACTGATCATTTAATATGGGGAGGTACTAGGGGAGTAAAAGCTAGAATATTGGTAAGGCTGCCAGACCGGTCTCAACAGGGATCCAAATAGGGATCCAAAAGGGGACAGTCTGCAAAAGATCAATGTGCATCAATGGAGCTTAAAAGATCTAAGGTTTAGCTCCATTAAGACTTTCATATGCTAAAGTTCCTAAATTTAATAAAATAGTTGAATGGTCAAAAGTGGGGAAAATTGGATGGTTATGGGAAGACTAAACAGTCTTCCCACATCCCTAGGAAGGAAAGGGCCAGCCCTAGTGGTAGGGAGAAGAGAGAAACACACACACACACACACACACACACACACACACACACACACACTCCCAAGCTCCCTCTTTACACAAAGGGAATAATGGACACATGGAAGGCTCCTAGCCTAGATGCCCCCAATCTCCCCTCAAATCCTATTGGATGTCCATAGAGGTGGACCAATGAGAATTAGGCTAGAGTAAAATTACTCTAATCAATTTAAAAATGCTTGATAAAAGAATCAATAGAATTTAAGCTTGCAAGAAGACTATTGGATAGTCTACCAAGGGGTCCAATGAGCATTCATCAGCCCAATGGCTTGCTTGATTCCTATTGGCCAGAAGACTAAAAGTTCCAATGAGAGTTTAAATAAATTATTTTAATTACCTAAAGCTCTCACAAAAGGGGAAAGGGGGACACTTGTCAACAAGGCTATCAACTATGCTTCTTAATTCCTATAGGCTAAGCTTTGCAGGAACCAATGGGAAGCCAACAAGAGATTTTGGGAAGAGGGGTTGACCAAGAAGAGAGAGAGAGGTTGGTATTTTACACTAACCAACTTTGCTACACACACACACACACACACACACACACAAGTCATGTGTTGAGCAAGAACTCCATCTCCTTCTCCAAGCATTGAGAAGTAGAGGCCTACACCAACAACTCTTGGCTATGGAATGCAAATCCAACCAAGAGCCAACCTTCAGTGGCATGCTCATCTCCTCCACCATGCTAATTACTAAGCTAAGCTATGCTATTAGAGTGATTATGTGAGGAGAATACTTCTTTCTTGTAAGATACATCTTCTTCCTCTTAATCTTTCCTCATTCCGTGCTAGCTCTCACCATCTTTCAAGGTGTGTGAAGTCTTGGGACTGAGGCTAGGCCCACTAGGTGTGTTTTTCAAGCATAATTTGGTGCATGAAGCTTCCATCTTCATTGCACCAAAATTTTTTGTAAAGGAACACAAAGATTGTATTGTACAAAAGTCTCCTTTGATGGGAGAAGCTATAATACAAAGCCTTTTTGGAGGGGGGACTGGCTCCATGTAAATCCAGTCCTCAACTATTGTCGTTTGTTCTATTTCTCTCTCGTTTTAAGTATTGTCTATGCCAAAGTAGCTAGGTGTAAATTGCTATGTTGATTTCTCCAATGAAGTACTCTCTCTATGCTCATTTGGAACTTATTCTTAATGGAATGCTCACTATGTTATCATTTTCCACTACACACAAGTTACTGGTGCATTAAATGTTACATTGGTATTAGAGCTATTGGTATCTCTTTTCTTGCTCAAGAAGAGAGGTCCTCAAGATTGCTACAAATGGTTGGTGTTATTAATTGTAAAAGAGTAAATAGAATAGGGATTTTTCATCCTTGAAGCATGCCTGTTTTATGCAATTTTTAACGGGGATACCATTGAGAGCTATGGTCTTAATAATGAAGTCCTATGGGGATTTCCTATGGCTTATAGTAACCATTATTGAGCTATTAGAAGCTTGACAGGAACCGGTGTTGTCTCGGATCTATGAAACCCTCTCTTCTATTCCTTGCAATTAATAATATTCGAGCCACTGGTATAGATGCTTGAGTGCTTATCTTTGAAGGTAAAGAGGAGTAGCAACCATGTCTTGAAGTGCCAAAGTACAAGTAAAAGTTTACATCTAAAATTTTCTAGTATGGATGACAAGGGAAAAGAGATTGAAATGAATGCTGATTGCTTTGATTTTGCTAATGAAAAAGAAACTGATGATGCCCCTATGCTTGTAAACTATCTTGTTTCTAGGCTTCAACAAGCCTTGGTCAATCCATCCCTCCAAGGTGAAGTGCTATAGCAATTACGCACCCATGGTATTCTCCAAACTCCCCACCAAGAAGAGAGAGTACCTAGGAAAGCTCCTGGTGAGACTTCCCAAAGAGGACTCTCTTCGATAAGAGAAGAAGAGGAGGATCTGTACGAAGGGCTCAAAAACTTACTACTCAATGAGGCATCTCCCTCTCAAAGGAGAACCCAAGTTTCAACAGTACAACCCCCACCGAAATAATGAGAAAGAAGTGAGTCTTCTACCACCTCGACGGAGATGGATCCACAAAGACGGCAAGCAAAATGCTCTCCAACATCCCCTAAATGGAGAAGACCATCGCACACTCCTCTTCACCATACTTCAAAAAGAGAGAAAAAAGGAGAAGAAAAAGGCGAGAAATATGTCACCTTCTTCTCCATCTTCCTCATCCTCTTCCTCTTCTGAAGATTGTGATGGTGCAGAAAAGGAGGAACAAGGGAAGAAAAAGGCGAGAAAGAGGTCACCTTCTTCTCCATCTTCCTCATCCTCTTCCTCTTCTGAAGATTGTGATGGTGCAGAAAAGGAGGAACAAGGGAAGAAAAAGGCGAGAAAGAGGTCACCCTCTTCTCCATCCTCCTCATCCTCTTCCTCTTCTAAAGAAAGTGTCCTAAGAGTATTCACACACATCACTACGACATGTATGTGGTAACAATGTTTAACCTCCTTTTGACATGAAACTTGGTAAGCTTGTAGTCAATGCTATTTTGAAATTCCCCATATCTTTTTGGATTTGGATCATAAAAAAAACCCCAAATTTTGATCAATTAGTCTAGCTTTGGGTGAATTTTCCCAATTTCCTTGTTTTTTGAGTGTGATTTTGGTTTCAATATGATCCCAAACTTTGGTTTCAATTGCTTGAAGTCTGTAGGTGTCAGTTGGTCTCACTTCTATATCAAACTGTCTCAGGAGGACATGGATCTTGATCCATGTTCCACCACAAAACCTGACGAAACTTATCAGACTGCTTCCTGTGAGTCTTCAAAAGCCCTTGGGCACCAACTTTTTGAGTTTTAATCAACTTTTGGGCCTCTACCATCGAATTTCCTAAATTTCAGAGTTATGGTTTGTTTTGCCTAAATATGGCTTTTAGCCCTTTTTGCCCGGATCTTTTCAGCTCAATTTGATGGAAATGGTTTCTACTTACCCTACTCCTATGTGCTAGAAAGAAACTTGGAACAAAAAAAACAAAACAATGCAAATAAAAGTCGTAATGGAAAACGGGACAGTACTCTCAAAGCATCAAAAAGCTTTATAGAATGAAATGCTCTCACTCGCAACTTTCTTTGCCTCTCAAAGATAGATCTAGCATGTCCCTCAACTCTAGACTCTACCAAGCACTAAACTCGCATCTAGCTGCTTTACTGCTAAAGTGTAAATGGAATGGATGATAAATCTTTGGAAAAGAACGTTCTAAATATGCACTAGGTCACTCATAGCTTTCTGGCACTAACATACTCATGTAAATACTCAAGGAAGTGACTCGGATGGGGCGTGGAGACTCTAAGGTTGTTGGTCCTCAAGAAGCGAACCTAGCAAGTAAACGCATCAACTCAACAAGCTAACCACCAATCCATGATTGAAAAATCTGTCTATGTCCTATCTCACTGCTCTAGGTCATCAACGCCATTTCAATGACTAAACGGACTGGGATCATAACGTAACTTTAGGGGAAGCTATATTAGGCCTAAGGGGACACAAGTCTACAAAGTCTGGTGGCCATCTGACAAGGTACTAAAATTATGATCCATCATGTACTAGGTCATAAAAACTATAACAAAACAACGTAAACAGATTTCCATACAGTCTAACAACACCCTGCTATGTTCAAAATGTCAAAAAATAGTGATTTAAGCACTCAAAATTGAAGATAAGACTCACAAACGTGTAGTCTCAAACCACATTAGAACTTGAAATGCTTAATTGAAAGCGAACACAATGTAATTCTTAGAACTGAAGTTGGATTATTGAATTATGAGATTAATGGATTACAAGTTAGAGTAGAGTAGCCGTTTGACAGTCGTACACATAACTCTTCTCTTCCATATTTTGTTCAAACTAAGGCTTTTCAAGCATATATACCTAGGATTTTTCAAATTGGCCAATGGTCGGCTACTCAAGCTTTCGGTACATGACCAAATATTATCGCTCAACTTATTATAGCTTTCAAACAAAAAATACATAGGCTCAGTTACAAGGCTTTCCGAAAAAATAATATATATATATTACATAAAAAATGTGGCTTGGACACGGTGTGATCAACTAGGAGGGTGCCCGTCAACTGCATCGGCCAAACAAGGAGATTTAGATGACAAGGATCAAACTCTTTGTGGTGAACTCAAGATGTACACATACACACACACACACACACACACACACACACACACATGGAGATCTTATACTATCTTCATCAATGATTTGTACATCCATATGAATTTCTTTGTCATTTGAGTGTTATCACCATTAGGTAGATTAAGACATCTATTGATATATATGATAAAAAATTTACCCATTAATGTAGCAACCATTGTATAATTGATATTACATCATGGAAACACAAATCTAACATTGATCGTTTTACCCTTTGAGGTAGAGGTTCGTTTTATAAGGATAAAGACCATGCTTTTTTTTTGCCGCAATAACGTGAAAGAGAAGGGACCCATTCACAAATTAAAAGAAAGAAGTATTTAAAGCTTTCATTTGAAAAAGTATGTCCACTCACAAACTAAAATTCCAAAGAGAAATTCAACCATTTCATAGTCATTACTTGACATCAAACGCATCTCTAACTCCTTCTTCACTATGACACGTTTTAGAAAGCCAGTACCTTTAGAGTTTTAGCAAGGACAAAAAGGCAAAGTAGAAATACGTCTCTCCCTTTTGGTAGGTTTAAAAGGTGAAGGATCACGATGGCCTGCTATTAAGGAAATGTAATGCAAAGTAGATGAGAGTTGTGCTTGTAGAATTTAATTTTTCATATAAATATTTTGAAAGGTTATAAAGAAGGTATATCATAAAGGGAGTAATACATATATAGAAAAAGGTGACTAACAAGTCAAGTTATTTTAATGATAAACATGGAGAAGTTACTTGTAGACCAAATTTGACTGTACTTGGAAGTCTAGTTTGTTGCTTTTTGAGATAAATGTTATAGTGAACTATGTCAAGAAACCAATGTGATTATTTCAATATAGAATTGGGATTTTAGAGTTAATATCGACATTTAAATGACATTTGAAGTATGATCAAATGACATTGATCATTGGATTATAAAAATATTTATAAAGGAATCATGGGACTAAGTAATTTTGTGTGAAAATTTAAGTTGTTAATAATAATATTTCATGAAGATGACACTAATTAATGGCATTTTTTTTCTCGCAACATTCTCTTGATCAAGTGTTACATGTGACATGTATATATGAGTTTTACCTTTGAAATGTATTTTAACAATATTGGGAATGCCTAAACCTAATCTACAATAACGATACATGTACACTAAAGTAACAAGGTGACATTTGCATATTAAAACCAAAAGTAAAAAAAAAAATCTTAGTTGTGAATAGATTCTTTCACTTAAGAACAAATTTACAAATTTTTAGTTGTGAAATGTCTTCAAATGGAAGAAAAATTTACAACTAAAAAAGCATGTTTCAAATAAAAAAGCTAAAAGTCATTAGGTTCTTAAATGAAGGGATCCATTTACAAACTAAACAAAGACAAAAAAAAAAAAGTTAAGTGAGCATTAAATAAAAGGACGAAGTTACAATGGTGAAAAAACCCATTTACATTATACAAAGAAGATATACTCTTTCTAAAACCTTCCTTCCTTTTCAATCAAAGAGGGCACTTATTCACCGTAGACAACCTCTCTATCAAAGGCTCAAAAGGTGCACGTTTTCTCAACCTTCCCTATGGCCTTTTACAACCCAAAAAGGGCATGTTAAAATATCTTTTTTGTTTTCTGTCAAACTCACAATTGTGAGTGGATGTATTAAATTATCCATAAAGAAGTGTACAAAGTAACCTCAAGCTCGTGTTGAGCCTCGAGGGATCCTACAATACATAAATAAGCTACTTGGCCCAAGATAGAGATGAGCCATTACCCTTGCTTCCTTACACAACACCGTTATCTAGTTGTGGCCATGACAACGAGAATGGCCCGATTCTACTCGTCTAAGTTCTTCCTTCTTCCAAAGGCAACGATCACTTCTCTGCTTTCTTGTACAATTTTTGTGAAGCTCGCTTTTGAAAAGTCATTTTTAAGAACCCGACGGTTTCTCGCCTTCCAAACTTGCTGGAAGTAGCAAAATCTAATAATTTGTGTACGTAATCGCCTTCCAAACTTGCTGGAAGTAGCAAAATCTAATAATTTGTGTACGTAATTAGGAGCGCTTGACTTTTTATCACCTTTCCTCCTAAGAATAAATTGTTCTTGAAGAACCCTATCTTCCATGTCTTTTGAATCCATTTGCCTACTAGGCCTCTAATCGTTGGGCACTTCTGGAATAAGTGAGGGGAGTCCTCACTTGATGCTTTCCATCCTGAGCACCTATCTGAGCGAATACCTTTGGCTAGAATCTTGACGTGGCATGTTAAAACATCTTATAGAGGAGAAGGAGAAAGGCACATTTTAGCATGGGCTTCCTATATGAACGAATGAAGCTATAAGAGGATTGGAAGGAGTGGTGGGCTTCAATAGTCTCAATGCACCTTTAGGGCTCGTTCAGACTACCTGCTCAACGCACATCAATCAAAGAGAGTCCTCCACCTTCCAGTTCACATTGTGCAAGTTTGTGGTGAATCGAGAACTTGAACCTTCTCTTAGCATAAGACCGTGTGGCCAAATTGCATGGATCCACACCTATAGGCCATAGCTTGAACAATACAGATTGTTTTTGTGCACTCTTACGTCCGAGGAGTTAGTGTTGCCCGTTGAAATGGTGGGTCCAAAAATTGTTTAGGATTTTGTTGACCAATTGGTGCTCACTAGTGGCCACGGCAACAATTCGCCCCTATGTGAGCTAGTTGAGCGGCCAGTCTAAATGCTGCCTTATTATTACTAGTATGGTCGGCGGCCTTCCACTGCTTCTCTCTCTCTCTCTCTCTCTCTCTCAGTTGTGTGCACGTTGTCTCGTGTTTTTGTCAAAGCTGCACGACACACAAGCCGGATGAAGGTGCTCATAACATGTGTGAGGGGGGATCCCTCCCCTTTTTATAATAGTAATAGTATAGATAGATGTAGATTTATACAATAATAATACATGTATTCTACTCTGATCTGAACGGCCGTCGCAAACGTTTTCAATGTGAACACCGAATATCCCGCCAAAGGTAGTCACCCTCGTTTGAAGATGCGCAATTGCACTTGACGCCAAAAGCCTTGTGCTTCATAGTCTCCCTCGTTCTTCTGCTCAAGCGTTCAAAGTGTGCCTCGCCATGGCTAACTCCACCTCCATCGGCTCTCTCTTTCTCCCTCCAGAAGCCATCGACTACCACGGAGCCCTCTTGCTCGGCGCACTAACCCTCCTCCTCAGCCTTCTTTTCCAGTTATGGAGGTCGACCTCCAGAAAACAGCTGCTCTTGCCCTTGCCCCCCGGCAGCCTTGGCCTCCCTTTCATTGGCGAAACCCTCCACTTCCTCAACACGCAGAGGTGCAACACGTCCTGGAAATTCATCGATGATCGTGTCTCCACTTATGGCGAAGTCTTCAAGACCCATCTCATCGGCGATCCTACCATTTGTGCTTCCAATCCTTCAGGTAACAAGATGATCTTCACTGGAGAGAACAAGCTGTGCCATGTTTCTTGGCCTGGTAGTGTAGTTACTGTGATTGGGAAGAGGTCCCTCATAGCCTTAAACGGCGATGCGGCCAAGCGCATTCGGAGCGCTATGATGACGTTCTTGCGGCCAGAAGCTCTTCAGGCATATACTGGAAAGACAGATAGGAGCGTACGAGGCTTTCTTGAAGAGCATTGGCAAGGGAAGTCTGAAGTGAAGGTGTTTCCTCTTATGAAGCGGTTTGCATTTGGCATTGCGTGCGAGCTTTTGATGAGCAGGTAATATATCAATTTTCTATTGCTTGTTTGGATTGTGAAGAGTACCCATTTTCTGTTTAGGTTTGGGTCTGAATCTTGAAGCTGGGTCTGCCTGTTTGCGTCATCTCTGAGAACTACTTCAGCGGGTAAAAATCATTCTTTTGGTTTTCTCAAAAATTCTCATTGAGGAATTTTTCTTCATTTTTAATCGAGAGCAAACCGGCCAAGTGCATCCAAGCATGAGGTGGAAAACCAAGCGATATAAATGGGGATTTCCGAAGATCACCGTGTGTGGCTCTGACTAGTAGGCAATTTTCCATCAATGACCTTGGAAGGTGTTTTAGAGGCTTGATTGCGCTTGAAACAAGTCTTATCCTACAGTTGTGTTTTTGGAAGAAATCATTGTGGCGAGAACATGGGTGTACTTAGTAGATTTAATGGAAATGCAAAGAATCACGTGAGGGATTAGACAGAGAGGGATTCGATGGTAGACACTGCATTCTCCGGAAGAGGCAAAGTCACAGAGAGGATTAGATGGTAGGCAGTACTTTCTCCATGTCAAAACAAACCTGTCTTTTTCTTGCAGAGATTACCAAATGGCACATCCTTGTACTCAACCTTTTAGAGAAATGAAATTTTCCTTCCGTTTACCTGAATCAAGTTACAATTTGAGCATTCAGAGACTGAGTTATCTACCAGAAGATTATGTAAGACATAGAAGTGGTATTTCTCATGACAAGTTATTGAAAGGAGTTTTTCATGCTTAATGCATAGTAACATGGGACACATCTTGAATGGCTGGGACGACGTGGAACGGGGACAGGGCTTAGAGGGGAATCTTGTTTAGTAAGAGGGGTTCGAAACTAGGGTTCAACACTAGGGATGGGAAGCCCAAAAATGGGCATTCCTTGTTACTATGATGCTCATGCTTATGGTAAAGGACAGCATACGCTATGTGACAGTGACGCCACTATGGTGTTTCTTGCCAGTCATGGAGCTCCTCTCAAATATCTCTGGAAACAAAAGAAGCTTTCTTTTGCTATGCTTAGCTTCATTCATTTGTGGCTTGAAGGTAATGCTGATTGGTGTCTCAAATGAGCTATCAAAAGGCTCCTTTCTCTATGATAAACACTGAAAGAGTAGGCTTGGGCTGACATTACAAATCCGTATTTCATGATTATAAGTAGCCATTGTGCAGCTTCAGAGGAAGGTTTACAATTACATTAATCTTATTTTTCTCCTCCTGTCATATGTTAGCTTTAGCTGTCAGTGAACGGTGTATCTTTTCCTGTACCGAGGACAGTTATTTCGTATGGTAGCTGCATTTACTTTCTGGAGATTTTGAGGAGCAATTGACCTTATACAGGATCATAGATGGTTACAGGCAACTCGCAGATTCCCATACAGTCTGTTCTACAAAATTGCGTTATTGTTTGTCAGAAGCCCTTATAAGCGCGACATCTTTGACTGGATGCATTGTCGGCCTGATCTCAATGGTTGTGTGTGTTTATGGAGGATGTTTTATCGACTTAATGCAAGCTAACATTGCTTGCAAGTGTTTTATGCCTTTCTCGATTTGAAGTTTAAGGGGAAGCTGAATTTTGAGCAAGGATTAAATGATAATTGCAAGGGGGTGCTGTGTGTATTGCCTTGTTCTCTCAATGTCTTTCCAATTGAGGAAAACGATTGGCGTTGTATTATTATGATAGGTATGAGAAAGAGGAGCAAGAAATGCTAGAGGAGCCCTTCACTACAATGATGAAAGGCATTTTACAGCTACCCATAAAGTTACCTGGAACTCGCTTTAGCAAAGCCATAGTGGCTGCAAATATGTTACGCGCACGGTTTCAACTTTGGATCAATGAAAGAAGGCAGAACCTAGCTTTAGGCAAGGGCTCAGAGGATGACGACATGCTTTCCTGCTTATTGACCTATGTTGACGAAAATGGTTTACCTTTATCTGACGACGATGTCAAAGACAACATCCTTCTGCTTCTCTTCGCTGGGCATGACACAAGCGCTGTTGTGACCACCATGGTGTGCAGATTTCTAGCTTTGAATCCAGACATGTTCGATGCTGTATATAGAGGTAAGAGGCCGTGGATGGCTCTAATTGAAGTCTTTTATTGCATTAGTGAGACACATGGATTTGAGTGTGTGTGCAGAGTGAAATGCATTTGCCCTTATGTATGTGAATAAAAAGAGGAAACTGGAAGAAGACACATGGATTTGAGTGTGTGTGCAGAGTGAAATTTGCCCTTATGTATGTGAATAAAAAGAGGAAACTGGAAGCACCTTTCTATAACCCAAGCGTGGTAGATTGGTTATTCCAGTTCCCTCTTGAGTAACAGGTCTTGAGTTCAAGACTCGTCGGATAGGTCTTTGGGGTCTCTTTGGATTGTTTCTATAATGTTAAAACCTATCTTTTCGTGTGTGTGTGTGAATAAGATGAGGAAACTGGAATAATCTTCCGATCACCCAAGTGTGGTTGATTGGTTATCCCAGTTCCCTCTTTGAGTAAACAGATAGACTCGTCGGACATATCTCTGAGGTCTCTTGGGAAAACTTTCATGGGGGCGTGTGTGCACGTGCACACGTGCTCACCACACAACATGCACTCATAAGATTGAGGTAGTAATTTCTTTTGGTTGGTTATAAATGATCAGAAAACAAAGAGATCCTTGAAGAGAAGGGTCTGAACGAACCATTGAGCTGGGCTCACATTCAAAAACTGAAGTTATCTTGGAGAGTGGTCCAAGAGACCTTGAGAATGCAACCCCCTGTTCAAGGGGCCTTCAGGGTGGCCATCAAGGAATTCGATTTTGGTGGGTTCAGGATTCCAAAAGCTTGGAAGGTAAAGGAAGCAAGGCAAAATCAAGAAGGTGCATGTGCATGTGTGCATCTACGTGCATCAAAAACATACACAATTCCTTTTTATGAGTTTTCTAAAAGAAAAATAAAAAATCAAGCTAATTTTTACTATATTTTTCTCAATATTCTAGGCATGTTTTTTTTTTTCTTTTCCTCTTGCTCTCAACAAGCATTTTTTGAATTTCAAAGCGGCGCGATTGTAAGCTGACACGCACTTTTGGCATCTTTATTGTGTCGATGCACACCCTTTTTCATGCATGTTTGGTCTTTACACTGTAATGAGGACAACAATTCACATTGATGATTGTGATAATGTGTCAATGCTTGCGTTTCATGTTTATGTCATTGAGGAATTCTTCAGATTTGTATCAATTCATGATGTGCGATGTGTGTTTATGTTGTATGTCATTCATGTATTTGTGGTTGTGTGAATATGTCTGCGGCAACCGTGCAATTTGTGATGTATGTGCATTTGAAGACAAATAAGAAGTTACTTATGGCTAAGTTTTGAACTGTGAGCAGCTATATTGGTCTACTAACTCAACGCATCGCAATGCCAAGTATTTTAAGGAGCCAGAGAAGTTTGATCCATCTCGTTTTGAGGGAGTAGGACCAGTCCCTTACACCTTTGTGCCTTTTGGAGGGGGCTCTAGGATGTGCCCAGGTAAAGAGAGTGCATTGATTAATATTGATTGAGTTGTGTGTGTGTGTGTGTGCGCATTCGGCGAATCAAACATGAGGCTCTACGAAGTGATGGATTTCTACTTGTTCTAGTGCACCCACACCCTTAAGCACAAACATAGAAGGTACCTTTCTGCAAAGCATAGGAAAATTTTGACATTATTTTCAAGACCTTTGGTAATGAATTGAATGTGACACACGGGATAGGTGCATAGGTGTGCACACATTCAACATTGCCATTGTTGTCTCGATTTTTGCTGTGATGGCTTCCAAAAATTCATACATTCTAACAAGAAGAAAACACTAGGGAAAGGCAGACAAAGAAGGAATGCAATGCCAAGGATCATTATGCCCATTGCATGCACGCTAGACCACCTCTTTATACATAGAAGAAAATGTCTTTTGACTTTCCATTGTCATGAGGCATTTCCTTTCCTGTTCTCTTCCCCTTCACTTTTGCATCTTGGATGTTTTGAGACGAATTGTGACACGTGGCATAGGTACATAGGTGCCCATTCAACATTTCCAATGTTGCCTTGATTTTCGCTATAATGACTTCTAGAATAAGATATTTAATACATACATAGTGGAAAGTCTAACAAGAAGAAAAAACATGGGGATAAAGACACAAAGGGTTAGCACACAGAGGGATACAAGTTCAAAATATGATTATAGGTTGTCAATTTTTGCTTGTAGTTTAGCAACAAATGTCTTTCTACCCCTTCCTTGGGTAATCCGATGTAATTATTTGGCTCTCTTATTATTTCAAAAGCGCTTATCTGGTAGAAAAAAGAAAAAACAAAGAAAACAATATAAGGAACATACAACATTGTCATGAGGCTTTTGATTTCCTACTCTAACAATAACCTTCACTTTTACATCTTAGATGTTTTGAAAGTCTTTCTATATTTTTTTCATAAATTGTAGAGACCTACTCACTTAAAAAATAAATAAAAGGTATTCTTAATGGCTTCAAAAAAATTAAAAGGTTACAAATCCAAAGATTCCAAAAAAGTAAAAAAAACTTACGTTTAGTGTAATTTTCCATTTAGAAATGGTGGGATTACACTAAACCTACATAGCGGAGTCCTACCAATATGATTTCATCGACTTTACATATGTAAGAAATCTCTATCTACATAGTGCAAGAAAATTATAAAGAGAAGGAAACGCAAAAAAAAAAGGTAATGAGCAAGAAATACACTCGACCACTTCTTTTATATAAAGATAAATTTCTTTTGACTTTCTATTTTAATGGGCTTTTCATTTTTATGGGGCTTTTAGTTTCCTATACTTGTCCTTCACTTATGCATTTAAATGTTTTGAAATATTTTTTATTTTTTTGAGATTGGGGGACCCTATTGGCTCTAGTGGCTTGAGAACGATAGAGGAAAGAAAATTAAGAAAATAAATAAATATGTATAAGTTGCTTTTCCACCATCTCTATTTATATGCACACAAAGACTTTTGACTTTTCACCTCCATGGTCTTTTCATTTCCTAAACTCACCCTTCACTTATGCACTCCAGATGTTTTGAAAAGATTTTAAAATTTTTGAGATTGGGGAGACCTAATCTCTTAAAGGAATAATCAACGTTAGGAATAACTTAAATGGCAGGAGTTTGGATTTGAGTTCGAGTCATAACTTTGCACACAAACAACCCTTTGTTAGTAAAGAGATAATTCAACGCTTACAATTTTCTTAAAATTGTTGTCTTGGACATGCTATTAAATTTGATTTCTTGCTATATCATTCAAAAAGGAAAAAATATAACTTTATCGAGATGAAGAACACAGCTAATTTCGTTAAGTAGACGGAACTATTTGATGCATGCTATGGCCAACTTAGAAAGTTTTATTTTTCCTTAATGGAAGTTTGGCCCTTATGCCACTTGCCATTTCAATTGCTCAGGAAATGAATTTGCAAGGATGGAGGCCTTGGTTCTACTTCACCATCTTGTCATACGCTTCTCATGGACTCTTGTGGATCCCAATGAGCTCATAACTGTGGACCCTATGCCATGTCCCATGAAGGGATTGCCTATTAACCTTGTTCCACGCAATTCTTAATCTGACAAGCCTCATGATTGTGGTTTTTTTCCTTTCACTGGTAGAGGGGTTCTCATCCACAATTGGTACAGTTTGATTGAGAGGCACTATGTTTGTGCAAGTATAGTTTGTTTGAGAGGCACTATGTTTGTACAAGTATGATTTAGTTTGTGCAAGTGCTTCCACTTTTGGAGGAAAGTAAAGATAGTGTCTCTGTTTCTATCTTTCTCCTCCCCATATAGTTTTTTTAATTAGATTTAAGAATTTGAGGTTTTATCCTCTTTCAACATCTATGCTCAACATTCAACATGTAACGTTCTCTCAACCTCAATCAATTACAAAATATATATGCAAACATCACTTCATTTGTGTGTGTCGGTGTGTGTGTGTGCGCGGAGGCCTATAGTTGATATATTTAATAAGTTTCATCAATTTGGCTCAAAAATTACATAGCTCAACTTTCTGCCTGCTTAGACCCAATTGGGGTTTGGTGGCCTTAAGGCGTCCACAAAGGCACTAGGCACCAAAACCCCATCGAGGAAGAGGAGCTCCTCATTGTGGAAAAGGCATTGAATGGGATTAGAACAACACAAGTCAAAACTTACTTTAGACCAGTGGTGAACCATAAACTTTTGAGAATGTGTACATTTTCATAACTTTAATGGTAGGAATCTTACAAGTAATTAGCAACCCGGAAACAGTATGAAGAATATGACAAAATTTGATGTACTGACAAGAAACAATCAATCTACGCTCAAATAAAGCACTAATTTTATTGTAAATGACCGTTGCCTCACATATTAGTGCCACTGATAGGTCGTGAGGGTAGGTATTCACTTGAAAGGTTGTGAAGCCACCTCACTAAGTCCAACGGGGTATTTAATAAAGCTAGAGAGATGGGATCAACGGCTGTAAGCCGAGTGGAAGTTGGACGGTTCCAAAAAAAAAGGACCCAGAAACGATAGGGAGAACATGAGAAAATTTGACGTACTCACAAGAAACAATCAATCTACGCTCAAATAAAGCACTAATTTGATTTTATTGTAAATGATCATTGCCTCACATATTAATGACACTGATAGGTCGTGAGGGTAGCTATTCACTCGAAAGGTCGTGAAGCCACCTCACTAAGTCCCACGGGGTATTTAATAAAGCTAGAGAGATGGGATCAACCGGTGTAAGCCGAACGGGAAATCTCAAGGTAAGTTGGATGGTTCCAAAAAAAAAAGGCTGTGGCCAATGCTCGCAAGGTGACTCAAACCTACCACTTTCCCATTGATAGGTTGTTGCCCTAACCACGCAAGCGCGTAGCTTTTGATGGCATCCAAGGAAAAACACAACCTTATATTGTGAATGCAAACGAGAAAAAGTTAACTCGGCCAAAAAAAGTAATATCGGACAGCATCTGATGATGCTTGTTGTCATATTTTATTTTTGGGCTTGGCTTGCGTGTCGCCGATCCCATGGCTTGGGGTTTGTTAAAGACTTGGTGGTCTTTAGTGCTCAGGGTCGTAAAGCTTTAATTCCAAAAAGCCAATGAAGGGGCTCATATGAAAGTAATAAGACTCTAAAGGCTCTCTCCTTCTCGGCCATAGCTCCTGCTCTACTGCTCTCCCACCCATCTCTCCTTCTCCTGTATCTCTCCCTCAACCTTTCTTCTCCTACTTAGACATTGCACACCATTTTTTTTTGGGTCAGGAAAAGGTGGCTGCATACTGTGTGCAAATGAGACCTCTGGAGATGCTTGATGGGCGAGGATGTACCAAAATAGAGGTAACTATGTGCGAGCTATGTATACATTAAGGTGGCATGTAAAAGAAATGCAAAATGAATCACTGGGGAGGTGCATAATGACATGGAAGCTTGTTCATTCGCAAGCCAGCTGGGACGTAAGCTGCAGATCCTTGTAGAGCTTGTGCAAGCCTATTGTAGAGCAATTGCACCCTTTAGGAGAGCTTTCCGCCACACGGAGCGCATGCGTTGCAAATAGTGACTCCTTTGTAGCGTCGAGGAATCCTCCGCTTGAATTGGAAAACAATTATAATAACATCAAAAAAGAGGTGGCCTTATCACTTTTGGGAGAGAATAGAAAATGCATTACCTTAAAAAAATCCTAAGAGGATAAACAAGTTACACGATAGTCAGATTACGTAGAAAACAATAAATTCTCTCTGTGTGTGTGTGTGTGTGTGTGAGAGAGAGAGAGAGAGAGAGAGAGAGAGAGAGAGAGAGAGCACCCATGACTGTAGACAATAGGAGTCTATGTGCTCTTGAGAGAGAATGAAGATCTAAAGAGATATAGAGCGCACATGCGTCCACCCGTTCATTCCAAAAAGGCTTCAAATGTTTCAAATGAAAAGTCTTATTTGCGTACATGCTCCTCATTCGTTTGTGCTATGAACGGTTTTTGTCCATTTGTGTTTCGTGTAGATGCATACCGATTAGACGGTCCGATCGATCCAAAATGTTGTGAGTGCACTCATGCGCGAGAATGTGTATGCACGGTGCGAGGAAGAGAAGAAGCAAGAGAAGCACTCTGTGGGTAAAGCAAGCCTCCAAGTAGTATGGTAGGATCTCCTTATTCTTTGTGTATATAAAGAATAAGGTAGAGTTTATAGTGGGTGGGCGGATGGCCGCCCGATCATGGGAAGAGGTGTAACACCTTTACCCCAACAAACTCCCACTTAAAGGCGATGCATCAATAAATGAGTGTTACTAGCTAAACTACTAGTATATACAAAGAAACTGGTGAGAGACTCTCTCAACCTAGGCTTAGTAGCTTGTTTAGTCGATCTCCATGCGGCTAGCTGTATCAACTCTAGGGATATGCGAGCATGCGTATCCACGCTAGAACCTATATGTATATCTTGCCGAAAATTTTGTATAGTCTGCAAAGCTCCACAATGAATCATGCTACTGTCAGTCACCGTAGAATTGACAATCCCTACTACAATTGCTCCTCCTATAGCTACTAGGTCGGGCCTCGTCACTAGTAGGTGGTACATGAGATGTTCGAATACTGACAAAATCTATACAAACCTGTCTGTCCTAGCCTCCCATGCGCTATCTACATGTATTGCATCATTAGGACTTCTCATTGCGTATGGATGTGTCAAATGCGACACTGGGATGGCTATGTCCCTCTCACCCATAGGCGAGACTGTGTGTTTTGGTATCAACTCATCAGCCTCTAGCATGATCATATGAAAGAACTCCATGTCCATCATGTTTGCATGTGTCTTTGGGGAGTAGATCCACTCTACTTCCGTATGCACAGACTCCAATGACACCTGTTGTGTCTCACTAGAGCACCGCCGCTCTATCTCTGTCTCTACAAAGTCTACTGGAACGTCTTGCACAACTAAATTCTCTCTCTCTCTCTCTCTCTCTCTCTCTCTCTCTCTCTCATGGTGGAGCTCACCTACGAAGCAGACATGTCTCGTCTCTTGCTCGTATACCACAATGCATCTGGAAAGACTTCTCTCTAAGCAATGTTTGACACCCGCATTCTGCTATCTGGCTCACCGGGTCAAGCTCTGTCTCAGTTGAGGAACATAGCGCACATGTCGTAGCGTATAGGATGCACCACTGGACAATGACAAGAAAACATCTCCTGCACTTGCAATGTCAAACGCCAAACCATCGGCCAAATGTAGAAAACTAAAGCTCCCACGAGAGAAGGTGTTGAACCAGTCATGATGTGGTGTGACGTGGAAAACTACATCTTCATCTAGCAACGAATGAGGAGAAGTGTTAATGTTGGAAGACATGTAAGCAAGAGGAACCATAAAGACAAACGTGACATCACCGTCACTGGCATATGAAGCCACTTCTCTAGCATGTGTCAAAACCTTATCTTCATTACGCATAGATCTCCGCTGGCTGCCTCACACGTCTCAAACAGAAGCGCCTGATGTGTCCTACATGACCACAATGTCAACGACACATATATCGACAACTACAAGACCGCCATCTCTCACAAGTCATCATTGTAGACTCTGAACTGTTACACATGTATGCTATATGGATGCCAAGAAACCAAACTATGGTGTACTCACTTAACCATAAACCATGTCAAACTAACAACAAAGTGGGAGATTACTCAACCAATTCATACTCATGAAAACCATGATCAATCACATTAAAACCGATGCTTGCATATGTATAAAACAACTCCACGATCTTCTTTTCGCAGGTGCACAATCTGGGATAAATAACTCAAATCAAGAGTAAAGCGCATAACCATATATGCAAGTAGTGAGCAAACAAGCTCAAAATGCATCCCACAAGAAAATTGCATGGACAAATTTATAATAATTTTGTGAAACCTGTGTGACTGCCCTTGTAATATGTAGCCACACGAGCATATGCAACTCTCACTCCTGCGAGAGTGAGTAGAAGAACACTAAACTGTGTCCGAGCTTACAAAACCGATCAAAATGGGAGTCAATTTGACCACTATTAAAGAGTAAAAGTGCAGATACGCTGAAAGCATGGCAAGAATCTGGGAAAAATCTAATAGTGTTTTTTGAAAACTGAGTAAAGACTCAAAAATCTCACCAAAAACCGCATAAAACATCAATAGACACTCAATGTCTCAGTAAATAGATCCACAAATGGTATACATGAAGTGCCAAAAGCTTGGCAAACTAGCTCACTCCTAAACGAGTAGCTCTGTGGACTTGTATCTGTCCAAAAACCGTTCTAAACCTGTGAACCTGCTACCTGCAAGCTATACCTAGCTGAAGTTATATCTGCATGTACATACATACCATGAAATTGCACAAGATCTTGCTATAACCACTCTCTGGAATGCCCCACACAATCGTACATAAGCACCATGTGATGGATTACCTGCCCTAGAAATTATGTGCAACCTGTGAGCAAACCACCTGGAAACTGGCATACACTACCTCGTCAGTCAAAAAGCACGTCGATCAAAAACCAAATAGAAGGCACAACCTGTGGTCGTAAGTGCCGTCCGCGAGCCGTGATCGTAGGAAATCTGTTCTGGGATGGTCCGTTGGAGTCTGCATCAGTGTTTGCCACCAAAATTGGAAACTGGAGAACCATCGAAACCGAAACATTGTGGAGACTACGTCGGACCCGGGCCGCTCTGGATGGGGGCTAAAGGAGGAGAGCCAATGCTGCTCTCGCTCGATTGTCTCCTGTTAAGTGAAATCCGAGATGTCGGGATGTCGGGGGAGGGAAATTGTCGGAGCCAAACCACTCTAGATGAGTGTGTGGGAGGGTAGTCGATGGAAAAGCCACGCTGGAGGAGAGCCAGGCCTCTCTCTCGCTCTCGATAGAGGTTGGGAAAGTGCTTGATGCCGCATTTTGTCCCCATACGGAAGAGCTCACCAATGTCGTAGCCAACACGAATCTTTGAGAAGAACGTCGTAATTGAGTGTCGCGATCACCGGAGGGTATCTGGCTGATGATGCCGGGAAATGCCCGGGCTTACTCACCTATGCTCGCATACGCCTTTGTGGCGTGAGCGTGCCAAGAATGTACATGCCCACTCAAGTTTCACAGCGACCAACATAACTCCCCAGTTCTCTCTCTTTCTCTTTCTTTCCGCTTTCGTGCTAATTACAAGCTGCCAAAGCTTGCAATTGTTAAAGACGGCTGTTCGCTCTACACCAAGAATGTGTGCATGCACACACTTTAAGAGAATTTTTTTAATTAAAACTTTCATGTTCTTCTATGTTGAAACCTTTTGCCCCTTCTCTATCTACCTCAAGCTTTACAAAGTGTGTGTGTGTGTGTGTGTGTATTGACCACACATACCCCAATTCCAGTGCTATGTTGTAGCAATTCCAACTAGTAACATTGCTTTGCAAGCCTTCGGAGTGCTCAATTTGGCCTTCCTTCCTTCAAGCTACCCAAGAGCTTCGCACACACACGAAATTGCCCCCATCTCAAGCTTGATTCCATGGCTACCGAATTGTGTGTGTATATGTGAGTGTGTGCATACACACACTGTCCTTCCCCTTCTCCTTGCTTGATTTGAGCTTCACAAAATTGCTTAAGGCAGTCAACGCTACAACAAGTGTGTGTGTGTGTGTGTGGATCACACACAACCAAGCTCCAATATACAACGCTTCCTAATTTTTTTGCTCAATTCCCAAACACTTGAAGCTCTCCAAATGTACTCAATTTTTAGCCGCTTCCTTGCTTAGCTTATTGTAGCACTACAGTGAGTTGCTCTCAAAAGCTTTTTTAAGATTTTTCCCCCCAGCGCTGCCCAATTCAATGCTTAGTGCTACCTTGGTGCACTCGATTGCTCACTGCAAATCTGTCAAGATCTCAAGATTTGATCCCAAGCTTATGAAAAGATTTTTTGAGGTTGATTGTAGCCCGATTTACAGCTCGACTTTCTGCCCACTTGATTCTTCTCAAGACCGATTGTGCTCCCCGATGATTTGCAAGTTGTGCATATTTCCTATCTGCTCAATGTCCTTCGCTCACTCTACAAATGTAGCATTGTTAAAATAATTCCACAAAATCACCAGAAGATATAGACACATTTTTCCCTTGCAAAGAAGACTTTCAACTACCATAACAAACTGGAAAAAAACACAATGTCACAATGCAACATAAAATCATGTGTAAAGTGCTAGAAATAAGCACCAATTGCATGTTGAGTAAGAGATACAAGTTTCCATAAATATCCATGACGATAATAGAATAACGTGAATCAGCCACATTGAATACAAAACACAATAATGTCAATATGGTGGTTGTCCATTAAAATATCCTCTAGCAAAAAATGCAACAAAATCCTCCATCATTACACTTCCTCATACGAACAACTGCAAAAAATAGAAATAGTATTGAAACATAGACTTCACAAAAGAACCCACATAAGAACATACTGAATGTGTGTGTAGTGCAAAAACTACATGATCCATCACCGTGGTGGTTGGTTTTGAGCAGTTTGAAGGCTACTATATTGAAATAGAGAAACTTTTATTCGTGAAGCTAAATCCCAATGGTCAAGAGGCCCATCCTGAGCCAATGGCTCCTCATCATTAGGATGTGGATCCTCTTGCTCTTGTCGATCAACCTCTGCACATAATTGGACATAATAATGGAGAAGAGAGCATGTTGTTACTACAATTGGGGCAAAAGAAATGTTGACATTGAAATCCTACAAGATCCACCAACATTTTTTCAAATACCAAAAGCGTTATGAACCTTCACCCTACCTTTTGAGAATATTTTATCAAACTCTCTCTTTTCTCTAATGAATTGGACCGCCTTTATGAAGAAAAGGTTTCACTAGAAATGTCTTTTCTTTGTATGCGTAATTTCTTAAAAGATATGGCCGAATTACTTCACCTTGCAACAAATGTGAGGACCATCAAGCTCATTGCCACACTTCAATTTTGAGTATGGAGTATTGTCCTTGAAATGTGGAGAATCATGCACTCCACTTGAAGCTTTGCAGACTACAGTCCAAAACAACTTGTTTGAATCCACCACTGCCTTGCAAAAGGGTGCTTGGAAAACCATGTCGACTAATATAATTGGGAGGATAATGATCCTTCTTAGGATTTCACTATAAACGGATGTGGCACCTGTCAATGGCATTAGCAATCTGTGGAAGCCCCATAATGCTTTCAAAGTCGTGCATGATCTTGGTGAGCCAATCTCCACAAGGGACAGAGATACCATACCTTTGATAAAAGGCTTCATTACTCAAAATGCGACAAATAATTCTTACATATTTCCCTATTGTGCTCTCCCCTATGCCATACAACTCTTCCATGGTTAGCGAGGAGTGGCCTTGAGCTAGCCACCATAAAACACAAGCAAGAGCTTTCTCAGGCTCTATGGGATGTCTGATATATCCCTCACTACACTCTGAAGGTAGAAGCGGAACAACCACACCTAGCAATGCATGGAAGTACTCATATAACTTGTAAGCAAAATAGAAGCAATGTTGGAACTCCAATTGAGCCTTTGACCAAAGGATTTTATACACATGCTCGTAGAAGGTCATTTGGCAGGGGAAGCTCCATCAATATCTACATGCATAACGCCATGCAATGGACTCTAAAGTAGCAAACATTCCGCAACGCATATAAGCAACCACCATCAAGATTATAGAATGACTACTATCTTGAAACAGAGATGGCGCAAAAAAATTGTGAGATGAGTGCGAGGTGAAAGCACTATGTGGCCCTTCTGCATTGAAGAAGGTAGAGAGCATGACCATCATCATTTCTCGATCCTCCATCCTACATTTTATGGATAAGCATACAAAATTGTGATGCATTAACACTCAAAAGTTTGATTGACATGGGTGATAAGACATCAAGAAGACTCAAAGCACTTACCTGGGCTATCAGTGGGGCAACCATGTTAATTGAACCAGCAAGAAGAGACGCAAAAAACATGAAAATAACACACCATGTGTAGAGTTAGACAACAGTGAATAAACAAATTGAAAACAATAACAATTGTTTTTACAAATTATGAACTTATTAGTCGTGTCTCATAGCTATGAGCTTTGCAATCTCATACTGCATGTCTAGATAGTTTGGTTGCATCTTGAGATCATGCTCCATGCGTGCCATCTCAATCTCACAAAATGTAGACAAATTATTGTCTTCTGCCTTTGTAAGCGTTTTAGAGAGACCCTGTAATTGAGTCCCCACTATCTTTGTGGATGTCTCAAGAGCGGACTTGGTCATCTTTGATTTCTTCCCAAACACTCCTCTAATATTTACTTCAACGGATGAGAGATCCACTTGCAGATTTTGAGATGAGGCTCCACCTTCTTGGTACTCACCATCAATTGGAGTGTCCATGGGTGTAGCATGTAGCCCCACCACTGTCACTGTCAAATGCACTAACAATCCCAATTGCTTTTGGAGTCCTTCTCCATAGAGCATCACACATTTTGAAGAGAGGCCAAGAACTAGGAGATGCACCAGAGGAGATCTTCTTACTAATCTCTTTCTTGTGAGTTTTTTTCCAAAACGTCAATGCAATTTTAGGGATGCTCTAGATTGTAGTTTCCGTTGACATCCCTAGTAAGTGCAAAGTTCAAGTCCGCCCACTCTTTGGAGTGGAAGTTCCCTTTCTTGATGTGTGTCCAAGTCTCTTCATACACTCACAAAAGAGTGTCGGTACTCTTGTCATCCCAATGGACAACAATTGTTCTTGCCCGCTTGGGGAGCTTTTCAATTGTATTGGTTCCTTAGGTATCTTCCAATGGTGTAGAAGTGTTCCCAATTGGTGCAGTCGTGTCCTCGAGAGACACGTCCTCTTGTAAGTTGTCATGCTTAGGGGGAAGTCTTCAAGCATAGAGCTAGATGGATGGTCATCCTCAACTTGCGAGAACTTTTTCTTACACCTAATTTTGGAGGAGTGTCCATTGCTTCATCCATTATCTCCATGAAAGAAAACTTATCAAGAGACATGTTCTCTTGTGAAAGAGGAACATACTCCCAAAGATCATTCTAGAGACCAGTTTGCAATGTTTTTTGGTGGATTGCCCAACTAGGTGGAGAGGAGACGGAATTTTGCTCTTGCCTCGCTCTCCACATGCCCGCAGGTGGTGTCAACATCCTAGCATAGTCACAACATTCTTCCTTGACCACTTCATGCATGGAATCGTGAACAAAGTTTTTTTGATTAATTCGTATACGAAATTTGTGATTGAATGTGTATATGATTGTATGTGTATGTGTGGGTGTGTAAGCGCACATGCGTGTGTGTGTGTATGTGTGTTCTTGTCTGTGTGTGGACGCTTGTGTGTGTGTGTGTGTGTATGTGTGGCATACCTACTGAGTGGCTTCCTGTGCTTCTCTTTGCTACACTACTTTCCACTTGTTGAGATGAGGAGAAGAGTTTTCATCCTAGAAAAAGGACTCCTGGAGAACCACAAGTTTTTGTTTGTTGGCAATATTAATTGTTCAAGGTGAGGACAAAATTGTGGCGAGCCCAACGAGCGGAAAATTGGACAAACGTAGATCATGTGCACGCTGTTGTAGTGCGCAATTCTCCAGGGTCGACCGAGAAAGCACCGGGCCTTTGGCTGTAGACAAGAGCTTAGTAGACACTCAAATTAGGATAAAAGAGTGTAGATAGACTAATTAATAGTTTAATACACGTATTACTAATGATTAGAGAGTTTGAGAGAGAAGACTGCAACTAAGAACATTATTAATTGACACGGCCATAAGAAACATAGATTAGAGACTCAAGAGATTTATTTAACTGATAGGTGATACAACTTCATTTTTTTTTACTGCCCTTTTTATAATCCGGTTGCATACGTCGCATCGGTACGCCTTCTGAATTGCAACTCTTCAACCAGAAAACCCTAAAAAATGGAACCACCATCGAGTCTTTTCGTGCCCTCTATGCTCTTCCCACCCTTCGCTTGTCTTCTCCAGCTGCTCTCAAGGACCAAAATTCCTTTCTGCTGTCACTTCCCCAAAATCCCTCCCAATAACCCTCCAAAAATGGCCCAAAAAAGATCCCTCTAAAATTGTGTGCATCCCCTTTTGCAGAGTAGTCAAGAAAAAAAGGAAAAACAAATTGGGTTTTCATTAGCTCGTACAATCAACTTGAGCTCAATATAGCATCTCCTTTCCCTTGCATACAATTGACATTATCCCTTATAGCAACAATTGCATGTTACCGACCCATCAACAATTTCCACTCTCTCTCTCTCTCTCTCTCTCTCATGCCCACATGACACCTCCCCTTTGTTTTTGTCCGCACGGCCTGACTCTCCATTGACTAGCCATTCTCTCAGCCTCCTCTGCATGTGACTTACCCCTGCCCCTAGCACTAGCAACCTTGCTAGGTGGGGGGGGGGGGGGGGGGGGGGGGGGTCGCTTTGACTTCACTCCAGAAGGGGCCTTGCGAGTCACGTGGGAACGGCCCCTGATCATGTTGCCACATCATCAATGCGCATCGCCGCCACTAAGACCCATCGGCCACTAGTGCCGAGCCGCCTCCCGTCTCCTTTCTCGGCCAAAAGCAGCACCAAGGCTACCTAGAAGCGCGCATGCAGCACCACCAGATGCCCACGCCATAGCTAGGCTCGTGTGGAACTCCAAGGGAGAGCCTTCCCTTTGTGATACTACCCATAGGGCATGCTTTGGCTTATATACCCCATCCAATTGGACCTCGGCTTGCGGGGATATGGGACCTTGTGGACACCACGTGGCAGCGCGTGGGTTCCCAAGCCTCCTAAGGCCCTTTAAAATTCCAAAAAAAACCCCTTTGAAAGATCAAATTGTTTCTTCCCTTCAAAGGCTTTCTATACCCTGCTTTGAGATCGGATTCCCAAGCCATTGAGTTTAGCCAAAACTTCACCATATCGACTTCAAGCCACAAGTACCTTGCCGCATTCCAAGATTCTCGGGATCGCAAACCGAGGCCATCCAAATTGCCAAGAACCAAGCTGGCACCATGACGTCAGGATCGAACGTCGACTTCAACTTGCAATAACTTTTTGTTCCTGTATCCGATTCACAAGATATCACTTCCTGCCAACTTCACATGATGCGTACTTTCTTATAGATCACTGTCGAGCCCAAAAAAACATCAAATCGTCGGCTCAAAACCGGCCCCTCTCAAAACTTCATAGCTCTGTAACTTGACATCTGAGACTCTGATTATTGATCTAAAAAGACCCACAGGCTCCATAATTAAGCCCTATGCATCTGTCACTTGAAACCACCTTTGACCATCTATCCCCATTGGCCATATACGTCTCAGATCTGCAACCACTTCCATCTTTAAACTGCAATAACTTCCTCGCCAAGGCTCTGTTTTCGTTTGGACCAATTTACTTAGCACTTCAAGCTATACATTTTTAAATATAAAAAAACCCTTCATTCAATCTTCACCTGTTAACCCAATTGGTTCACTTCTATGCACTTTTGGTCTACAAAACCCACATAATGCATACATTCCAATCATCTCCTGATATCATGGGAGAATCAAGCCTAAATCATCACTTTGGAAAAACCATGAAAAGACAAGCATATTCTCGTCTTTCACTCCATGTCCACAAAGCGGCACGATAGGCACTCCCTCTAAACCTGCACATCCTTCGATATCTGCCAATCTTTATTTAAACTTTGAAGCAAAAACCTATAAACACATAACCACTACCCCACTGTGTGCATGCTTCGAAAAAATTTCCAACCTGTGGCTTCATTAGAATATGCCCTCGTCTAGGATCATAGGAAAAACATAAGAATTTCCCAATAGTAGAACATAAGTAGGAATTGACCCTTAAACCATAATGAACCCCACTTGGATCATATGGCATATAAGTCAACAACTCCAGGCCACGAACATATTCATCTCCACCAGGATCAAATGCATATCCATCAAATTGCTTTGGACTATGCATATAACCCTCCCCGCCGGGATCAAAAAGCTAGAAGAAATTCCCCTTGGTAGCATCAAATCCCAAAAAACATTAGGCATCATTAGATACTGCCATATCCCTTGTGCAACCTGCTCGGCCAATTGTTGATCATCAATTACGGGTAGGATCATTGGTAATGCAGCTTCATCCTCTCAAGAAGTAAAATTTTGATCCTGCTCATTTGAGTCCGTGAGTACCCTAGAAAAACTCTCTTCATGTGGTTCTCGAGAATCATCAAGAAACGTTTCCCTACTTAGTACATACCCAAAATCAAGTAGAACCTCATCCAACAATTGCATAAGGTCCTCGTTAGCTGCATCTAGATAAACTTTTTTATGCACGAAATCAAATTTCTCAGTACCCTTAGTCTCCATAACAGATAAGATTGCACTTGATCATGCACCCCGTCTGAATAGACATCATCAAATTGGGGATCAATCTTGATTGTGACCTTTGCATCACCAAATCTTGATAAAGAAGGAGTTTGCACCCCCTCTAAATCATCACCTTGCAGATCTTCAAGCACATTCTCTTGTACATTCACGCCCTCAAAATTTAGTGTATCCAAACCATGTAGATGCTCATGCACAACTACACCCTGTGAACTCTCAAGTGTGGGAAAAACCTGTGATTCATTATGCCTTTCTCGACCCTATAAGTCTTCAGCTTCAACCTTCATCACAAAATCTGCAATCCCCAGCTTTGCATAGATTGCTCGAACAACTTCTTCATCATCTTTATCTTGTAACATCCTTCCATCCTCAAGCAAACACTCATTAATAGTAGTGTCAAGCTTACCCTGAATCTGATTGCACACCTTCGCATAAATAGGCACATTACCACAATCCTCTTCATCTTCATACATGCTTGGATCCCATCGTTCACGGATAACAACTACTTTAAACTTGCTCCAGCTATGCAGATGTTGTTGCTGAAGCTCTTGGACGTGCTCAATAAAATTTGGAATCACAAACCTGTCAAACTTTAGAATCGTGTTCTTTTTTGGAACCCCATGCAACTCTAGTTCCTCTTCATAGCACTGCAAGTAACCTGCAGGATCATAGCCATAAAAAATGCTCTATTGATCAAATACCAAGCGTTTTTTCAAGTGCCAGTTGCTCCACCATCTCTTGCTTCCAGCTTTCTTTCTTATTAGATTCCCTTTTTGTTATTGCTGACTTTGATACTTGAAAAATCCACCTAGTTCACCTTTTGCAGACAGATGCAATTCCCAGTTCTCGATTTTCAAACCGGTGCCCAATTGTTTTTTCATAAACCGCACTTGATTTGAATACTGTTGCTGCAAAATAATAGCCATTAGCCCCAAAATTTGCTACATCTCTTTCACTTAACTTATCGCCATGTGTCTGGCTTCGTCTACCCCGGTTAGTTTCACGTCAAACATACCAAATTGTTGGAGTTCCCGGTTCTCTAGGGTCAATCGGGAAAGCACCAGGCCTCTGGCTGTAGACAAGAGCTTAGCAGATGCTCAAAATAAGATAAAAGAGTATAGATGGACTTAATTAATAGTTTAATACACGTAATATTGATGATTAAAGAGACTTTGAGAGAGAAGATTACAACTAAGAACAATATTAATTGACACGGCGATAAGAAACATAGATCCGAGACTCAAGAGATCTATTCAATTGACAGGTGATACAATTTTAATTTTTCTGATTGCCCTTTTTACAATCCGGTTGCATATGCCGCATTGGCACGTCTTCTGATTTGCAACCCTTCAACCAAAAAACCCCAAAAATGTAACCATCGTCGAGCCTTTTCGTGCTCTCGATGCTCTTTCCGCCCTTCCCTCGTCTTCTCCAATTGGTCTCAAGCACCAAAATTCCCTTCTTCTATAAGTTCCCAAAAGACCTCGTAATAACCCTCCAAAAATGGCCCAAAAAAGAGCCCTCTAAAATTGTGTGCATCCCCTTTTATAGATTAGTCAAGCAAAAAAAAAAAAAAAAAAAATTTTTATCCGCTCGTACAATCAATTTGAGCTCAATATAGCATCTCCTTCCCTTGCATATAGTTGGCATTATCCCTTATAGCAACCATTGGAGGTTGCCAACACGTCAACAATTTCCACTCTCTCTCTCTCTCTCTCTCTCTCTCTCTCTCTCTCTCATGCCCACATGACACCTTCCCTTTGTTTTTGTCCACCCAGCGTGGCTCTCCATTGATGGGCCATTCTCTTAGACACCTTTGCATGTGACTTACCCCCTGCCCCTAGCACTAGCGACCTCACTAGTTTGGGGGGGGGGGGGGGGGGGGTTCGCTTTGACTTCACTCCAAAAGGGGCCTTGCAAGTCGCGTGGGAACGGCCCCTGATCGGGATTCCACATCATCAGTGCGCATCGCCCACACTCAAACCCGTCGGTTACCGATCGCCACCAGCAAGCCACCTGGACGCCCAAGCCATAGTCAGGCTCGAGTGGAACTCCAAGAGAGAGCCTTCCCTTTGTGATACTACCCATAGGGCATGCTTTGGCTTATATATCCCATCCAATTGGACCTCGTCCGAGCATATGGGACCTTGTGGATTCCATGTGGCAGCACGTGGGCTCCCAAGCCTTCTAAGGCCCTTTAAAATTTAAAAAAAAAACCCTTCGAAAGCTCAAAAATTTCCCCCCCTTCAAAGGCTTTCTATTTCCTGCTTCGAAATCGGATTCCCAAGCCGCTGAGTTCGGCCAAAACTTCACCATATTGACTTCAAGCCGCAAGTATCTTGTCGCATTTCGAGATTCCCATGATCGCAAACCGAGGTTGTTCAAATTGCCAAAAACCAAGCTAGCACCATGACGTTAGGATCAAACGCCGGCTTCAACTTGCAATAACTTCCCGTCTAGGTATCCGATTCACAAGCTGTCTTTTCCTGCCAACTTCACATGACAGGTACTTCCTTCTAGATCACCATTGAGGCCGCAAAAAACATCAGATGACACAATTTCCAAAGTGATCAAACCAGCTCAAAATCGGCCCCTGTCAAAACTTCATAGCTCTCTGACTTGACCTCTGAGACTCAGATTGTTGATCTGAAAAGACCGACAGGATCCATAATTGGAGCCCTATGCATTTGTCACTTCAAGTCGCCTTTGAACATCTATCCCCATTTTCCCTATCCGTTTGATGAGCCATGTGGACCCGTTTACTAAACACTTCAAGCTCTACATTTTTAAGCAGAATCTTCAACTCTTAGCCCAATTGGTTCACTTTGATGCACTTTTGGTCTACAAAACCCACATAATGCATACTTTCCAATCATCTACTGATAGCATGGCAGAATCTGGCCTAAATCATGAGTTTGGCAAAACCATGAAAAGGCAAGCATAGCCTCGTCTGTCACTCCATGCCCGCAAAGCAGCACAACAACGCAGAGAGAGAGAGAGAGAGAGAGAGAGAGAGAGAGAGAGAGAGAGAGAGAGAGAGAGAGAGAGAGAGAGAGAGAGAGAGAGAGAGAGAGAGAGAGAGCTCTTTTTTGCCCTATAGAAGGCGATAGCAAGATGGTAGAGAAAAGGTGCAATTTGTGAGCCATTGATGAAGAGCTCATCAATGGCTCATCGATTAGCTCGACACGTGTCCTCTTTGGTTGAAGAGGACACGTGAACTAATGTATCTTTGAAAGTAATCTAGTTGAGTGACATTTGTAACATGTGGGATACCCATGTATCACCTGCATACGGTACCAATGCTATCTAAACGTTGTGTTGTTTCCATGAGTGCAGGTGAGGGCTACCTTCTTAACTATGGTTTTCAAAGTTCCTTGGCTTGAAGATGACGGACTAGTATATCTTTTGGCCCTTGATTTCAGCAGCCAAGCAGTTGTGTATAAAGACTGTTCTGTACCATGAATGGAAATTATACCACCTTTTCATTGACATAGTTTCTAGTGTCTTTTGTAATTCGAAAGGATTCTTTGGTGTATATGTTATATCGTTATTGGAACACACACACACACACACACACAAATAAAGTCTCTCTCCAAAATCTGATTTTCCAAGTTTTGGGGGGGAAAAATTCAAGCACTGCTTCATACATCAAATGTTTTCTTCATGCAAAAAGAATGTCTCAAATTTCCCTTGCGGCGGGGGCAAGGGCTGGGTTTGAGCCTTTCAAGCTTCATTAAAGGAAGATTGTAAGATCCCCAACCCCGTCGACACCAAAAGATGGATGGTACCATTGACAGGTCTCTAGGCCTACTAAAGTCAAAGTCCTTACACAAGAAAAATTCTAGGGAATTCACCCTTACCATTGGCAATGGTTTAGGTTTATAGCCCTAGAAGAAACCCAGTCCTGTCTCGCAGTGGAAACGGGACCCTATAAAAAGAAAATTTCGGCCCTATATCTTCATCCTTTAGAATAAGGTTTCCTACCCAATGCTTTTTTCCCCCTAGCATATGTGAGGGCACAGCGGTTGGTGGATTCCTCGTCTAAGTGAAGAAGTTTCTAAACGTTTTAGTACGCGGGAATGGATAGTTACCTTAGTCAATCAGGTCCACCCGTCCATGATTGACAACCTTAATCAATCCCCACTTACCACCCCGCACTCACACATGATTTTTGTGTTGTTTAATTACTACCACATTCTTTTCACAATTAAAACAATGATTCCTTTTAACTTTCAAAACGGCATTTCCTTAAGACAACCTTTGAAAACAGTATTGAAGACATTCTTTCAGAAAAAAAACATCTTTAGACTTAAGACAAGGTACTGTCATTCTGAAGTATCACTGACCAATACTAACTTGTCTCAAGACCACCTATACAGGGGTGAAAAACGGTACCCATTCCTTATTTATATAAACCGGGGTGGAAAAAGTCTTCACCCAAAGTCCGGGCACCCATACGCCAAAACCAGTTGCCCATACAACCGGGCGGTTCCTCTAGGATAAACTTGAAAGTACTATCCATAAACATAAACAAGCACAGGGTAAAGACTCCACACGTGCCGAGGTAATCGACTCTTCTATGATGGTATCTCCATCATTACTCATTACCTGGAGTAAAATATTTCCAAGGAATCAGAGGTGTCTTGAGACAAGCTGTCTTAAAGATGGTCAAACATTTCTTTCATAGGTCAATCAGTCATAACCCAATCATTTCTTTCCTAGTTACAATCATTGCTCGTGGGTTTCGAGGAAGTTACCTTCCATTTTCAGCCAGTTTTATCATTCCTAACCTTACGTATGCAATGCTTAACTTAAAATGAACTTTTAAAGCTATAGTGAACATAATAGAAATCCACCTGGGACTGCTCGTCCATGTGCTGTGGGGCGGGTGCCTGTAGACTCTCCTCTGCTGGCCTATGGCTAGGCCATGCTTCATGGTCATTAGTTGCTTTGTTGAGCTTGTTACTAACATCCTCTTCTTCAGTCAGAGGGTTTCCCCTGGTTCTTTTGGGAGCCATTTTGGCAGCCTTATAAAAAGACTTAATCCATTAGAAGCTTAATTGAATAGCCTTCATGTTCCTTGTTTACCCAAAAATAAGGATTTTTGGAATAAATAGGATCTTTAATAGTCGTTTTGATAAGTTGTTCCTCCTATAACTTAATTATGCTATAAGTAATTTTTTTCCCACTCTTCCATAAGGATTTTGGACCTCGATTATTTATTTGGCAATTAGATAAATTTATTTCCTACTTTTTCTTGTCCATTTCATACAAAAAATCAGTTACTTTTGATCAAGATACGTCCCTAAACTATTTATCTAAGGTTGGGATATTTATCATAGATTCCTCAAGGTGTATTCCTTCTCTGGTATTGATATCAAAGGTTTTCGGTTTAATTTACTATATTTTCCTTTTTAAATTGCTAATTTACTAATTTCCCCTATTTAAATTGCTAAAAAAACAGAGTATTTCTGCTAAAGTAATTATCTAGTTTAATTATCTGAGCTTCTCCTAATTATCACGGGTTCCTTAACACCTAATGAACCATTGATAAATATATCACATCATTTGAAATCAATTTAATAATTTCCTCTATTTAAATTGCTAAAACAAAAGAGTATTTCTATCTAATTAATTAGGAAAATTACTCAAAAAGTTATAGGATAATTTTCCTAGCTTAATGACTGTCTAATCCAGCTTTGATAATTACCTCAACTTAATCGAAGCTTAATTAATATATTTACCATTAATTCATGGTTAATTTGGCTAATTTCAGCCCTAATATGATAGGATAATTAATTAGCTTAATATTACTAAGCTTTATTACAATAATCAATAGAGGTTAATTAATTAAGAGAGGGCTTATGAGTATACATAGGCCTAATCTTTGATTTATTAACAAAATAGCTTAATCTAACCTTGCTAATTAAGAAAGATTAGACTAATTACCATTTAGGTTAATCAATTAGAGATTAATCTCTAATGATTTCTGCATAGTGTTCTCTCTAGATGAGAGAGAGAGTATCAAGGCTCCGAGTTTGTGAAATTATGAAGAGAAGGGGTTCTTTTATAGCTTTTTCTGGGCACCGCGTAGTTTCTGGCAGTTTTCCCACATTCCAAGCAGCCCCCCAGCTTGCATTTCGTGCCATTTGCTTCTATCACTGTCCTTGGCAGGTTTCCCCAGCTTCCACACTCCCCACATACCTTCCAGAATTTACTTGGTTGATTTTTGCAGATCCTTAATGATGAAAATTGGAATTTCTAGCTAATTCTAAAACCTTAGTGTGAAAAGTCTTTGTTAATGATTAATACTGAAAATATCCAATTTTTGTTACTAATTGAATTTCTATTGTAATCTTCCAAGGCCCGTAACTTTTCCAGTTTTTATCGGATTCAGATTCTAAAAATTACTAAACATAGTAAAGCTCTGCTTATGATTCCAAAAATACCAAAATTAATAGTGTTTGGAATCCTTCAATAAGGTTTTCTATTAAGTTTTGCAAGCTTTGTACAATCTTTAAGGTTTCGGAAATTGGAAACCTTACAATCATCCCAACTTAAGGAATTGAGATGTCCTCATCTTAACTGAAATTGGGAAAATCTTTGCGAAGGGATACTTCATCCTCCCAGGTGGCGTCCTCGGTGGGGTAGTCCTTCCTTTTGACCAAATATTCTCTGATAACCCTATTTATCAGACTCCTTTCCCTAGTGTCAAGAATACAATCTGGTTTGGGGTTCAAGAATTCCTTGCTTCTGCATCACAATTTGTTCGTCATCTAGAGTATGATTTGGATTTGAGATGTAAGGTTTTAGAAGACTTATATGGAATACATTATGGACCTTGAGGTGATCAGGAAATTTGAGTTTATAAGCTTGATCACTGATTACTTTAATCACTTCATACGGTCCACAATATCTGGGGCTTAGTTTTTTGTATTTTCCCAAGGATCTATAGAGTGCTTCTTTTGGCTGAACCCTTAGGAATACTTTATCTCCGTGTTTGAAAACCCGATCAGACCGTTTTTTATCAGCATACTATTTCTGGTGGTCCTTGCTGCCTGAATGTCTTGCCTTATGGCTTTGGTTTGGGCATCCATCTCCTCCAACATTTTCTTTGAAGCTTCTACTCTTGTAGTAGGGTCAGAAAAGTTAGCGGTGATATATACTCATGCCCATAAAGAGCATTAAATGGTGACATCCCAATGCTTTGATGAAAGGAAGAGTTATAGGCGAATTCCACTAGAGGAAGAAATTGGATCCATTTCCGGGGTTCCCTACCACAATAGGCTCTAAGGATGTCTTCAATAACTTGATTCACTCTTTCTGTCTGGCCGTCTCTCTGGGGGTGATAGAATGTACTGAAACATAGCTGAGTTCCTAAGGATTCAAATAAAGCTTTCCAGAATTTTGAAGTGAATTTTGCATCTCTATCACTGACTATTCTCTTAGGAAGCCCGTGTAATCTCAAGATCTCTTTGATAAAGAGACGGCTTATGTCTGTGCAGTGTAAGTTGTTTTTACAGGCATCAAGTGGGAGACTTTAGTCAGCATATCCACTACCACCATAATGGATTCGTAACCCCCTTGAACAGTGGGAAGGCATGTTACAAAGTCCATGCTAATGAGTTCCCACTTCATTTGAGGAATGTCCAGAGGTTGAAGTTTTTCTGGCATCATTACTCGTTCAGCTTTAATCCTTTGACAGGAAAGACATTGTCTGATGTAACAAAGTATATCTCCCTTCATTCCTGGCCAGAAATAGCTTTTCCTTATGGCATTAAGGGTCTTTGCATAGCCAGCATGGCCGAAAACTGGAGCGTTATGTCCTTCATAAAGGATTAACTCCTTTAATGTTTGATTTTTAGGAATGTAAAGCCGATACTTATAATAGAGAAGCCCCTCCTCAAGTGAATAATCCTTGATTCTGTCTTTCTCTTTCTCTTTTAGGTCCTGTTGATTGATAACCTGTAGAAGTCTTTGATAATCCTTATCTTCCAGGGAAGCTTCCTTAACCTTGTTGAGGATTGGATTGTCAACTGTGGAAATAGCCCCAAGAAAAACCTTATGGCTAAGAGCGTCAGCAACCACATTATCTTTTCCTGGTTTATATTTCATTTCAAAGTCATATTCTTGTAAGAGTTCTATCCATCTTCTCTGCCTCATGTTGAGTGTTGCTTGTGAGAAAATCCATTTTAAACTCTGATGATCGGTGATCAACTCAAACTTTTCTCCTAGAAGATAGTGCCTCCAGAGTTTTAGAGCATGGACGACAGCTAGAAGTTCTAGATCATGAGTTGGATAATTCAGCTCGTGGATTCTTAATTTTCGTGAAGTAAAGGCGACTGGCCTACCTTCTTGGTTTAAGACTCCTCCTATAGCAAGACCGCAGGCATCTATTACTACTTCAAACTCTTGAGTGAAGTCAGGAAGTTTGAGTATAGGAGTTGATGTGAGATTTTGTTTTAATTTGAAGAAACAATACTCCTGTTCTTTTCCCCATGGAAGTTTGGTTGTGTTTTTAAGTAGCTGCGTCAAGGGGGCGGCGATAACTGCATAATCTTTGACGAAGATTCTATACCATCCTGTAATGCCCAAAAATCCTCTAATCTCACTGACTGTTTTGGGTTGTGGCTAGTCTATTATATCTTTAATATTTGCGGGGTCTACTGAAATTTCTTCAGGGTTTATTATAAAACCAAGATAACTAACTTCTGACGTGGAAAACACACATTTAGTCATCTTGGCATATGATTGATGTTGGCGTAGAAGGTGAAGTACTTTACGTACATGGTCTTCATGCTCTTTTTCATCCTTAGAATATACCAGGATATCATCGAAAAACACCAACACAAAATCATCCAGATATTCTTTGAATATATCCTGCATGAGACGGTTAAAAGTGGCTGGAGCGTTCGTAAGACCAAAAGGCATCACTTTGAACTCATAATGCCCATACCAGGTGTTGAAAGAAGTTTTGTAAATATCTGCCTTCTTTATCCGGATTTGGTGGTAACCTGATCTGAGATCAATTTTTGTGAATACCTTGGCTCCATGTAACCTATCAAGCAATTCATTGATGCGAGGAATGGAATACTTATTCTTTACTGATACCTGGTTAAGCCCCCTATAATCAATGCAGAGACGTAAGGATCCGTCCTTCTTATTTTGGAATAGAACAGGCGCTCCCCAAGGTGAAATACTTGGTCTTATGAATCCCTGTTCAATAAGCTGACGAAGCTGTTCTTTTAATTCAATAGCTTCAAGGAGGGACATTTTGTAGGGTCTTTTTGAAATTGATTCACTACCTGGGAAGGTTTCGATTTTGTGGTCTATATCCCTGGGAGGAGGTAAATTCGAAAGATCTTCCAGAAATATATCCGAAAATTCTTTAAGCCATTCTGGAGATGGGTTGTCCCTTGAATCATCTGCCTTACTAAGTTTTACTACAAAGATGTGTTGCCTTTTACGTAACACCTTCAGAAGTCAACTAGCCTTGACTAAATGAGCCTTAGGTTTCCCATTTAATCCTTGTACTAATGTTTCTTCACCTAAGTGATTTTTGAAGGTTGATTTCCCTTGAGCACAGTGAATTTGGGCTTGATTTTTGATTAACCAATCCATTCCTAGGATACCATCATAGATTCCTACTGAAAGAGTTCGAAAGTAGGATGAAGTCAGGGTTCCCCCTAGTTCAAACTCAACTTTCCCAGCTGTAAATTGAGATAGAACCTCTTTCCCATTTGCTAGTTCTACTACTAATTTCTTGGTAGGATATTGGTTCAATTTAAGTTCCTTAAACATTTAGGGGAGAGAAAAGAGTGTGTGCTGCCACAATCTATAAGTAGTTCAAATTTTTCACCTTCTCTGTTTGCAGTGGTTTGGATGACAACATAATGTTGTCGAGCTCCAGGGTTATCAATGGCGGCAAAAAGAGTAGCTCTTTCATCTTCCTCATCGAGCAAGGTAGGCTCTCCTACCGCAGCATAAGCTCTGGCTCCTCTACCTCTTCCTCTGCCTCGTCCTCTATTGCCTCTACCTCTTTGAGTATTTCCTTGTCCTATTTGAGTATGAGAAGTGGTTCTAGTAGCACTTTGAGTATTTTGTCCCTCAGGACATTGATTCCTGTAGTGTCCCATTCTATTGCATCCATAACATCTGATGTTCGAGAAAGTCTGCACTATAGGGGCTGCAGCTGACACTACCCTCCGTTGACCTCCTTGATTATAATTCCGCCTTGCTATTCCTCTAAAGTTATTGTAGTTGTAATAGTTCCTGGCAGGGGGGTTTCCTTTAGATGAAAGTGGTTTAGCTCTTAGAAGAGCATCTTGAATAGAGGTGGGTCTCATAGCTTCCAGGCGGTTACTCAAGGGTTTGTTCATACCCTGACACAAACGAGCAATCTGTTGTTCCATAGTCATTGGTGGTGCGTAACGTCGTAAAGACACATATTTAGTGTAATACTCTTCCAAAGTAAGCCCTAATTGTTTGAGGACGAAGAACTCATTCATCTTGATAGCTTGGTGAGCTGGAGGAAGATACCTTTCTGTCACTGCCTACTTCATTCTTTCCCAAGAGGGACTAATGGAAGGATTATCTCTACAGTATTGTTTCCACCAGAGTTTGGCATCTCTGGTGAGTTGAAACATTCCTAACATTGCCTGATTTTCTGAAGCCGTTCTTGCTGCCAAGAAATAATCATCCATGGCATCGAGCCATGCTTCGGCATCACGTTCTAAGTTGGTTCCTTCTCCCTTGAAAGTTGGGAGTTGAACTTGTTTTAACAGTAGTTTCTTTTCCTGGGTGGGAGTATAGAGACTTTTTGCATTTCCCTGGGTTTGTAATTAATGAAAATGCTTTAGTTATTACACTACGGTTGTTTTGGTCATGCAAGTTCTCTGATCTATACACTTTTAAAATGCTGAAAACAGAAATCTGATAATCATCATTACCATCTCAATTAATTACACAAGCATGTCATAAAACCATGGTATATACAAAGGTTGATACAATGCTGACTCATACTATGTAGAAGATGGACTCATACTATGTACAAGATGGACTCATACTATATACAAGATGGACTCATGCTATATACAATGTGTGATTCCCTAAATCAACATCCTTTTTACCACTGGTGGGTCTGACAGGGGATCAAAAAAGATGATGTCTTCTGGTCCCCTAAACTTTGGGCCTACCCTCATGGGCCTGATCCTACGTGGGTATATTACTGTGGCTACCTAATCATAGACACACTGATTCTGTGACACTTCTACCCCATCTACAACAATGGTCTGATCTGGATCTTCAGTCCCACTGAAGAAGAAAACTTCGATGGTCCGAAGTGTTTCTGCCCACTTGAGTCTTTTTAGATTGAGTGTCAACCCTTCTAACTGTCCCGCATCAATCAGGAAAATTCCTCCAAACTGTGACCAACTGATTCCCCATGTAGGAGGAGGGGAAAACATTAAATCTAACAATTGCATGATTCTCTTGCGAAGTACAAAGTTGTTGGAGCTGCAAGCAACCTCGAACATGATGTTGAAAATCACAAACTTTTGGTAAGCTCGGCGGATATTTTCCTGTATTGATAGGGAAATTCTCATTTCACAATATACCATAATTAAAAATGCAATACAATTTGTGCCTATTTCTCAAATTTTACCCTCCTAAGGTCAGGACCTTATCAAACCATGCTCTGATACCACTTGTAAGATCCCCAACCCCGCCGACACCAAAAGTGGGATGGTACCATTGACAGGTCTCTAGGCCTACTACAGTCAAAGTCCTACACAAGAAAAATTCCAGGGAATTCACCCTTATCATTGGCAATCGTTTAGGTTTATAGCCCTAGAAGAGACCCAATCCTGTCTCGCAGTGGAAACGGGACCCTATAAAAAACAATTCCGGCCCTATATCTTCATCCTTTAGATTAAGGTTTCCTTAGCCAATGCTTTTTTCCCCCTAGCATATGTGAGGGCACAGCCGTTGGTGGATTCCTCGTCCAAGTGAAAAAGTTTCTAAACATTTTAGTGCGCGGGAATGGATAGTTACTTGACTAATCAGGTCCACCCGTCCATGATTGACAACCTTAGTCAATCCCCACTTACCACCCCGCACTCACATATGATTTCTGTGTTGTTTAATTACTACCACGTTCTTTTCACAATTAAAACAATGATTCCTTTTAACTTTCAAAACTGCATTTCCTTAAGACAACCTTTGAAAACAGTATTGAAGACATTCTTTCAGAAAAAAAACATCTTTAGACTTAAGACAAGGTACTGTCATTCTGAAGTATCACTGACCAGTAGTAACTTGTCTCAAGACCACCTATACAGGGGTGAAAAACGGCACCCATTTCTTATTTATATAAACAGGGGTGGAAAAAGTCTTCACCCAAAGTCCGGGCGCCCATACGCCAAAACCAGTTGCCCATACAACTGGGCGTTTCCTCTAGGATAAACTTGAAAGTACTATCCATAAACATAAACAAGCACAGGGTAAAAAGACTCCACACGTGTGGAGGTAACCGACTCTTCCATGATGGTATCTCCATCATTACTCATTACCTGGAGTAAAATATTTCCAAGGAATCAGAGGTTTCTTGAGACAAGCTGTCTTAAAGATGGTCAAACATTTCTTTCCTAGGTCAATCAGTCATAACCCAATCATTTCTTTCCTAGTTACAATCAGTGCTCGTGGGTTTCGAGGAAGTTACCTTCCATTTTCAGCCAGTTTTATCATTCCTAACCTTAAATATGCAATGCTTAACTTAAAATGAACTTTTAAAGCTATAGTGAACATAATAGAAATCCACCTGGGACTGCTCGTCCATGTGCTGTGGGGCAGGTGCCCGTAGACTCTCCTCTGTTGGCCTATGGCTAGGCCATGCTTCATGGTCATTAGTTGCTTTGTTGCGCTTGTTACTAACATCCTCTTCTTCAGTCAGAGGGTTTCCCCTGGTTCTCTTGGGAGCCATTTCGGCAGCCTTATAAAAAGATTTAATCCATTAGAAGCTTAATTGAATAGACTTCATGTTCCTTGTTTACCCAAATATAAGGATTTTTGGAATAAATAGGGATCTTTAATAGTCGATTTGATAAGTTATTCCTCCTATAACTTAATTATGCTATAAGTAATTTTTTTCCCATTCTTCCATAAGGATTTTAGACCTCGGTTATTTATTTGGCAATTAGATAAATTTATTTCCTACTTTTTCTTGTCCATTTTATACAAAAATCGGTTACTTTTGATCAAGATACGTCCCTAAACTATTTACCTAAGGTTGGGATATTTATCATAGATTCCTCAAGGTGTATTCCTTCTCTGGTATTGATATCAAAGGTTTTCGGTTTAATTTACTATATTTCCCTTTTTATTTTACTAAAAAAAGGGTAGTGATGGGACTTTCTGGCTACTGAGACAAATGGGGTAGGCGGGCACAACGGCTGTAGGCGAGCAAGCTCTATAAGATTTCTCCACTTTGTAGTCGTGTATAAGCTTGAGCACGATGGAGGACTGTAGACCGTGTCTAATCTCTTTATCTCTCTCTAAAGTATACGACTCCCTCTCCCTCTCTCTAAACTCTACGACTTGCACCTTCCTTTGTGTTTTTTGAGCCCCATTAAAGAAGGCTATCAATTGATCCTCTTCCTCTCTCTTTGCCTACTCTCTCTCTCTCTACCCCATTCCCCTTTTACCTGTTTCATTGTTGAGTCTTAAGTGTCCATTGTGTGTGTGTGTGTGTGTGATGAGGAGATGTGTAAAGATACACACACATGTGCCGGTGATAGCACTCATCTCACCAAACGCCTTGCATGTGGTTAACTAGTAGAGACCCATTTTTTTTACTTTGCATTCCATTACAAGAGCTTGCGCGTGCTGCACAGAGTGCTGTTTGCATAGCGGCTTTGGCCACATACACGCAAGGCAAAGACACACCGTTCGAGCAGTGTTTGAAAAAAGTGTGCCTTAGCTTAGCCTTGAGTCAGTTGAAAAATCAAAAGTGTCGGTTGAAGGGAGAGGGAGAAGGAGAAAATCCAGTTGAAAAATTTAAGAAAATAGAGTTAAATTGCAAAACGTAGTTCCGATTATTTTTGGAAAAAAAATTCTTTGAATCTACCCTAAATAGAATTTTGTATATTTGCAAGATTGATTTTTTTTGAACACTACATTTGAGCCCTTGCACACACTATTTGATGTTGCCTACAAAAAAAGCACCCAATATCATCTTAACACTAGAATGGTAACATGACACTTTCATGTCCTTGGACACTTTTGTGTCCTGTTAAGTGACCATTTTTCTTGAATTATTTGAAGAGTATGAAAATGAATTTCTAGGTGCTATATATCCACAAAGTTGCCTTATGAGCTGAAAAAAACTTAGCATTTTTTTTGCACTATCAATCTCACCATTAACCTTACTCTTTCACAACATTTTTGAACCTAAACTGTGTGAAAAACCGGGTCCTGTTTTTGGCTTTTTTTCAATTTTTGTCAACTATACCACTCTAAACTTCATGTTTGTGAGGTTTAGATGGCTAGAGGTTAGGCCTTCATAGTTCTCAACATGTTTTGATGCTTGTAGCGAGAGCTAAGTGTTAAAATTGAAAGTTATGACCAATTTACAAGAATTGCATAATCTTATTTTTTTGGCCAAAATTAGCACTTTTATGATTTTTTTGGTGGCTTTCTTGATATCCAAATTCAATTTTGATTGTGTAAGTGTAATTATAACATAAAGCTAATCTTCCTTGAGTTTTGGGGGACCTAATATGCTATATAGCATAGTATATGATGATGGTTGAGTTTTTTGATTGCTGAAGAATACGATACATTTTAGAGTAGCAAGTATAACTTTCTCAATATTGCTAGTTTCTTAGGCCAATTGTGTGTATTTTGTAGGTAGTAACCATATCTAATCATAGACTACAAACTTGGCTAGATATTGAGTAGTTTCTATGGGTTTCTAGAGGTCATAATGCTAAACCCAGTTTTTCATGTTTGTTGTATTTAGCACTTTATCATTGCCCCCAAATTTCCAATTGTAAGAGATCCATTATCCTTTTGACATGCTCCATGGCTCCTTTTGAATCCAAAGGCTCAAAGGGAACTAAGAAAACATGTATATAGTATCTGTATTGAGCGTGACTATAGAAACTTTGATGATAGGTCCGCAGAATGGCAACAATACAACTTTTTTGTACCTTTTTTTTTGCCCAAAAAAAAATTAGTGAGGTAAAAGCAACCATATGTTTTGGTCACCAACCCACTGAACTTAACGGGGCATTTTATCTCATGTCCTACAAAAATCCCCACTCTTATTTATATGCAATCAACCGTAAGAAATTGCTGTTTTGGGCAAAATGCAATGGTCCATCAACTTTGGAGGCTTGTAGTGACCAAGGGATGAGAAAAATTACAAGTTTCTCATTTTTTCCATATGTAGTAGTTATTGAACTATAAGCTCATGAAAGGATTTTTCAAAATGAGTGGATCTACTATGGTTTTGGAATTTTTTCCCAAAACCCTAAAAGGACACTTTTATGTCCTGTTAGGTTACCATTCTAGTGTTAAAGGACAAGCACACAAAGGCGCACACGTATTGCACCAGCAATCTCTCTCTAGCGCACGATTGCATGTACATACTTCAAAGAAGTATCTCCACTCTTCAAGTGGCAAGAATTGATTTCCTACAAAAAGCTTCAAACCTTTGTAGACCCACAGTCTAGGCGGACGACCTCTAATCCCGAGAGGATGCACAATGCCAAGCACCTTTGCACCAAGCAAGGCTTGATGACAGTGTTCGGGAAAAATCATGTTTCCAAGCATACAAAATTTTGTCCTTGAATTTGCCAAGAGGAAAGTTTAGAATATTTGAATTTTTATTGGGGTTTTTGGCATTTGCACTATTTTTCTCTATTTTGGAGTAGAATCTCTGCGGCATTTTTGCCATTCCCCTTGCTCTCAAGTGGTTTTTTTGAAATTGAAAACGGCACAATATTAAGCTAAGACACATTGTAAGGTCTCCACCTTTCTCCAAAACCAATCCCACATGTAATAATTGAACCCAGTTTTCATACTGCAAAAAGTTACTATTTTTGGTAGCTTTTCTAAATATGTCGGTGCCAAGATGTGTAAAATGTTATAGAGCTTTCAAAAATGAATAAAAACAATTTTTGTGAAAAATTTTCCTAAAATAGTAAGTTTTGGTCGCTCGACCCATCTAGTTTTGATCGGCTCGTCAAACTGCACCCATATCCAGAATTTGAAAAAATGCAATTCCGGACACCAGGAGCTGTTAAATATGGTAGGTATTCGGGATGATGCACCTTAGCTCCGTCTTAGCACAACAAGTTTCAAAATTAAAATCCAAGCTGTAACGACCGTCTAACACTACAAGAGGTCCTTCAATGTAGCGACGCTCATAGTGCGACACTCAAATGGAAAAAAGCCTGGCGTCGCTATAAGCGTCGCTATATAACAAAGACTATAGAGACGCTTATAGCAACACTCATAGAGACGCTTATAGCGACGCTCATAGAGACGCCGACCCTGTAAAAATAATTTGAGGGCACCTGAAACTCAGATCTGTAGATCTGAGTTTCGACGCTCTCTGCACAATAGGTATACTTTTCCTGCCCCCCCCCCCGCTCTCTCTCTCTCTCTCTTTCTCTCTCTCTCTCACACACACACACACACACACACACACACACACACACACACACACACACACACACACACACACACACACACACACACACACACACACACACACACGAGGAGAGGAGGGAGAGCCAGGTATGCTCCCTCCCTCTCCTCTCTCTTATGTTCCCTTCCCCTCTTTCTTTCTCTCTCTCTCTCTCTACACTGTGTGTGTGTGTGTGTGTGTGTGTGTGAGAGAGAGAGAGAGAGAGAGAGAGAGAGAGAGAGAGAATGTACACACACATGCGTAAACAAAAAACACACACATACACATTGAGAGAGAGAGAGAGAGAGAGAGAGAGAGAGAGAGAGAGAGAGAGAGAGATAAAGAAATGAAATATTTAACGTCTTCACAATGCCAAAATGACTTATGAGACCAATCCGATAAACTCCTTGTGGATCTAATTTAATGTCTAGGTACAAACATAAAAGTGAATTGGAAGACTAAAATCATCATCATCTTTATCAATTTCCAACATTGGGCATTGTCTGAGAAAGTAGTGCATCGGTCGGTGAAGAGCTTCATCAATGTCTGCCTTTGTAAATAGATGTAATGGGTATCTCCCATATCGCGCTAGAGTAGACTTGATTCTCTGATGGAGCCTCGATTGATATCGTGGATGTCTAGCTCTCCCGAGATCAATGGCTCTTTCAACTAATATTTTAGTATGAGAGAGAGAGAGAGAGAGAGAGAGAGAGAGAGAGAGAGAGAGAGAGATTGAATTATCGTCCATGGAGGTCATGTATGACCAATGAGAACAAAAACACAACATTACAACAACTGCTTCTCAGTGCGGGCTGATACATATCAGTTAAGGACTGAGGGTCCATCAAGAGGGTAGAGTAGGGAAAAAGAGAGAACAAAAACCTAAGGGTCGGCTGAGGGGAGAGGTTTAGGTTTTTGAAATTCCTGGATGATCGCTTTGCCACCTTGGTAGACTGCCCATTTGCCTTGCTTGCATGCTTTTTGCATTTTCTTGAGCTTTCTTTCTTTACTCTTGAGTTGATTCATGGTCCATTCTTCTGCATTCCAAAGATTTTTTCCCTTGAGAAGACAAGATTGACGTAGCAACTTCATATGCTCATCTTTGTCCTTGAAAGTGAGTATGCAATGCTTGGGTGGCACATGTCTATGTGTATCATTGATCCAAGCAACAATTTCGGGTTTGATGTAGATAGGTTGAAGAATGTCATTGAGCTTGGTGATTTCTTCCTGAAGGGTGTCCTCCGCGGTACACCACGATAAGTGTAGCCCCCCAATGCTGACCTTGAGGCCAAGAGATTCTTGTAGCCGAAATTCTTGTAGGGCCGCCTATATCTTGGTGTCAATCTTCTTATGTGTTGTTTCATGTGATTCTTTCTCCACTGCCACTTCGACTGCGTGTTATTTTTCAAGCAGACCTTGGCTCTCTTCTTCCTTCGCATCTTCAAGCTTTCGTAAACATTCTTTAAGTCTCTCCTTTATGTCTCCAAACTTTTGACTTAACAACACTATACACGAAGCTAAATTTTGGAGGACCTTAAATTTAGATTCAAGTCTCTTATTTCAAAAGTTTTTGCGTACAAGCTTGAGTACAAGGCATTGCTAGTAAAAAAGTCAGCCTTGAACTTTGACTTCTTATGGCTGAAAAATAAGAATGTAGATGTAGACAAAGGAAGAAAGAGATTCACCAGGATTGTAGATGACATTGACATCATATCTTGGTTAGATTTTCTTTTGGACAATTTATATATAGCCATCGGCGACTCTCTTTTCAAGCAAACAATTGGTATCCCTATGGGCACCAATTGTGCTGTTTTTCTTGCTAATTTCTATCTTTTTACTTATGATTTTGATTTTATGGAGCGTCTTGTCCTTGCTAACACTTGCCCAATATTTTTGCACAAGTTATGCAATGTAAGACGCTTTGTAGATGATCTTTTTGTCCCTGAAGTTCCTTCTTTTCAAGTTTTTATGTACTTGAATTCGAGTTCTGTAGTTGGAGGAATTTATCCCAAGGAGTTTTGTGAACTTAACTGTACCACAAATAGTGATTGTTGTGCCTTTTTAGACCTTAAGGGATTAGAAGTAGATATCTATGATAAGCGTCTTGAACCAGAATATGCCAATCTAAAAATCATTCGTATGCCTCACATTTCTTCGAACATTTCTCTTTTAGCTAGGTACGGTGTCATTTGTTCTCAACTATTTAGGTTTTCTCCTCTTTGTTCTACTAAATCTACTTTTGTTGTTCAATCTTGCCATCTTATTTCTTTACTAGTTGAAAAAGGATAATCATTCAAAAGAATCATGAAAAAAGTTCGTTCATTTTTGCATCGTAGTAAGTTTATTTTTAGTGTTTCTTCCTTTGGAATGTTCTTGCGGTTTTGTCTATGGCTTGCCATACGTGCTCTTGACTTTGCCTAAAGCTTACCTAATCAACTACGGATGGTCTGGGCAAGCGCACGAGCCGTTTCTGAAGTCCATTTGCGTTTTTCCATAGAAAAACGCGAACAGACTTAAAAAACGGCTTGTATATCTGCCGTTTCTTCTTGCGGATTTGTCTACGGCTTGCCATACGCGCTCTTGACTTTGCCTAAAGCTTATCTAATCAACTATAAATGGTTTGGGCAAGCACACAAGCCATTTCCGAAGTCCATTTGCATTTTCGAAGTCCGTTTGTATTTTTTCGTAGAAAAATGAGAACGGACTTTAGAAACGGCTGGTATATTTGGCGTTTCTTCTTGCGGTTTTGTCTACCGCTTACCATACGCGCTCTTGACTTAGCTTAAATCTTACCTAATCAACTATGGATGATTTGGACAAGCCGTAGACAAAACCGCAAGAAGAAACGCCAAATATACAAGCTGTTTTTGAAGTCCGTTTGCATTTTTTCGTAGAAAAAACGCGAACGGACTTCAGAAACTTCTTGTATATTTGGTGTTTCTTCTTGCAGTTTTATCTATGGCTTGCCATATGTGCTCTTGACTTTACTTAAAGCTTACTTAACCAACTATAAATGGTTTGGGCAAGCACAAAAGCCATTTCCGAAGTCCGTTTGCGTTTTTTCACAAAAAAACGCGGACTTAAGAGATAGCTTTTGTGTTTAGTGTTTCTTCAAGCAAATTTGCCTACGGCTTGCTATATGCGATATTGACTTTTCATAAAGCTTACCTAATCAACTATGGGTGGTTTGGGCAAGCACACAAGCCATTTCTGAAGTTCGTTTGCGTTTTTCCGTAGAAAAATGCAAACAGACTTCAGAAACGGCTTGTGTATTTAGCGCTTCATCTTGCCGTTTTGCCTATGGCTTGCCATACGCGATATTAACTTTGTTACATCTTGCAGGTAGGTGCTTCAAATCCATCCTTATTAGAGATGGGTAATCTCATCCTAATGCAAGAATGGCTCAAGGAACTGGCATAACATGAAGCTTTTACGGTGGCACAAAGCTCTCCTCAAGCAATGTCGCTCCCACTACACCAAAAATCACTATGCTAACATGGAGAGATCCCTAGTAGGACAATACAACAACTTTTCATCAGCAGCACATCCTTTCGTAACATGAGGGCACCCCCACCAGAGATATTTTTATATGATAGGTCACCCCATGAGCATACCATGTCATGGAATGGATGTAAGAACTATGACTGCACTACCCCTTGGAAGTTGTTCACGAATGTATGTTTATCAAAGTTAATGAGAAGAAGTTTGGACTTTTTTGTTTGTTGATGTGTAAGAGCACTCTTGGTCTACCATATTTTAGATTGTTTGATAATTTAAATAAGATTTGTAGTCATTTAAAGTGTCTTTTTTTTTTTGGTAAGATTGTACATGAGAAGACATGATAAAGTACAAGAGATCTTGACGGATAAAGTTTTGTATGTAGGAAATACAGTCCTTGACACAATAAAAAACAATGGTTCTTTGAGTATTTTAAGATTCCATGGTTTTAATGCTCGTTGGAGTCCGTAGATTAAGAAAAAAGTAAAAAATGTATGTTTTACATCATTTTTAAATAAATTGTCAACTTGCACGTTGATTTTTGGAGAATGCGAGCAAGATATGATTTTTTCTCATCACATGATGGTCGAAGAACGCGATGAGATGAACAAATTCATGTGAGACAAGCCCAGACAGATTCCGAGCCGATTGAAATCTAGAAGCTGTTGAAAACAACTGAAAAGTTCAACACTTTAAAAAAAAAAAAAACCTTAACACTTGAATCATGGCCATGCATCAAAAATATGCTCACACGGTGAAGGAGGTGCTTCAAAGCTATGAAAATCATTATAAAATGCAAGCAATAGCGTTGGAGGCTATTCAAGAAGTTGTAGAGGCTCACATCATTTCAGATGACTTTGCAATGACAAAATGATTAAGAGTTGTGTCTACTGTCTCCATAGTGATTTGGCTTTTCGGTTTATCCATGTGTTTTAAGTTAAATGGTTCTGGCCATGAAGAGTTAAATTTAAATCAAATATTAACATTTTGTCCATCCTAAGGGGCTAACAAAAAGGGTGGCCACAAGGGCGCGCAGATGGCCCATCCAGCAGTTTTGGATGGCTCATCTGTGTGCCCTTGTGGCCACCCTTTTTTTTGCATTTTCTAGCTTTGTTTGCCCCTTAGGATAGCAAAAATGTTAATAGCTGATGAAACCAGATGTTTATGTAGCATGAGACTAGATTTTTATATTGTCCAATGTGATTTGGCCTTTTGGTGCAGGGAACTAGTAAGTTGAGTTGAAGGAAGGCATAATGTGCTTGAAAAGTTAAATTTTACATTCATCTCACCTTTTCCAAGGTCCTGGAGTGCAAAAATAGCCTAATTATGCAAAAAAAAGGGTGGCCACAAGGGCGCGCAGATGGCCCATCCAACAGATTTGGATGGCTCACCCCTGTGCCCTTGTGGCCACTCTTTTTTTTGCATTATATGGCCTTGTCTGCCCCTTATAATAGCAAGAATGTTAATATTTGATGAAACCAAATGTTTATGCAGCATGGGACTAGATTTTTATACTGTCCAATGTGATTTGCCCTTTTGGTGCAGGGAACTAGTAAGTTGAGTTGAAGGAAGGCATAATGTGCTTGAAAAGTTTAATTTTAGGTTCTGGAGTGCAACAATAGCCTAATTATGCAAAAAAAGGGTGGCCACAAGGGCCCACATATGGTCCATCCAGCAGTTTTGGATGGCTCACTACGCGCCCTTGTGGCCACCCCTTTTTTTGCATTATATGGCCTTGTCTACACCCCACGATACCAAATTTTTTTTAGATTAAGTGAAAGCAAATCTTTATGCAACATGACAGTACAAATTCCACTTCTTTTCACTCAGATGTAATTAGAGCTCCCCCCCCCCCCCCCCCCCCTTTCTTTGTGTTCAAAGGTCCGGAGCATTCACTATGTAAAATTTTCCTATATCACGTGCGCTCACTAGAATGGATTAAAAGTACCCCTTATAGGCCTTATCTACACATGTTTCTGCAACTTTACAAGAATATAAAATCCCTTCTGTTGAACACATGTGCTATGTTACATATACTTTAGTGAACTCCCCATGTCAACTGCCTCACAAATCCTGTGCACTAAACATTAAACACTAGAAATCGTCCAAACAAGGAGCCAATTTTTACTTCCTTGTGTCCACATAGTGTTCTTGTGAAACATTGGTAATGATATATATTCAACATCCCCAAATGAGGACATCTTGACAAAGTTTATGATCCACTTTAATAAGAATAACCATTAATGATTAAACTGAAATCAAAATATTGCTTGAATTTCTTCAAGGTGGAGTGATTAAGACTTGCGACTTGAATCATCGTACAGACAAATCAAAATATCCATAAAAGTAAACAATATTTCTCAGATCTATATGAAACTTCAGTAATCTAAATTAAATACTCTCACTCAATGCGACACCATTTAACAAAAAAACATATTTATATTGCATTTATAGAGGAATCTAGCCTCATGAAAAATAATTACAAATGGAGACAATGTTGTTGCTGTTAGACTTATCTTACAAGTATTTGTCTTCCTCATCTAGAGATTCATATACACTTTAGTATTTGTGTGTCTATGACACTAGGAAAGATAGTAGTACTATATGGATGGCTTCTATGAGAGCTCCTAGAGAGTCCCTATTGGTTCAAGATTCTAAAGAACACCTACTATTCTTATCAAAATCTTTTAACATGGTAGTGAAAGGTTCCTCAAGGAACAAAAATAGAGTGATTTCCATCTCTGCACATGGTTGCTTGCACATGTCCTCTTAAAACAAGTTGAATCTGTAAGTAAACAAAAGATTATGTGAGCACAAAGTTATAAAGTACAAAATGATATCATTCTAATTATCTAATGAAAATTATACGAAGAATAAATTACAAGAAAAATCTTTGACGACTCTCCATAGATAACACAACTTACTTACATTGTGAGACTCAAATCACATGCTACACAACTATAGATGGCGCACCAAAGCCATCAACAAAATAGCACCACCCAGTGTTATGAGGTGTGAAGCCTAAACACTGAAAGCCATAAAGTGGTTAATTCTCTCCAGCATGATAAACTTAAAGATGGAGATGATGTTAAGCTCTGAATGTAAGCTACAAGGGTAGTTTTCTTACCATTCTATCTTTATGTTGGAGATGAACCCTTGCAATGGCCACGCGATATTCACACCTCCTATTGTTGTGGTATGCAACTCATGTGAGCTCATACTTTTTCCACCTTCGAGAGTAGAGGTTTCCATGTAGTGTGAGTGAATGAAAGTAGAAGGAGTAGAATCTTGTTTCATGTTGTAATGGAGATGAGAGAAGGGAGAGGAGCTAGCTTGGTGTGAAACTATGTGGTGGGCAAGGGGAAGAGATGGAGGAGGAGCTTGCTTGGTGCTACAATGGAGGTGGGAGAAAGCTAGCAGAGAGATAATGATGGACTATAGGGGGTGCATGTGGTTGTTGCAGCAATGGAGAGCTTGGAAAAGGGTTTGTAGAGAGAGAAAAACACTTTTTAACTATAGAATAGGTTTGGAAAGACTTTGGAGGGTGAAAATGATGTTTTGATTTGTTTTTTTAAAAAATCAATTTTTTGGATTTTTTAGTGCACGTTTTTTAACTTTTGAAGGTCAAAAATACTTTTTTGACCATGAAATAGGTTTGGGGATCTTTTCAGGAGGGAAAACTTGAAATTTGATTTTTTTTGAAAGTTTGAAATTTTTAGTGTATTTTTAAATCCGGGCCAAAAAGTGGGGGAAAAGAGGTCAAAGTGGTCCCCCCCCCCCCCCCCCCCCCTCTTTCCCCTAGCCACCTCCCTTACCTTCTCACTAGGTAAGAGGCAATTAAGAGATGTAAGGCTACCTTGTCCCCCTACTTTTTTGAGGGTATAGAGTGTGTCCACCACCCTCTTCCTATTGGCTGACCTCTAATTAACCTTAATCCCAAAGGGCCTCTAAAGGGTTCATATTTTTCCTAATGAGTAGGAAAGAATGTTTTCGGGATATACTGTCTGTGTAGGAAAGACTGTTTGCTAGGGAAAATTAACTCAGCCAGTTCATTTTTAATTCCAATGTTGATTTAGTCCTGATCCCCCTCTTGATCACAGGGGGCATCTCGGGAGGTTCTCGCAGTAGCTAGGATTACCTAGCTTAGGGCTTTGATCCACGTCTTGCGTTCTTTGCAGTGGATACCCACGTCTTGCATTCTTTGCTGTGGGATGTCCATGTCGTGCTTTTTATACGGTGGACAAATCTAGTTGTATGGGCAACTAGGTGAAAACGGGTGGAGTTAACACTCGCTGGGGAATTTTGTGCCTCCAGGACATTGAAAGTTTAAATGAAATGAGCTATTGAGTGAATTTTTACTATAAAGATTGTTTTGGTGCCGCTTTGAAAAACTGTTTGAAGGGCTGTCTTAACACAACCTGTGAATTGGAATTAATCAATGAATATATATGTTGAACAACAAATATGTTAGTAATTAGGACACACAAGACAAAGTATGAGTATGGGGGTGGAAAGTGGGGGCTTGGCTCGGGTTGCCAATGCCTATGAGAAGGGTGGTCCGAATTGGTCGGGAACTCTCTGTCCCCATAGTATGGTTAATGACGCTAGAATTTCTCATTGCACCAAGAGCAGTGAAGTCCCAAGTATACGTGCCTCTGAAAGCGATGGGGAAAAAGGCACTCGAGACTTCTCTCCTTCTGGAAGGTGAGTCTTAGGGCCGATAATTGGTTAGACACGCTTTCCCCTACGCGGTGGAATTAGATCTCGTTGCTAGTAGGCTTGATTCAATTCACTTGGTGATGAGAGCTCGTCCGCTAGTTGATCCCTTAAACCACTTTGTTTGATTTTGCTATAGATCTAGTGACCACCATGTTTACCATCAGAACCGTCATTTGAGATGACGGGGTGGGGACCTCACGCCTAGAAAAACTGCCAAATAGTAAGTTTTTGCAGTATGAAAACTGGGTTCAATTATTCACATGTGGGATTGGTTTTGGAGAAAGGTGGAGACCTTACACACATTTTTTTCGAACAGTGCTTGATGAAGCCATTCAAATGCTGATCCAAATGCCCCAAAAAGCAAATCTATGTCAGTATAAATGAGATATGGTGGGCACATGCACGTGCAATGATTGCCATTGATCATCAGAAAGTCTCGAGGTGCAAGCGATACAACCGCTCACCGGATGGCGGGCCTCAAGAAGATTTGTTATTCTGTAGCCTAGTGTAGGCAGCATAGCAAATGGATGCTTCTCACGATCCTGGCACTCACCTAGAGGCTAGAACAATTGCAGATCTTGGAAACTCAAAGCCTCTTTGAGTTCTTGAAAATCTGTCTATGCAGGAGGTTCTGTTAGAGACGAAACACAACTATGGAAGCAGCTTCTCGCTCTAAATGGTCCAACCATTCTCCTTGGGGACTTCAATATGGTAGAGTCTACTGAAGACCGTTTTCAAAACAAGGGTAATGTTATTGCAGGAGCAGAGCTTCAGGAGTGGAATTAGCTCAAAGCACACCTTGATTTGTGGGATGTCGGGTCACCTGGAGATGTCACATGGCAAAAATATTCCAAACGCCCCAATGCTAGAAAAGCTAGATTAGAAAGATGCTATATGAGTACCCCCCTTGCCAAAAGCTTCAATAGACTTAAAGCTAAACCCAAGCACACGTCTTGCACCTCTGATCACTACCCACTAGTGGTCACTTTGGATGACAAATGTATCAAAGTCAGGAATCATTGGTTCCACACAGATACCTCTCTGTTTCAGTTGAAGGAGGTGCAGAGTAGCATTAAGGTAGTATGGGTGCAAGCTGTCTCGAAGGGGTACACTCCATCCAAATCTTGGACAATGGCAATATCCAACACTCAAAAAACACTGGTAATGTTCAGAAAGAAAGTCACAGATATCCAAAGAAAACGCAATGACCAGATCTTTAGAGCTTACGGAGATGGAAGGCAGCAAGAGCTCATGATAAAATATCCACTCCGAGACACCAACTCCGTGTGGAGGAGGACCTCACCCTTCTGCATACTACAACCTTCTTTAGAGAGTGGTGGTCAGGAAAAGTTGATAAGCCCACCAAAGAAATGTTTAAAAATCTAAGCAGGAAACACTAGAGAGAATCCATCCCTTACCTTGTTGGTCCCAAGGGCAAAGCCACTAATGCAACTGAAAATCTAGAGATAGTGAGTTCACCCAATTATTCAGCCCCAAGGAACAACCACACGAGGCGGTGACCTTAGTGCGTGAGCTAATAAAAAAATGCAGCCTGAGAGCGATCCCCACTCACGTAGCGGTTCAGCTTGATTCAGGCCTTTCAGTGTGGAAAATAAAGAGGACAATTGATTCATTAAAACCCAAAAAGACCCCTGGCATAGATGGGATCCCAACATAATTTTATCAGATCTTCAAGGAGGTGCTCTCTCCCATCCTCCTTAGAGTGTGGGACAGTGACACAGGGTGCCCTTCCAGTTCAACTCAACACTGGCGTCATCAAGTTGCTACATAAGAAAGACCCTAAGGAGGTCCTTTCTAATTGGAGACCCCTTACCATGTTGAATTCTGCATACAAAATCTTCACCAAAGCTATAGCACTAAGAATTTCTTCGGCCTTGGCAGAGTGGCTTTGCATTGAACAAAAAGGTTTCATCAAAGGACGGAGAATTATGAAAGCTGTCATTGCTATGTGGGAAGGGACTGAATATGCAGAAGAGTATGGACATGACTTTGTCTTTGTCAAAGTAGATTTCAACAAAGCATATGACAGATTAGAATGGACATTCATCCTTGACTGCCTGATCATGATGGGCTTCGGTCCAGTCATTGTTAGGTTTGTCAGGACTCTTCTGGGAAATGCTCAAACAAGGGTTGCACTCAATAATGGCATATCTGATCCTTTCCCTCTCAATCGATTTGTCCGATAGGGTTGCCTCCTTGCCCCTTTTCTCTTTTCTACCTCAGCAAACTCCCTTAATTGGCTGGTCAAAGCCAAGATGGGTGATGGGTCACTCAAAGGGATCACATTACTGATGGAAGGCAGCAATGCCTTTCTCAATTCGCTGATGACGCCAATGGACTACTCAACAATGATGAGCAATCACTTCAATGCTTCTGGGAATGTCTGAGGACTTTTTGCTCTGCCTCAGGGATCTCGGATTAGCCACTCCAAAATGGGAATTAGAGCCTCCCACTCTCCCCTCCCAAGATGGATCACTGAACAAGGTTGCTCGATCCTAAAAGATGGTGTTATCTTTTGGCTCCTAGGTATCCCTTTTGGGTCTAGGGTATCTATGGCCCAAAGGTGGCAATGGGTACTAGAGCATTTCTCCTCCAAACTAAATCGATGGACAGGGTTTTAGCCAAATATTGCAGACAGGGAACTGGTTGTCAAGCATTTTATTTCGTGCTATGTCCTCTTCTTCCTCTCCTGCTGGAGGCCACCTTACTATCAGTTAAAGGAAATAACCAGGGCTTGCAAAAATTTTCTATGATCAGGTGACCCGATGAGGAAGGGCCTAGCCAAGGTCACCTGGGATGTATGCTGCCTCCCTAAGGAACAAGGAGGACTCAACCTCAGTAACTTTAGTAGATGGGCAGACAAACTAGCAGTCAAACTCGTCCTCAGAGCCCTAAACAAACCCGACAAGGATTGGGATTCATTGCTATTTCGAAACATCAGTAAATTCAAAGCCAAAGGGAGCAATGGCCTGCACCCCGTCCCATGGCTCATAGTCTTCTTTGGACCTGCCGAGATAGCACCCAATGGTTCCCTCCTCCTTAAATCCTTGTGGGGAGCATGGAACATATACAAAAACCACCTTAGATTCAATTGGGACTCCAAGTATAGCCTTCACCTAAGAGCACACGAATCAATTTGGTGGTCACTGTCTCCGATTCCCCCTCTCAACCAGGATCAGATCAGAACAGCCAAGAATATTCACAACAAGGGAATTACACTTGGAGAAACTTGTGGCATAGCTTGGAACACAGGTGGCTCTCCCAAACCGAGCTCACAAGTTGGTTCAACTTGCAACCCTGGGAGCTATCTCTGATAACTAATAGGAAGTCCCTCTTCTTGAAGGAGCTGAAGTGGACTCTCTTGAGTGACCTTGATCCCTCCCTCAAGGTTTTGTACTAGTCCAATGGCAGCGCTCTGTCTAACCCCCCCACTCTAGCCCCTAACCTCACAAAACCGCTACACGTTTCCCTCAACAGAAAGTGGAGGACCTCACTGGACCGTTGTCAATGGGCCTTCAAATTCCAATCAATTTGGAACATAGGCATCCCAACCAAACACTTTGTCCTGCTCTGGTTAATCCTCCACAAGGCGGTCTGGACGGGACAGGATGAGGCTGGCTGTGTTAGGCTCTGGGCTCTGTTAGAGATGCAATAGAGCCGAGGAGGACATCCCCCACCTCTTTATGAAAGAACTGCACCAAAAGTTTAGAAATCCTGTCCCCCTTGAACTTTGGGCTAGGGTGCACTTTAAGTTGGAAACAATTATTGCATGGTGACTCAGTTTCTTTATTTTTGGTGGTCTGGAACAGATTAAGAGGGAATTTTTTTTGGATTATCTAGTCTGACTGAAATGACAAGCTGTTTAACATATCTTACCAGACTAAAAGTCTGAGAGTGTTGTTTTCTCACTTTTCTATACAGGTAAATCAACTCAAGCTGGAACAATATCGGATTTACGAAGCTAATTTCAAGGTGCTCTCGGACTGCATGGGATTCTACAACAGCGCTAACATAAACAAGCAGCAGGAGGTCTTGCTTGATGGATCCTATACACATCTATAGAGAATGTTGGATGAATACCGAATGGATGGGGATAGGCTAAGGAGGCTACACAGTAACGGTCTTCGGCTTGTCGCCCACCTCCAGGAGTTCCTGTATGCCCTGACTGAATATTACCCCCCTAGCTAATAATGTAATTTTGATCACCCAAAGTTTTGTATCTAATGCCCAAAAGCTAGCTATACCCCAAGTGGTAGTCCTTTGTAACTTTTCTCCTTCTTCTTTAATATAACTGTTCGCGTCGTTTATGGCAAAAAAAAAAGAGAAACTCAAATTGGAAATTGGAAAGTCTACTCGATCAGTTGTGTGCAATGCAGTAGGGCCTAGGGGCCTTCAGGTAGTTGTGGTATTTCCTAACCATGCTGAATGAACACGATCAAACCATCTCTCTCTCTCTCTCTCTCTCTCTCTCTCTCTCTCTCTCTCTCTCTCTCTCTCTCTCTCTCTCATTGATAGTCATGTTAGGAAATACAACGTAGCTAAATAGATAATTGAGTAGATTACTTAATGGAGAGAGACAGATTTACATACACGAGATTATAGAGTAGAGAGAGAGAGAGTACACATGATATACGTGGTTCACCCAATGTGGGCTACGTCCACGAGAAAGCAGCCACTCAATGGCTTCAATACTTCAAAACAAGAAGTAATTTACAAAGGGATTATACCCTTAATGGAGCTCCCGCCTTGCTTCACTCTCACCACCTCACACTCACCTTGTTGCATCAACTTCACACTATGAAATGTGTGTAGAAATGGCCTCCTTTTATAGGCCAAAAGGGATGCCCTCTCTTATGAGAGACAGCCATGTGTAGCCGCCCTTGTGCGAATAAGTCCAAATCGGACCCTCCAATCCGCCCATCTGTGGCCGCCCTTGAGAAGACAAGTCCGCTTTTGAATTCGGCCACCGGCCACCGGCCATTGACTTCCGACCACCGGCCATCGGCCATTGACTACCGGCCACCGGCCAACCGACCGGTTGTTTTCCGACCACTTTCCGGCCGCCGTCCGGCCATAATATTCCGGCGAAAAAAAAAGTCTCGGGGGCCTCCATCCCCGAGGCCTCTAAAGTTGCCCCTGGTTCTTGTCCGTGAAAATTTTGGTTCCGGTGAGTGATTTTCCTTCACGCACAATGGCTTCTCCTCATAATGGGGGCCTTACAAATGTGCGCTTTTACCACAGAAAATTACAAGGGTAAATCAGGCTCCATACTTAACAATCTCCCACTTGGAGACTGATCTCCAAACCAAACCTGTGACTGCTTTCCATTCTGGCTTCTTATCCTTGAATGCGGATTGAAGATGAGCAAAAGCTCAACTTCTCCTTGTTGACCACCTTTGTAAACATGTCTGCAGGATTTTCACTTGTATGCACCTTTCCTAGCTTTAGCTGTCCCTCTTCCAAAAGAGTGTGTATGAAGTGATATCTCACCTCAATGTGCTTTGTCCTTGAATGAAAGGCTGAGTTCTTCGCAAGATGGATAGCGCTTTGGCTATCACTGTACAAGACACAATTTTCTTGTTTGAATCCAAGCTCTTCTAAGAATCTGTGAAGCCACAGAATTTATTTGCTTGCCTCCGTCATTGCTACATACTCTGCTTCCGTGGTAGAAAGTGAAACCACTTTCTGCAGCTTTGAAGCCCAGCTTACTGCTGTGCCTCCAACCGTGAACACATAGCCAGTAGTGCTCCTTCGAGTATCTTTGTCACCTGCCATATCTGCATCAGCATACCCTTCTAGAAAAATATCAGTTCCTCCAAAATACAAAGCATTTGTTGTTGTCCCTTTTAGATACCTAAGTATCCACTTCACAGCTTGCCAATGCTCTTTACCTGGGTTGTCCATGAACCTACTCACAACTCCCACTGCATGTGCAATGTCTAGCCTTGTCCAGACCATAGCATACATTAGAGAACCTACCGCTGCAGCATATGGAACTTTAGACATATAGGCTATCTCCTCTTGTGTCTTTGGACACATATCCTTCGTTAGTTTAAAATGACCAGCCAAAGGTGTAGAAACTGGTTTTGCATTTTGCATTGCAAACCTTTCTAGTACCTTCTTGATGTAATCTTCTTGAGATAGATTTATTGTCTTCTTCGTCCTGTCCGTTGATATTTTCATACCAAGTATCCTCTTTGCAGCACCTAAATCTTTCATTGAAAAAGATTTGGACAGCTCCTCTTTTAGGTCTTTGATGTCCTGCATGTTAGCACTTGCAAACATGTCATCAACATACAACATTAGGATGATGAATTTCCCATCTCCCAAATTCTTCGTGTAGACGTAGTGATCCGAGTTGCATCTTGTGAATCCATGATCCAACATCCAATGATCAAACTTCAAGTACCATTGTCTTGATGCTTGCTTTAAACCATACAAGCTCTTCTTTAATCTATAAACCATTTTCTCCTTACCTTTTACTTCATACCCCTTTGGTTGAAGCATGTAGATTTCCTCCTCTAAGTCACCGTGAGGGAATGCCATATTTACATCCATTTGCTCGAGATTTAGATCATGAGCAGCCACAAGGCTTAAGAAAAGCCCAATTGAGTTCATTTTTACAACAGGAGAAAATATTTCATTGAAGTCAATACCTTTCTTTTGAGAAAAACCTTTTACCACAAGCCTAGACTTGTATCTTTTCTTACCACCTTCTTCTTCCTTTAGCTTGTAGACCCATTTGTTTTGAAGTGCCCGCTTACCTTTAGGCAACTCAACCAACTCCCATGTTTGGTTGCGATGTAGTGAGTCCATCTCCACTTGCATGCTCTTCGTGCATTCTTCTTTGGATTCATGTTGCATAGCTTCTTCATATGATTCGGGCTCTCCAGAATCTGAGATCAAGAGATGGTTGAAGGAAGGAACAAACCTTTCTGGAGGTCTACTTGCTCTTGTAGATCTTCGGGGAATAGGTTGAGGCTCCTCATTTGGTTGACGTTGTTGCACATTGTCACCGTTTGTAGTCCTTGAGTCTTCACCGTCCTCAAGCTCCATGTACTCATCACCTGTTTCTTTTGTTTGTTTTCTTTCCAAGTAATCTTTGTACATATTTTGTTCGTTAAAAATTACATCCCTACTCCTTAAGATTTTACCATCTTCAGGATTCCATAGGCGATACCCAAAGTCTCCTTCTCCATAGCCAATGAAGAAACACTTTTTGGACTTTGCATCTAACTTTGATCTTAGGCTTCTATCTATGTGCATGAAAGCCTCACACCCAAACACTTTGAGAAATGCATAATTCACCGGTTTACCTGTCCATGCCTCTTTTGGAACTCCCCCATCCAATGCCGTTGAGGGTTACTGATTGATTAAGTACACAGACGTACTTACAGCTTCTGCCCAAAGCTCAAGCGGTAGGCCTGCATGTAGCCGCATGCTTCGTGCTCGTTCCATGATTGTCCTGTTCATCCTTTCCGAAATCCCATTTTGTTGAGGTGTCCTTGGGGTTTTCCTTTGCCTCCGAATTCCATTGCTAGCACAAAAGCTTTCAAAAGCTTGGCTGCAATATTTGCCTCCATTGTCGGATCTGAGGCATTTAACCTTGGTACCTGTTTCATTCTCCACAAAGGCTTTCCACCTTTGAAATGTGGAAAATACATCGGATTTATTCTTCATGACATAAACCCATGTTTTTCTAGTCGCATCGTCTATGAATGTTACATAGTACAATGAGCCACCAAGTGATGGTGTACTTGCAGGACCCCAAACATCAGAATGAACCAACTCAAGTTTTTTATTTTTTCTTTCATTTCCTGATTTTTGAAATTTTACCCTCTTTTGTTTACCATAAACATAATCTTCACAGAACTCTAAGTCCACTTCTTTCAAACCTGATAGAAGCTTCTTTGTTTGAAGGATTTGCATTCCTTTGGCACTCATATGCCCAAGTCGGTAGTGCCACACCGCACTGTCAACTTCTGTAGTTGCTGCACAAGCTGAAGGTTGCGTGCTAACAGTACACAAGTAAAGTGTACCGACTTTTTCACCCTTGGCAACCACCAAAGATCCCTTTGAGATCTTCCACCGTTTGTTTCCGAATGCAATGTTGTGACCTTCATCGTCCAATTGTCCTGTAGAGATCAAATTTTTGCGAAGAGAAGGAACATGCCTAACATCTTTAAGCTTCCATTCATTTCCGTTAGCAGTTTTGATAGAAACTGTACCTTTGCCGACAATCTCACAAGCTTCATCATCTCCCAAGTATACATACCCAAAATTACCTTTGGTGTAGTCTTGGAAATGTTGCTTGTGTGGTGTCGCATGGAATGAAGCCCCGGAATCTACTATCCAGGAATTAGACACATTGTCTAATAAGAGAATTAGAGCATCTTGCTCTACTTTACCTGCCACATTGGCCTCCGATGTTGGTTTGTTGTCTTGAGACTCTGTATCCTTCTTCTTCTTGGACCAACAATCCTTCTTGACGTGGCCCTTCTTGCCGCAGTTCCAACATTCAAGAACTGACTTTGTGCGTGACTTGCTCCGCCTTGAGCGATCATGACCCTTTTGGTTTTTGAACCTCTCCTTAGGCCTTCCTCTTGTTTCCACTGATAGTGCAGCACTTGATGATTCTCATGTGCTTCTCCTTCGCATTTCCTCGCTTAGGAGAACACCCACAACATCATCAAACTTAAGAGTATTTGTGCCAGAGATAGAATTACTTATAGCCATCACAAGGCTGTCCCAACTATCCGGTAGAGATGATAGTATAAGGAGAGCTCGCACTTCGTCATCGAAATTGATTTTCACTGATCAAAGTTGACTTATGTTTGTGTTAAAGTCATTTAGGTGTTCTGCAACTGAACCATTCTCTGCCATCTTTAGATTGAACAAACGCTTCATAAGAAATACCTTATTGGATGCCGATGGTTTCTCATAGAAGTCGTCAAGTGACTTCATCAAGTCCTTCGTGGTCTTCATCTCCGAAACATTGAAGGCCACCGTTGACGCCAAGCTTAACCGGATTGTTCCCAGTGCCTTTCGATCAAGGACAATCCATGCTTCATCTGCCATTGTTGCGGGCTTCTTCGCAAGACCACCTAGAGGAAAATAGAGGTCCTTCTGGTAGAGATAGTCTTCAATCTGCATCTTCCAATGTTGGTAGTTTTTGCCGTTGAACTTCTCAATCTTGAGCTTCCCTTCCTCCGCCATAACTCCCACTCAATTCAAGGAATTCTTTCCTTGAGAAAATTTAGCTACGAGCAAACCTTGCTCTGATACCAGTTGTTAGGAAATAAGACGTAGCTAAATAGATAATTGAGTAGATTACTTAATGGAGAGAGACAGATTTACATACACGAAATTATAGAGTAGAGAGAGAGAGAGAGTACACACGATATACGTGGTTCACCCAATGTGGGATACGTCCACGGGAAAGCAGCCACTCAATGGCTTTAGTACTTCAAAACAAGAAGTAATTTACAAAGGGATTATGCCCTTAATGGAGCTCCCGCCTTGCTTCACTCTCACCACCTCACACTCACCTTGTTGCATCAACTTCACACTATGAAATGTGTGTAGAAATGGCCTCCTTTTAAAGGCCAAAAGGGCTACCCTCTCTTATGAGAGACAGCCATGTGTAGCCGCCCTTGTGCGAATAAGTCCAAATCGGACCCTCCAATCCGCCCATGTGTGGCCGCCCTTGAGAAGACAAGTCCGCTTTTGAATTCGGCCACCGGCCACCGACCATTGACTTCCGACCACCGGCCATCGGCCATTGACTACCGGCCATCGGCCAACCGACCGGTTGTTTTCCGACCACTTTCCGGCCGCCGTCCGGCCATAATATTCCGGCGTCCGGCCTCTAAAGTTGCCCCTGATTCTTGTCCGTGAAAATTTTGGTTTTCGGTGAGTGATTTTCCTTCATGCACGATGGCTTCTCCTCATAATGGGGGCCTTACAAATGTGCGCTTTTACCACAGAAAATCACAAGGGTAAATCAGGCTCCATACTTAACAAGTCAACAGAGCAGCAAAGCCAACTTAAATGCTCTTGCCTCCCCCTCTCTCTATAGACCTCTCCATCGCTAAGAGTCAACTTGTCAAGGTGCCATCTCTTGTGTTTTTTTGGTGCTTCTCCAACAACGCCCACCTCTTTTTGAGCAGTGTCCCTCAAGGTTGTGCATGCAACAATCTACCACACTTTAGAGAGAGAAGGGAAGTTGACATCATAGGAGCAACCCCAAGAAACCTCAAAGATCAATCTAATGAGTCAATGTGGGAGAGAGAGGGGGGCAATAGGCTACCTTGTTTGTACCTAGGACAATTTTACTACTCAGGGATAAATTTTATCATCAAAGGATTTTATATAGTTTTTAACTTATCCTCCTCCCGATGGGGGAGAGAAAAAACTGTTACAACTTAGAGCCTATAGCTTAAAAGAATCATTAGCATAAATAATTTTCAAAGAGTACAATCTGTAGGAAAATCCAATTTGAGCTTCATCTTGCATGTTGTACAACTTGCTACTTGCCCTTAGTTTCAAATGCCTTGGTGCATGCAAAGCATATAGAAACAATGAAATACTCATAACACTTGCTTTGTTGATCATTAAAAAGACACATTTTTATGGAGTTTTTAGTTAGCCAGACACCATCAAGTGGATCGTGGGAAAGAGGCTGATGGCCATCTAGTTGATTGAGCTACTACTCCTGCCTAGCTCGTAGAGGTCGGCAAGATTGTTGATAAAGGTGGATCAAATGGGAGGCACAGCCGGTCTCTATGTTAACCTCCACTAACATTCCTTCTGACAACCTGGACAACCTACTAAATGCTAGCGACTCTTGAACTCTTGCAACCCCAACTTCATCAATGACTCCAACTCTTGCAATATCCTCTACAACCTGCAAAAGCATCATCAACCTTGAACCGGATTCGATCAAACATCAACAAAATAGCCATCCTCTGACCTAAAAATTCCCAACGAGCAAGCTAAACCTCCTGGGATGCCAGCATAGATGGAAGGGCCTTTGTAGCTGCAACCCACTGTTACCCAGCCACCTCCATTTTGTATAGTAGCTACATGGTGTCATAGCTAGTGAGCTAAGGGAGGGTGGATAGAGAGAGAGAGAGAGAGAGAGACAGAGAGAGACAGAGAGAGAGAGAGAGAGAGAGAGAGAGAGAGAGAGCCCCTTCTTGGTAGTCAACCATGTTGTAGTTGACGATGACAACGGGCCATACACTATAAGATGTTGATCTTTGACCAAATGGATTTACGCCATCCATAGCCAGGCCTAGGTGCAAATTTTGAGCTTCCCTTGCAAAACCAACCATGTTTCGTCTATATGTTTTCAGGATGCACAATCTGCAAGAATCCGTAGCACACCATCCGAAGATTTATTCTCCTGATGCCATGATGCTAGGGTGGCCATGGACTTACATTCGAAGAAATGATTGATGCGAGGAAGCAGAGGAAAATGTCGCAAAACCTGTTGTGGAATTTTTGTTCCTTGGAGATCTACTTGATATCTCTCGAAATCACATTTTGGACACTTCTCCATGTCTATGTATTCCCCTCTGAAAAGAATGTAGTCGTTAGGACAAGCGTGAATCAAATTGTAATTCATACCCAAGTTTTGCAAGATCTTTCTTGCTTCCTCTCTGGAATCTGGCATCACATTATTAGCTGGTAGTATGTGCTCTTTGAGCAATCTACACATCGAAAAAAATGCGATACACTTGTGTAAGTAATCTATTAGATCATTATACATCTAGAGGTTTTTATTAAAGTAAATACATTGTAATAGATCACCTGAAAAGCATTGTGATGCTAGTGTCACTCCATCCAAACTTTGCCTGCATGTTGAGAAGAACCAAGAGCACCTTTAATCTAGACACACGTGCTCCATCATACAAAGGCGTATCGAATTCACTTTCATATCATCATAGATAAGCCTTTATGAATCCATGATCGTATCAATCATTTCATTGATCTCGGGCTCAAACATTGCCTCGTTGGGAATGTAGTTTGCATGATCATCCTTCGAGCTGTTAGAGGCTACATCTTATGGCCTCACGTATGCTACTTGACCAAAGCGCCTGCGAACATGTCTATTGGGTTGCAAGATTGCTACCTGTTGGCCAGCGTCAGAGTCCGACGAGTTACAATTGGCAACAACTCGATCTATAATAGATGGATCGAACTCGCCAAATTTGCGAACGTGTTGCAAAGAAACACGTCTTGTCCGTCACATAGCATGCTTGCATTGATTACAAGGACATAAGATTCTTTTTGAGAGATAGGTGTTTTGGTTGGACGGCCCCACATCCTCATCACTACTCATAATGAAGGTAAAAGCCTTATAACCTGGCATAAATTTAATCTTCTATTGGCATCCTGCGTCTTTTATCTCTCTCTCTCTCTCTCTCTCTCTCTCTCTCTCTCTCTCTCTCTCTCTTTGTTCACACTGTAAAATACCTCACATTCTCTAGTCATGTCCAATCCCCACACATCTCGGTCTAGAGGTGCACGGAGATCAGAACCACTGGGTTATAATCTTGTCTTTATTGGTCAATGCCTATATTTGTGGGTACGATAAATCTACACACCCACGTCTACATGATAGTGCATGTAGTGGACAAAACCCCTTTGCCTCTTCTCTAGCTGTAGCATGTCACAACATCCTAACATCTCTTTACAGTAGATCTTTGTTCGAGGGATTACTTAGCACATTACATGTTGGCCTCCAATCTGAGTATCATGCCATCGGAAGCTTTCGAACTTAAGGTTGCATCCGTAGAGAGGAAGAGAGTGATCACCATTCGTCTAACTATAATTTTTTTAACGTAATCTCGAAGGTAGACTCTAATATAAAAACTCAATTGCAATCCAAAATCTAACCTAATTGAACATGTGGTGATTTGCGGCTAATTGAATATGGTTAGTGTGTGAGTTAATAGGTGTCAAATTTTGATCGGAATATACATATTGTTGTGTAACCAATGTTTTATCTCTGGGCAAAGCACGCCTTCATTGACATGCACTAAAATCTAACCAAAATCTAATCTAATCTTAAATCAAACATAATCTAGATCTAATCTAATCTTAAACTCAAAATAAACCTAAATCTAATCTAACCTTAAATCTAACCTAAACCTAAATTTAATCTAATTTAAATCTAAATTTAATCTAGTTAATCTTAAATCTTGTCTCTTAAATCTAAATCTAATATAATATTAAACTCAATATAAACCTAAATCTAATCCCATCTTAAATCCTAAACGTAAATGTAATCTAACTTAAATCTAACATAGCTAGCTAATCTTTAATACTCTCGTAATTCTAAATCTAACCTAATCTTAATCTAAAGTAAATCTAAATCTAACTTAATCTTGAACTCAACATAAACATAAATCTAAATGTTATCTAACTTAATCTAATTTAAATCTTAACTTAATCTAATTTAAATCTTAACTTAATCTCTCTCTCTTTGTTTTCTCCCCTTACCTCTGTGTTTAGTCTTCTCCCCATCTCTCCCTCTTTGGTTTGTTATTCTCTCTCTCTCTCTCTTTCTCCCTCTTTCTCTTTCTCTTTGTTGTCTTCTCTCTCTCTCTCTCTCTCTCTCTCTCTCTCTCTCTCTCTCTCTCTTTCTTTTCCTCTCTCAATGTGTGTGTGTATGCATTCTTTGTTTATGCATGTGTGTGTATGTGTTTTTTGTTTATGCATGTGCTCTCTCTCCCTCTCTCTCTTTCTCTCTCTTGCACAATGTGTGTGTGTGTGAGGAGAGAGAGAGAGAGGGAGAGAGAGAGAGAAAGAGGGGAAGGGAACATGAGAGACAGGAGAGGGAAGGAGCATACGTGGCTCTCCTTCCTCTCCTCCTGTATGTGTGTGTGTGTGGGGGGGCGGGGGGGGGGGGGGGGGGGGGGGGGGGGGAAGAGAGAGAGAGAGGGAGACTGCGGGTTACCTCTTTGCTTGAGCGCCGAAAACTCAGATCTGAGATCTGAGTTTTCGGGGGCTCTTGGTTTATTTTTTACCCCTATCGGCGTTGCTATGAGCGTCGATATGTAACAAATAAAATAGCGACGTCCATAGCGATGCCGTGGATTTTCACTTTTGAGCATCACACTGTGAGTGTCACTAATGTGAAGTACCTCTTGTAGTGATACGCTCATCTTTGTCCTTAAAAGTGAGTATGCAATGTTTGGGTGGCACATGCCTATGTGTGTCGTTGATCCATGGAACAGTTTTGGGCTTGATGTAGACAGGTTAAAATGATGTCATTTAGCTTGGAGATTGCTTCCTCGAGGGTTTCCTCGCTGCTGCACCACGGTGAGTGGAGTCCCCCAATCCTGACCTTGAGGCCTAGCAAGTTTTGTAGTCGGATTTTAGGTATGGCCGCATATATCTTGCTGTCGATCTTCTTATGTGGTACTTCATGTGATTCTTTTTGTATTGTTGCCATGATAGTCTTAGTGAGTGAGGTTGAACCTCATGTGCTTTTTCAAGTAGAGCTTGGCTCTCTTCTTCCTTCGCGTCTTTGAGCTTGCGTAAACGTTCTTGAGTTTCTCCATTTTCCCTGATGAGTTCTTGAATTCGAGCCTCGCGGGCTGTGAACCTTGCTTCTTGGCGGGTAGCAGGGTCCTTTCTTGGTGCCGCTGCCATTGCAAGAAAGCTCTTCCATGCAATGGGAGTGCCAAACGACTACATCAATGCCACCAATGGGGCTAGTGACACTTTTCTAGATTGCAACTCTGTCGAATTGAGAGTGTGATGGGTGAGATTGAAGGTTTAATTTGATTTGAATAAGTGAAATTAAACCTTAATCTAGGCTTTGTGTAGACGGGTCAGCCTCGGGTGCAGGTCGGCAAGAGCTTGTGAGAACCTCCTTTGCGCAAATTTGATGAGCTCGGGTGTACCATGGGATGTGCAGAGCGTGCACCATGAGCAGGAAAATAACAAGTCTCTACTGAAACTGTCGGGAGAAAAAACACCGTGTGTTGCAGGCTCTGTTAATCTACATCAGGGCTACGGGGCTTTGGCTAGGGTAGGGAGGGGTTGAGAGTTAACGCCCCCCCACAGGGCTGCCCTCGTCCAGGGGGAGACAGGAAGGGTATGTAGTGTACGGTTAGGTTTAGAGAAGGACGAGAGAGAGAGAGAGAGAGAGAGAGAGAGAGAGAGAGAGAGAGAGAGAGAGAGAGAGAGAGAGAGAGAGAGAGAGAGAGAGAGAGAGAGAGAGAGAGCGAGAGTTTATGGAAGCCTTTGACTAGAGTGACAGTCACACACAGGGAGAGAGACATAGGGATTGAGGGAGAGAACTCAATGGCTCATAGAGAGGAGAAGAAGAAGAGTTTCAATCAATTGACAATAGCTAATTCCAGATTCGTGTCTCTTTGCAGTAATCATAAGACCTCCACTTACACCACGTGACATGTTCAATTGGTCTGATAGGTCATATTTGACATCCGAGGACGACAATAGAGTTCTCTCTCTCTCTCTCTCTCTCTCTCTCTCTCATGTCTCTTAGGATAGCTTCCTATGCCATTAAAATTCTCCTTCCCCTCCTCCTCTGCTTCTTCTTCTCTTCTTCTTCTTCTTCTTCTATCAATTCTTTCTCACTAATGGCACCACTTGTCATTCTTGAAGGCGTGCGACATTACCCATAATAAGACCTATATAGGTTGATAGAAACATGAGCACTTCCATATACTCTAATCACTATCAAGCAGTCTAAAGAGACTCAAATCACTAATACTCTCTCTCTCTCTCTCTCTCTCTCTCTCTCTAATATAAAGCACAGAGACACAAAAGGCAACAGAGGGGCGGAAAGGAGAGGACCTTAAACGTGTTGAGGGAAGGGATGCATGTCGAACATGAAGATTTGAGAAACTCAGAACCAAGAACGTCTCTCCAAAGCTGTAAACATGGGTTCACCTTCCAAACATGGAGCAAGGTGGAGGCCTGCAGGGGAGTGTGAGGAGCGTAGAAGGCTTGAGCAACAAGTACATTGGTAGCCAAGGGGTAGCTGTGTTTGAATTTTAGAGGGAGCGTCCTCTCGTCCTCTCTCTCTCTCTCTCTCTCTCTCTCTCTCTGATGCATTCCATTTAATGCGTACATGGCATTTAGTGCCAAAGCACAATTTAAAGATCTTTGAGTCCAAGGATTGCAAGGCCAAAAGGAGAATAGTGGACTGCACATGGGGCCTGGATCAACGATCACAACCACAAACACACACCTCAGACGTTTGGCAAAGAGAAAGAGGAATGGCCGGACTATCCTACATTGACACCTGGGGGAGAGACTACCGGAATCACTCCATCTTTTATAATAGTACTAGTAAAATGGTGCCGTCTTCGGTGGCGGCATGGCCCCCCCTACCCTCAAGCCCCTTACTCTCTCTCTCTCTCTCTCTCTCTCTCTCTCTCTCTCCCCTGGAGGTATTTCTCTTATGCTTGGAGCCTCTGACCTATTCACCCATAAAAACTACCTAACTTGAGAGCCAACACCAAGGTTACCATGGCCCATTAGTATGACCGGCCGCCTTTGGTGGCATGTGTGTGTGTGTGTGTGTGTGTGTGTGTGTGTGTGTGTATGTTTTTGTCTCTCTCTATTTGTGCATGCAACCGTCTGTGTCGTTGGGGCTATAGCGATGCTATGTGGATAGTCTTCGCTATGTGCATAAAGGCACCACCTTCGACAGCAATGTCGCCTTTGGGGACGTCTACATGGACTCCCTTATCCACCCACCCACACACACATAAACACACACACACACACACACACACACACACACACACACACACACACACGAAGTCTCTCTCCAAAATTTGGTTTTCCAAGTTTTGGGGAAAAAATTTCTAGCAGTGCTTTATACATCAAGTGTTTTGTTCATGCAAACATCATGTCTCAATTGTCCTTGAGGCAAGGGAAAAGGATGGCTTTGAGCCTTTCAAGCTTCATTAAAGGAAGACAAAGATTCTAAGAGAGAAAACCTAGTATATGCTCTCTCTTCTTCACTCTCTCTTTATCTCTCTTGTCTCTCTCTCTCACAGTGTTCACAAAAAACCGGCCTTTAATGTATTTCTAGAGGAGGGCCATCTTGATGGAAAGGCCGGTCCTCTAGAAATACATTAAAGGCCGGTTTTCTGTGAACAGTGTGAGAGAGAGAGACAAGAGAAAGTGATGGAAACTCGCTAAATTTGGAGAATCTTAATGTAAAATCGATAAAAACCCTCTAAGAGGGAAAGCCTTAAATGCGCTCTCTCTTCTTCACTCTCTCTCTCAGTGTTCATAGAAATCGCGATGCCTTTAGTGTATTTCTAAAGGACAAAAATTTGAAAATTCTTGGCTAGTTTGGAGAGGAAACTGTCTAAATTTGGAGGATTTTAATGTAAAATCGGTAAAAACCCTAAAATTTTCACCAAAAATAGGGAGATTTACAATGCTCTCCTTTTTTCCATTGGTTGCTAAAAAAGTTTTTGGTGAACACTACTCTCTCTCTCTCTCTCTCTCTCTCTCTCTCTCTCTCTCTCTTTGTGGACCTCCCCACCGTCAACAGGGAGACCCGCTATGACATTACTTTCCCGAATGTTGACTATCCTAATGCTACCATTGGAGTCTAAGAGCCTGGTCGCATGGCCTGATAGCTTGCCATTTAGACGGTCGCTAGCCAATCATGTAGAGAGGGAATGAAGCCATTAAACGTCCGTCACATCACATACAAAATGTGGTCTTTTTTGCTCATATGTCCACAAAATCAATGGGATCCTAGTTTAATTGCAAAAATCATAGTCAATTGGACGTAGTCACCGAGTCGCAATCCAGCCACCAGTAGTAGTAAAATCTGTTCATGACCTTCCCCAATAGCTTTAGACCCACCCTATCAAAGGTAATGATTGGAAAAATATGGCTATTGACAAATGGGGTAGTCGGGCTGCACAACAGATGCAAGCGAGTAGGCTCTATAAGCTGTTTCCACTTTGTAGTTGTGTATAAGCTTGAGCACAATGGAGGACTGTAGACCCTGTCTAATCTCTTTAACTCTCTTTAAAGTATAAGACACACACTCTCTCTCTCTCTCTCTCTAAACTCTACGACTTGCACCTTCCTTTGTGTTTTTTGAGCCCCATTAAAGAAGGTGATAAATTGATCCTCTCCCTCTGTCTTTGCCTATACTCTCTCTCTACCCCATTCCCATTTTACCTTTTTCATTGCCAGCCTTGAGTCTTAAGTGTCCAATGTGTGTGTCATGAGGAGATGTGTAAAGATACACACACATGTGCCGGTGGTAGCACTCGTCTCATCAAATGCCTTGCATGTGGTTAACTAGTGGAGACCCATTTTTTTACTGTGTTCCATTGCAAGAGCTTGTGCGTGCTGCACAGAGTGCCGCTTGCATAGCGCTTTGGCCATATACGCGCAAGGAAAAGACACACCGTTCGAGAAGTGTTGCGGAAAAGTGTGCCTTAGCTTAGCCTTGAGTCAGTTGAAAAATCAAAAGAGCCAGTTGAAGGGATGGGAAGAAGGAGAAAATCCGGTTGTGGATGGCTGAGACAGTTTCACTATGTGGGAACCGGCTCCTGTGAGACGGGCAGTGGCACTACAAGAGGTTGTGTGCTCTTGTGACGCTGTTAGCGACGGAAATAGACTGGGTTTTTATAACTCCCGGCGTCGCTAAAACCGTCGCTAATAGCGTCGCTACAAAAGCGTCGCTATATGCGTCGCTATATAGAGACGCTCATAGCGACGGTTATAGCGACGTTCACACAGAAGTCTATAGCGACGCTCATAGCGACGCTACAGAGCCATAAATAGCGACGATTATAGCGACGCCCGAGAGAATTTTTTTTTGGTGACAGGGCATTGAATGCCCTGCCACCCATCAACCATATTGTACTTGATTCACTTTTTAAAAAAAGTGCAAGGGTAGATAATAGACCCAAAATAGTCACCCACAAGACGCATTGTTTGCAAAATTGACAAGCGTAAAATTGACAATTGTACACATCATAGGCAAAATGAATTGATTGGCAAATGTAATAATGACAATTGTACAACATCATAGGCATAAAGAATTGATTGGCAAAATGAACTGCGGTGACAAATGTAATAATATACATGGTTCAAAAAGACGTATAAAATCCGTCTCATGATACATAAGCTATGAGAAACCCTAAACTAATGCTATCTAGCTACGGCTAAACTGACATCGTCTAGTGAGACGTCTCATCGCGTCCAAGCGGCGTATCTGTCGGATTCTGCAAAAAAAGACAATAAGACAGCTTTCAGTAAGTATAAACATATAACGACATTTATAAAACAATACAAAAAATAGAAAAGAGTAAACCCTAATACTAACCATGCCGCCGCGAGAACTGAGAATGTCCATCAGGGCGTTTAAGCCCTTCCTGCCTACGTACTCGCGCTCGTACGGTGTGGGATCATGTCCTGTCATCGACCACTGTCAAAACATACAAAGATTTCATTATGTTAGAATTAAAAAACTCATAAACCCTAAACTATCGAACATAAAGAGCAATGCGAAAACACTTACAAAATCGGCCTCAAATGATGCCCATCCACCGCTCCCCAAGTGGTGCGAGCTCCCTGCCTCTACTTGCGCTCTGGCTGCATCCTTTTGTTGCTTCCACTTGTCGGGATTCTCGCGCGCTGCTTTCTTCGCATTATTCCAATCTTCTTTGGCCAGCCAATCTGGCCTGTTCCACCCATGCTTGATTGCTTTTTGCACTTCGGAACGCTTGTGTTTGCAGTATTCGCGCATTCGAATCTTCATCAGGTCTTCATTGAAGCGCTGATCCCGTGTTGGAACGGGAAACTCATCATGAAGTATGCTGATGACTCTGTTTTTTAAATCACTTGGTACTTCACTCCATTTGTTTAGTATGTAGTGTCTAAACAGCTGAGAGCAAAGACCACGCATGCGCGAGATCACCTTCTTGCCGTCATCATCCATGATGATGCCGCCGCTGAAGTCGACGGAGTAAGGCAAGCCCTTTGGCTGGTGACGCGTGAAGCTGGGTGTCTCGGCAGGGGTCTCTAGCGGCGTGTCGATGGGGGTACGGACGTCAGGTGTCTCCACCGGCGTCTGGGCCCCGAAGCGAGGAGTGTCGAGTGGGGTGGCTCCTGGCGGCGTAGGTAGAGGTGTGTAGCTGCTAGGAACAGTCAGCCGCGCAAAACCTGGCGTAGATGGCGATGCTGTGGCTGGTGTGGGGGCGGTCAAAGAAGGGGAGGGTAAAGAGCCTCGTCGAACACGAGGCGGTGTGGAGGCATCGGCGGCGGAATCCCCACATTAACCGCCACCGTCACCACTAGAGCGCCGGTGTCTAGACGAGTGTGAAGATCGTCTCGTCGACGCCGAAGCTTCGGAGCGCTCCGAATGCTCTCAAAGAGAGGGAGATGCGGATGGAGTAGGAACGCGCGATGATGCGTCAGAGCGATGACGCTCCACGTACCACTGTCTCTGCTGCGCTGACAAAGAAGAAAGAAACTCCTCATCATCCATACCTGCATTGAACAAACGAATATTTAAACTTAATATTGAATGAATAGAGTAGACAATGACGCAAAGACCATTAAATACAATGACGTAATGACGCATATAAATACAATGACGCAATGAATTGAGTGATAGAAGAGGCAAGTCGAAAACTCGGAATTTTCAATCAAAAGATGTGAGCGCGAGTAGAAAAGAGCGTTATACACCATGGAAGGTACTTAGAGAGCCAGAGCTTTTACAACAGAGAGCAAAATTGTTCAAATACAATATTTGTGGCTTTAAGAGATCTCTCTCTCATCCTCACATAACTCAACATAACTTCCTATATCTATATAGAGATCTCCGTTTAAACACATATCCTCTGTTTCATTTTGTAGCTCCTCTGCATGCACCCCATATAGAGTAGTAGCATCTTGATGCTCGTCTGGCACCACCGCAGCGGCTTCTGATTGAGCATCTTCTCTGATCTCCTCCATTGATGCCGTTGTGATTGGCACATGGTAGCCTTCATACGTCCTTGCTCTACGAGGGGCTACCTCTATGACGTACCACCAGTTTGATGTAGACTTTGTAGGATAAAATATTACCTGCCAGAGCCACATAACTTACATGAGAGCTTTCAAGCACATAACTTGTAAAAGGGGGATGTTAACTATTTACATACTTGTTCACAATGCTCGGGTAGTACGAAAGTGTCTCTTAGGTCAGTCCATTTCTTAGTAGAATCCACCTCAAGAAAACCAGACTCTCCTCTACGCACAGTAGCATTGCGACCCTCCATGATTATCTTGAACCATTGCACGTCGAACAAGTCAACAAAAAATCCTCTGTAATCGATCCTCAAAATCTCTTGTAGCGTGCCAAAGTAAGTGAGTTCCGCCACCACAGGACCTGCATCAGAGGAACGTCGTCGACTAGACTGTTCAAATTTTTCCATGATTCCACAATCTTGAGTAAAACGCTTTTTGTCGATCCGTTCCACCCTAAAATGTCGACCTTTACACCATGCTGCTGTGTATGACTTATACTACAACGAACAAAGATTATGAGTGGCCGTTCAAACGTTTAGAAATAAAGTCACTAGCTAGTCGTACATTGCAAACTTACCTTGGTCGCGCAACCCCGAGAGTACTCCCACTCTTCCTCAGTCACTTCGTCACCGCATTGTTGTGCGCTTTTCAATTGGTTGTGCAACCATCTTAAGCTCATGAATGTTGATAGGCTCTCCAGAACCGTCGGATAGTGCATCGGTGGTCATCTTCCCCGTCTCCACTCGATTCGTGCCCTTTGTCGCTCTTGCTTTGCATCCTCATATTGTGAAATCCACTTTTGCATCATTGGATTGTGAAGCATGCAAAATCGGTTGATTTTAGCCTCTAGATCTTCCGTCATCTTCTTCTCAACACCGAGATTGCACATGACAATCCCAGATATGCGCTCATCATCTATGGTTCGCCATAGCGTGTCCCGGACTTTATCAAATCCATCTAGCCACTCTCCAATGTACACTAGGGACTCTGATACCAACCAACCTTCTGCCATGCTACCCTCCGGACGTGCCTTTTGACGCACATATCCCTTAAGTATTTTCATGAAACGTTCTAAGAAGAACATCCATCTCGAATGAACTGTGCCAGCTATTTCCACCTCATCAACTATGTGAACAAGAAGATGCACCTGAATGGTTAGCATGGTAGTAGGAAAATGTTTCTCAAACATGCACACAAGCTCCGCAGCATTTAGTTTGGCAAATGGTATGGAGTCTACGTTGATCTCCTTTTGTGAGATCCATTGCACCAGCTTTGCAAGTTTGTAGATTGTGTTACGGATGTCGAGAGACAAACATCCCTCAATGGCAACCGGTAAATCAAACTGTAAAGTATGAGCAGCAATGATATTAAAGTCCACATTTTATGCAATGATATTAAAGTCCACTATGAACGTACCTGACACATTTTATGCCAATCGTGTGACTTCAAACCGTGACTTCAAACCGGTAAGCTTTCATTCTTTAGTAAAACACGTTCGGAGCGAGTGCATTACGCCAGTGGGGGTCCGCAAAGATCGAATGGTCTCTTTTACTTTGCGTTCTTGGGCTCCTGTGAAAATCCATGGTGCTTTAGGGAGTTTTATCGATCCATCAGACGCTGTTTGCGGCCAATATTGCTCCATACGATCCACATTTCTAAGGTCAACTCTGGCTCCCAAAGTATCTTTCTTGCCGGTCAGATAGTCCCATAGTAGATTACCCACATTCTTGAATATGTGCATTGGATCGAGCAAGTGATTGATCATGAGTCGGGGCCAGTATGGTAACTCGTACCATAGAGATAGTCTCTTCATTCCTGGAGGCAATCCGTCATCGCACATCTCCTTCTGCTCTAACCATGCTTGTGCAGACATCCTTGGTGGCTCTCTTCCCAAAAAGCCGTCGCGTAACACATGATTCTCTGGAAGATACGCTTGATGACCTTCGTAGATTTGCTTCTTCAGTGAGGGCGCCCTACGTGCATTCAGTCTAGGTCCACATGTGACACATGATAATAGATCAACTATGGGAAAAAACAAGATTTACAGTGTCTGAGTGAGGAGTGTCAATAGATCACCTGAGCATTCTGTTAGCTCGGGATAGTCATGCATGGTCCACATTAGAATGCCTCTGACCAAAGCATTCCGTCGTCTTGTGTGTCGGCTCATATCCACCACCTCTATGCCAATCCACAATTGTTGTAGCTCTTCCAATAGTGGACGAAGATACACATCCATATTCTCCACTTTATATCGCCCTGGCACAATCAAGCTTAGCCATAGGTTCCCCTTCTTCATAGTCAACCACGGGGGAATGTTGTAGTTGACGATGACAACGGGCCATACACTGTAAGATGTTGATCTTTGACCAAATGGATTTACGCCATCCATAGCCAGGCCTAAGCGCAAATTTCGAGCTTCCCTGGCAAAATCCGACCATGTTCCATCTATATGTTTCCAGGCTGCGCAATCTGCAGGAATTCGTAGCACACCATCCGAAGATTTATTCTCCTCATGCCATGATGCTAGGGCGGCCATGGACTTACATTCGAAGAAATGCTTGATGCGAGGAAGCAGAGGAAAATATCGCAAAACCTTTTGTGGAATTTTTGTCCCGTGGAGGTCTACTTGATATCTTTCGGAGTCACAATTCGAACACTTCTCCATGTCTATGTATTCCCCTCTGAAAAGAATGCAGTCATTAGGACAAGCGTGGATAGAATTGTAATCCATCCCCAAGTTTCGCAAAATCTTTCTTGCTTCATCTCGGGAATCTGGCGTCACATTGTCAGCTGGTAGTATGTGCTCTTTAAGCAATCTACACAACATAAAAATACGATACAGTCGTGTAAAAATCTATCAGATCATTATACATTTAGAGTTTTATTAAAGTAAACTAATTGTAATAGATCACCTGAAAAGCGCTGTGACGCTAGTGTCACTCCATCCAAACTTTGCCTGCATGTTGAGAAGAACCAGGAGTGCTTTCAATCTAGACATACGTTCTCCATTATACAATGGCGTATCGGCTTCACTTTTCATATCATCATAGATAAGCCTTTCTAAATCCATGATCGTCTCGATCATTTCATCAATCTCGGGCTCAAACATTTCCTCCTTGGGAATGTGCTCTGCATGATCATCCCCCGAGCTGTCAGAGGCTACATCTTGTGGCCTCACATATGCTGCTTGACCAAAGCGCCTGCGAACACGTCTATTGGGTTGCAAGATTGCTGCTTGTTGGCCAGCGTCAGAGTCCGACGAGTTATAATTGGCAACAACTCGATCTATAATAGATGGATCGAACTCGCCAAATTCGCGAACGTGCTGCAAAGAAACACTTCTTGTCCGTCGCACAGCATGCTTGCATTGATTACAAGGACAAAAGACCCTCGTTGAGAGATAGGTGTTTCGGTTGGACGGTCCCACATCCTCGTCACTACTCATAATGAGGATAAAAATCTTATAACCTGGACAACAAATTTAATATTCTATTGGCATTCTTCGTCTTATCTCTCTCTCTCTCTCTCTCTCTCTCTACCTCACATTCTCTAGTCATGTCCAATCCCCGCACACCTCGGTCTAGAGGTGCACAGAGATCAGAACCACCGGGTTATAATCTCGTCTTTATTGGTCAATACCTATATTTGTGGGTACAAAAAATCTACAGACCCACGTCTACATGATACTGCATGTAGTGGACAAAACCCCTTTGCCTCTTCTCTAACTGTAGCACTTCACAGCATCTTAACATCTTTTCATAGTAGATCTTTTCACTGTTCGTCTAACTCTAAACCCTAAACCGTAAGTAATTCTTGCGTGGACTCGATCTAACGTAAATAAGCGTAAATCTAAATAAACGTAAATCTAACTAAAAATAAACCTAAATCTAATTTAACGTAAGTCTACATCTAACCTAATCTTTAACGTCTTTTGGGATAGTTTCCTACGACGTTAAAACTCTCTTCTTCTTGTGTGTGTGTGTGTGTGTGTGGGTAAACCTAAATAAACCTAAGTCTAATCTAATATAACATAAATCTAAATCTAACGTAAATTATGTTATATTAAAAACAAAGAACTAAACTAACAGGGATTATAAGAACCTTAAAACTGATTTAGCACATAATTTTTCACATAACTCGGCAAGAGTTGGCATTCTCATCACTAAAGATGTGAGAGTTAACTTCCGGTGGTGACGCTGCCTCATCTCCATCCACATTTGACGACAGCAGTTGGCCCTTTAGACCGTTCTTGCTCTTGTTACTAACTTTGAAGTTGTTGTTGAATGACTAGAGGTTGTCTAGATGGTCATTGTGTCGGGGATGTAGTGACTCTTGCCGCCCTGAAGATCCTCCTTCTTCCCTATCTTCTGAAGACATTTCACCTGTACTTTTGGATCGACGGAGCCCACCATGAGTGAAGGCAGCAATACCCTATATTTCATTGAGGGCTTTCTTCACCCGCTTCATGCAGGCATCGCAGTCTATGGAGACCTAAATCTAATCTAATATAACGTAAATCTAAATCTAGCGTAAATAAACGTAAATCTATTTAAAAATAAACCTAAATCTAATCTAATTTAACTTAAATAAACCTAAATCTAATTTAACGTAAGTCTACATCTAACCTAATCTTTAACGTCTTTTAGGATAGTTTCCTACGACGTTATAACTCTCTTCTTCTTGTGTGTGTGTGCGTGTGTGGATGTGTGTGCCAATAAAAATAGATAAATGGTATAACCTTTCTATCACCCATGCCAAGTATGATAGATTGGTTATGCCATTTCCCTCTTGAATAATAGGTCTTGAGTTCAACTCCTCGTCGGCTAGATCTTTAGGTCTTTTAATTTTAATTAGTTTCCTACGACGTTAAATTAGTTTCTCTCTCTTTCTCTCTCAATGTGTGTTCGTTTTTTTGTTTATGCATGTTTTCTCTCTCTTTTCCTCTCTCAATGTGTGCGTTTTTTGTTTATGCATGTTCTCTCTCTCTTTTCCTCTCTCAATGTGTGCGTTTTTTGTTTATGCATGCTCTCTCTCTCTCTTTTCCTCTCTCAATGTGTGTGTGCATTCTTTGTTTATGTATGTGTGTGTGCGTTTTTGTTTATGTTTGTACTCTTTCTCTCTCTCTCTCTCTCTCTCTCTCTCAAAAACACTATGTGTGTGTGTGTGTGTGTGTGTGTGTGTGTGTGTGTGTGAGAGAGAGAGAGAGAGAGAGAGAGAGAGGGAGAGAGAGAAAGAGGGGAAGGGAACATGAGAGTGAGGAGAGGGAAGGAGCATACCTGGCTCTCCTTCCTCTCCTCGTGTGTGTGTGTGTGTGTGTGTGTGTGTATTTTGTGTGTGTGTGTGTGTGTGTGGAGAAGAAAGAGAGAGAGAGAGAGAGAGAGGGAGAGGGAGAGCGTTACCTGCTCCTTGCTTGAGTTTTTGGGCGCTCTCTATTATTTTTTTTAGCCTGGCCGGCGTCGCTATGAGCGTCGCAAATTTACTTGTAAATTTGCGACGCTCATAGCGACGCCGGGAATTTTTTTTTTTTAGCGTCGCTAATATGAATAGCCTCTTGTAGTGTGGATCAGTCAGTAATTACTATGGTAATTACCATGGTAAACCCAAGGCATATAAATAGGACCCATTATATTTTAATCGCGTTGGAAATTGTTGGCAGTTGTTGTCGGCATTTACGGGCATAAGTTACTGGCAAACATTAAGTCATTTGTCGTGGCTGTACTCTGTTTATCTTTCGGTCCATAAGCCACATCATCTTCATTGTAATATTTCATCTGTAATTCCAATTATAGCAATGCAATATATTCCAGTTATACCTACTCTGTACTCAATTATTCTAAATCTGAATATCATTCTCAGTATTTAGTCTGGTTCTTATTCCAGTAGACGTATTCCAGTTCAGTTTCTGTTCCTTTGTCCAGTCTGATGTCTGAACTAATACATCACCAATAGCTGTAAGCTTCTAACACTGGAATTAGCTATCTCAAGAGATCAGCTCCAATTCCATTTTGGCGATCACGGTGGCTAGAGATGAAGCTCGTTAACTAGAACACTCTTCTCCCAATTGGAAGTTCCCAGCTACAACAATGGCACCCAAAACCAGTCGTGGCTAGAAACCAACCATCCGTGTTGATCCTATTCCTGAGGAGTCGGGAAGAGAATCTGACCGTAAGCATGAGAGGGTGACTGACACTGAGGCCCATGAGGAGCACAATCAAGATGATGAGACGCAGGACTCACAGCATTCCAGTCACTCTAGACGTAGACGGGCAGAAAGGGAAGCACACAAGGCCAAAAGTTCTTGGTCCAGGCAGGGGGATGAGGGTACCAAAGGTAGTAAAGGCCCCGAGGGGTTCACTATGTGTAAAACTACCATATCACCTGCGTTCAAGACATGTTTGTAAAACCCCTTATTTGTGAATTTTGTTAAGAATATGATGTACCCTTTTCTTTTAAAATCTGTAATTTTTTTCAAATTTGAAAAAATAATGCCCTTCTGTATACATATTTTTGTAAGTTTCAAGAACTTTAAATACCCTTTTGTTGAACTCACGTGATAGGTTACATTTTTATTAGGTGACCTTCCCGGGGTAAAGACAGTCACCACACTTCCAATAGACAGGCCAGAGAGGACAGTGACACAGAGACTGAAACAGATATTGATTGGGATGCAGATACTGACAATTGTAAGAAGACTTCAAAGCGTGGTTCTGACTCTAAGAAGAGAAGCGGCAGGACCAGCGGTAATCGGCATGATTACACATCCTCACTGAAAATCTCTTTTCCCGTATTCAAAGGGGGCAAGAAGGATGATCTGGATGTTCACATCCAGGATTTTGAGCGGTATGCAGAGCTGAAGAATATTGATGAGGATGATTGGGGTGATTAGTTTTTGCAAACCTTGAAGGAGGCAGCGAGAAAGGGGTACTACCATACCCCGCTTGTTAGCTTAGATCCTATAATAAACTACTTAAAGCCTTCAGACTAGAGTATTCTGACAACAGAGGTGATGAAGATATTCTTTGTGAACTGGATAAGATCAAGTAGAGAAATCTGTCAATCCGAAGCTATGTGGAGAAAAGCAAGGAGTTGACAAGGCAGTTGCAGGAACGGCCGTCAGAAAAGCGACTGTGTGCATGGTTCTTGAATGGATTTCGTAGCAAGAAGCTTAGAGAGCAGGAGGTACTAGCACCGATGAAGAAATTCAATGATATGGTACAACGAGCACTGAAGTTGGAACAACAATCTAAGAAGGAAAAGAGCCATAAGAAGAGAAGATCCAGTAGCATTAGTTCTTCTACTGAGAACTCAAATTCCAACTAAGTTTCTAGCAGTTTTGAGAGTAGCTCCAATGAGAGGTCCAAGGATAAGTCAAAAAAGGGGTCCTGGACTAAGAAGATTGAAGAAATGGCTAGGTAGATTGCTGAGATTAGCCAGACCAAACAACCAGTGAGAAAAATGGAGACTTGGTGTTCAAAATGAAAATCCAAGGACCATGTTTCTAACGAGTGCCCACAGTGTCCTTATTTTAAAGCCTTTGGCCATTTATGGAACAATTTTGGTATTAGGATTCATCATTTCAATAAGGGCAAAGACTTGTCAGTAGTAGCATATACCGAACAAGTAAGAGTGGAAAACACCAAAGCTTCTCAGGAGGAGAAACCAGGTACTAGCGGTACTAATCTAGGGCACGGCAAATACCAAGCGGTTACTAGCCGAGGCTGGGGGCGTGGTAACTTCCAGAGACGGAGTTTGAATTGCTATACTTGTGGAAAGTATGGGAATTTCGCGGCTCAATGTCCAGACACACTTGCACCTGCTACTACTAAGGCAAAGGCACCAGAGCCAGTTCTAGTATGGGCGGTAACACGGAGCAAAGGAGTAGTAATTGAAGAAATTCTAGAGATTCCAAAAAAACCAGTCACCACTGAATGCAGCAAATGGGCTCAATAGAGAGAGGTATGGAAGGCCAAGGGTAAAGAGAAGGTGGTTGATGAATGGTAGGAGCAGAGAGAACTAGCGGCGAAAATCATAGAGGATTTAGCCAAGAAGCTGCCAGAGCAGCCAGAAAGTTCTGAAGCACGAGTCATTTAGAAGATACCAACCCAATCTACTGAGAAAGATCGGTCAAAGCCTGGCATACCTGAGACTATGTTGGCTGCGGTACAAGGGATGATTGGAGAATTGGGAGTTGATAGAAGAACTGGAAGCACTACAAGGAAGGAATGGCATTGTGAAGATACGACCAATTCTTCGAGCTCCGACGACCAGTCTAATCAGGAGAAAGAAGAAATCCATGTTAAGATTTGTGATAGAATTCAACAACTCACTGTGGAGTTGGAAGATATCAGAAGAACTTTGCCTGAAGTGGCGAAATTCATCAGACAGCGAAGGAAAGCTGAAGCGAAGGCTAGAACAGTTGATTTGACGACTGTCCGAGATGATGAAGTACCGCTCATTTAGGTGGATTACAAGGTTCGGAAGCAATGGGAACCACTTTCAAGTGTCATCTTGGATGGAGGAGCAGGAGTAAATATCATGGGAGTACATCTCCAGCAGAGGATGGGCATCACAAATCTAAAGCCAGCACCATTTAAAGTGAGAATGGCAGATCATAGAGTAGTACAAGCTACTGGTATGATTGAAAATATGCAGATACGAGTAGGCAGGGAAAAATTTAAAGCCAACTTTCTAGTTCTTGATGTGCAAGGGGCCTATGGAATGCTGCTAGGGCGCCCATGGTTGAGAATAGCACATGTTGTTCACGACTATGCAAATCAAACCCTAACTATACAAGGGGCCAGCGAGAGGATTCAGATCCAGACGAACAATACTAGGAGCTGGAGAAAAGAGCTAAGGCCTAAGGAATTATGCCAGAAGTACAAGGCAAAGAAGATTGAACGAATGTTAGCAGCTCTGAACATATTTCCTCTAGCAAAAATTGACCCGAATGCGGTTTTACTAAACAAAGAGCAGGACAACAAGCAGAAAAATAAATTCCCATACCAGTTTACTGAAATGAATACATGAGAAAGATCAGTTCAATTAACTGGGAGGCTGGAAGAATCAGCTGAAACTGGCATGGCAGAGGAGCCAATGTATTCTAGAGAGCTCACAGCAAATCAGAATGCTGATTCAGAACTTAACGGGCCATCTTGGGATTATGCTGAGGAATCGACCAAGAGAAAAGGCGGTGGGCCTAATTGGTTGCTTCCAGACGACCAAGAAGCTGAAGAATGGAACCTAGTCTCTGAGGATAGTCCTAGGATGATCAAGGTTAATAAGCATCTCAATCCTACAATGAAGGAAAAGGCACGTAGGATGTTTCATAACTACAAAGATATATTTGCCTGGGAACACACAGACCTGAAAGGGGTGGATCCCGAAGTATGCCAGCACAGGATACCGTTGAAGCCAGATGCTCGGCCAGTAAGACTGCAAAGATACCGAATGAACCCCAACTATGCTAAGAAGTTCAAGGAGGAGATTGACAATCTTCTCAAGGCTGGGTTCATCACACAAGTGGCTAGTAGTGATTGGCTGTTTCCTATAGTAGTAGTTCCCAAGAAGAATGGGAAATTGAGAGTCTGTGCTGACTATAGGAAACTCAACACCCAAACTATCAAAGATCCATTCCCATTGCCTTTTACTGAAATGTTGCTTGATGAGATTGCAGGATACAAAATGTATAGTTTTATGGACGGTTATAGTGGCTAGTAGTGATTGGCTGTTTCCTATAGTAGTAGTTCCCAAGAAGAATGGGAAATTGAGAGTCTATGTTGACTATAGGAAACTCAACGCCCAAACTATCAAAGATCCATTCCCATTGCCTTTTACTGACATGTTTCTTGATGAGATTGCAAGATACAAAATGTATAGTTTTATGGACGGTTATAGTGGATACAACCAGTTATAGATTGCTCCTGAGGATAGAGATAAGACCACTTTCATCACAAAGTGGGGAGCTTTCATGTATCTGGTGATGCCCTTCGGCCTGTGCAACGCACCAGCTACTTTTTAGCGGTGTATGATGGAAATGTTCAATGAGTTTCTTCATCGGTTCCTCGCCATCTTCATGGATGATTTTACTGTATATTCAGATGAGGAACAACACTTACTATTCTTGGAAATGGTTTTCAAACGCTGTCAGGAGAAGCGGATTTGTCTGAATCCATTTAAATCCGTTTTCCTAGTCTGGAAGGGACAACTACTGGGACATGTAGTATCCCGCAATGGAATAGAAATGGCCAAGGACAAAATCCAGTGTGTTCAGCAAGCCAAAGTGCCCACAAATGAATCTGAGTGAAGCTCTTTCCTGGGTTATATTAACTTCTACAGAAGGTTTGTGCATAAGTTTGCCTCTCAAGCTATACCATTATATGAGCTCACAAAAGAAGACCAGTAAGTTCAATTGGACTGCTGAGTGTGAGAAAAGCTTCCAGAGCCTAAAAAAGGCTATTATCAGTAAACCAGTCCTCAAGCAGCCCAATTGGGATGTTATCTTCCATGTACATGTGGACGCTTCGGGACTGGCAATGGGGGCTATATTGGCTCAGCCAGATGGAAGGACTGATTATCCTGTTTATTTTGCCAGTTGTAGATTCAGTCAGGCTGAACAAGGTTATAAGACCATTGAACGAGAAGCCCTAGGAATGGTTTTTAGTGCTACAAAGTTCAGGCATTACCTGCTAGGCAAACTGTTTCATTTCTATGTGGATCATCAGGCTCTTTTGTTCTTGATTAATAAAGTCATTATTCAAGGCAGGCTAATACGGTGGATGATGTTCCTCATGGAGTTTGAATTTTGAATTTTTCATAAGCCTGGCAAGAATCACTGTGGCACTGATTTTCTATCTAGGAGTATAGAGGGTTATTTAGAAGCATCTTTGAGGGACGAACTAGTGGATGCTGAATTATTTCAGCTGGAACCAGGTGAATCAGTTGACCCTGAATGGTATGACGTTTACCAGTTTCTTTCTCAGGGTGCTTTTCCAGATGACTGGAAGCAGAACCAGAAGAAGGCTTTTGTCATCAAGAGCTTGAAGTTTACTATCATCAGGGGTTCACTCTATCGATTAGGTGTTGATGGTATTCTTCGACGTCATGTGCCTATGGAAGGGAGAATGCAAGTCATCTCAGAGGCACATAATGGCGAATCTGGTGGACATTTTTCCAATCAGGTTACCTACAAGAAGATTCTACAAGCTCGTTTATGGTGGCAAACATTGATAGCTGATGTTAGAAGTTTTTGCAAAACTTGTGACATATGCCAAAGAATGGGTAGACTTACAACTGCAGATATGACTCCCTTAACACCAGTACAACCACTCGGTGTTTTCATGAAATGGAGCTTGGATTTTATGGGACCTTTTAAGAAGGTTACCCCCAGGAAGAATAAATATATAGTGATGGCTACTTGCTATGTCACTAAGTGGCCAAAAGCTAAGGCTCTTCCTGACAACACATCCACGTCTATTGCAAGATTTCTATTTGAGAATATTGTTTGTCGCTATGGATGTCCTGTGGAGATTGTGTCGGACCAAGGGACACATTTTATTAATGACACCATGGAGATCCTACTGGATATGCTTTCAGTCAAGCATCGGAAATCTACCCCTTATTATCCCAGATGCAATGGACATGCTGAAAGTAGTAACAAGACAATTAAGACTATTCTCACAAGGTTGTGCAGAAGAAGCTAGACCAGTGGGATTTGAAGCTCCAGACTGCTTTATGGGCGTATAGGACAGCTTACAAGGTCACTACAGGGTTGACACCATTCAGAATGGTGTATGGCACTGAAGTTGTTGTTCCTATGGAGTTTGTTATCCCAAGTCTCAGACTGGCTGTGGAATATGGGTTATACTTCAACCACAATCTGAAAAAATGTCTGGATGAGCTTACCCAGTTAGATGAACTCAAGCAACGGGCTATGGTCTAACAAGAGATTGTTCAACAATGAAGGAAGCACTGGCATGATTGCAGAATTAAGGTCCAGGACACTACAAGAGGCTATTCATATTAGCGACGCTCACACAGCGACGCTAAAAAAAAAAAATTCATGGCGTCGCTATGAGCGTCGCAAATTTACAAGTAAATTTGCGACGCTCATAGCGACGCCGGCCAGGCTAAAAAAAATAACAGAGAGGGCCCAAAAACTCAGATCTCAGATCTGAGTTTTTCGGCGCCCTCAAGCAAGGAGCAGGTAACGCTCTCCCTCTCCCTCTCTCTCTCTCTCTCTCTCTTTCTTCTCCACACACACACACACACACACACACACACGAGGAGAGGAAGGAGAGCCAGGTATGCTCCTTCCCTCTCCTCACTCTCATGTTCCCTTCCCCTCTTTCTCTCTCTCCCTCTCTCTCTCTCTCTCACACACACACACACACACACACACACACACACACATAGTGTTTTTGAGAGAGAGAGAGAGAGAGAGAGAGAGAGAGAGAGAGAGAGAAAGAGTGCAAACATAAACAAAAATGCACACACACATACATAAACAAAAAATGCACACACACATTGAGAGAGGAAAAGAGAGAGAGAGCATGCATAAACAAAAAACACACACATTGAGAGAGGAAAAGAGAGAGAGAACATGCATAAACAAAAAACGCACACATTGCGAGAGGAAAAGAGAGAGAAAACATGCATAAACAAAAAAACGCACACACATTGAGAGAGAAAGAGAGAGAAACTAATTTAACGTCGTAGGAAACTAATTAAAATTAAAAGACCTAAAGATCTAGCCGACGAGGAGTTGAACTCAAGACCTATTATTCAAGAGGGAAATGGCATAACCAATCTATCATACTTGGCATGGGTGATAGAAAGGTTATACCATTTATCTCTTTTTATTGGCACACACATCCACACACGCGCACACACACAAGAAGAAGAGAGTTATAACGTCGTAGGAAACTATCCTAAAAGACGTTAAAGATTAGGTTAGATGTAGACTTACGTTAAATTAGATTTAGGTTTATTTAAGTTAAATTAGATTAGATTTAGGTTTATTTTTAGTTAGATTTACGTTTATTTACGCTAGATTTAGATTTACGTTATATTAGATTAGATTTAAGTCTCCATAGACTGCGATGCCTGCATCAAGCGGGTGAAGAAAGCCCTCAATGGAATATAGGGTATTGCTGCCTTCACTCATGGTGGGCTCCGTCGATCCAAAAGTACTGGTGAAATGTCTTCAGAAGATAGGGAAGAAGGTGGATCTTCAGGGCGGCAAGAGTCACTACATCCCCGACAATGACCATCTAGACAACCTCTAGTCATTCAACAGCAACTTCAAAGTTAGTAACAAGAGCAAGAACGGTCCAAAGGGCCAATTGCTGTCGTCAGATGTGGATGGAGATGAGGTAGCGTCACCGCCGGAAGTTAACTCTCACATCTTTAGTGATGAGAATGCCAACTCTTGCCGAGTTATGTGAAAAATTATGTGTTAAATCAGTTTTAAGGTTCTTATAATCCCTGTTAGTTTAGTTCTTTGTTTTTAATATAACATAATTTACGTTAGATTTAGATTTATGTTATATTAGATTAGACTTAGGTTTATTTAGGTTTACCCACACACACACACACACACACACACACACACAAGAAGAAGAGAGTTTTAACGTCGTAGGAAACTATCCCAAAAGACGTTAAAGATTAGGTTAGATGTAGACTTGCGTTAAATTAGATTTAGGTTTATTTTTAGTTAGATTTACGTTTATTTAGATTTACGCTTATTTACGTTAGATCAAGTCCACGCAAGAATTACTTACGGTTTAGGGTTTAGAGTTAGACGAACAGTGAAAAGATCTACTGTGAAAAGATGTTAAGATGCTGTGAAGTGCTACAGCTAGAGAAGAGGCAAAGGGGTTTTGTCCACTACATGCAGTATCATGTAGACGTGGGTTTGTAGATTTCTTGTACCCACAAATATAGGTATTGACCAATAAAGACGAGATTATAACCCGGTGGTTCTGATCTCCGTGCACCTCTAGACCGAGGTGTGCGGGGATTGGACATGACTAGAGAATGTGAGGTAGAGAGAGAGAGAGAGAGAGAGAGAGAGAGAGAGAGAGAGAGAGAGAGAGAGAGAGAGAGAGAGAGAGAGAGAGAGAGAGAGAGAGAGAGAGAGAGAGATAAGACAAAGAATGCCAATAAAATATTAAATTTGTTGTCCAGGTTATAAGATTTTTATCCTCATTATGAGTAGTGACGAGGATGTGGGACCGTCCAACCGAAACACCTATCTCTCAACGCGGGTCTTATGTCCTTGTAATCAATGCAAGCATGCTGTGCGATGGACAAGACGTGTTTCTTTGCAGCACGTTCGCGAATTTGGCGAGTTCGATCCATCTATTATAGATCGAGTTGTTGCCAATTATAACTCGTCGGACTCTGACGCTGGCCAACAAGCAGCAATCTTCCAACCCAATAGACGTGTTCGCAGGCGCTTTGGTCAATCAGCATATGTGAGGCCACAAGATGTAGCCTTTGAGAGCTCGGGGGATGATCATGCAGAGCACATTCCCAACGAGGCAATGTTTGAGCCCGAGATTGATGAAATGATCAAGACGATCATGGATTCAGAAAGGCTTATCTATGATGATATGAAAAGTGAAGCCGATACGCCATTGTATAATGGAGCACGTATGTCTAGATTGAAAGCACTCCTGGTTCTTCTCAACATGCAGGCAAAGTTTGGATGGAGTGACACTAGCGTCACAGCGCTTTTCAGGTGATCTATTACAATTAGTTTACTTTAATAAAACTCTAAATGTATAATGATCTGATAGATTTTTACACGACTGTATCGTATTTTTATGTTGTGTAGATTGCTTAAAGAGCACATACTACCAGCTGACAATGTGACGCCAGATTCCCGAGATGAAGCAAGAAAGATTTTGCGAAACTTGGGGATGGATTACAATTCTATCCACGCTTGTCCGAATGACAGCATTCTTTTCAGAGGGGAATACATAGACATGGAGAAGTGTCCGAACTGTGATTCCGAAAGATATCAAGTAGATCTCCACGGGACAAAAATTCCACAAAAGGTTTTGCGACATTTTCCTCTGCTTCCTCGCATCAAGCATTTCTTCGAATGTAAGTCCATGGCCGCCCTAGCATCATGGCATGAGGAGAATAAATCTTCGGATGGTGTGCTACGAATTCCTGCAGATTGCGCAGCCTGGAAACATATAGATGGAACATGGTCGGATTTTGCCAGGGAAGCTCGAAATTTGCGCTTAGGCCTGGCTATGGATGGCGTAAATCCATTTGGTCAAAGATCAACATCTTACAGTGTATGGCCCGTTGTCATCGTCAACTACAACATTCCCCCGTGGTTGACTACGAAGAAGGGGCACCTATGGCTAAGCTTGATTGTGCCAGGGCGATATAAAGTGGAGAATATGGATGTGTATCTTCATCCACTATTGGAAGAGCTACAACAATTGTGGATTCGCATAGAGGTGGTGGATATGAGCCGACACACAAGACGACGGAATGCTTTGATCAGAGGCATTCTAATGTGGACCATGCATGACTATCCCGGGCTAACAGAATGCTCAGGTGATCTATTGACACTCCTCACTCAGACACCGTAAATCTTGTTTTGTCCCATAGTTGATCTATTATCATGTGTATACATGTAGGGCTTCAAACAAGCGGATACAGAGCATGTGTCACATGTGGACCTAGACTGAATGCACGTAGGGCACCCTCGCTGAAGAAGCAAATCTACGAAGGTCATCAAGCGTATCTTCCAGAGAATAATGTGTTACGCGACGGCTTTTTGGGAAGAGAGCCACCAAGGATGTCTGCACAAGCATGTTTAGAGCAAAAGGAGATGTGCGATGAAGGATTGCCTCCAGGGATGAAGAGACTATCTCTATGGTACGAGTTACCATACTGGCCCCGACTCATGATCAATCACTTGCTCGATCCAGAATACATGATCAATCACTTGCTCGATCACTTGCGCGTCAAAAGGCACGTCCGGAGGGTAGCATGGTAGAAGGTTGGTTGGTATCAGAGTCCCTAGTGTACATTGGAGAGTGGCTAAACGGATTTGATAAAGCCCGGGACACACTATGGCGAACCATAGATGATGAGCGCATATCTGGGATTGTCATGTGCAATCTCGGTGTTGAGAAGAAGATGACGGAAGATCTAGAGGCTAAAATCAACCGATTTTGCATGCTTCACAATCGAGTGATGCAAAAGTGGATTTTACAATATGAGGATGCAAAGCAAGAGCGACAAAGGGCACGAATCGAGTGGAGACGGGGAAGACGACCACCGATGCACTATCCGACGGTTCTGGAGAGCCTACCAACATTCATGAGCTTAAGATGGTTGCACGACCAATTGAAAAGCGCACAACAATGCGGTGACGAAGTGACTGAGGAAGAGTGGGAGTACTCTCGGGGTTGCGCGACCAAGGTAAGTTTGCAATGTACGACTAGCTAGTGACTTTATTTCCAAACGTTTGAACGGCCACTCATAATCTTTGTTCGTTGTAGTATAAGTCATACACAGCAGCATGGTGTAAAGGTCGACATTTTAGGGTGGAACGGATCGTCAAAAAGCGTTTTACTCAAGATTGTGGAATCATGGCAAAATTTGAACAGTCTAGTCGACGACGTTCCTCTGATGCAGATCCTGTGGTGGCGGAACTCACTTACTTCGGCACGCTACAAGAGATTTTGAGTTTCGATTACAGAGGATTTTTTGTCGACTTGTTCGACGTGCAATGGTTCAAGATAATCATGGAGGGTCGCAACGCTACTGTGCGTAGAGGAGAGTCTGGTTTTCTTGAGGTGGATTCTACTAAGAAATGGACTGACCTAAGAGACACTTTCGTACTACCCGAGCATTGTGAACAAGTAAGTATGTAAATAGTTAACATCCCCCTTTTACAAGTTATGTGCTTGAAAGCTCTCATGTAAGTTATGTGGCTCTGGCAGGTAATATTTCATCCTACAAAGTCTACATCAAACTGGTGGTACGTCATAGAGGTAGCCCCTCGTAGTGCAAGGACGTATGAAGGCTACCATGTGCCAATCACAACCGCATCAATGGAGGAGATCAGAGAAGATGCTCAATCAAAAGCCGCTGCGGTGGTGCCAGACGAGCATCAAGATGCTACTACTCTATATGGGGTGCATGCAGAGGAGCTACAAAATGAAACAGAGGATATGTGTTTAAACGGAGAGCTCTATATAGATATAGGAAGTTATGCTGAGTTATGCGAGGATGAGAGAGAGATCTCTTAAAGCCACAAATATTGTATTTGAACAATTTTGCTCCGTGTTGTAAAAGCTCTGGCTCTCTAAGTACCTCCCATGGTGTATAACGCTCTTTTCTACTCGCGCTCACATCTTTTGATTGAAAATTCCGAGTTTTCGACTTGCCTCTTCTATCACTCAATTCATTGCGTCATTGTATTTATATGCGTCATTACGTCATTGTATTTAATGGTCTTTGCGTCATTGTCTACTCTATTCATTCAATATTAAGTTTAAATATTTGTGTGTTTAATGCAGGTATGGATGATGAGGAGTTTCTTTCTTCTTTGTCACCGCAGCAGAGATAGTGGTACCTGGAGCGTCATCGCTCTGGCGCATGATCGCGCGTTCCTACTCCATCCGCATCTCCCTCTCTTTCGGAGCATTCTGCGCGCTCCGAAGCTTCGGCGTCGACGAGACGATCTTCACACTCGTCTAGACACCGGCGCTCTAGTGGTGGCAGTGGCGGTTGTTGTGGGGATTCCGCCGCCGATGCCTCCACACCGCCTCGTGTTCGACGAGGCTCTTTACCCTCCCCTTCTTTGCCCGCCCCCACACCAGCCACAACATCGCCATCTACACCAGGTTTTGCTCGGCTGACTGTTCCTAGCAGCTACACACCTCTACCTACTCCATCAGGAGCCACCCCACTCAACACTCCTCGCTTCGGGGGCCAGACGCCGGTGGAGACACGTGACGTCCGTACCCCCATCGACACGCCGCTAGAGACCCCTGCCGGGACACCCAAGTTCACGCGTCACCGGCCAGAGGGCTTGCCTTACTCCATCAACTTCAGCGGCGGCATCATCATGGATGATGACGGCAAGAAGGTGATCTCGCGCATGCGTGGTCTTTTCTCTCAGCTGTTTAGACACTACATACTAAACAAATGGAGTGAAGTACCAAGTGATTTAAAAAACAGAGTCATCAGCATACTTCATGATGAGTTTCCCGTTCCAACACGGGATCAACGCTTCAATGAAGACCTGATGAAGATTCGAATGAGCGAATACTGCAAACACAAGCGTTCCGAAGTGCAAAAAGCAATCAAGCATGGGTGGAACAGGCCAGATTGACTGGCCAAAGAAGATTGGAAGAATGCGAAGAAAGCAGCGCGCGAGAATCCCGACAAGTGGAAGCAACAAAAGGATGCACCAGAGTGCGAGTAGAGGCAGGGAGCTCACACCACTTGGGGAGCGGTGGATGGGCATCATTTGAGGCCGATTTTGTAAGTGTTTTTGCATTGCTTTTTATGTTCGATAGTTTAGGGTTTATGAGTTTTTTAATTCTAACATAATGAAATCTTTGTATGTTTTGACAGTGGTCGATGACAGGATGTGTTCCCACATCGTACGAGCGCGAGTACGTAGGCAGGAAGGGCTTAAACGCCCTGATGGACATTCTCAGTTCTCGCGGCGGCATGGTTAGTATTAGGGTTTACTCTTTTCTATTTTTTGTATTGTTTTATAAATGTCGTTTTATGTTTATACTTACTGAAAGCTGTCTTATTGTCTTTTTTTGCAGAATCCGACAGATACGCCGCTTGGACGCGATGAGACGTCTGACTAGACGACGTCAGTTTAGCCGTAGCTAGATAGCATTAGTTGAGGGTTTCTCATAGCTTATGTATCATGAGACGGATTTTATACGTCTTTTTGAACCATGTATATTATTACATTTGTCACCGCAGTTCATTTTGCCAATCAATTCTTTATGCCTATGATGTTGTACAATTGTCATTATTACATTTTCCAATCAATTCATTTTGCCTATGATGTGTACAATTGTCAATTTTACTCTTGTCAATTTTGCAAACAATGCGTCTTGTGGGTGACTATTTTGGGTCTATTATCTACCCTTGCACTTTTTTTAAAAAGTGAATCAAGTACAATATGGTTGATGGGTGGCAGGGCATTCAATGCCCTGTCACCAAAAAAAAATTCTCTCGGGCGTCGCTATAACCGTCGCTATTTATGGCTCTGTAGCGTCGCTATGGGCGTCGCTATGAGCGTCTCTATATAGCGACGCTTTCGTAGCGACGGTTTTAGCGATGCCGGGGGTTATAAAAACCCAGTGTATTTCCGTCGCTAACAACGTCACAAGAGCACACAACCTCTTGTAGTGTGAGTTTCAGAAAGGGGATCTGGTGCTCCTCTATCAGTCCAGATTGGGTCCTAAGAAGCCAAACCTAAAGATTGCCTGGGCAGGACCATTTGAGGTAGACTGGGCTTTCTCCAATGGCACGGTAAGATTGAAAGACTTATCTAGATTACTGCTGCCAGGGGTGTATAATGGCGCAAAGATCAAGCTCTACTATTCCAAAGCTAGAGAGCTTGGCCAGGAACAGGGTACTAGGGAGCTGGGAACTGAAGATCAAGAGATACCAGAATCAGATATTTTTGGGCTTTCTCATGTGCAACCAGTTTCAGTTTCAGAACCAGTGCCAGTGGGACCAAGTCAAATGGGTACCAGGACCAGTACCAGTGCGATCAAGCACTGGGACCCAGCCCAACGATCAGATGGTACTCTAGTAGTAATCATTTCAAGGATGGGTAGAAGTCTTGTCCAATGCATGTCTCCCACGACAGTTGTTATGCACAAAAGTCTAGGAACGGTAAGTGGTGGAGCTTTTATGACGCGAACGCGTATAACAGTAAGGAGAGTCGGCATTTTTCCTCACAAATCTCCTGCGCGATGATTCCCTCCTATGTCCATTCGCCATCGCCAAGCTTTGAGGTATCTTCGCTACAGCCATAGACTTCGTCTTCTGAGGAGACAGTGGACTGTCGTCTAGCTTTGCCAGCAACACCTGGGTATGGCTTTGGAGAATCAAGTAAGTCTTCTACTTCCTCACCCGTTTCGTCATCTTCACAGTGTATGGGTAGGAGGAGACGCTCAAAAAAGATGCAGGATTCTCTCAATGAAACCCAAGCTATTGTCGATGCTGCCAAGGCAAGCCTTCCCCTCATCCCTTATAGCAAGATTCAGCCACTACAAGAGGTTGTGTGCTCTTGTGACGCTGTTAGCGATGGAATTACACTGGGTTTTTATAACCCCCGGCGTCGCTAAAACCGCCGCTAATAGCATCGCTACGAGAGCGTCGCTATAACGGTCGCTATATGCATCGCTATACGCATGGCTATATAGCGACGCTCATAGCGACGCATATAGCGACGGTTATAGCGACGTTTACACAGAAGTCTATAGCGACGCTACAGAGCCATAAATAGCGACGCCCGAGAGAATTTTTTTTTGGTGACAGGGCATTGAATGCCCTGCCACCCATCAACCATATTGTACTTGATTCACTTTTTAAAAAAAGTGCAAGGGTAGATAATAGACCCAAAATAGTCACCCACAAGACGCATTGTTTGCAAAATTGACAAGCGTAAAATTGACAATTGTACACATCATAGGCAAAATGAATTGATTGGCAAATGTAATAATGACAATTGTACAACATCATAGGCATAAAGAATTGATTGGCAAAATGAACTGCGGTGACAAATGTAATAATATACATGGTTCAAAAAGACGTATAAAATCCGTCTCATGATACATAAGCTATGAGAAACCCTAAACTAATGCTATCTAGCTACGGCTAAACTGACGTCATCTAGTCAGACGTCTTATCGTGTCCAAGCGGCGTATCTGTCGGATTCTGCAAAAAAAGACAATAAGACAGCTTTCAGTAAGTATAAACATATAACGACATTTATAAAACAATACAAAAAATAGAAAAGAGTAAACCCTAATACTAACCATGCCGCCGCGAGAACTGAGAATGTCCATCAGGGCGTTTAAGCCCTTCCTGTCTACGTACTCGCGCTCGTACGGTGTGGGATCACGTCCTGTCATCGACCACTGTCAAAACATACAAAGATTTCATTATGTTAGAATTAAAAAACTCATAAACCCTAAACTATCGAACATAAAGAGCAATGCGAAAACACTTACAAAATCGGCCTCAAATGATGCCCATCCACCGCTCCCCAAGTGGTGCGAGCTCCCTGCCTCTACTCACGCTCTGGATGCATCCTTTTGTTGCTTCCACTTGTCGGGATTCTCGCACGCTGCTTTCTTCGCATTCTTCCAATCTTCTTTGGCCAGCCAATCTGGCATATTCCACCCATGCTTGATTGCTTTTTGCACTTCGGAACGCTTGTGTTTGCAGTATTCGCGCATTCGAATCTTGATCAGGTCTTCATTGAAGCGTTGATCCTGTGTTGGAACGGGAAACTCATCATGAAGTATGCTGATGACTCAGTTTTTTAAATCACTTGGTACTTCACTCCATTTGTTTAGTATGTAGTGTCTAAACAGCTGAGAGCAAAGACCACCCATGCGCGAGATCACCTTCTTGCCGTCATCATCCATGACGATGCCGCCGCTGAAGTCGACGGAGTAAGGCAAGCCCTCTGGCCGGTGACGCGTGAACCTGGGTGTCTCGGCAGGGGTCTCTAGCAGCGTGTCGATTGAGGAGTGTCAAGTGGGGTGGCTCCTGGCGGAGTAGGTAGAGGTGTGTAGCTGCTAGGAACAATCAACCGTGCAAAACCTGGCCTAGATGGCGATGCTGTGGCTGGTGTGGGGGCGGGCAAAGAAGGGGAGGGTAAAGAGCCTCGTCGAACACGACGCGGTGTGGAGGCATCGGTGGCGGAATCCCCACAACAACCGCCACCGCCACCACTAGAGCGCCGGTGTCTATACGAGTGTGAAGCTTGTCTCGTCGACGCCGAAGCTTCGTAGCGCGCCGAATGCTCCGAAAGAGAGGGAGATGCGGATGGAGTAGGAACGCGCGATGATGCGCCAGAGCGATGACGCTCCACGTACCACTGTCTCTGCTACGATGACAAAGAAGAAAGAAACTCCTCATCATCCATACCTGCATTAAACACACAAATATTTAAACTTAATATTGAATGAATAGAGTAGACAATGACGCAAAGACCATTAAATACAATGACGTAATGACGCATATAAATACAATGACGCAATGAATTGAGTGATAGAAGAGGCAAGTCGAAAACTCAGAATTTTCAATCAAAAGATGTGAGCTCGAGTAGAAAAGAGCGTTATACACCATGGGAGGTACTTAGAGAGCCAGAGCTTTTACAACACGGAGCAAAATTGTTCAAATACAATATTTGTGGCTTTAAGAGATCTCTCTCTCATCCTCGCATAACTCAGCATAACTTCCTATATCTATATAGAGCTCTCCGTTTAAACACATATCCTCTGTTTCATTTTGTAGCTCCTCTGCATGCACCCCATATAGAGTAGTAGCATCTTGATGCTCGTCTGGCACCACCGCAGCGGCTTCTGATTGAGCATCTTCTCTGATCTCCTCCATTGATGCGGTTGTGATTGGCACATGGTAGCCTTCATACGTCCTTGCTCTACGAGGGGCTACCTCTATGACGTACCACCAGTTTGATGTAGACTTTGTAGGATAAAATATTACCTGCCAGAGCCACATAACTTACATGAGAGCTTTCAAGCACATAACTTGTAAAAGGGGGATGTAAACTATTTACATACTTACTTGTTCACAATGCTCGGGTAGTACGAAAGTGTCTCTTAGGTCAGTCCATTTCTTAGTAGAATCCACCTCAAGAAAACTAGACTCTCCTCTACGCACAGTAGCGTTGCGACCCTCCATGATTATCTTGAACCATTGCACGTCGAAGAAGTCGACAAAAAATCCTCTGTAATCGATCCTCAAAATCTCTTGCAGCGTGCCGAAGTAAGTGAGTTCCGCCACCACAGGATCTGCATCAGAGGAACGTCGTCGACGAGACTGTTCAAATTTTGCCATGATTCCACAATCTTGAGTAAAACGCTTTTTGTCGATCCGTTCCACCCTAAAATGTCGACCTTTACACCATGCTGCTGTGTATGACTTATACTACAACGAACAAAGATTATGAGTGGCCGTTCAAACGTTTAGAAATAAAGTCACTAGCTAGTCGTACATTGCAAACTTACCTTGGTCGCGCAACCCCGAGAGTACTCCCACTCTGCCTCAGTCACTTCGTCACCGCATTGTTGTGCGCTTTTCAATTGGTTGTGCAACCATCTTAAGCTCATGAAGGTTGGTGGGCTCTCCAGAACCGTCGAATAGTGCATCGGCCGTCGTCTTCCCCGTCTCCACTAGATTCGTGCCCTTTGTCGCTCTTGCTTTGCATCCTCATATTGTGAAATCCACTTTTGCATCACTGGATTGTGAAGCATGCAAAATCGGTTGATTTTAGCCTCTAGATCTTCCGTCATCTTCTTCTCAACACCGAGATTGCACATGACAATCCCAAATATGCGCTCATCATCTATGGTTCGTCATAGCGTGTCCCGGGCTTTATCAAATCCGTCTAGCCACTCTCCAATGTACACTAGGGACTCTGATACCAACCAACCTTCTGCCATGCTACCCTCCGGACGTGCCTTTTGACGCACATATCCCTTAAGCGTTTTCATGAAACGTTCTAAGAAGAACATCCATCTGGAATGAACTGTGCCAGCTATTTCCACCTCATCAACTATGTGAACAAGAAGATGCACCTGCATGGTTAGCATGGTAGTAGGAAAATGTTTCTCAAACATGCATACAAGCTCCGTAGCATTTAGTTTGGCGAATGGTATGGAGTCTACGTTGATCTCCTTTTGTGAGATCCATTGCACCAGCTTTGCAAGTTTGTAGATTGTGTTACGGATGTCGAGAGACAAACATCCCTCTATGGCAACCGGTAAAATAAACTGTAAAGTATGTGCAGCAATGATATTAAAGTCCACATTTTATGCAATGATATTAAAGTCCACTATGAACGTACCTGACACATTTTATGCCAATCGTGTGACTTCAAACCGGTAAGCTTTCCTTCTTTAGTAAAACACGTTCGGAGCGAGTGCATTACGCCAGTGGGGGTCCGCAAAGATCGAATGGTCTCTTTTACTTTGCGTTCTTGGGCTCCTGTGAAAATCCATGGTGCTTTAGGGAGTTTTAGGGTTCCATCAGACGCTGTTTGCGGTCAATATTGCTCCATACGATCCACATTTCTAAGGTCAACTCTAGCTCCCAAAGTACCTTTCTTGCCGGTCAGATGGTCCCATAGTAGATTACCCACATTCTTGAATATGTGCATTGGATCGAGCAAGTGATTGATCATGAGTCGGGGCCAGTATGGTAACTCGTACCATAGAAATAGTCTCTTCATCCCTGGAGGCAATCCGTCATCGCACATCTCCTTCTGCTCTAGCCATGCTTGTGAAGACATCCTTGGTGGCTCTCTTCCCAAAAAGCCGTCGCATAACACATGATTCTCTGGAAGATACGCTTGATGACCTTCGTAGATTTGCTTCTTCAGCGAGGGCGCCCTACGTGCATTCAGTCTAGGTCCACATGTGACACATGCTCTGTATCCGCTTGTTTGAAGCCCTGCATGTATACACATGATAATAGATCAACTATGGGACAAAACAAGATTTACAGTGTCTGAGTGAGGAGTGTCAATAGATCACCTGAGCATTCTGTTAGCCCGGGATAGTCATGCATGGTCCACATTAGAATGCCTCTGATCAAAGCATTCCGTCGTCCTGTGTGTCGGCTCATATCCACCACCTCTATGCCAATCCACAATTGTTGTAGCTCTTCCAATAGTGGACGAAGATACACATCCATATTCCCCACTTTATATCGCCCTGGCACAATCAAGCTTAGCCATAGGTGCCCCTTCTTCGTAGTCAACCACGGGGGAATGTTGTAGTTGACGATGACAACGGGCCATACACTGTAAGATGTTGATCTTTGACCAAATGGATTTACGCCATCCATAGCCAGGCCTAAGCGCAAATTTCGAGCTTCCCTGGCAAAATCCGACCATGTTTCATCTATATGTTTCCAGGCTGCGCAATCTGCAGGAATTCGTAGCACACCATCCGAAGATTTATTCTCCTCATGCCATGATGCTAGGGCGGCCATGGACTTACATTCGAAGAAATGCTTGATGCGAGGAAGCAGAGGAAAATGTCGCAAAACCTTTTGTGGAATTTTTGTCCCGTGGAGATCTACTCGATATCTTTCGGAATCACATTTCGGACACTTCTCCATGTCTATGTATTCCCCTCTGAAAAGAATGCAGTCATTAGGACAAGCGTGGATAGAATTGTAATCCATCCCCAAGTTTCGCAAAATCTTTCTTGCTTCATCTCGGGAATCTGGCATCACATTGTCAGCTGGTAGTATGTGCTCTTTAAGCAATCTACACAACATAAAAATACGATACAGTCGTGTAAAAATCTATCAGATCATTATACATTTAGAGTTTTATTAAAGTAAACTAATTGTAATAGATCACCTGAAAAGCGCTGTGACGCTAGTGTCACTCCATCCAAACTTTGCCTGCATGTTGAGAAGAACCAGGAGTGCTTTCAATCTAGACATACGTGCTCCATTATACAATGGCGTATCGGCTTCACTTTTCATATCATCATAGATAAGCCTTTTTAAATCCATGATCGTCTCGATCATTTCATCAATCTCGGGCTCAAACATTGCCTCGTTGGGAATGTGCTCTGCATGATCATCCCCCGAGATGTCAGAGGCTGTATCTTGTGGCCTCACATATGCTGCTTGACCAAAGCGCCTGCGAACATGTCTATTGGGTTGCAAGATTGCTGCTTGTTGGCCAGCGTCAGAGTCCGACAAGTTATAATTGGCAACAACTCGATCTATAATAGATGGATCGAACTCGCCAAATTCGCGAACGTGCTGCAAAGAAACACGTCTTGGCCATCGCACAGCATGCTTGCATTGATTACAAGGACAAAAGACCCTCGTTGAGAGATAGGTGTTTCGGTTGGACGGTTCCACATCCTCGTCACTACTCATAATGAGGATAAAAATCTTATAACCTGGACAACAAATTTAATATTCTATTGGCATTATTCGTCTTATCTCTCTCTCTCTCTCTCTCTCTCTCTCTCTCTCTCTCTCTCTCTCTCTCTCTCTCTCTCTCTGTCTCTCTCTCTTTACCTCACATTCTCTAGTGATGTCCAATCATCGCACACCTCGGTCTAGAGGTGCACGGAGATCAGAACCACCGGGTTATAATCTCGTCTTTATTGGTCAATACCTATATTTGTGGGTACAAGAAATCTACAGACCCACGTCTACATGATACTGCATGTAGTGGACAAAACCCCTTTGCCTCTTCTCTAGCTGTAGCACTTCACAGCATCTTAACATCTTTTCATAGTAGATCTTTTCAGTGTTCGTCTAACTCTAAACCCTAAACCGTAAGTAATTCTTGCGTGGACTCGATCTAACGTAAATAAGCGTAAATCTAAATAAACGTAAATCTAACTAAAAATAAACCTAAATCTAATTTAACGCAAGTCTACATCTAACCTAATCTTTAACGTCTTTTGGGATAGTTTCCTACGACGTTAAAACTCTCTTCTTCTTGTGTGTGTACGTGTGTGTGTGTGTGTGTGTGTGTGTGTGTGTGTGTGTGTGTGTGTGTGTGTGTGTGGGTAAACCTAAATAAACCTAAGTCTAATCTAATATAACATAAATCTAAATCTAACGTAAATTATGTTATATTAAAAACAAAGAACTAAACTAACAGGGATTATAAGAACCTTAAAACTGATTTAACACATAATTTTTCACATAACTCGGCAAGAGTTGGCATTCTCATCACTAAAGATGTGAGAGTTAACTTCCGGCGGTGACGCTGCCTCATCTCCATCCACATCTGACGAAAGCAATTGGCCCTTTAGACCGTTCTTGCTCTTGTTACTAACTTTGAGGTTGCTGTTGAATGACTAGAGGTTGTCTAGATGGTCATTGTGTCGGGGATGTAGTGACTCTTGCCGCCCTGAAGATCCACCTTCTTCCCTATCTTCTGAAGACATTTCACCAGTACTTTTGGATCGACGCAGCCCACCATGAGTGAAGGCAGCAATACCCTATATTCCATTGAGGGCTTTCTTCACCCGCTTCATGCAGGCATCGCAGTCTATGGAGACCTAAATCTAATCTAATATAACGTAAATCTAAATCTAGCGTAAATAAACGTAAATCTATTTAAAAATAAACCTAAATCTAATCTAATTTAACTTAAATAAAACTAAATCTAATTTAACGTAAGTCTACATCTAACCTAATCTTTAACGTCTTTTAGGATAGTTTCCTACGATGTTATAACTCTCTTCTTCTTGTGTGTGTGGATGTGTGTGCCAATAAAAAGAGATAAATGGTATAACCTTTCTATCACCCATGCCAAGTATGATAGATTGGTTATGCCATTTCCCTCTTGAATAATAGGTCTTGAGTTCAACTCCTCGTCGGCTAGATCTTTAGGTCTTTTAATTTTAATTAGTTTCCTACGACGTTAAATTAGTTTCTCTCTCTTTCTCTCTCAATGTGTGTGCGTTTTTTTGTTTATGCATGTTTTCTCTCTCTTTTCCTCTCTCAATGTGTGCGTTTTTTGTTTATGCATGTTCTCTCTCTCTTTTCCTCTCTCAATGTGTGAGTTTTTTGTTTATGCATGCTCTCTCTCTCTCTTTTCCTCTCTCAATGTGTGTGTGCATTCTTTGTTTATGTATGTGTGTGTGTGTTTTTGTTTATGTTTGTACTCTCTCTCTCTCTCTCTCTCTCTCTCAAAAACACTATGTGTGTGTGTGTATGTGTGTGTGTGAGAGAGAGAGAGGGAGAGAGAAAGAGGGGAAGGGAACATGAGAGTGAGGAGAGGGAAGGAGCATACCTGGCTCTTCTTCCTCTCCTCGTGTGTGTGTGTGTGGAGAAGAAAGAGAGAGAGATAGAGAGAGAGAGAGGGAGAGCGTTACCTGCTCCTTGCTTGAGGGCGCCGAAAAACTCAGATCTGAGATCTGAGTTTTTGGGCGCTCTCTGTTATTTTTTTAGCCCAGTCGGCGTCGCTATGAGCGTCGCAAATTTACAAGTAAATTTGCGACGCTCATAGCGACACCGGGATTTTTTTTTTTGAGCGTCGCTAATATGAATAGCCTCTTGTAGTGAGCATTATGTGTTTACTGACCAAGCTATGGCTCTGCTGCAACTGTGGGATTTACGTGTGGTTTTGCAAGCCACAAGAATTGACTTTGACACAGCCATCATCAAGCAGGTTCTAGACTCTTTCAAAGCTAAAGATGGCAGTGCTATGGTATATGGCAAGAAGGTGTCTGTCACACCAGACAACATAGCTTTTTCATTTCGTATGCCAAATGAGCCGAAGCCGTTTGTGGCAACTCCACAGCAGATCAGCACAGTCTTGAAGGAGGATGATGCTGCCAAGCGAAAAAGAAAAGCCGGTGGTCAAGGAATTCCAGTGGCTAGACTGGAAGCTCCCGCTGCTTATAGGTTTTTAGCTGAAGCTGTCAGTCTAAAGAATAATCCGACATATGTGTTAGAGAAGCTTTTCGCTATGCTGCTAGCAAAGACATTGGATTCAAAAGTTTCTATAAACCTCTGTCAGATCTTGTCACATATGTGCTTCAGCAAACTGCCAAACTGAAATCTCAAAGTGTATTCAAGGCCTGTTATGTTTGGCAATTTTTGTATTGGGCAACTGCTCCAAATGCCCATGACTAGGTAAGAATGACTTGGAGTGAGAAGCCATTTCTAGTGTCAAAAAATATCGATTTGTCTTCGGATGAAGAAGCAACGGACAGCCAGACCACTCCGACTGGACTGAAAAGGAAGGCTAGCAAAGATGAATCTGGCAGCTCAAAGAAACCGAGGACAACACTGACGAAGAGCAGCGATTTTCTAACGCAGATGGAGAGTCAAGTCAAAACAGTGACTACTAAAAATACTCTAGTTAGCCAGGATGACAAACAAACTGCTCAGACAACTGAAGTCAACCAGTCAGCAGGACATATTACAGTCACTACCAGTACTGGCAAAGATCAGGCAAAAGCGACTACTTCTAAAAAGTCAGCAGAACAGTTGGATAAGGGAAAAGGTCCAGCATCTCCAACCCTACTGGGCGGCCTCTCTATTCCAAATAATGAAGAAGCTCTGCACCCGATGAAGAAGGATAGGTTACAGCAGTTGCAGACCCATCCACTTAAAGGGCGTCTCTTTCTACAAAAGTCTGATTATGCTGCTTTACCCTATATGGCTCCTCTTATAATGTATGAGCCAACTGATTATGACCCATCAACAGTCAATGATGGATGTTCAGTCCTCACCCAATCCTCATGAAACACTATTGTTAACTTTATGGGACAAATGTTGGACGCTGTAGGGTCAGAAGATGATCTGAATAAGGTTAAAGCTGAATTGAAGGAGGCTGAGGACCAGATTGAGAAGGTGAACGAAGCAAGAGAAAACCAAAATCTGCACCACAAGCTATTGGAAGCTCATTCAGAGAGATCCATTAAGCTACTGGAAAGTAAGCTAGCTAGGGCAGAATTTGCTATGCAGATTATGAAGGAAGAAAAGGACGAAGCACAGAGCTGCGGATCGATTCGAAACGATGCTGAGAATGAAGAGAGTTGACTTCAACTCCTTGATACTTCGTCATAAAGCTCTGATGACTACCCTCACTGAAAGATATATTTATAATAACTTGGCTAAGATTTTAAATCCATCAGGCAATGCTATTTTTGATCTGGATAACTTGAAGTCTCTTATGGAGACCATGCAGAGTGACTTGTAGGACAAAGTTGTTGAATATAATAATGCTCTGGCAAATCAAGCCATCCTAGATTATATTGAACAACTGACTTCCCTTGAACAAGAAGAAGAAGATAAGGAAGAAGAAGCAGATAAGGAGGAGGATGACCACGACGAAGGACATACTAATGATGATGATGCCTCTCCTTCATCTCCACCTCCAGGACCTGGTACTGGTGGCACATGGCCAACTGGAGGAAATTAGTTTCACAGGTAGACCAACCAGACCAGTATGAAGGGCAGAAGTCAGGCAATCAGCAGCCAGAAGAACAACGACCCAGTAACACTGGGAATCCACCAGCAAACCAATCCCAACACAGTAGGGAGGATAAAGGGAAAAGTAAAGTTATGGCTAAGGGACCAGCAGCAGCTGATGAGCAGCATTCATTAAAGCTTATCACACTAAACAGGAGATTGAGACATCAGCAGGCTCCCATAACCAGGCAATATCTGGAGGATGATGATCTCCTATCTGATCTGGAATGCTTTCAGCGAGACTGTATGTCGGAGCCCGGGAAATGGTTGAGCACTGGAAATCAGTTGCTTTTCATGATCAAGAGACCTGCCATTTACCTATGCATCCCAGCACAATCCAGCTGTTGGAAAGGGTGCCTGAATGGATAATCACTGTTGAAGAGAAGTGACTAATCCACATTGGCAAGGAAAGTCTACTGCAGATTGTCACTGTCTTGCTATAGAATTAGAACTTCTGCTAGGAAACAAGCCAACATACAAATGTATGAAGGATGTCAGGAATCAGTTGAAAGAGGTTTTTTATATATATTTTTTGTTCTATAAAAAAAATCAATCTACCACACTTTAGAGAGAGAAGGGAAGTTGACATCATAGGAGCAACCCCAAGAGACCTCAAAGATCAATCTAATGAGTCAAGTAAGAGAGAGAGAGAGAGAGAGAGAGAGAGAGAGAGAGAGAGAGAGAGAGAGAGAGAGAGAGAGGCAACAGGCTACCTTGTTTGTACCTAGGACAATTGTACTATTCAGGGATAAAATTTATTACTAAAGGATTTTATATAGTTTTTAACTTGTCCTCCTCTCGATGGGGGAGAAAAAAAACACTTGTTACAACTTAGAGCCTATAGCTTAAAAGAATCATTAGCATAATGAATTTTCAAAGAGTACAATCTGTAGGCAAATCCACTTTGAGCTAAATACTCATAACACTTGCTCTGTTGATCATTACAAAGAAATTTTTTTATTGAGGTGTTAGTCAGCGAGACACCATCAAGTAGATCATGGCAAAGAGGATGATGGTTATCTAGCTGCTTGAGCTACTACTCCTGCATAGCTCATAGGGGTCGACGAGATCGTTGATGAAGGTGGATCAAATGGGAGGAAAACCCGGTCTGTATGTTAACCTCCACCAACACTGACAACGTGGATAGCCTGTTGAATGCTAGCGACGCCCCAACTTTTGCAACCCCAACTTCATCACTAACTCCAAATCCTGCAATATTCTCTACAACCTACAAAAGCATCATCAGCCTTGAACCGGACTCACGATTAAACCTCAACAAAATAGCCATCCTTTGACCTAGAAATTCCCAACGGGCAAGCGAACCCTAAAAAATAACCGCCTTGAATCACCCCTTATTATGGAAATCCATTGACAACAAATGACGATCAACCTCTTGCCCTCTGCAATCTGGAATTCCACTACAGATGGAAGGGCCTTTGTAGCTCCAATCCAACCACCTCCATTTTCTACAGTAGCTACATTACGTCATAGCTAGCGAGCTAAGGGAGGGCGGCTAGAGAGAGAGAGAGAGAGAGAGGCGCATGAAAACGGGCACCAATTAGTCACACACCCAAACGGTGGTAAGGAAAGTTGCAGGAGTTGAGTTGGAGAGAGAGAGAGAGAGATGCAAGACTTGCGAGCTGATTAGGCATGCAAATGGCATCGATGTCCAACCTCTCTTAACATGATAGTCCGTTGCACATGGAGCTACTGCCAACACACACCTGAATGGAGGTAAGGGAAACTGCAAGACACCATAACTGCAAGATCTGGTGAGCTCAAGAGAGAGACAACTCTCAAATATGCATGCAAACTCTATACTATATTTATGTACGCATAACTGTGTGTGTGTGTGTGTGTGAGAGAGAGAGAGAGAGAGAGGACGGGGGGATACCTTAATCTGCAAGTGCAAGAATATTGTCGAAGCCTTTTCTCTTTGTGATTACTTTAAAGCGAACATGAAGCTGGAATTAGCTGTTGTCAGTTGACTGAAAGCCTCTTATTCTTTATCTTCTTCTCCTCTCTACGATCCCCTGACTTCTCTCCCTCAATCCCTCTCTCTCTCCCTCCCTATGTGTGACTGTCACTCTAGTCAAAGCTTTCCATGAACACTCTCTCTCTCTCTCTCTCTCTCTCTCTCTCTAACTCTTGGGATAGCTTCCTACGCCGTTAAAATTCTCCTTCTCCTCCTCCTCCTCCTCTTCTTCTTCTTCTTTTGTCACTTCGTTCTCACTAATGGCACCGCTTGTCATTCTTGAAGGTGTGTGGAATTACCCATAATAAGACGTATATAGGCAGATAGAAACATGAGCACTTCCATATACTCTAATCACTATCAAGTAGTCTAAATAGACCCAAATCACTACACTCTCTCTCTCTCTCTCTCTCTCTCTCTCATATAAAGTACAGAGACACAAAAGGCAACAGAGGGGCAGAAACGGAAGGACCGTAAATGTTGATGGAGCAAAAGACGTCGTGCGCACACTCACACACTCAGAAACCTTAACACAACACAAGGAATTCTCTTAATTTTCTCACCTCATTCACCACCACTCAAAAGATCAATGAAAATGCTATCCACAAGCTCAATTCAAACTCCAAACACCTTGACGTACAAGCTCTTTGCTTGCCCACAGACAACACCAAACTCCACTCTATTGGACTCTTTAGAGTAGCCCCAACCCAAATGGCACCCATATAGGGTCACATAGTCTTGCAGAAAGCCGCACCTTCTTCCCTCCACTCCTTGAACACACACATCCATGGAAACCTCAGAACTTTCATAAACTCTTCCAAGTGAAAAATTGAAGAAAGAAAGCTCTCATTCACTCCTCCACACACTCGACGTGACTGCACTAGACCACTTGTAGGAACCCTACTTCCTCCCAAACACAAAGAGGTGAAAGTGCCAAGAATTGGCTTAAAATATTCTCCCTCAGTTTGAAACATTCATAGCACCGTGAGTGATGTGGCAATTTACCCCCTTTTCACACCTTTTTTGGCACAGTTTTGGTCAATTTTGATCCTCGACATGCATTTTTACCGAAAAACCCCAAACGGACTCCAAAAATTCACCAAATTTTGCACGCTTGAGCCTTGATACCCAAAGTCCTTTTCCACATCCCCACATTCCATTTTTGACCACTTCTAGGACAGTGCATGCATCATTGCAGATGGGGCACCGTAAATAGACAATTATTGCACGTGTCAAACTTCTCGGGCAGGTGGAGGGTACCCACACTTCCCACTTGCATTATTTACATTCTAGAAAGCTCAAACACATTCCCTAGAGCCAAAATAATCCACCAAGAACCATTATCCAAGACCCCAATACCCTATCCAGGCATGTACGTGTGCCCGACTGCTGGCATGCTAAACTGACTATACACATTGCATCATTTTTAAAACTTGAAACCACTTTGCAAATCTCCCAAATGCATGTATTTACATCTTTTTGTACATATGTACATGCATATACATGCTACTTTCTACACGCCGAAAGCAGTCTATCATCATTGCCCACCCTCTATGTAGAACATTTATGCTCAACCAAGAGACTATTCGCATCTGGAACCACATCCCTTGCAAAATATTTCTTCAATCTATAACCATTTATTCTATAGCGCAAACATTCACCAGAAATTTTTTCCAACTCCTATGTGCCGTTTAAAAATACATGCTTCAGTCTATATGGACCCAACCATTTGTCCCTCAACTTCTTTTGAAAAGTAAAATCCAAACGAGAGTCATACTTCATCACCGGATCTCCCTCTTTAATCTCTTTCTTTGGAAGCCTCTTATTCATTTTCTCCATCCTTGTTTCTGCTTGTTGATGATAATAATAAATGGCTTTCTCTCTATTCATTCGCAACAACTCTAGAGAAATAATTCTTTCCTAAAACTTGTCATTATGCGCACCTTGCATTCTTCACAACAACTTCAAGGCATCAATTGCACATATAGGGGCATAAGAGCTTTCTCTCCATAAACAAGCTCATATGGCGTAAACTGTGTTGATACTCTATACGCAGTTCTTTAAGCCCACAAACACTTTCCCAAGTCCAAGTCCCACTCTTTAGGATTCTGTCTAGCATACTTTGATAGCATCTTCACAATTTGACCATAGCAGTTTACCAACTCATTGCATTGTGGGTAGTAAGGAGAATAGTGTAGACTATGCTGAATTTTCAATTTCTCTATGAGAGCACCAACATGTTTTCCCCTAAAACCTGGTCCACGATTAGAAATGATAACCATAGGAGTTCCAAACCTGCAACACACCTGTTCGTAAAAAAAAGAGGCCACTCTTCCTGTTGTTACATCTTTTATTGCTTTTGCCTCCACCCATTTCGTCAAATAGTCCATATCCACAAGGATATACCTTTTGCCATTGTTGGTCCTTAGCATTGGACCTACAACATCCGCTCCCCATTTTGAAAATGCATCAAAAGACAATATAGCTTTTTGAGGCTCAACCAAAATCTTTCGATTTGCAAATGCTTGGCATTCATGGCATGGCTTGCACAAAAAAATAAGCATCTCTCATCATAGAGGGCCAACAATAACCCTCTCGCAAAATACAAAACACAACTTGATCCTTACCTTGATGGCCTGTTTCTTCATGGCAGTGCTTCAAAATCAAGCCTATTTCTTCTTTAAACGGCACTTTCCTCAGAATATTATCTCTACCATAAAACATGAGATCATCACCTACAAATGTGTAGTTTCTTGATTTTGCAACTAAATATGGGGAAGTTCCACGGGAGAAAAAGCTAGAATATTGGTTAAGCCAGCAGACCGGCCATAGTAGGGATCCAAAGGGGGGGGGGGGGGGCATCTGCAAAAGAGCAATGTGCAACAATGGGCTTAAAAGACCCTAAGGCTCAGCCCATTAAGACTTCCAAAATGCTAAAGTTCCAAAATTCAAAGGTTGTGTCCAAAGGTCAAAAGCCTAGGGAAATTGGATGCTTTGTGTGTGTCCCAAAACTCTTTCTCAAGCCCTACAAAGGAGAGGGCGAGCCAAAGAAGTAGGGGATGAGAGAGAAACTCACACACACACACACACACACACACACACACACAAGCTTCCTTTGTACACAAGGGGAAGAGGGACACATGTCAGCTCCCTAGCCCATATGCCCACAAGGTGTACTCAAATCCTATTGGATGGCCTTGGAGGTGGACCAATGAGAATTAGGCTAGATTAAGTCTAGTTTAATAATTTTAAAAACACTTAATAAAAGAAACAATAGGAATTAAGCTCTCTAGAAGACTATTGGACAGTCTCCCAAGGGGTCCAATGAGCATTCATCAGCCCAATGGCTTGCTTGATTCCTATTGGCAAGGAGACAAAGGGGTCCAATGAGAGTTTAGTTGCATTAATTAATTAGCAAAATCTATCACAAAAGGGAAAGGGGGACACATGTCAAAAGGCTATCACTTATGTTGCTTAATTTCCATTGGCTAGGCCTGGGGAGGTCCAGTAGGGCTGTAGCATGAGCAATTAGCAAGGGGGGTCGACCAAGAGAGAGAGAGGGGGGGACTGATTTTCTCAAGGAATTATTCACTTACATACTCACACAATCAATGTGTGAAGCAAGAAGACTCTCTCTCTCTCCTTCTCAAGATTTAATGGAAAGCTTATCACCTACTCCAAGCTTGTGAGAAGGGAGGCCTACACCAACAAATCTTGGCTTTGTGATGCAAATCCAACCAAGAGCCAAGCTTCAATGCATGCTCATCTCCTCTACCATGCTAATTACTAAGCTAAACTATGCTAATATGAGTGATTATGTGAGGAGATATACATCTTTCTCGTAAGACTACTCCTTCCTCTCAATCTACTCTCATACCCTACTATCTCTCACCATCTTTGAAGGTGTGTGAGGTCTTGGGTTTGAGACTGTGAGGGAATTGATGTTGTGTTTGATAAGTGTTGTGCTTAGTGCTTGAAGTTTCCATCTTCATTGCACTAGCTAGTATTGAAGGAGCACAAAGAATTGTGTTGTAAAATGTCTCTCTTGATGGGAGAAACCATAATACAAAGCCTTTTGGAGGGGGGACCGGCTCCATGAAAATCCGGTCCTCAACTATTGTCAGTCGCTTAATTTCTCTCTCTTTTGAAGTATTGTTCATGCTATCTAACTAGGTGTTATTCTTTTTGTTGCTCTCTCCACCCAAGCACTCATTAGGAGTCTATTCTAATGAAATGCTCACTATGTTCGTGCTATTTTCCGCTACATACAAGTTACTAGGCCATTAAATGTTACATTGGTATCATAGCACAAGGTTTCTCTTTTCTTGCTCAAGAAGGGAGGTCCTCAAGCTAGCTATAAATGCTTGGTATTATTAATTACATGTGAGTAAGTAGAATAGGGATTTTTCAGCCTTGCAGTGCGCCTGCCTTTGTGCAGTTAACGGGGCATCACCATCGAGAGCTATGGTCTTAATAGTGGAGTCCTACGGGGCTTGCCTATGGATTAACGACTATTGAGCTATTAGAAGCTTGACAGGAGCCGGTGCTGTTTTGGTGTTGAATGACCCTCTCTTCTATTCCTTGCAATTAATGGTATTCGAGCCATGGGTACAATAGCTTGAGTGCTTTTTCCAAAGGGGTAAAGAGGAGTAGCAACCAGGGCTTGAAGTTCCAAAGTACACCTAAAAATTTTACACCTAAAAGTTGTTAGAATGACTGACAATAGTAAAGAGAGTGAAATTAATGTTAATAACTTTGATTTTGCTAATGAGCAGGCTACTAATGATGCCTCGATGCTTGTTAACTATCTTGTTTCTAGGCTTCAACAATCCATGGCCAATCCATCCCTCCAAAGTGAAGTGCAATGGCAGCTTCGTGCTCATGGGATTCTCCAAGCTCCCCACCATGAAAAGAGCACACCTAGGAAGCCTCCTTCTGAGACTTCCAAAAGAGGTCTCTCTTTGATTCGGGAAGAAGAAGAGGATCCATATGAAGGGCTCAAAAATTTTCTCCTTGATGATGCATCTCCTCCTCAAAGGAGAATTCAAGAGCCCCCACCAAAGGAACGAGAAAGAAGTGAGTCTCCTGCCACCTCGGCGGAGATGGCTCCACGAAGACGGCGGACTAAACGCTCTCCGTCACCTCCAAAACGGAGAAGACCATCACAAACTTCTCCACACCCTATTTCAAAGAGGGATGACAAAAATCAAGATAAGAAAAAGACGAGAAAGAGGACACCCTCTTCTCCATCTTCTTCATCCTCTTCCTCTTATGAAAGTGATGGTGAATAAAAATAAGATCAAGGTAAGAAAAAGGCGAGAAAGAGGTCACCCTCTTCTCCATCTTCCTCAAATTCTTCACCTTCTAAAGAAAGTGATGGTTCAACCTTTGAACCATAAAAAAGAAGAGGCCATAGGAAATCCTATGCCGCGTGGAAGAGGTCATCCAAGCTCAAGAAGTTCAAAGAGGGATGGAAGAGCATCTCTTTCCTTACCTATAATGGCACCTTTGGTGCTACGGACAAAGTATTGGCCTTTATCCAACAATTTGATGCGGCGTTTGGAGATGAGGGATTCACAGAGTCCTCTACGCTACGCCATGTAGCTATGCACTTTCAATAGTCCGCCAGACAATGGTGGTCTAGCCTACGGGCCAACGGTGAAGCTCCACGAACATGGAAAGCTTAAGAGCTTCCATTATGAAGGAGTGGCCACCGATGCCAAAGACAAAGTACTCACCGAATGGTGAAGCTTGAAGCTCTCTCCTTACAAATCCATTCACAAATATGTAGACAAGTTTTGGGACTTACAACTCAAAGCCACTGTCTTTAAGAAGTTGAATTTTGGAGAGCAAAAGCAAAAATTTTGTGCGGGCTTAACTGAAGAAATGGCGGAGTATGTCAACTCCCAAAGGCCATGCACCATATCGACGGTTACACACCATACTATGGTTGCTTCACGAATCAATTTCCAAACGGGGGCTAAAATAAATTTTAAGCCCACGGAGCCTAAGGAGAAGGACAATGTCCAAAAGTCTCCTAAGGGCAATTCCAACAAAGCTAAAGAGAAGGGAGTTTACAAAGGCAAAATATACTCTCTCCTGAAGAGCTTGAGCATTATTGCAAGGATAACTGTTGTTTCAAGTGTGGCGAGCAAGGGCATGCATACCGCTCTTGTCCCCGAAAGAACACCCGCCATCAGCCTCGTAGAGCTACCTTGGTCAAAATCCAAGAGGAGGAACCTCACCACAAGGATCTCCTCTATGCCATGCTTGGGGAAAGGTAAGAGAACATGATGCTTTTATTCTCTTTGACCCATTTCTACTCACAATTTCATATCCATAGAGTTGGCCACCAAGCTAGGCATACAAGCTTACAAGATGGGAGATGTCCTACCCACAGACGGTGTTTTCAAGGGGCAAGAAGCTTCAGTCACTACCTTAATTGATAAATTGAGGCTCCATGTCCAAAGATATGTGGAGAAAGAGGACTTCTTTATCTCTCCTCTCAAGCATGAGGATGTTATCCTAGGGACACCATGGTTTGATCGCATGTCTGCCAATGTTAAATTCCCTGAAAGGAGAATCTCCTTTAGGTTCAAGGAAAAAGATATGTACATATATGCTAAGGAAATGGGTAACACCATACCCATTGTACATACACAAGCTTTCAACAAGTCAATAAAGAGCTCTATTTCCGTGTACATGATTTTTGTTGAAGACTCTCAAAATGAGCCTAATGTTTAGCAAAAGAAAATATACACAATCAAAAGGAATTAGAGTTATCCATTTTTCTCAAGGGGTTTCAAGATGTCTTTATTGTTGACATCCCTTATGAGCTACCTCCTAAACGAGGCAATGATGACCATGCAATTGAACTTTTTCTAGGAAGTTCACCGCCTAGCAAACCTCCTTATAGAGTTTCTCAAGCTCAACAAGAGGAGATTATGCGGCAAGTGCATGAGTTAGTTGAGAAGGGCATGGTTAGGCCTAGCTCATCTCCATTTTGTCTCCTGTGCTACTAGAAAAGAAAGACGGCACATATTGTTTGTGTGTCGACTATAGAGCACTAAATAGAATCACTATCAAGAATAGGTTTTTTGTTCCATGGGTAGAAGACCTATTTGATAAGCTACAAGGGTCCATCTACTTCAGTAGGATTGACCTAAAAAGTGGTTATCATCAAATAAGGATAGTTGATCAAGACATTGTAAAACCGCATTTCACCCTACGTTTGGTCTTTACGAATACATTGTCATGCCTTTTGGCTTGACTAATGCACCAGCCACATTCAACAGTTTGATGGAGAAGCTATTCAGGCCTCGCCAAACCTTTACTGGAGTGTTCTTTGATGATATCATCATCTACTCTAATTCATTAGACGAACACAAGCAACACCTCTAGGTAATATTTCAAGTTTTAAGAGAAAATAAACTTTATGTTAATCAAAAGAAAAGTGAATTTTTCTTGCAAGAGATTCAGTATTTAGGTCACATTATCTCTCAAGATGGCATCCAAATGGATCCATCAAAGTTAGAGGTAATGAAAGGATGGCCTAAACCAAGGAATCTTCATGAGCTAAGAAGCTTTATAGGTATGTGTGCATACTATAGACGCTTCATGGAAAAGTTCTCACTAATAGCAAGACCATTACATGACCTAACAAAGAAAAACATTAGGTACACATGGTCTGCCAAGGAGAACAATGCTTTCGAAAAGCTTAAAGAAAAGCTTATCTCTCAACCTATGCTAACACTACCGGATCTCTCAAAGCCATTTGAGGTCCAATGTGATGCTTGTGGTGATTGCCTTGGATCTGTTTTGCTCCAAGAAGGGAACTCCATAGGCTATGAAAGTCGAAGGCTCGCATTAGAAAATTTCGGAGGTCATTTGGAGGGCCTTGTAAGAAATTGTATTTCTCTCTCTAGAACTTTTTTTAAAATGCACTTGCACCTTGTGAGTACGTCCAAAAGAACAACCAGACACTCTAAAAAGTAGATTTATATTCCCAATCGTCCTTGAAAATGGTCACATTTTTATTTAGTGCGAGCGTCTTTTTCAGGAGGCATGTGCGGCGCATTCAGTGCAGCTTACGTCATCACTGAAACTTGAAAAGTCACAAACTATGAAATAGTGATAGATTTTGAGGCTTTTGACACCACCAATGCATCCGGAACGCCACACTATCCTAAAAACAAATGTCTACTTGTCTCATTCGGACATCCGGAGAAGCAAAAAAAGTCAAAAAACCCCAAAAAATGGGCTTTTTACTTAAGCCACGCGAGGAGGCATTCTGCGCCGTTAGTACAAAGCTCTTTTTAGTGGTTTTTGGACACTTATCTTTCAAGAAAGCCCCTTTTTAGAGGTTTTTGGACATTTTCCTCTCAAAAAGCTCCCTAAAAAGAGGAAAAAAGGGGCTTTTTACTAACTGTGCGCGAGGGGGCATTCCAAAATTTTGGAATGCCCCCTCGCGCGCCGTTAGTAAAATGTTCTTTTAGGGGTTTTTGACATTTTTTGCCTCTTTGGATGTCGGAGCGAGGTAATTGGACATTCATTTCTAGGATATCTGGGCGTTCCGAACGCATTGACAGTCTCAAAAGTTTCAAAATTTTCCGCCACTTGATAGTTTTGTGACTTTTTGACTTCTAGTGATGACGTAAGCCGTATCAAATGCACCGCATCTACCTTCTGAAAAAGGTGCTCGCATTAAATGAAAGAGAGTGATCGTCTTCAAGGACCACTAGATTATTAAATGAGGAGAGGGACACCTTCGATATTTTTGTTAATATCAATCTATGTTTCTACGTAATGTTGGCTTTTCTCTCATTGGAGGAGCTTATTTTCCTCTCTCTTCCAAAAGGCCCTCCAAAAGACCTCCGAAATCTCCTAATGACCCTGTTGAGCAAGCTCTGGGCATATATGAAAAGGAACTCCGTGCAATTCTACATGCCTTAGACTCATGGAAGCACTATTTATTAGGGACTCCTTTCATTCTGCGAACGGATCACCAAAGTCTTAAGTACTTTATGATGCAGACCAAGCTCTTCGACAAACAAATGAGGTGGGAAAATTTCCTTTCGCAATTTCATTTTTGCAATTCTACATGCCTTAGACTCATGGAAGCACTATTTATTAGGGATCCTTTCATTCTGCGAACGGATCCAAAGTCTTAAGTACTTTATGATGCAGCGCTCTTCGACAAACAAATGAGGTGGGAAAATTTCCTTTCGCAATTTCATTTTCATATTGCTCACATTGCTAGCAAGCATAATCAAGTAGTTGATGCACTCTTAAGATGGCGGAGACTGAATGCGGTTTCTTTAGCAACTCACAATGATCTATGTTCTATGATAGATGAGTATGCTATTGATCCAATTTTAGAGATGTGATTTCAGCCCTTGCACTAGGGAGAAAGAGGCAATTTACTTATACAAGATGATTATCTTCTCTATGGCAATAGACTATGCGTTACTAACTCACTTCGTGAGAAAGTAACGTATGAATCTCATGCTCCTCCTTATGCGGGACATAGAGGGATTCAGTCTACCCTAAAGGGGATTGAAACATATTTCTATTGGCCTACCATGAAAACAAACATACAAGAGTATGTTATTAAATGTGTGGTATGCCAAAAGACGAAGTCTGATAGAGAGAAGCAACTTGGATTGCTTCAACCTTTGCCAATCCCTAATTCACCATGGGAGAGCATATCCAAGGATTTTATCTTTGGATTGCCTAAGTCTATCCATGGGAATATAGGAATATGGACGATAGTAGAGAGGTTCAGTAAACAAGCTCATTTTATACCTGTCAAAAAGACTATCAAAGCCCATCAAATGGCAACCCTCTTCATTTCACAAATCTTCAAGTACCATGGCTTGCGAATGTCTATAGTGTCGGATAGAGATCCTAGAATGACCAGTAATTTTTGGAAGGGTCTCTTTGAGAATTTAGACAATGCTAAACTTCTCTTTGGCCTATCATCCACGAACGGATGGCCAAAGTGAAATAGCTAACCTAACAATTCTTGATCTACTAAAATCCTATGTAACAGAAGTAAATCAAAGATCCCAATGGGAGAAGTATTTACCCTTAGTGGAGTATGCTTACAATAATGATTGTACATACTTCCACAGGAAAAGCACCTTTCGAGGTAATTGAGGGAAGATCAAAAAGTTCCTTGCTACTTAAGGTACATGGGAAGATCTTCGCCGTAGATGAGTATAGCCGAGACCTACAAGAATCTTTCCAAAAGATTAAGGATGCTATCTCTATCTCACACAGCAAAGGCAAAAGACTGATGCTGACAAGCACAAAAGAGCCCAAGCCTTTAAAGAAAATGATTGGGTCATATTAAAATTTCCCAAGGCTCGATTAAGGCACACGACAGACAAGAATCCTACGGGACACCAAAAGTGCTATGCTAAGTTAGCAAAAAGGTACTATGGTCCCTTCGAGATTCTTAGGCCAATCAATGAGATGGCCTATCAACTCAAGTTGCCCAGCCATTGGCTCATACACAATGCTTTTCATGTGAGCCTATTAAAGCCTTACAAAGGAGAGCCACCTCAAGAACCTACTATTGAAGACCCAATGGAGATCGAGGACCAAGAAGAGGTGTTGTAGCCCGAGTCCATTCTCCGACATCAAGACAAGTTACTAAGAGGCGGTAAGACTATCCGATGATATCTTGTTAAGTTTAAGAATTATCCTTTTGAAGATGCTAGATGGATGCAAGGCATACAACTAAAGAATAACCTAAACCTTGTCAATGCTTACAATGCTTCCCAAGAGTAAGCAAATGTACAAATGTTACAAATGAGCAAAGTTTTTTTCTTATAAGACTCTCTTTTTCTTTATTGTGCACAAAAATGAAGTAGTATGCATGCTTAGATCATGTTTGTGGAGACGATGTCTCCCAAACACCAAATAGAGCTTTTCACTCTACTATGGAAGATTGATAGGACTAATGTGCAGACATGCTTGCAGCAGCTTAGGCTCTCAAGCACCAAATGGACTAGTCATTCATTCTGGAATGATGTCGTAGGGTAACATAGGGATCCTCTACCCGCTAGGAAAAGGACTCATGAATATCCTTTATCTTCTCTACCCCATAGTCGAGGATGACTATGATTTCAAGAGAGAGGTAATGTCATAATAATCAATATCTAATTCACCTAAATGATTTTCTCATGTTGAACTGATCATTTAATATGGGGAAGTGCCATGGGAGAAAAAGCTAGAATATTGGTTAAGCTAGAAGACCGGCCACAGTAGGGATCCAAAGGAGGAAAAATAGGGATCCAAAGGGGGGGGGCATCTGCAAAAGAGAAATGTGCAACAATGGGCTTAAAAGACCCTAAGGTTCAGCCCATTAAGACTTCCAAAATGCTAAGGTTCCAAAATTCAAAGGTTGTGTCCAAAGGTCAAAAGCCTAGGGAAATTGGATGCTTTGTGTGTGTCCCAAAAGTCTTTCTCAATCCCTACAAAGGAGGGGGTGAGACCAAGAAGTAGGGGATGAGAGAGAAACTCACACACACACACACACAAGCTTCCTTTGTACACAACGGGAAGAGGGACACATGTCATCTCCCTAGCCCATATGCCCACAAGGTGTACTCAAATCCTATTGGATGGCCTTGGAGGTGGACCAATGAGAATTAGGCTAGAGTAAGTCTAGTTTAGTTAATCTAAAAACACTTAATAAAAGAACCAATAGGAATTAAACTCTCTAGAAGACTATTGGACAGTCTCCCAAGGGGTCCAATGAGCATTCATCAGCCCAATGGATTGTCTGATTCCTATTGGCCAGGAGACAAAGGGGTCCAATGAGGGTTTAGTTGCATTAATTAATTAGCAAAATCTCTCACAAAAGGGAAAGGGGGACACATGTCAAAAGGCTATCACTTATGCTTCTTAATTTCCATTGGCTAGGCCTGGGGAGGTCCAGTAGGGCTGTAGCATGAGCAATTAGCAAGGGGGGTCGACCAAGAGAGAGAGAGGGGGCTGATTTTCTCAAGGCATTATTCACTAACACGGTCACACAATCAATGTGTGAAGCAAGAAGACTCTATCTCTCTCCTTCTCAAGCTTTAATGGAAAGCTTATCACCTACTCCAAGCTTGTGAGAAAGGAGGCCTACACCAACAACTCTTGGCTTCGTGATGAATGTCATAATAATTAATATCTAATTCTCCTAAATGGTTTTCTCATGTTAAACTGATCATTTAATATGGGGAAGTGCTAGGGGAGAAAAAGCTAGAATATTGGTTAAGCTATCAGACTGGCCACAATAGTGATCCAAAGGAGGGAAAATAGGGATCCAAAAGGGGGGGCATCTGCAAAAGAGCAATGTGCAACAATGGGCTTAAAAGACCCTAAGGTTCAACCCATTAACACTTCCAATTTGCTAAGGTTCCAAAATTCAGAGGTTGTGTCCAAAGGTCAAAAGCATTGGGAAATTGGATGCTTTGTGTGTGTCCCAAAAGTCTTTCTCAAGCCCTACAAAGGAGGGGGCGAGCCCAAGAAGTAGGGGATGAGAGAGAAACTCACACATACACACACAAGCTTCCTTTGTACACAAGGGGAAAGAGGGACACATGTCAGCTCCCTAGCACATATGCCCACAAGGTGTACTCAAATCCTATTGGATGGCCTTGGAGGTGGACCAATGAGAATTAGGCTACAGTAATTCTAGTTTAATTAATTTAAAAACACTTAATAAAAGAACCAATAGGAATTAAGCTCTCTAGAAGACTATTGGACAGTCTCCCAAGGGGTCCAATGAGCATTCAACAGCCCAATGTCTTGCTTGATTCCTATTTGGCCAGGAGTAAAAGGGGTCCAATGAGGGTTTAGTTGCATTAATTAATTAGCAAAAGCTCTCACAAAAGGGAAAGGGGGACACATGCCAAAAGGCTATCACTTCTGCTGCTTAATTTTCATTGTCTTGGCCTAGGGAGGTCCAATAGGGCTGTAGCATGATCAATTAGCAAGGGGGGTCGACCAAGAGAGAGAGGGGGCTGATTTTCTCAAGGAATTATTCACTAACACACTCACACAATCAATGTGTGAAGCAAGAAGAATCTCTCTCCTTCTCAAGCTTTAATGGAAAGCTTATCACCTAGTCCAAGCTTGTGAGAAGGTTGGCCTACACCAGCAACTTTTGGCTTTGTGATGCAAATCCAACCAAGAGCCAAGCTTCAATGCATGCTCATCTCCTCTACCATGTTAATTAATAAGCAAAGCTATGCTAGTATGAGTGATTATGTGAGGAGATGTACATCTTTCTCGTAAGAGTATTCCTTCTTCATCTCAATCTGCTAAATAGTGCTTGATATTATGAGGGAAAGCTTATACTGTTTTGAATCTATATGAACAATGGGAAGCACTCCAAGAAAGTTTCCACTTGAAATTGAATTTTATCTTTAGGCTAAAAGAGAATTTGTCATGTGTGTTGTACCGTTGAAAAACATCTTGTGAGATGTCAAAAATACAGCAAGCCTTGGACTTGGGATTGAATATATTGGGTGGAAACCATCTGGCCACCTTATCCTACTCATTAGCAAGTCTACACATCAAGATAAAATAGGACATTGAGACAAAAAACCTTCTTGAGACAAATTGAACATCCTTGTACACATCTTTCCAACATCTAATACCAGCCTTGAAGCATTTGTCAGAACTTCTACTAATATTCCTCTTTGAGCTTACTACAACAAAAAAGGGGACCTTCGATGCAAGTTTCGACGCATCTCGTCCGATATACGCGTCCCTACAAAATCGTCGCTGAATGTGTCGATATACACGTTGAAAGGTAATATTATCGACGTGTATTTCGAAGGGCTTAGCGACGCACATAGCGACGACCATAACAGAAAAAAAAATTCTTGGATAGAGGATAGGTAGCCTGGCCTGTGCCCCCAGTGAAAAGATGGACACAGCCACAACCGGATTACCTGTCCTCTGTCCAAGAAAGTGAGCAGCACCAAAATCAACCGTGCTGCCGCAGAAATTCGGCAGAGTTCCCTTCATTTTTACATAAACTTTTCATAAAAAACCATATCGTATACGCCTCCTACATGCTATCCATGTAGGATCTCACATCAGATGTAAGGCCAATGAAAGAAATGAAATGAGCTTTGTGCAAAACCATAACCGTACCAACTTAAAACCATAACCATAACGAATTTAATTTGTGCAAAACCATAACCAAATTAAAACCATAACCGGCCATAACCACTTTGATCAAAACCATAATACAGATAACCATAACTATAAACAAAATTAACAATAACCATAAGCATAAACAAAAAGTTAAACATAACCATAAACAAAACAACAACCATAACCATGTCTATACAATGACAATGACAATCACCATAACCATAAGGAAAACAATAACTGTCTGAACAATAACCATAACCATATATGTCTATACAAAAAAGAGACACAAAAGCGTGTCTGTTTCTCACAAAGCATATATATATGAAATCCACTGATGACTAGGCGTCACAACCTGCACATAGGACAAGTCACAAAATTAGTATTGATATTACTTCACATATACTTATTTAATTAAATCAACTCACACATATTAACGTCTCACCTCAAGCAATCAGCGAGACTCTAAGGCCTCCCAGTCTACAGGCTCTCCTGAAGCATCAAGATCATTCAATACTTTATAGATACCTCTGCGATATCCATCTGTCTCCTCCTGGCGTGTCAGAGCTCGATGCATCGCAAGATTTTGCGTTCTATACAAAAATCAAAGTAATAATAATACATGGTTCTTATAAGCCATTTTTGCATCGGCACTGAATTTAGTATACAGAACTTCATGATCTTTTCTCGCATGGCATCATTCATTTTCTTCGCCACCCCTTGCCCTTGTGGCTCCTCTCCCACCAGTCTTGCATCCTCCTCATCGCTCCACAGTCGAGGCATTTCTGGGTCAGAAACGGATAGAAATTCGATCGTAAAGAAAAGAGACTCTTGCACCAGCCATTCTTCTGCTATTCTCCCCTATGGACGCGCTTTTTGGCGAACAAAACCCTTAAGTGTTTTCATGAACCGCTCTAGAAAGAACATCCAACGGCTGTGGAGTGTACCTGCCACCACTGCAACCTCATCTACTACATGGACAAGCAAGTGCATTTGGATAGTTAGGCAGCTCGTGGGTAGATACTTCTCAATCATGCAAACTGCCTCAATGGAATTAGCCCTTGCGACTGCAATAGATTCCTCCCGTATCTCCTTGGAAGAGATCCACTGCACTAGCTCTGAAATCTTGTATATGCAGGTCCGCACTTCCTCCGTTAAACACCCCTTGATCGCAATTGGAGAATGAATTGCAAGAACTTATTCCAGTCGTGCGATTTCAGTCCTGACAGTTGATCGTCACGGGTGAATACTGTCTTGAGACATTGCATATATCCTATTGGCGTCCTGAACTCTGAAATCACCCTTTTAACTTGTTGCTCTTCGCTTTTTAGCAATACCCACGGTGCTCTTGGAAGTTTTGTTGGCCATCTGCATTGGTGAAATCTCGTGATCTCGATTGTCTTTTATTCCCATGATTGTCTTCCAGAGGAGCTCTCCCACATTCTTGAATATATGCATTGGATCCAGAAAATGGTTAATTAGTAGATCACCCCAGTACGGCAACGTATGGAGAATGGAGAAACGTTTCATTCCTGGAACAGGTTGCCCCTCATGTTGCTCCCATCGGCGACGCCACTCTTGTACATGTATAGGACGACATTCGACACGACCAAGCTGACCTTCGCGCAAGTGATAGCCATCTGGAAGATAACGGTGGTGGCCTTGATAAATTGTCTTTCGAAGAGAGGCAGAATAGCGCACATCCAAAGACTACCCGCAAATTGGACATGCATTGTATCCCGAAGTTGTTAGCCCTACATATATTAAAGCATGAATCAGGCCAAGGAAAAGTGCTTGCAAATAACGAGAATTTTGTAAATCAAGAACCATTACCAGAAGCTTCTCCATATCCTGGCCAATCATGCATAATCCAGATAAGAAGTCCATGGATCCTTGCATTCTGTTCTCCTACTGGTTCAACCGCATCTGCTATGTCGATCCCATGCCATAACTCCTGGAGCTCGTCAACTAGTGGAGCTAGATAAACATCCATG